>NW_026000068.1:22077621-22089121 GCF_001458135.2 Marmota marmota marmota
CTTCTCAGATGAGGACATACAGTCAATCAACAAGTACATGAAAAAATGCTCACCATCTCTAGCAGTCAGAGAAATGAAAATCAAAACCACCCTAAGATACCATCTGACTCCAGTAAGATTGGCAGCCATTATGAAGTCAAACAACAACAAGTGCTGGTGAGGATGTGGGGAAAAGGGTACTCTTGTACATTGCTGGTGGGACCGCAAATTGGTGCGGCCAATTTGGAAAGCAGTATGGAGATTCCTGGGAAAGCTGGGAATGGAACCACCATTTGACCCAGCTATTGCCCTTCTCGGACTATTCCCTGAAGACCCTAAAAGAGCGTACTACAGGGATACTGCCACATCGATGTTAATAGCAGCACAATTCACAATAGCTAGACTGTGGAACCAACCCAGATGCCCTTCAATAGATGAATGGATAAAAAAAAAATGTGGCATTTATACACAATGGAGTATTACGCAGCACTAAAAAATGACAAAATCATGGCATTTGCAGGGAAATGGATGGCACTAGAGCAGATTATGCTAAGCGAAGCTAGCCAATCCCTAAAAAACAAATGCCAAATGTCTTCTTTTCTTCTTCCTCTTTACCTATAAAGACCAAGGAGTAAAGGCAACTAGAGACTCTTATTCTCCTCTGTGGGGCTCTTCTTATCTCAAAGACCTCTGCTTTTCTGCTGCCCTGAAAATGCCTCTTTGTTGGAGAGGCTGTGCAGCTCATACTTCACCCAGAGATCTTAGTGGATTCTACTAATCATGACTACATTTATGGTTTCTGTGTTTTACTGAAGTCTGTTTTAGGAACGTATTGTCAGTGATCCATCATAAGTGGAATTCAGTATAGTATCTTTTTTTTTTTTTAGTTTAAAATTATTAGTGTTTCAGTTTTACCTTTTCCCTTTATATAATTTCTTTTTCATATGTAAAGGATGTGTTTTTAAACACCTTTTACAAATATGCTCTCTCTGAGGAAGTATTTAATCTTTAATTTAAAACTAATAACCTTGTTTTAAAGTACAATTTTTAAAAGCCCTTAAATTTATTTTTCTAAATTAAAATAATAGAAAATCTAGAATCATAAAGAGTTCTAGGATCTTTAAAGTAAATGGTTTAATAAAATAATCCTGCAGAATATATTTCTAAAAGAAAATTCAGTTTCATATGTTGAGTTTTCCTAAAGTGCGTTATCTGTAATGAGCACATATTACAGCGAAGGTAAACCAAAGGTTAATGTTCCTAATGTTTACTTCTGTATTGTGGAATGCTTCTTATCTATACCTTGGTTTAAAATGTCCATTCACTTTTTCAAAAATTGAAGTAGAACCTTTAGTGTCAGATTTTAAATGAATGACATTTAAATACACTTGCAGAATTCAAGTGACCTTGCCTCCTACTTTTCTGAAAAATTTGAGGCCATCTCATTATTGCCACCAGCTTTCTTCCTTGGTCCCTCAACTCTGGGACTTCACAAATCCTTATCTCTTGGCCTTCAGACAGTGCTTGCTGCATCATCCATCAGCCTCCCATCACAGCCTCTGCCTCTGGCTTTTCCTACCTAAGTCCTTGCTTGTCTCCTTTAACCTCCCTTGGTCCTTTCCTATGGTGCCACAATTCATGTCTCATGACTTCAAAACATTAAAAAGCTCATTTGCTCTTTAAATGACATCTTGATTTTTCTGCCCATTTTTAAGGCACTGGTGTCATAAAAGAAGGAAAAAGGGAGGGAGGCCTGGAGCATATTGTTAGGTACTTGTGTCTCGGTCCCTTTGGCAATGACAAGTAAGGCAGTCCTTTCTGGGTTGTATCGTATCTACACAGCTGGAGCTAGAGGTAGGAGGACCTAGAAGGCAAGCCAACAGAAGGCAGGAAAGCTTCTCACTAAACCTAGACCTGGACATGACAAGTGGAACTGATCCCACCTTGGGGTGATTTGCTTGGGCTTTAATTTACTTAGTTGTGAATGGTGATGGCCTGAGAGTAGGGGTAAAGAGAAGACTGAGTAGTCCCCACGGTCCTGATGGCATTGCGGGAGTCCTATCTGTAGGAGCACCCACACACCTTCTCTGGGCTGCGGTTGCCCTACCTGGACTGTGTTCTGACAGATATCTTTCCTTTGGGCAACAGTTCAACGAGAAGCTTCAACCTCAGAGCATTGACAGATAATACCCTCTCTCCAGCACCATAAGGATCTACAGAGGTGAAATTGGATATTTATGGAGATTGTATGTAGTACTGACTGAGAACATGCTCTCACATCAGACTGGCTGGTTCACATTCTGGGACTGCCATTTCTTTTATGGGATTTTGGCCAGGCTAAGTCACCTCTTTATATTTGCTGCTTCTTCAATAAAATGAGGAATATATGAAGCCGGGCACAGTGGTACGTGCCTATAATCCCAGCAACTCAGGAGGCTGAGACAGGATGATTGCAAGTTCAAAGCCAGCCTCAGCAAAAGCAAGGCACTAAATAACTCAGTGAGACCCTGTCTCTAAATAAAACACAAAATAAGGCTAAGGATGTGACTCAGTGGTTGAGTACCCTGAGTGCAATCCCTGTACCCCCCACATCCCATCCCCAAAATGAAGAATATATGAAAAAACAGTACTTTATGATTATTATGGGGATTAAATGAAGCAATGCCTGGCATATAATTACTGCTAAATAAATGTTAACTATTTTATGAAATATACATTTTAGTACAATAAGTCCTTACATTTTCACATATACACATTCATGTATTATATCTGTGTTTACAAAAATATATACATTCTAAATTAAATGCTACCATTTCCATACACCCTTTTCCATTTTCCTTCCTCCTTCTGGTTCTAGCAAATGATTGCTAAATCCCCACTGTATTCCAGGCACAGGGACACAGTGATCAGCAAGATGAACCTAGTCCCTGTCCTCACAGAGTTGGTGAACAGACCATTTCAGTAAAGCATGATAAATTTTTTGATGAGAAGTACAGGCTCAAATAAACGAATACATGATGAATAAATGAATGAGTGAATATTTCTAGCTATTTCTACTTAAATGTTTTGATCCCTGAGAATAAGTCAGAATTTCTTTAAAACCTGTGCTAATCTATTCACAATGCCATTTCGGCTATGAATCACAACTCCTCCAAAGCTTAGTGATTCTGCGTCTGCATCCAACTGTTGTTAATCTTCTAAACCAGCAGCTGAATCCCAGGTAGAGCAAAAGAAATCCGCATGAAGGAGATATGTATATCAATATCCCTCCAATGATCGATGGCAGGAAATAATTACTATCAGTCTTATTTCCTACCCTTCTCGCTTTTCCAAAGCTCCCATGCTGAGATTCACTGGCAGGGTTTATTCTTAAAAAAAAAAAAAAAAAAACAATCTGGTTCAGGCTCTATTGGAAACTCAATATAGCAGGTGAAGCATTCAGGCCCCTGATGAATCAGGGCCAGACACAAATAGAAGGCTGTGGACTCAAGGGCTTCAAAGAGAGACATTTAGGGCAGTTCTGCTCTGGAAGCTGTTGCTTGCACTTGCTGAGAGCCAGAATCCAAAGAAGGCAGCTGCTGCAAATGTGCATAAATAAAGGAAGCAAGTGCCTGGCGTTCCTATGGGAACCTGCTGCAGCTCGGATTACCCAGTCCCCAGACACAATTTCCTTTGAGCTCAGCATCTCACATTAAAAGGTAGACCAAGAGGTACTTCCAGAGTGGTGCTTGGGGGATATTTGTAGTAGGAGTTGCATGACTAATTCTCCCAGCACAGTATAGAAGACAGAATCCTGAGGGTTTTATACATTTTAAAAGTAGCATGAAAAAGAAAGAATCTGTGTTTTTTCCACATTTTCAAAAATGCAAGTGGTTGTTTTACTAGTCTCTAAAATGTATGTGTAGGTACGCACACATGAGTGTGCAATATTTGAGGAAGCAAACCCAGTTAAAATTATTCATTTTCTGATTGGAATATTGATTGTTACTCAAATATAAATTAAAATTCACATTTTTCTGAGGTCCCAAATCTATTGTCTTTCTATTTTAGCCCCTGGCTTTAATGGAAACTTTGCCTGTAGAGGAAATTCAAGATTAGACTGTGAACACATAAAATCCAACACTGCATGATCCAAAGCTTCAATAGGTTCATGACCGGAAGTTTGAATTTCTAACTCCAAGCCCAATTGTCCACTGGAAATTGAAAATCCAGATTACTAATGAGAAGGAAGAACCCTATGTGTTTATGACAGCAGATCACAAGGGTTTCTGTAACCTGGCAACACCATTGAGTGATAAAACAATGAGCCACGTTGTGGGTTCCATCTGATCTGTTTCTTTTCGCTTTCTAGACAGGTGACCTCAGGCAAATTGCTTGACCTGTCTGCCCTTCAGTTTCCTCATGGAAAATAATAATAAATACCAATATTTCATGATTGCTGAGAAGATTAAATAAGAAATTGTATAGAAATGTTGTTATTGATGACTTTAAAAATGTTGTTATAGACGTTATTGTTAGGTTGGTTGTGGTGGCTAAGGAAACAAAGCACCAGGCAACAACCAATCAGGCGCCAACAGACAAGCAGTGATAACCACCTGTCAATCAGCAGGGTCTCCTGACTAATCCTGGAAGTACATGGAGCTCAGCAAGATCCCCTGACCAACTCTAGGAGGACAAGGGACCCTAAAAACCTCCATTTCCTATCCCAAGTCCTCTCTTCCTGCCCTAAACTCGATAAAATTACAATCCAGCTGAGCCTGGGTGGACTCCTCTGGACCCACTCTGTTGGACTGGAGGGTCTCACCCAGAAGCAAATCTCAATAAAACCTTGTTCAGCAGCTTTTGATCTGCCTCCTTTTGGTCACCAGTGCCTGACCTTACATCTGACCTTACATTTATCCCAATAGATATTTTCATGAAACTTATGGATGTGTAAAGGAATGTATCATCAAATTATGAATGTGTTATTGTGTTTTTCTATACTCCCTAGGCCACATATCAAAGAGAACAAGACAATTGCACCAAACCACAATTCCAAAGCGTTCTTGCGTTCACCAGAGAAGTGTTTTTTTTTTGTTTTGTTTTTTTTTTCAAAGCATTGGTATGTAGCAACAACCTAAGTGTGGCCAGCCACATACACAGTCAAGTGGTTTTGTGGCAGTGTCCACAACGACTCCAATGAATTCTTCTGTGTGACATGTTTTTGCAACACATGGTAACTCTGTGGGCAATTGTGAATGAAAGTATTTGATAGCATTTGGAAGAGTCTGTTGGATATTTTAACAGCCTGATGTCTGCCCTTTTCAACTGGTTAAGAAAAAATGCATAAGGGCTGTCTCCGTGGGTCTGCCAGGAGTAGAGGGGGCTTGGTCTTTCCAGCAGCAAGGTGTGGGCTCTCTGTCTCTGACATCGTATGACTCCAGGGCTGTTTTGTAGTCCCACTGGCTATGGCCTGAGCTGAGATAAGGTCAACTGGTGACTTCCTGTGGGGCCTCTACACAACCCCTTCCTATTCAAAAACTATGGGAAAATGCATTGGCAAAAGGCCACATAAATCTCTGCTGAAATGAAGCTCACAAAAAAAATTTCCATTTTTCTTAATTCTAGGGCTATGGAAAATTTTTATGTCATTTATTTAGAAAATTTTATTCAGGACTTAAACTTCTAGAGTCTGCAGGTACAGAAACAAATATAACAAACAAAATAATCATTTATCTTGTGGAGCTTTTATTCTAGTATGGGAAGTGAGTGACATAAGGTTTTAAAAACATATTACATAGTAGGGCTGGAGATATAGCTCAGTTAGTAGAGTATTTGCCTCACCAGCACCACTGCATAGTATATTAAAGCATAGATGGGCCATAGGGAGTACAGAAGGAGATGTGATTTGGAAGTTTAAATAGTATGTTCAGGAAAGCCTCGCCCAGAAAATAACATTTGATCGAAGGTGTAAACAAAACAAACACAGACCCCAGAGAAGAGTGTGGTAGGTTGTGGGGACACAAGTACAAATTCCTTGAGATGAAATCATGTCTGTGGGCTCAGAGATGATATCCAGGAGGCCAGGTGGAGCAAAAAGATCATGGAGAAGAAGTGCCAAAGTAGGGAAGGAAGAAAGCCAGACCGTGGAGCAGGTGGGCCATGTCAGGATGGGTACTAACTGACACACATGCCACTGCCAGAGTTTGGGCAAAGAAACGACATGATTAGATTTCTTTCTAGAAGGATCATTCCAGCTAAGGTATTTGGGGCCTGGAAGGAAAGGTAGTCAATTCGTTTTCTTTTAAACATACTGTCTATTAATTCTACTATCTAACAAACATTTTATTTAGTATGGGCTTTGAGCTAGGCAGGCACATGAAGAAATAATGATAAAACCATATGATGAAGAATACACTAAAGAGGGTACCTAACCAGGTATTATGCAGAGGGAAGCTGAGACCTGAAAGATGAGTGGCATTATCCAGAGAAAAAGGAGCCAGAATGACTGCTGCAGGCAGAAATGGTTATGAGAATGATAACAGCAATCATGAAATGGCTGACATGGATTGGGCACCTGTGACGGGCCAGGCATTTCTCTAACCACTTTACATATGTATCATCTCCTCTAACTGCACAACATGAGTACTGTTAGAGTACTTGATGACCTGCACAAGAGGGAAGTGAGGTGCAGGAAGATGAAGTCACCAGCTCAAGGGCAACAGGTAGAAAGTGGAGGTGCTCAGTTGCCTGAGACACCCGTATTCATAATTAATTTGCCAACCTGTACAGAGCCCTGGATCCAAGAGATGAGGCCAGAGGATTGACCAGGAGTTCAGAACAAAGTTGTTTTAAAATAGGTAAGCTCTCTTCCAGACCCCAAATGCCAAGGAAACAATGACACGTAACAAAACAGGGCTTCTGTTCAGAAAGAGTGGACTTTCTGATGTGCCACATATCAAGGATTAATAAATACCAATATGAAAGTGACCATGGAGGTCTAGCTGCACAGAAGGCCACAGAACACTTCTTACCGAATCCAGTCATGTTCGGGCCAACACTGAAGGCAGGCACAGTAGGCAGCTCAGTGGGAAATGTCAAACCCTGGCTTGCCCCAGGATTCAAAGCAACAGCACAGCACAGCACACCAGAGCAAGGTAAGAGCCCCACTTTACTGGCAGGAGAAGAGCTTTTTCCATGAGGCACCCCAGCAACATAATGCCATTTTGTTATTCAGGATCTGACAGCAAAGAATACACAGAGGAGGGGAGGAAAGCTTTGGTATTGTGTGATGAGGCAAAAGGTCCCAGAGGTTTGGTATACATTCGCTTAAAACAAAACAAAACAAAAAAAATATATTGCTTGTAATTTTGTAACCTCCTTAGGGTGTTTCAAATGGTTTGTGAAGATCAATGTTCTGCATGTTCAAAGAGTTTAGGGAGTTTTAAACCTTCCCATTCAGACTGGCCTGTCATAAAGAACAAAGGAACATGGAATTTCTTGCAGGGATCTGAATTCACACAAAGGAGCCCAGAGATCTAAAATCAACAAAGATGGCCTTTGAACCTTCCTCAATCCAAAAGGGGAAAAGAATATGTATTGCTCTGTAGGCTTCTATCTAGTTGCTGCTTTTATCTTCCATCAATAAAATTGGTTTTGTGATTTTTATTTATGTTAACCACCCAGCGGCCATTAGTGCAAAGAAGTGGTTAAAAGCTTGGGATGAGGTGGACCCAAGTTCAAATTCAAGTTCTACCACTTGAAAACCTTCTGACCTGGGGCAACTTAGTTGAGCCCTCCAAAAGTCAAATTTCCCATTTATAGAATAAAAGCAAAAATGTTACCCTCTTCAAAGTGTTGCATTGAGAGGTAAGGCAAGAATACAGTTTGCTTATGTCCAATATATGGTAAACATTAAAAATATGTAAATTTTGTATTTCTCTTGTTGTGCCACCAGTTCATGTACTTTGTTTTTTAACATTCCTTTTCCATAATAATCCATGGAATTGGAAGTTGAGTATAGATCCGACCTTCTTCAATACTGCATTGTTTGGCCCAACAATGAAAGTTTAGGAAAGCAGCATGTATAGGATATATCGCTGCTCTAAGTAAGAGGTTGGTACACTATGGTACATGGGCCAGATCCTTCTCCCCATCTACTTTGGTCAAGTTTTATCAGAACCCAGTCACACTGCAATTTTTACATATGGTCTATATGTGCTTTTGCACTACAACAATAGTCGTTGCAGCAGCGATCATATGGTTTGAAAGCTTTAAATATTTATTATCTTTCCATTTACAGGAAAAGTTTTCTGACCCCCTACTCTAGAAGCACAAAATTCACTTTTTACCAAGTCACTTATCCCTGAAACTGTCTAGACTGGAAATTGATATTTCCTGCTGAAAAATATGGAGACCATCCTCAAGTCAGAGTATCTACTTTAGCCAGTAGCAGGTGCTATATTGCCAGATTGATATAGCAGGGTTCTTCCTTATGAAGGACCCACAGTACAGTTGTGACACAGACAAATACAATTCACTGCCTTGTGAGATAAATTCTGTGCCAATGATGAAAACAAATAGCTGGGGCACTGGGGTTCCATCTTCCTCCATAAGGCCATTGTCTCCATCAAAGGAGAGGTGGAGCTTGAAGGGAGGCTTTTCATTCTCCTCTCTTTCATGTTTGTATCTGTGAGAATGCACTGAAGACCATGGGATGTCTGAGGATGCTGTAATGGAGATAATTCTCAGATTTTCCTGGAAATGATATATAGAATGGAAGGCCTGAGCAAGAAATTGGATTAAGAAACCATCTGCAGAAATCACAGCTCTAAAGTGTGTAACAATTGTGAGAATACAACTCTTTCTTGAATGATGGCTAAAGAAATGAAAAGAGACTGGCCAATCACCACAAACCAATCATTCATTTTATATATATATATATATATATATATATATATATATATATATATATNTATATATATATATATATATATTAGGTACCTAGTATAAGACAATTAGTTGAGGCACTAAAGGGTCATGATTTAGTAGTACATAAGAAAAGTAACATCATCCCTGCTGTCATGCAACCTTTTGGTTTGAGGAGGAAGACCATCTTAGTTTTGATTCCTTCAAAAACAGACCATAAGACAAGAATTGGATAAGTTGCTCTTCTGGGATGCAATTCTTAGGAGCACAAGGAGGGAAAAGAAAGGAAGGAAAGTATATATAAAGTATCTTAATAAGTAAGTCACTGCTGTGGCCAACTGAAGCTTACTCTCATCTTGTACCCTCTAAGGGTTTGGAATATACCTGAGAATTTTTCCAACAGGGAGTGAGAAAAATGGAGAATTTGTCCACTGATTCCTGTTTCTAATTGACTGAGGGTCATCTGGGTGGGTGAGAGGGAGAACTAGCTCTGCTCTGTCCCTTTTATGAAAAGAGAGACCCAGAAGACCATGAGCATATGTAGAAACTTCTGAAGGTGAATGCTCAAGTAGGTCAAGGCTCACAGGCAGAGTACCAAGTATTTGCTTACACAGGAGACACACAATGAATAAATTTACAAGAAAACTTAGTGGTGATGTGTGCTGTGAAAACAATTAAAAGAGGTTGGTGAGGTTCAGAGTGATTGGGTGGGGGGGCAAGTATTAGATGGGGTCATGAGTGGTAAAAGCAAACTGACCATTGGAAAACACATTCATCAGAGCTAAAAAGCAAGTGCAGAGTTTCTAAGGCAGGAACAAAGAGGAGAATAGAAAGCCATCATGGTGAGTAGGTTTGGGACAGTGCTAGGAGGCAAGGGGAGATCATGAGGGCTTTGTCAGCCAGGTCAAGGTGATAGGCTATTATACCGCATGTTGGGCAGTCACTGAGGGATTTGAATCAGGGGTGTGGTATGATCTAATCAACATTTTTTCAAAATCCATCTTGTTACTCTCATCTTCTTTTCCCTTCTATTCCTGAAGGTTTAGACAGGGCTCAGCCAGGTTGACCTCCCCACTGAATGTACAGCAGGATGATATAGTCCAAGTAGAACACGAAGAATGCCCATGAAGAGGAGGGGGACAGCAGTGGTTGGCACTGCCTGGCATAGGATGTTGGAACCAGAGTGGGAGGAGGAAAGCTTTCCACAGGAAGGTGTGGCTGCTGTGTCCTAGTGCTAGAACCCAGGTGTGGCGAGAAAGGCATTCCTGGGGCAGAAGATCAGAGTCCATCTCTGGGACGGAGCACATCCATGGGGGGCAGGGTGGAAGCAGAGGCCTAACATGGGATGTCAGAGCCCAAGTATAACGATAAGGATGCCATATAGTGTGTTGGCATTGTGGCTCCATGCAGGGTCCAAAGGACATCTGCATACGATGTTGACCATTGTGGGGAAGTTTGAGCACAAGGATGGTGAAAGGGACATATGTGTAGGCAGGAAGCCCAGGGCCAATATTTGGAATCCTAGCAGGGTGAGGAAAGAGCACAGCTCAGTGCTGATGGTTGCATCTCAAGGCAAGTAAGGAGGGCACCCACTTGGAACAGGCAGAGATGGATTAGGCTAGCAGTGTCAGAACACAAGAGGGTGAGGAGTTTGGGAGCCCAAGTGGGACAAAGGAGGGTGGTGGTCAGTGTGGACCTGTGTAATAGGAACAGGAGATTTGCCCATTCAAAGGCAGTGATTAAATAAGTAAATGTGTTAATGACGATGGGATCAGGTTTACCGCTATCAAAGAAGGGTGCTATAAATATGAAAAGGGAAAAAAACTAGACTGAACCCTGTGGTATTGGATTAGAATTGGAAATGTAGATGTAGATTTATGGTTTGGCAGAGACATGGGAAGTCCAAAGTGTCTCTGCATATGTGTACACTCATACCTGTTTTTCGGCTTTGCCTGTTTGTGAGAGGATCTGTAAGCTTCAGCATCTCACCAGCAAAAGGTACATCCAATGCTTGGATCTCAATTTCTAGATACTGTTCTCTACAAGAAGGAAACAAGGCACTTGGAGAAATGGCAGACTTCAGCTTTGGGACAAGGAATGTACAAACCAAGAAAATAAGCCAGGAACATTTTGTGCCAGAAAGTAAAAGGGTACAAAAAAACGAGATGGCTACATGTCAAAGGGACAGACCTGAAGGTACTTCAGATGGCCAACTTGATATAATTTAAGCATCAAAATAAATGACAGTAACATTATAATCCATTCAATAAAATAGTAACACTCCATATACATCTAGATAAATGAAACTGAAATTTGGTTAAGGTGAAAGATGTTCATATCAATGCAAGGACTTCCCCCACAAAATACTTTTAATTTTGGAGAGAAAAGTAGAATAATTTCATAGTGGGGATACTGTGAGATACCACCTTAATCTGGTAATCAAAATTATCAGCACAGGCCGGGCACAATGGCACATACCTGTAATCCCAGCAGCTCAGGAAGCTAAGGCAGAAGGATCACAGATTTCCAGCCAGGCTCAGCAATTTAGTGAGACTGTAAGCAACCTAGTGAGACCCTGTCTCAAAAAAAAAAAAAAAAAAAAAAAAAAAAAAAA
>NW_026000068.1:22089146-22210663 GCF_001458135.2 Marmota marmota marmota
AAAAAAAAAAAAAAAAAAAAAAAAAAAAAAAAGAGAGAGAGAGACAGAAAGAAAGAAAGAAACCTAGCTGGGTATGTGACTCAATGGTTATAACTCCTCTTACAAAAAATAAATAAATAAAAAATTGACAACACAATAATGCTACAAATCAAAATCTGATCGGATACAATGAAAAGAACACAATGTCACTCCTTTGATACTTCCTACCAAAGATGCATGATTTAAATCTAATCACCAGGAAACCTCAGATAAAACCAAATTGAAGGGCATTCTGCAAAATTACTGGCTTCTCATCTTCAAAAATGTCAAGGTTATGAAATTCTAGTAGAGACTGAGAAATTGTTCCAGATTGAAAGAGAGTAAAGAAACATGACAACTAAATGCAACTTATGATTCTGAATTGGAACCTTTTGCTGTGAGGACTATTATTGAGATAATTGGCAAAACTTGAATGAGGTTGGGGAGTAGATGATAGAATCCAGTGATTGTATTGTGGGTATGTGGGAGAATGTTTTTATTTTAGGAATACATACATTAAAGTACTTGGGAAATAATGAACATCCGATTGGCAACTTCCCCTCAAAGGGTACAAGAAACAAAGTTGTACCAGTGTCACAACTTTTCTATACATTTGAGATTGCTTCCAAATGAAAGGCTTAAAAATTTTACATAATAATGACAGTCATTTGATTTCCTGGGTCTTTCCACGTGCCCCATTCAGCAGGTTGCTTCCAGCTCTTGGAAGAAGGGAGAGAGAGAGAGAAGGTCCTAGAAATACATTTGGAAATTGTTTCTAGAGCCAACAAGATTAACTGGGAAGAGCAGATTTTTATACTGCCTGGCCTAGGTTTGAATTACAGTTGTATGATCTGAGACAAGACAGACACTCTGAGCCTGTTTCCTCATATGTAAAATGGGTTGGTTCTTAGGTGTAACAAATATAATAAAGATTATAGAGCATCTGGTAATTTCTGGCATTTAGCAGGCGTTCAATGAATTGCAGCTTCCATTTTCACCTTTAAAATAAGAATAAAAGCCATCAAAGAAGACTAACTGTTTAGAATGCCAGATTATATTCCTGACTTCACCTTAACCTTGTTGTGTGCACTTGACTAGTTCATTTCACTTCTCAAGGCCTCAGTTTCCTTCCAGGTGAAGTGAGAGGTGAAAGGAGAGAGCAGTAAGGAGGCAGGTTTATGATTACCATTGCTACTCTTAGTTCTAAAATTTAAAATGATATTCTTTAACTTTCCCTTTTTTTAGATGAAAATACAGAAAGTGCAGATATAGAAGATTTTGCTATATTTAAAGGATAATTCTCAGTTTTAGCAGTTAAGGCATATAAAGTCCACCTCTTACTGGTTTGTACACCTGACTCATTTATACCTTCTTAAATTGGTGGGTTACTTGACAGGTGGTGTTGTTAGGTTTCTGTTGAACACATTAATAATTTATGAGCCAAGGAATTAGCACACAATTTAAGTTTTCTCTGCATTTTTTTTCTTATTCATAATTCTTTGCCTAATTGCTTTTTCCCTTAAAAATGGGGGAGCTAAGACCTTGGATATTTGCCTAATGGCTCAAACAGAACCATGACCCAGCTGCCAAGTCTTTCAGTCCTTTTATAGCCTAGGGACATTTGCCATTGAAAGAAAACTGATGAGTTTGATTTTCCTCAAAGAGATATTTTGTACTGACCTCTGGCCCCATTAAATGCTTTGGCTATCACCCATTCCCTGTAATAGGAGCAATAAATTCGTTTTAATTTAGGACATTTTCAAGTAGGGAATATTGACAAAAACAAAATAATGTTTTGACAACAACCAAAATGAAGTCATGAATAAATAACTACATTGAACTTAACTGATAAATTAGCAAAACTTATTCCCAAGAAAATGACTGGTCTGTTTCAAAATTAGGCCAAAGCTATTCCCATTTTTAATAGAAATGTAGTCTTGCTCTTTAAGCCAGAGGAAAGGTGAGCTGCATAGAAAGACATTTAAAAGCATAAAAAGGCATTTATCCTTTATGACAGCCTGCTTAAAATAGATCTATTTGTTTTCAGCTAAATGCCAAAAGAATCAGCCAGACTACTCTAGTAGCCTTCTGTATGGCAAGGCATTTATTTTCATGGTATAAATACCTTTATCAGGTATTTCAGCAGGCTTGTTTTTCAGATTTCTTTGTATTAGTTTCTTAGATTGATGTCACAGAACTGAAATTCTGGTTAGATGTTATCTGTATGGGTTTCCTTTTGAGTGAAAGAAATGGCTCCTAATTTGGAATATTCCTACTGAAGAAGCAGATAGGGGTGTAGGTGGCATTGATCCTTGTGCTAATCTTCTTTAGTTAGGTAGCATAATGATGACAGATGGCAAAAGGATCCAATAAACCACAAAAACATATTTGCAAAGGCCTTGGATGGTGTTGATTTTTGCTAAGTCCAAATGGCTAAATCTTTCAGGGTACAGGTAGCCTGAGGGCATTGTTAGCTGCATAAAAACTAATTGGACCAATTTAAATGGAAGAAAATTTTGCCTGAAGTCTTTAATCACACTAGTAACCTAATGGTTTTCGGTTCAGCATAGTCAGGTCTGTGTTTAGGAAGATGAATTCATGCATGCAGCTTATAAAACTCTAAACAAGATAAGAGCATTAAGGGGAATAATAAATATCTCAGAAACTTTTGTGTAGGTATATCCTATGTTTTAGAAATCACTGCAGGAAGGCAAGCAAGCAATCGTTGGTCAGAGGAAAGTATAATTTTTTTAAAAATCAAACAAAGGAAGACATGAGTAAGATGATTCTGGTTTTTGTTATGATGATAAGGAATGAAACTTCTTGATGAACTTGATGCTGATCTTTACATACAAAGGATCCAAAACTGTAATTTGTCACTTTAGTGGGTTCCCCGAGTAACAAAACAATAACTTGACACATGGTGTTACTAAAAGTAATGTGTTTCAGTATAGAGAATGGACTAAAACTGATGAAATTTTGTTCAAATTCTGGCTCTGCCATTACTGTGAGGGTTTATACAAGTTACTCAAATTTTCTGACTCTTTCCATCCCCAGAGAGGGGAGGTAAAATCAATACATTCCCAGATACCTCGGGAGATTTTGTAAAAATGTTATAAGCTAATCAATGGAAAAGTGTGAACAAGGTATGAAGCCCCCTTTTAAGTAAAGAAACCATTACCTTCCATTATGGAAGGTCTCTCTTTTATTTTTCTCTGTGTTTTGTTTTGTTTTGTTTTTGTACCAGGGATTGAACTCAGGGGCACTCAACCACTAAGCCACATCCCCAGCTCTATTTGGTATTTTATTTAGAGACAGGGTCTCACTGAGTTGCTTAGCATCTTGCTGTTGCTGAGGCTGGCTTTGAACTTGTGATCCAAGCCTCTGGGATTACAGGTGTGCACTGCCACTCTCAGCTATTCACTGATTTTAATTCCACTATTACTTTAAAGCCATGAACAATGCCTACATTTGCCATAATTCATCAAATCAAAGTTCCCAAGTCGCAATAGCCACAACCTAAAGAATGATTAAAAAAAAAAGTTTCTTTTGGACTATACACCCATTTGAAGTCTCCTTTGGAATGTAATACAGTCAAAAGCAATTATGGCACCAGTGAGTATTCTGAGAATTCATGAAGCCCACAGCCAAAACCATGATCCATTGCTCCAATACAGAAAGCATTTGGCAGGCAACAGTTTGGAAGCCACAATACTATCTGCTTTGGATGTTTTAAATGGGGCCATTTGGATTCATTGTGACACTGGCTGGTCCCACTACTCTGGGGAGATGGCACCAGAGTTCACCAGTCTCTTCAGAGAATATTTTTCTTATTTCTTCTTGTGCTTTGCTTAATGGTATACCATACTAGATAAAGAGATATTAGAGCATTCATTTTAGGGGACCCTCCTTTTTCCCAAGCACCACAACATGAATATTCTGCAAAACTTTCTGTTAAAAAAATGGTTGGATAGCATCTCTGGGCCAGTACCAGCCTTAAGCAGCCTGCCATTCATATCCTTAATGATAGGTTTATGAGAAAGAGCTTCCTCCACACTTTGCTCTGCTTCATCTTAGATGGAAGTATGGTTCTTTTTGTGAAATGGAGCACTAAAGGAGGTGGTTCCTTCAGGCATATAGCACAGTTCAGTTACTATTTCAAACGAAATGTATCTGGACAAAAAGCTACAAACACCACCCCTTAGTAATAGCAGTGACGTGTAGCCAGGTATGCCATAGCACGTATGTGAAAATCAGGCTTTCAGCCCTGGCCAGATGTCGAACACTTCAGATAAGGAAGATAAAAATCTCCTGCCAAAGTGGGCACTATGTAATCTCACTCAACCTTTCCATGCCAAAGCCAGTTCCCCAAGTCGACAGCTCACAAATGCCTTTTAAAGAATCATAGAATATAAGAAATAGAGGGACCTGGGACATCACATCATGGGACTTTCAGATGGTTGCTTAGATGGCTCTACTGAACCTAAGGCCAACAGGTGCTTCAGTCTTGACATAAAACACTTCCAGAGGTGGGAAACAGCCTGTTTCTGGGAGAACTCAATCTCTTTTTAGACATGCTTCACCTTAAGAAAAGTAGTGCTTTATTTTAATTCTTCCCCATGTCCAAGGCTCAACCTAACCCTGTAGATAGTCACCTATATAAGCTGACACAGACCTCAAGTCTGCTCTGGATATTCAGATGGTACAAACTCAGTCTAACCACTTGTCATCTGGCACAGACCACCTCTCACTCACAAAGCAGTCAGGAGACTGTCTGGTGCCCTGCTAGAATCCAGATGTGCCTTCTAGCCTACAGATTTCCCCTTTACCTTTATCTTCACCAAAAATAAATAAAGCAAATCCACATCATCTTCTCTTTTTTAGGGTTAGTTTCTAATAATCAGTACTTTTTCAAAGAGCACAGAAAACCTCTGTTTTAATCATTCTTCCTTGGAACTTTGCCTACAATGTGCATCCAATCACTGGCTTAGTTTGTAGGCTCTATTTGCCTTTGCTCTGTATTCTAGTACTCTTCTCATTCTTCATAGTTGTTTTGTAATCTTATGTATATACTTACTTATTTCTTAATGGATGTATTTTTTTACTTAATGCACTTTTCATGAGTTTCATTATGTCTGCATTAATTTTAGCCAACATGGTCTCATATTTTCATTAGCTTTGAACATCTTGGTATCTATCTTTGCCCAAGGTCGGTGACTCCATTCACAGACAGTGTGAACATTTTTAAGCAGGCCAATGTCTATCATAAGCCATAGCCTAATGAATGTTCACACAGAACTACAGGTTACATGTGGATTTGGGTGTGAACTGACCTAGTTAGCACACAGTCTACTAGGACATCTATGTCCCTAAAACATGGAATCAGACAGGAAATATTTTTGAAAATTTTGTTTTCTGCTCTTTATTTTAGATAAATTGTTCATTTCCTAGTACACTTTTATAATAGACAATGGTTGGTGATTATATTTATCTCTACATATACATTGCAGAATTAATCTAAATTGTTAAGCCTAAAGCACAAAACTTTCCAGTACTAAAATATGTCAATATAATATAGCAGTATTCAAAAACCCAATGTAAAGACTTCTTTGCTTCTTATAAGAGATAATTTTATTCCACACATGCAAAATATGAACTCACCCATAAAGAATTATATGTCATTTGCATATGTGCCTATCTGTGGTACACATCATCCTGTTAGAATAAAGAAGGCAATGTAGTTGATAAGCAATGTTGAAAACTGAAAAGTTGAGCATGTTCCTTACCTGCCATTAGTTCACATTTACTTTCTTAGAATCCCAGGGCAACTGCATTACTGGAACTGCCTTATTTTCACTCTCCACAGCTTTAGGAAACAGAGGTCCTGCCATCTCTCTTCAACTCTGGGCTCCTATGAAATTCTTGCTGAAGCCTGGATGGGTTGAGAACACCTAGTTCCATTGACCAGGGTCTGGTTTCTTCTATTTTGTTTGACCTGGGCATGCTCAGCTTCCAGCTAGTTCCATTCACCAGGGTCTGGTTTCTTCTGTTTTGTTTGACCTGGGTGTGCTCAGCTTCCATCTGCCTGTCATCCTAGAACAGCATTCCGTGCCAGCCTATGTGGCATCTCTTGGGCAGGAAGATTAAGTCTTCTGGAGTGAATCACATTCAGTAACTGAACAAACAATGCATCATAGAGGTGGGCTTTTATTCATAGGAAAGCAGATAGCCATTTTGGTGATAAAATATTTATTCCTCTTTTATCTTCTTGTTGCCAAGACTACTGCATATAGCACATTTCTTAAGAGGAGCTTGAGTGTTAAAGAGGTTAGATATATTAATAGGGAAATTTTTATTTTGAAAACATATATTAACATTTTATTGCCCAGAACTCATATGGTTTGCTATTAAATGTTTATTGAGATCACACTGTGTCATACTTTAAGCCAATACTTTTTCTTATTTTTATTCATTACCTTCCTCTAAGAAATAACATTCTTTATAGCTTAAGAAAGTGAAGGCAAAGATGCAGTCATTTTTAAGCTCAGTGAATTAATCAGTGTGAACTGATATTAACTTTCAAAAAAGTTTGACTTCTCTAAACGAACATTTTAGCATAACTTAATTTTATTTAATTGAACATACTTTTCTCTTAGCTATTTACCAAATACTGAGTAAACTTGATGGGGTCCAAAGATGTTAGCTGGGAGCTCTGATCTCCCTGAGCTGTCTGTGCAGTGGGGGTCACTAGCACACAAATGCAGATCATTCTATACCTAGGCAGACTCAGATTAGCACTGTGGTAGGAGCTCAAAGTTCTGGAGATGCAAGGAAGAGAACAAGGTTGATCCTGGCTGTTTTCAAAAGGCCTTCAAAGAATATGAATATGCTGAGTGTGAGTTAGATCTTGAAGGATTGTACATGCAGGTAGTATTTGTTAAGTATTTACTAAATGTCAAAACTGTTCAGGGCTTTAAATGTAATGACTTTTAATTCACATGATTAACCTTACTAGATAAATTGTGTCACAATTCCCACTTTAGAGTTGCATAACTGAGGCATAAAACAGTTAATAACTCTTCAAAGACCATAGATTAATAAATGATGGGCTCAGGATGCAAATTCAAATTATAACAAGAATGCTCATTCTTAATTATTACATGATGTTACTTCCTGTCATGGATAAACAAAATGTCAACAAGCACATTTAAGCAGGGGGAGCATCTTAACCATAGTATTGGTGAAGAGAATATTAGGAATGTTTAGAAAATTTGAAGTTGATTAGCATGGCTTGAACTTGGGGGGGTGAGTATTGAGGAATTATAGAATACAAGATACATGGAGAACACAAGGAGAAGTGAATGGCAGAGAGTTTGGAACATCGGCCTGAGGAACTGCAGTAATACCTTGTAGAGGGAAGAACTGATTGATTGGAGGGATGCACGACATTAGGAATCTATTAAGTAATCAATTCCTTGGAAACTATTTGTTGTGCTTCCCTGTGTGCCAAGCACTGTTCTCAGTGTTCGAAGTATAGAAGAGAATAAGAGAAATCAGGTCCTACTTGTGTAGGAAAATATAAAGAATGTGTAAGTAAACAGATAAATGAGCAAGATAATTTATGTAGATATAAAAGGAAAAGAGTAGAATAATATAATGTGATATAGAGTAACCATGGGCAGAGGAGTGGCCACTTTGGAACAGTTATCAGAGAAGGCTCACTGAGAAAGTGTCATTTGAATTGAGGCCTGAATGACAGAAGAGTCAGTCATGTGTGAAGGCAGGTCAAGGGTTCAGCAGAATAGCATTGGGGTTCATTAAAAAAAAAAAACGTACCAGGCAGATTTAACAAATGCAAAGGCTCTGAGTTGGGAAAGAACTTGAAGGGCTCCAGGGACAGAGAGGATTCTAGGAAGAAGTGCTTAGTAAAAAAAAAAAAAAAAATAGGGAGAAGGGTACAGGTTGAGGTTGGAGAGGTTGGCAGGGTCAGGACCTTGTAGTGGGGGCAAAAAGCATTTGCATTTTATTCCAAATGAAGTGGAAGCCAAGTTTTAAGTAGGTAAAGGCTTAGCCCATTTTATATTATGAAAAGATCACTCTGGGAAATATTATAGGTATGAAAAGAAAAGTGAAAGCAAAGAGATCAATTAGGATACAATTTGCAGAGTTCTAGACAAGAAAGAAATGATGTGGTCCAGAACTTGAAGGAGGAACAAGGTGAATAAATTAGATTGTTTTGGAGTCAGAGCTACAAGGACTTGAGAAAAGATATGAGAAAAATGAAGGCACAAAAGGTAAGTCCAAGAATTTTTGCTTAAGTGACTGCATGATGTAGTGCCAGTAACTGCAATGGAGAGAACAGGCTTGGATGTTGGGGATATGAGTTCTTCTATAGACATAGTGAGGTCATGTCTGGGGGCAAAAGGGGAAGCCACTTTGAAGATGGCAAAGGATGATGAGCTGCGAGAGAAACTACAGATATGAAATTAGCTGATTGATGTGAGTAGATATTAGGGTGAGGGGGTGAGGGTTTTAATACTTTCAGGTTTTGAGTCTGATGAACTAGAAAGGAAGTTACTCTAATAATAAATTGATAAAAGAGTAGGAAGACTGTGAAAAGAGAAGGATCAATTTAGAGCAGGAGGAAATACATATTCAAATAATGAATAAGTACATAGACTTTGCAATTGAAAAGTCTTGGGTTTGACTCCTAGATGAGCCATTTACTAGATCCTTGTAACCATATACTTAATTATTTCCATTTCCATTGTTTTCTTATCTGTAAATTGATATAGTGATAAGGATTAAATGAGATGATCCTATATAAATGCTTCACAAACAGGAATCTTGTAGTAAATATTATCACTATATCAAAATTGTCATTATAATAATAACAATATAATAATGATAATACTTCGTGGAATGTATTTCATTTATGTTAATTATTATTGAGAGGATAATGTTCTTGCTCTTAGTTCCACTTAAGTAAATATTGTAAGCAACTGAACCCAGATTTAGATCCAACATTCCTTTTTATTTTTATTGAATCAGTAAGGCAAGCTGGAAATTATGCTTTATTTCCATTGTACAGCTAAATAAACTGGGGCTCAGCAAGGGTGACAAGACCAAGGTTAGACTGCCAGGAATTGTAACCTTTGTGGAAGACAAGACTCACACCTGGATATGAATTACACCAAATAATTCTGAACTCCTTCCCAACACTTATAAGATAAAAACACCACTGTACCACTTTGTCATTTCTCTGGGATCTATGCTAAATGAATAAATTCTGTTTAATGGAAAATTTTTTAGCAAGTCAGCATAGCATGAAGCTCTTTCTCTAATTTTCCAGTGCTGGACCAGGCTCCTCTCAAGGCCTGTCTTTGGAGGAGGTGAAAAGAAGTTTGCAGTACTCACCCATTGACAAGTACGGTAAGTGGACAGACCCTCTAGGCTCATGAGAAAACCACCCCTAGGCAATGGCATCTACTCCTTCATGACAAGTGAGAAAACATAGTATTTTGTAATATCCAGAAATGAAAGATATTTTAAAATATTATAAAATCCTAACTCTAATCTTCAAGTCTTTTATAATTCTGCAGTTTACCTTTAAGCTTAATAATAAAATAAAATTAACCTTTGACCTCTCAAGACATTTCAAACATTTCATCATCACGTTATCAGGTCTGTGGCCTCAAAGCCCCACGTCATCCATAGATGTATATGAAGGAGAAGAAAAACCAGGAATGAGTTTTCATAATTACATTGTATCCCAGGAAAACTCTTTCCACCAACTAGCCACCCTCTGGTGACTGGTAAATATAGCCATTCCCTCAAAGAGCTGCAGAGAAGGCTGGGAGAGCCAATGGGCTCCATTTCACACAGGTCTACTGCAGAATGGATTAACACAGGTCTCAGAAATAATTAATAAAGTTCTGTGCAGGCTTCTGGAAGGCAGAGTACGCACAATCTCCCTTATCATCAGCTGCCATATTAATACATGAGGCCTGTGATGTCCTTTCTTCAACCTTAAAGCCTGAGAGGCTGTAGGAATTTTGGCACAATGGGTTCCTTTATTTATGGCAACTCACTTTGACTACATGAAGAACTGCATAAAATGTCAGCTAAAGAGATCAGATTAAGACAAGAGTTGTGTTTGAGAAAGAATACATTGGGTGATGTGTGCCTGCTTCTCTGACAGAGATGGCAGATATGGGCTTTGGAATCTTCACCAACACACCTCAACTGCAGTGTCAGTACCTGAGGTATCAGAAAGCATTTAAGAAACAAAGGAGAAACTTTGTTCTAGATAGATGCAGACACACTACCTGGGTAGATAAAGGAAGAAAATGTGCTTCTCATTCCCAATACATGTATAGCTGAGTGCTTTTCTTAAAAAAAAATAATAAAGTATTTATTTATTTATATATTTTTATTGAGATACTGCAGATTGAACTCAAGGGTGCTATACCACTGAGCTACATTCCCTACCTTTCATTTAAATTTTAAATTTTCATTTTGAGACTAGGTCTTGCTGAGTTGCCCAGGCGGGCCTAGAACTTGTAATTCTCCTGTCTCCTGAGTAGCTGGAATTTCAGCAACTGAGTGCTTTTTACATCCACTTCACAATATAATTAGCCAGTCCAGCAAAATATCTTTTTGAGGGGAAAATGTGCTCCAAATGTCACTACATTGCATTTCTTAATAGATATTAATAATGTCATTTCTTCAAGCCTCACAGATGTGACTCCCCAACCACTAAATACAGGGCATTCTTTGGGTGCTTTGACCAGAAGTCTTTCCTTTTATGGTAGAGTTTCAAGATGAAGCACCTCTTTAACTTAGAGAACTTAAGAGATCCGCTTCTTAAAGAGACAGAACTATAACAATTCCCAAGCTGGAAAAGACAAAGGACTTAATAATGCAAAAGTTGTTTTTTTCTATTCATATATGTACCAAGGATAAGAAAAAACATTAGAATAGTTGATCAGGGTGAGGATACCTACAGACAAAGAAGATATATTCAATATCTCTCACTAGAAATACCACATAATACAAGAAAGAACCCTTTCATTTTCCTTCATTTTCATTTCATATACGAAGTGTGGTATAACAGCGACTTCATGAGATGTTTCTTCCTTTCTCTCCCCCGCCCCTCTCTCAGAGCTAGAGAATTAAGGTCAAATTAAATGGCACAACTATTTTATGTGGAGATGTTTCAGTCTTTTCCTAAAGCCCTTGGTCTAGTTGCACTCCTCTTAAGCCAAGTGACTTCTTAGGTCACATGTTTGCCTTTACTCTCTGGCAATAATGGCATCAATAATAAATGCCAGCCTCCATGCCTGCTGATTTTGTTACCAATCCTGAAGGAGCGCCTGGCCACACTGTTGGGACGTATGTTCACAATCATATTTTCATTGGAGTCCTGTGGGGCAGGAGACACTGAAACATCACAGGCCAGTAAAACTACATGTGGCACATTGAAGGTTGATTACAGTAATAAAAGGATTACTAGCTTATTAAAGCATCAATCCATGCATGGAATGAAGTCACATTTTCAGCCCAGATGGGAGGAAATATTTGTGCTCCGTGATATAGATTTGGTTTTAGTCCACCTAGAGTTAAAATTCAGTGATGTATATCAGCTTGCCCTCATCTCATCATGCCCCACCCTGACCTTCCTCATATCTGACCAGACCTGTCCCACAAGAGGTGAGTGAGAGAGTCAACGAAGCATCAGCAGCAGCCGCACTTCCTCTGAGGAGAGTTTATGTGCTGCCTAAGGGATTTTGACAGAGACCTCTCTTATGAAAATAAATATGCCTACCCAACTGCATGTTGCTAGGTGGCTTCATAAAAACGTAGATGGCTGGGTTGCTCCTGAAATCTAAGCTATCAAAGGGGACAAAAAAACTACTAATGAATGTGCCCATTTTCACAGAATCAGTGAATGGTTTCCTTACTTCAGAACAGAAAGGCAGCAGCTTCCTGGTACATACCTCTCTGTTCTCTTAGACAGTGGCATAAAGTTAAGCCACTAAGCCAATCCCTTTGACAGACCCATGGATATTGCTTGAAGTCATCATTTGCCACTGGTATTTAGACTTAGGCATTGAGTACATTTGAAACTCAAGCTGTCAAGAAGAAAATTAAATACATACATAAATAAAATAGAGCCACCCTGCTGCACAGAAAGTGTCTTTTCTTTTTTTTCTAACTGCTATTCCCACCTCCTCTTGGGGGCCAACAGTGGTCTGTCACTTATTGATGTCAGACTGATGATTATCTAATGCACACTGACAATTTATAAGTCAATGCTATCATTTCTCCCATTTACAGATGAAGATACTGAGGCTGGGAAAGAATAAGTTAATAAAAGTCATAGAGCCTACAGATTTGCCTGACATGAGAGCCTGTTCTCATAGCTTCAAGATACACCACCTTCCTGATCTGTCCCCTGTTATACTCCAAATCCCAAATGTCACCTAGACAGCATAGCTCCAGATCAGACATCTATCAGTCATGTTTATCTGCTGTTTTCATTGTAAGTTTCAGGATTGTTTTATAGCTGCTCAGCAGCTTCTCTGGTCCAGACTCTGTTCACCAGATCCAGGAAAGCTGCCTGACTGCTGTGTGTTGCATTGAGTCAGGCTAAAAAATGGGGAGAGTACTGGAAGGCCAATAAGTAATAACTGAACTTCTTTCTGATGCAGGCTACGTGTCGGATCCCATGAGCCCAATGCATTTTCATTCTTGCCGGAACAGTGGCAGCTTTGAGGACAGCAGCTGACAGCATTTGGCATATACCTAAAAGGAGTTTTCCCCCACACTGACAGCAATGAGTCAAATCATGGCAGGCTTGCTCCCAATTATACTACTTTACTCTCTAAGGTCTCCTTAAATTGGCTTGTTTATACTGGTCCTACTTCATCCCTCTTCATGAGTTGGTTTTTGGGTTTGTGGTTAAAGAAGGAGATATAAAAGAACCAAGACAGAATATATATCAAGGATTGTTTTTCACTTTGTAAGTAAAAAAAAAAACAGTTTATTTTATAACTTGGAAATGGGGCCTCAGTCTGTGGTGGGCACTTAATAATTATTACATTTTCCTAGACAGAGTTATGTACACGTGTGTTTGAGAGGCCTGTGTTTGATTTCTTAGAATATTGGTCATTTTCTTATCTCACTATGTTACTTCTGGTGTGGAGCTCCATGATTAAAGATTCTTTGGTGGTGTAGAAAATTGCTTCAGATGTGTATTTTTATTACAACAATACTTCCACTGAGTATGTCTTCTTTCAGACATATTGGTAAAGAGCAATAATGACCTTCACATCAAAGAGCTTCCCAAAACAGAGTACTTAGTTTTTTACCCCCCTCCCCCCTTTTTATGTCATACCAAGTGTTCTATGCTCTACTTAGGCAACTTGTTGCTGTCAGTACTAAGATGCTCTAAATGCTATCTGCCCAGTTATGAAACCAGTCACCTGATGTAAAGCTCCCATTTATATCAGAATCTGGCACAGACCTAAAGTGCCTGCTCTCTTTAAGAAAGGTTCCAGCCAGAAAGACAGGAGTGCTTCCACCTGATGAAAGAGTTTTGCCACTAAAAGACAGACTTGGTTAAAAAGAAAAAGCATGGAACCATGAAAATTTAGTGATAATTACTGACCTCAACAAGATAAATAAAATTAGAAAAGGAAGATTTGGCCTCCTCTAAGTCAAGGCTTCTTGACCTTGGCCTTAGTGACATTTTGGACAGGATAATTCTTTGTTGTTGGGGGCTGATCTGGGCACTGTAGGCTGTTTAACAGCTTCCTGGCCAATACCACTTCCTGTGATAGATAATTTTATGTGTCAACTTGACTAGATTGTGGTCTGTCCAAGATACCTGGTTAAACATTATTCTACATATGTCCATGAAGATGTTCCCAGGAGAGAATAGCATTTGAACTGGTACACTGAATAAGGTGAACTTCCCTGCGCGATGTGAGTTGGCATCATCCAATCCACTGAGGACCTACATTGGGGAAGAAGATAGGATTCCCTTACTGTCTGATTGACTTATTGAATTGGAACATCAATATTTTCCTGCTCTTCTGCACTCCTGGTTCTCAGACCTTTAGATTCAGACTGGAATCTATGTCACTGACTTTCTAACTCTTAGATCTTTGAACTATACCAACAAACTGTGCAGGATTTCCTGCTTGCAGAAAGCAGATCATGGGATTTCTCAGCCACCATGATTATAGGAGCTAATACCATATAAGACATATACATGCATATTCATGTATATACATACATATGTACATTTGAATATACACATATATACACATACATATATACAGAGTTGGCCCTCTGTGTCAATGGGTTCCACAATGGAGAATTTGACTAACTATAGATAAAAAATACTTGAAAAAAATTACATCTTTGCTAAAGAGGTGCAGACTCTTTATTATTATTCCTTAAAAGATAAAGAATAACATGTTTGCATAGAATTTACATCAGATTATATATTATCTAGAGATAACTTGAAGTATACCAAAGAATATGCATAGGTTATAGGTAAATACTATGCCATTTTGGTGGGGGAGGTACCAGAGATTGAACTCAGGGGCATTTGACCACTGAGCCACATTCCCAGCCCTATTTTGTATTTCATCTAGAGACAGGGTCCCACTGAGTTGCTTAGCACCTCACTTTTGCTGAGGCTAGCTTTGAACTCATGATTCTCCTGCCTCAGCCTCCTGAGTTGCTGGGATTATGGGCATGTGCCACCATACCTAGCACTATGCCACTATGTATGGGTATACACAGAAATTCTTGAACCAATTCCCCCTGGATACTAAGGGACAACTCTCCATCTTATCTATCTATCTGTCTATCTATCTATCTACTATTGGTTCTGCTCCTTCAGAAAATCTGAACTAATATATTCCTCTGCAAATCATGACAATCAAATATGTCTTCAGACATTTCCAAATGTGTCCAGAAGGATGTAATTTCCCCTGGTTGAGAACCTCTGTTCTAAAGCCAAGGAGGACATAGAGGTATATAGAGCCTGCCTCTGATCAGCAGCATTTAGGCATATCTTCCTTCTTCTCCTCCTGAAGTCAGTGGAATACAAAGGAATTGGGAGGTTGAAGTGCTGATTGCTCTTTGGATATCTGTGTAAGCTCTTCTCTCCTTTCCTCCTGCCAATTAGAAATTTTGTGTGTAGAGGGCAATTTCTATCAAGAGAACAGCAACTCCACCTCTAAAATTCCTTTGAGCCTCTTCTTATGACCTTCAGTTTCAAAGTTGCCAGTCCCCACATGCTCTGATTAGCTTGTGGATAGCCCAGTGCGGGCCCAGAGATAGAAATTAAAACCTTCATACTTCCAACTAGATTTATCCCTTTTAAGCCTCCAGCCTTTTCATTTCCCTACCCAATTATTCTGGAGTCACAGGTACTGTATCCCACCAAGCAGGTTCCCATAGGGCTTTATAATAAGCAGAGCCAAGGAACCTGAGGTGACTGCTCAGGCCTAAACCCTCTGGCAAAGACACAGAAGGAGAAACAGAAGCTGGTTAAAGAACACCTGTCTCCATAGCTCCCCTTCTGTTGCTTTGCTCTGGCTACTCTAGGGAATGAGGCAGTGCCTAGCCTAAGCCAGTTTGGGGCTTAATCCTTTAATGAGCTGAATTAAAAAAGGAATACCTTAAAAGCCGAGGTAGGGGTGGCAAAATGGAGATGGTTTAAACTAAAAGAATCACAGCTTAGGCAATGCTGTGCCAAACATGTATGTAATCAGGACCATGGACAGTTCCAGGGTGAACCAGGAGTCCTCTCGCCAGTTCCCAGTGGAAGGGATCCTATGCAGAGGGAGGACTGTTTGCTTCTGAAATGCTTCTTTTTTTAGAAAGGGGGTTTTCTAGAACAGATTTGTCAAGCTCCCTTTCTTTGTTTCCTCTAATTAGCCACCTCCTCTCTCCACACTGCATTTCCTTCTGCTGCTGCTTCCCTCTGGCTCTTGTCTTGTCAAGTATCTGCAAATAATGAGACTAATGTGTCTTGATTCCTGAGAAGGGGAACCTTTTCACAGATGCCAACCTGTAGCTCACTAAACCATTTTCATTACTACACACTTTCGGTGGGGCTCAGGGATCATCTTAGGGCTTGTCTTGAGTTGATGGGATTTTTTAGTTTTGGGTTTTGGGGGTTCTTTTTTTTCTCCCCCAGCCTCCTTACTGAAAAAATGTTTCACTAATTGCTTTCTTTTTCTGCTGGTAAAAATGAACTTCTAAGATCATGTTGCTGCATGCTTAGCGCATTAAATTTTTTCCCACGTACATGCAGCCCTGCACTAACTCCGAAGATGTTCAATTAACTATAATTGTAAGCCAAATTACAGCAGCACCAGGAGAGAGTTATTCCAAGAGCATGATTATTTAGTTTAAATTATTTCTAAAGCTGACATTTCCTTAGGAAATAGAAAAAAAAAATGGGTGCTTATGGTAGAAGAAAAGGTTAATGCTAAACAATCCATCTAAAATGAAGGGTATGCTTTCTCTCTTTCTTTAATCTTCTTTCTCCTTCCCTCTTTCCTCCCTCTCCTCTCTTCCTTCCCTCTCTCTTAAACCATAAGCATTGGTTATGGAGCCATTTCAACCTTTCATTGTAGTTGTGTTACCTTCGACAAGTTATTTAACCTCTCTAAGCTACAACTTATTATCTGTAAGATAATGATAATACAATTTACCATGTAGAGTTGCTATGAAGATTTTAAATGATATAAAGTTTATAATGTAATAACTGCAGCATAATAGCAGATACTGCTGTTTGTTGTTACTGTTATATCAACATGCATCTAAAGAGCTGTACTGTAAAAGGGGAGCATGAGAAAGGTGGAAATTTTCTTCCTTTTGTAGAAACAACTGTCAGCATCTCTAAAAACTCCATCTTCACAAGCAGCAAGCTGCCCAGCTTACATCTCTGAGGCAGACTGAGCCAAGATCTAGCAGACCTTAGGTAGCAATGTCTGATTTTATACCTGAAATAAAATCAGAAGGGAAATCAAATTCCTTCACCTAAATGTAAGAACCAGAAAGAATTCTCCCACGAGAGGGATGCTTAGTAAAAAGTAGAAAACACATTTATTGAGGGCCTGCTGCATGGTAGGGAGAGTTTTTGATTATTTAAAATGTATTATTTGACTTAATTTTCTACATAGTCTTATAAAGGAGGAATTCTTTAAATTTGTTCGTTTAGTGGCAAATTCATGCCTGGAGATGCAGAATAACAAATCCAAGCTAGAAAAAAATAAAGCCAGATTTCAAAGCTAATTTTGTCTTGCACTACTGTCCATGATTTGCTTACTACACAATACTGCCTCCACTGTGATGGAGGAAAAGTTAAAACATAGCACATGTTCACAATTCAGAATTGTAAAAGCAAACATATCTGCAGTTCTATAGTCCTGAGGAAAATTTGGGAACTAACATAGAATTTTCAGAAACCAATAAAACAAACCTTTCCTGATTGCTGTGGTTCATTATTATAAAGTAAAGCCAAAAAAATAATTATTTTCTCTATTATAATTATGAAAGAGAAGGGGCTTGGAATAATCTCAAGGCTCAAAAAGCATGCATTGTTATTTTCTAGGCAGAAGGAACCAGAAATGATTGACAGAAACAAGACTCTCACTGTGATAAGCAGAAACAAAAAAAGTTATGAGGGCAAAGCACAGCAATTAGGGAAGCCAAGGAGTTTCACATTCTTCTTTCCTCATTAGCATTCTGGGTGGGGAAAGTGAGGAGAGATGGTGTAGGCTTTACCAGAAGGATTTGAATACCTTATTTCTTCCTAGTTTTGTACTGCTTGCAGTTACTCAAGCATGCAGACTGAAGAGCTCCCCCTGATCATTTCCCTTCCATATTCCAAGAGACACATGGGCAAAGATGAGCCATTTGACATTTGCAATCCCTTCATAGGGTATCAGCTCAAAACTCAGCTGCAGCAATAACAGACTATGGTCCAAGACTGTCAGCTCAATTAGCACTGTATGCAAAACATGATGGAGAGGCAAAGTTCCTCTCTTTCTCCTTGGACACCCTACCTTTTATGAGGCTAACTAGAAATAAAAAGAGCAGGGGTTGCACATTTCTCCCTGGGCCAGAGATCCAAAGCAGCACAGCAGCCGACACAGTGGCAGGGTGCTAATTAAATTAGGCTTCTTGAATTAAAACACTGCCACGGGTGCCGGGCCCTGCTGATGAGGACACGTCTCTAATGCTCTCCCAGCATAACTTTATGTGTAATTAGTGGGATTAAAGGAATATTATCTCAAGTATCTGTCTTTTAAGCAATGGGCTCATATGTGGAAGAGAGGCATCATCACCATCTTTAAAGGAGTTTTTAGGTTCACTAATGGCAACAACTCCCATCTTTTCTTTTATCTCAACTAATCAGGAAAGGGTAAGATTGAAATAAGACCACAAAAATGAGACTAAAATAATTTAATATTGAATTATCCTTCAGTTTTTTTTTGTTTTGTTTTTTTCTTTTTTACTCATAATAATCTATGATTTTCTTAACACCAGAGTGAAGAATATCAGGTTCTTCTTTAGGCATTTTTGGTTTTGTTTTTACTTTCCTGAAACTCAAACTAGTACATGTAAAAAGAATCAGTGTCAATATCTAGGATACCTTGAGGTGATCATAATAAAAATGAAAGCAACCCTAAATGATATAGGTTTATCCTATATGAGGTATGAGATTGTATGAGACAGAATAGAACAGAGCAGTTCTTAAACTTCAGCCCCACAATAGCTGACGGGCTTATTAAAACACAATTTGGTGAGCCCACCCCAGAGCTGTAGAATCAGAAGCTATGGAGTAAGGCATAAGAATGTACATTTCTAACAAGTTCCCAAAGGTGCTGATACTGCTGGTCCTGAGACCACAGTTTCAAAGTACTAGCAAGACGGAAAATCAAGGCCATTAACTTTAGAATTAGAATGGGATAAATGTCTGGCCAACCTCCCCTCATGCAATCACTGTGCCACCCTAGGAAAGTTACTTAGTCCCTCTGATGTTCAGATTGCCCATCTGCAAAATGGAGATTATGTTTCTTATCTCATAGAGAGGATTAACTGAAACAATGCAAGTGAATTACTTACCACAGTGCCAGGCACATGATGAATGTTCCATAAAGATTGGTCATGCTTGACATAACATGACAGAGAGAGAAAAATCAACCAAGTACCAAGGGTTAATCATTTGTTTTCTGGATATTAATGAAAGCATTATGGATTGAGAAATGAGTTTGTAACATAAGACTCTACAATAAAAAGAATTTGGAGATAACACAAAAGCACAATTTTCTCTGGATACCATTATAACCAAATTTATAGTGCATTTAAATTAAGCAACTAATTACTAATGTCTCCAAGTATCGCAGGAGAGTGGGATCCTTGTGTTTTGATGAAAGAAAATTTAAAGTCAGACATGAAAAGCCAAGCAAGAAAATTTTATTATAAGTGAAAGTAAAATAAAGCTTAAGCAAAAAGCACTCTCAAGAGAGTGAGCATGGGTCATCTCCAAGCAGAGAATGACAAAGAAATAATGCTGCTTCCAAATTTAATGCTGTTTTGATATTCACCAGGAGAACGTGATTCCACCTTCTGCAGTTTTTGCCAATCAGATGCTCAACTCCTTCTTCCTGTTGGGTAAGGAGTTTTTGATCCTAGTTGGTCCTCTCCAGAACTGTCATGGTGGCTATCCTGTTCAGGGGTGAGAGGGCTTCATCTACAAGTCAATCCTATGATAATGTGGGTACTGGACTCAGTGACCAGACACACTTCATCTTAGTATGTCTGCACTATTAATGAAATTTCCTTCTGAAATATACTGAGAAACCTGGGGCTATACATTCTAACTTTACAATGACCTCAGTAGACCCTTCCAGAAGTTCGACCCATGGATCTTTCTCTCTTGAAATGTTTCTTAATTAATTTTCTTTGTTCCCGCCTGTCTCATCTTAGTGTTAGTATACATGTTGCTCTACAAGTTACTTGGTGGTTTATTAAAAGGCAATTCAAAGAAACCCTGTGACCCTGCTATGTTATTGATTTCACATTTCACTGCCTATTACTAACTACTACCTAAAACAAGGAATATGTATGTATTAGATACCTCTTGGGTGCCACCTCAGATCTTTTTATTATTATCCTAAGCCTTTGACCACTGAGTCATCCACTATCACTGCAACCAACTTTAAGTGGTCACAACCTGACCAGTTTCCCATCACAGCCAAACCCCTATTGCTTTTCATTCTGTGCCCTAGAGCCTCACTGTTGCCCTGAGGATAGTGTCCCAAGTCTTCTAGACCTTTGTAATTTAATCTGGCAGGCAATGAATGCTTGCCAACCTGTAGAATAAGCCTTTGTCCAAGGGGAGACCAAAACCGAGTAATAGATGTTTCTCACTCCTCCCCAGCACTGCATGGTCCTGAGGCACAGTTATCCTTAAAGCTTCAGAAGATAATTTGGTGAGACTTTTCATCAGTTGACCTAGATTGCAAACAGCACCACCTCAGTGTGACAGTTTAGGGACTGCTGTCTCCCTCTTCCTCTCTCACTGGACTTTCGCCATCCAGGCTCCCAAGGCACTGACTATGTGTTCCTTAGAGAAGTGGCAGTTTAAGTGCTTTTGTCTGAGGTTCTGCTTTCTTGGTGAGAACAAACAAGGAAAGATAACATGCAAATGAATGGAATTTGGGCCACTGATTCCCTTTAGTAAATGTGGTTTGTGGAATGAAGGAATAAGTAAATCTGTACTCCAAGGAGAGTAAAAATGAACTAACAAATGAATGAATTGGCATCTAGACTGAGATTATAATTTTAGCCTTGCTTCTTTTAAGCCCTCCTGAGTCTCCCATGTTCTGTTTTGAGTCTCACAGTGTAGCACGTTGTGCTCAGCACTAGGGTTTGATCATGCCCTTTGCAAATATCCCTATCACCAGCAAAACCAGCATGTGTTACCCGAGATTTGCTGCCTTTGCTCTGTTTCCATAAACAGATTTTTTTTCTCTGTCTTTATTATACCTCTCATCTACTAATCTGCTTACCACCTTTCCTACTTTATTAGAATAGTAGTACTAAGCCTTCACATCATAACTGTCTCCTTTTTCCTCTCTAGTTGCTGGTTCAGCTTTTCTCTGCAAAGTGAAAAAGATTTTTTATGTGCCCTTCAGGAAATTCTGTCATTTGCATAAAAATGAATGGCCTTCTGGCTGGCCAGAAGGGTGCTAACCCCCTCATCTCCTCAGTGAGTGGTTCACTCCAGTTAGGCATCACTGACCCCTTGGTGGGCTACAAATGGAACACTATTTCATTACTTTTTGCTTTAACTCTTTCATCTTCATTGAACACGGAATTCACTCATTTTTTAATACCTCAGAAGCAAGCATTCAGGTTTTGCTATAGTAGGGCCCCACCTCTCACTTCATGGCTCCTGAGTTACAGTGATTGTCTGTCCAGTGTTAAGCCATAGATCTTCACAAAGAGAATAAGGAAGCTGAATGAAAAACAATAACAAAGGATTGATGGATTGGAAAGTCAGGAAAGTGAAGGTAAATAAAGGGCTTAGAAGTAATGAAATAATGGCACAGAATTGTTCATTTATTGCTCTGCAGAGCCCAAAATGTCTATACAGTTTTTATTTGTTTTATTTATTTATTTTTTTTGGTATCTACATATTTCACTAAAAACCTTCTGTCTCCGGGAATTTAAAGTCAGTGCATTCTTTGGGTAAGTTCAGCTGGTCAAATCTATGCAGAGCAAGCACATTTTTTAAAATTCCAGTAATTAAAATAATTGGCTAGCTAAGAAAAGACTGTCCCAGTTAATTGGTCTTCACTGAAGAAACATTAAGCTTTAGGGAAAATGCATGTTTAATAGAAGTAATAAGTTATTAATACAAATGGAAATTCTGCAAAATGTAAAATAGTGAGTAGTGGAAATTGTTCAAGTTGCTTGTAGAAACTAAATTAGTTTGTTACTTTTCTCACTCTATCCATTAAGCCATTAATTGATTTAAAATATTAATACAGCTTAAGAATTGTGGAAAAGCACCTCCTTCTTTGCAATTTTTCTGTCAAATCCTGCCACTGTATGGAAAATGATTAATCATAAGCATGCATTGCAATATACCAAAGCTGTATTGCACCATTAATAGGAGTGTTTACAAATGTTTACAAGTTTTCTTAGCCCAGTTAAAACACAGATCCTTCTTTATCCTCTTGTAATTTTAAGTGATCTGCCTTAAAAGTCACGTTTCCTCTTATTTTTGTAAACTCTGTGGAGTTCATTTTTCCTGCAGTGCTAATTTATGGTGTTTGTTTGCAAAACATGGTATTAATAACTATCAAAAATAACACTATACATTTAATAGTAGCTATTAGTTGTGTCTCCAAGGAGAAGATGACTAGTTCTGTATGCACTTGTACAGTTTCCTGTCACCCTGCCGGGTCACTCAGGGATCTCATTACATACTACACAGCAGGTAAACAAATGTGTGTTATCACTGGTGAAGGCCTGAGCTCACCATGCCTCTGGAGAACTGTAACAAACCATGCACTGTTGCAGAGACTCTTCTCATCACTCCTGTAAGGCCTAGTCAGAGACAGGTGCAACATTTTCCTTCATATCCCCTTTTCTGTAGGTCTTACCCTACTTTCTTACTCTAATGTTTGAATTTTTTTTAAAAAAAATCGATAATGATAAATTTGCTGGGATTTGCAAAATAGTGTACAAAACGGTTCTGATATTCATCATCCAGTTTCCCCCCAACTGGAACATCTGAGATGTTAGAATGCCCATCTTAGGACTTTACCACCAAAGTTAACAGAAGATTCTTTGGGAGGTGATTGAGCCTTGAAAACTCCATCCTCACTGATTAGATTAATTCCCTTATAAGAGAGACCTCAGAGAGCAGCCTACTCCTTTCTACTTTTCTATCCTGTGAAGACAGAGTGCACCATCTATATAAGCAACGAACCTTCAGGAAACACCAGACTGCTGCACCATGACCATGGAGGGGAACTTTCTACCCTCCAGAACTGTGAGAAATAAATTTCTGTTGTCACAATTCAACAAGTCTCAGATATTTTGTTATAGCAGCACAATGATAGTTCACTCCCCTTTTTAGGAAGGCTTGTTACTCAAACTATGTACAAAAAATCTTTAAGCCGATATTATTTTACCAGGTACAATAGACAAATTATAATAAAGCAGAAAAAAAAGAAAGAAAATGGAAAATATGTGTACGCAGAAGGCAAGATACCTAAATACTTTGTTCTCTGAAGTTTAATACACCCCAGTTGTTTCCTTGACCCATCTGTGAACCTTTCCTTGAAGAAGAAATAAGGAAAGAAATGCCACTAGCAAGAGCATTACAATTTTGAATGCCACTAAAAAGAGTATTACAATGTTAAATGCCAATAAGGAGAGTATTGCAATTTTAAAATCTCTTCACAAACGTTTTAAGACAATTGAGTGAAACTATCATTTCAGACTCTTCAGTTGTGAAAAACTTTAGTCCCAATTCCTAGTATTTTCACTCTCAATCCAAGTCCTCTCCTTAGAAACTTGAACTTATAAATATGTTTGTACCTACAAATACTTGAAATAATAGAAAAGTACATTTAAATAAGTGTATCTATTTAAGTAAATATATACATATATTTAATTTTCAATTTAATGATGTAATTATTTTAAAGATGTTATCAAAAGTTTTCCTTCTTTAACATAGGGACTTGACACTTGAAAGGGCCTCAAAGCTTGAAAATGATTATTTCTGAATTTGCAGGAAGTACACTCTTCACAATGAGAGCTAAAACCAGCTGTGACCTGGGTAAGCACAAGGGAAAACCAAGGTTGCCCTGGGAGGACAGAATATTAATATTGAGAATGAAGGTCTGGAGTCGTAGCTCATTGGTAGACCTCTTGCCCCACACTTGTGAGGCACTGGGTTCGACCCTCATCACCACATAAAATAAATAAATAAAGGTATTGTGTTCATCTACAACTAAAAAAATATTTTTTAAAAAAGAAGAAGATTGAATATCAGGACTGAGCCCACGATGAGAGGAAGCTTTATCAACAATTGGCACATAAAATGGACTTCAAAAGGATCATTCACAAATTAAGATGAACTCAGTACAGTATACAAATGGCAAGCCAACCACACTGAATGAAAATGAGCATAAATAACAAGCCACAGAACCAGATCATCAAGGCTTCCAGATAATAGAAGACTCGACTCTATGAAAGAAAATAACTGTGTGTATTAGATAACTATAATATTTAAAGAAAAAATTGAAATGAAATGTCATGAAGTCAGAAAAATTAGCAAGTAGCAAATGACCATCAAAACTAAACAGGTATATATTTGGATTTAAGACTGGATAAAACTTTGAGAAATTAAAAAAAAAAATCTTAAAAAGCTTGGCAGTTGCATTAACAGAAAATTTAACATACAGATACATTTTAAAAATAATTGGCAGATACCCCTGAAGAAATTACACAGAAGGCTACGGTTTAATAACAAAGAGTAGAAAATCTCAGTGCTTTTGTGCCTCACCTTAAAATAGAAATTAAAATACCTACCTTTTGTTTGCCATTAGATTCTGTTGCATGGGAACAATGCAAGAAATGTGTGATCATAACCCTTAAGTGGAGACCACTATTACCTGTTGAGGTAAAATCAATGAGACCACCGTTTCTCCCTCAAGCTACTCTTCTCTAATTTATTTCTCTCTTCAGGACCATTCTTGTCTATTAGACCCTGATTTCCCCTCAAGGCACATACTTGGAAAGGAAGATGAAAGGCATTGTGAATAGGTCCCACCCAATTCCTTGGGATCAACTACAGCAGGTGTTTTTCAGGTGCAGGCTGGACAAGTGTGACACTTGTGTATCACCGTTAAAGGTGTTCACTTAAGAGGAGACCCCTTAACTTAGGTAGCACAGGGTGCACAAGCATTGTGCATTAAGCTAGTGGGACCGCATAGGTGAGTGCTGGTGATTTCCATGAGCATGAACTCTCCTGGAGAAGCAGCACTTACCACACCATGGCCGTCCAGAAGCTAAGTCAACCACAAATCTACCAAGACTCAGCCTCACAAATGTCAGTTGGTAAATGGTGACTAGAATTTGAAAATAACAGAATCTAATTATTCCAGAAGAAGCATTCCACTCCAGAACAGGCCCCAGTGGTAAATGGAAGGTTATTTAGTCTCATTTTGCAGGCCCATAGTATATAATGAAAATACCGCCAGGTGGGTGACAGAATAATGACCCAGCATTATCTTAGCAGTTGTGACAGCACCATACTATGGAAGTTTTGTCTCAGTGCTATGGAGGGCATAAAAATGTTATAGCTAATGCAGTATACTCTAAAGTCAAGGTTCTCTGTCACAGCAGCCAGGGAGACTTTAAAAACTGTTGGTGTCCAGCCTGCCCCAAAGAGCTAACGGTCTGGGGTGCAGCTTGGGCATCGGGATTTTTAAAGCTTTCCTAGGGACTTAGGCATACAGCCCAGGCTGAGAACCACTAAGACCAGTGACTCTCAAACTGAAGTGTGCCTTGGCATTGCCCAGTGGGTTTTTAAAAAACAGCTTGGACTCTAGATTCTCTAAATCTGGTCCATGTTGCAGCAGCAGCAGTACCACACAGGAATTTTTTAGAAATTCACATTTTCAATGTGGTACATATGCACAATGGACTATTACTCATTCAAAAAGAAGAATGAGGGGCTGAGGTTGTGGCTCAGCAGTAGAGCGCTCGCCTAGCATGTGCAAAGCCCTGGGTTTGATCCTCAGCACCACATAAAAATGAATAAATAAAATAAAGGTACTGTGTCCAACTACAACTATAAATAAATAAATAAATAAATAAATAAATAAATAAATAAATACAAGAAAGAAATTATGGCATTTGCTAGTAAATGGATGTAACTGAAGACTACCGTGCTAAGTGAAATAACCAATCTCCAAAAACCAAAGGTCAAATGTTCTCTCTGATTTGTGGATACTAACTCACAATGGGAGTGGAGGGAGGAGCAGAGGTTCACTGGATTGGACAAAGGGAGGTGGGAGTAAGGGAGAGGGGATGGAAATGGGAAATATAGTAGAATAAATTGGACAACACTTCCCTATGTTCATATATGAATACATGGCCATTGTAACGCCACATCATGTACAACCACAAAAATGGGAAGTTATACTCCACGTATGTATGTCAAAATACATTCTACTGTCACATATAAATAAAATGAACAAATAATTTTTTTAAGATCTCACATTTTCAGGTGTCTTGCATGCCTAATGATTCAGAAAGTCTCAGGGCTTATTCTGTCTTAATATAGCCCTTAGTCTTATACAGACTAAACTCTGAGAACTTTTGCTCCAGATGGAGCCATTTCACCTGTGTCTGGAATATGTTACTCCACCATTCTGTGCTTCAGTTTCATCATCTGTAAGATGGGACCACTAGAGATCACAGATTCCATCTGTGCCTCTTAATGGACGCGATGTAGATAGCAAAGTCTCAGAGGGTCTGAGGAGGGGTTACACATTGGCTGGGGACAAAAATAGGGGATTGGAATTCCATTCTCTAGAACTGATTTGACTTCACAATGCCCTAATAGTAATTTCCTCATAGCACTTGTGAAGCTTCATGAGTAAAATAGAATAAAAGAGTAAAATGGTAAACATATAACACATCAATTTAAATTGGCTTATGAAATCACACTCGCACATTTACAGTCTTTCAGTCTCTATAGCTATTCAGATTTTAGATCAGTGGTGTGCAACCTGAGGTGCACACAGCAGTCACCTGGAGGAGATTTTTTTTAAAGTTCCGATGCCCAACTCTGACCTCTAGAGATTAAAATAAATAAAATAAAATCTCAGGAGAAGTCTAACAAGTAGCTGAAGTTGATCCAGTGATTTAGATTTGAGTTTAAGGTAATTTGTATATTATTAGATAGGTTTGTGGTTTGTGAATTCTACTGGAGACTTCTGTGTGTTCTTCCATGAGGAGAGGTTCTATTCCTTCTTAGAGAGTCTCTGTTCTTTAGTCACTGCGAGGGTGTGTGTGTGCAAACACACACATATGTGTACATATATATAAAATAATAGTATATGTAATTTCTTCTGACTCTATGAAATTTGGCAGTCTCAGTCGAGATTACAAAGGGTAGTGACACATCTCAGTTACTTCTATAATCCAAGCAACCAAAATGCTTCAACTTATACTGCATTTGAAAATTTCTATTTCAGTGTTTGCAAGGCAAGAGCCAAATTAGCTGTTTTCTGGGAGGGAAAACACTGAGATTTAGAGTGAATTTGATTAGAAATTAAAATTCTGTATCTGTAAAAAGAAATTTTTGACTAACGAAAAAGGGCATGGTGAAGTCAAATCAGCTCTAGAGAATGGAATTCAATTCTATTTTTGTTCCCAGCCAATGTGTAACCCCTCCTCAGACTCTCTGAGACTTTGCTATCTACATTGCGTCCATTAAGATGAACAGATGGAATCTGTGATCTCTGGTGGTCCTACCAACTCTCATAGTTTGTAAAAATAATTATTTTATCTTCAGACATTCCTTGAATCTATTAACATCAATCAAATTTGGGCTTAAAATTTTTCAGAGACATATAACAAAATACTATCCAATGTGCCTTTAAATCTTGCACTAATTCACTTACTATGTATTTACTGAGCACCTGCTATGTGCCAGACACTGTTCTTGGCACTGCAGATTGCACAGAATCTGAAAAGATCACATCTCTTCTCTCATAGAGCTAAGTTCTCCTGAAGAACGAGTCAGCCTATGTGACATGGAATGTGTCAGAATTCTACAGTTCTTTTTTCTTCTTTACAATGTCTTACATTTATGTTCTAACAGATGTAACAGAGAAGATGGGGGAGGAAGGGAAGAAAGGATTGAAAACCTAAGATGAAGCTCTTTAATCACAGTCTGAATAAGACAGAAAGATTCTGATAAATCATTTACTCCACCATGTGATTAAATTCACTTATTTCCTTGTGGTAGCTTTTCCCAAATTTTTTAATTTAAGGCATGGTTTTGGAATGCTAAAATGTCCATGGCCTATTGAGAAGTGAAGATTAATTTACACAGTTACAGAACAATGGACTTGGTAAGTTTTTAGCAGAAGTTCATAAGCTACAGCCCTCAAGCCATATCTGATACACCTTTGCTTTTTTAAAAAATAAAGATTTATGGGAACAGAGCCACACCCACATGTTTAAATATTGTCTGTGGCTGCTTTAGCTTTAAAATGCCAGGGTTGGGTAGTTGCAGGCATATATTCCATATTTGCAACCTGTTTCTTTAGAGAAAATTTGTTGATCCCATGCTCTCTAGCACTAGATGCGATTTGAGTATAACTGTTAACTGCCCTGATAATGTGCTGGAAGACACCTGTGAACTTTTCATGAAGCAAATCAGCATGGAAGCCACTGGGTAGGAAAGTCTGGTATCTGGGAACTCACAGTAATACTCCTGCTTGTTTGAGATCGCCCAGTCCCTGTGATATTCTGAGTATCTCTGCCAGGTTCCATACTGCTTTGGACTTGGAGTGACCAGCTGCAGCCCCATAGACACACAGCCTCTCAGAGAGGGGTGTGGCTTGCAAAGATGCCAATCAACCTGTTGACTGTGAGACACCATGAAGCAAGACTCCATCTGCTGAAACTTTAACCTTGCCTTTGATGTAACCACCCTTAAATATAGGACCAAAGTCATTTTTTAGTCATTTGTTGCCAGCTCCTACCAGGACGGGAGCACCTGACAGGTTCTATTTAAAATTTAAAATCTATTTTCTGGCACTGTATCTTAATTCTTCACTAATTATTTAAGATTTTATTTTTCTCAGGCGGCTCATCACCTCCTAAGCAGGAAACTGCCCTGGCGGGGTGCTGGCAGCCCCGTGATAATAGTGTTTGTGGACAGACACACTTCCTTCCCTAGAAACAGTTCAATAATATACAGAGACTCTGCTTCCTTGTAGCAACACCAAGCTGCATGACCCATTCATTAATGTGCTGACAGACATATACTATCACTATAGTGGTATGCAGCCAAAAAAAAAATTGGCACATTAATCAAAATTTTGGCAACTAACTTGTGATGACTGTCATGCCAAGTAGCTTGAAAAACACAGCAGTGGACTTTCACCTTTTCCTTTATACCAGTACTCTTCAAATATTTTTGTGCATATACCTCCAGAGAGTTTGAAATTCTGTCAGTACTCTCTCACACATTTTTTTCATTGACATCTAAAACTATTTGTAAGTTTAAATAGTATTCACAGATATAATTTCTAGGCTATGATAAAATAGGACATTTTAAGATAAAATGGTCACATCTCTTTTCTACACGAGTCCGATGTAATAAAAATGCCATAGCAATTTGATATCACCTTCATCTCTGCAGTGGGTGCTCTGGGGTGCCACCCAGATGCCCCCTTCACAGTAGATACATTCATCCCCCAGTTACCTGGAGTGAGGTGTAGTATCTGAATTTCTCCACAGGAACTGCTTTTGACTAAAGAGACCACCTAGCCCCAGCTGTACTCCCACCTAAAGAAGCAACAAACAGGGACCAATTGGTCGATCATGGAAACTGAGGTCTGCTCCCTCACCTCCGTTTAGCGATCTCAGCCCTGGAGCTCCCCAGGGATGGGCAGCAGCCTCACTGGTGACTACCTCACAGCCCATCCTTTCTCTCAGCCCAGTTCTGCTTCCTTACTTTCCCACAGAATTGTTCTGAGGGAGCGTCCCAATAAACCTGCGTAAGAACTTCTGTTCCAGAGTCATTTCCTGGCGAACCTGGCCTCAGACATCCATTTGCAAATGAACATGACCAAGTTCTGCCTTAGCATTAGAAAATATTAATTTTTTAATGTTATGTAAATATTTATATAGGACTATGTAGTACATGTCAGCAACAACCTATTTTTAAATTTTACTTGGCAATAACAATACATATTTATGAGGTACAGTGTATTATTTCAGTACATGTATAGAATGTATAATGACCAAATCAGGGTAATTATCACATCAATGGCCTCAAATATTTATCATTTGTTGGGATCATTCGGAACCCTTTCTTCTAGCTGTTTTGAAACACACTATAAAAATACACTCTAATATTTTTGTGCATATACCTCCAGAGAGTTTGAAATTCTGTCAGTACTCTCTCTGTACTCAAAGTACACAGTACTCACCCTACTGTGCTGTAGAACCCTAGAACTTACTTGTCACATTTAACTTTGTTTCATACTTGACAATCAGTCTCTCTCTAGTTTCTCTCCCTTTCTCAAAGTATCATTCTAAAAACCTTGCAGGTTCGTAATTATTTTTATAACAAAATTATTTTATAATATTTAGACATTATTTGCCTTTTGCACTTTGATTATCTAATGAGTATACAAGAGTGTTTTCCAGGGGCTACAGAACATGTAATAGCACAGAAGATTGAGTGGAAAAGCAAAAGTATGAATCCAGATGTCTTTTATTTAGCCAGACATTAAAAGGGCTTGCAAAATGTTTCAAAATTCCACTCTTCTAATTTCCAAAAGAAAGAAAATCAGGATGTCGAAGACATATCTGCATCCCATATTATTGTAGTATTCTTCACAATAGTCAAGAAAGGGAATCAAATTAGGTATCCATCAAGAAAAAGAAAAAGTGGTATACAGGCATGATGGAATATTATTGCACTCTAAAAAGAATGAAATTGTTATTTACAGTATCGTGGTTGAGCCTGAAGGACATTATGTTAAGTGAAATAAGCCAGGCACAGGAAGACAAATACCACACGTTGCACTCTTCTTTTTTAAACTTACATTTCCATACCACTTTTCCCACAGAATTTTATGCTACTGCAGTATATTTTTATAGTTTTAAGTCTTTTATTGATCTCCCTGTCATACTTCCCTGCCACTAAATTATTATATAAATTAAAATTTAATTTTTAAAAAGCCCTGTGACCATAAGGCTTTATATGTTAAATTTTTCTGGCTGAGCTATCGTTGCAATTATTAGCAATATACATTTGACCAGGGCAATATACATTATAAATTTTGGGAAATATTAGACATAAAAAATAAAAGGAGAAATGCATCTTTGAAGACAGTGATTTCTATTTTTAATTAGTTTGTAGATCTGTGAACAAATATTATTTACTGCTAGAATGAGTGAACATTTGAATTTTATTTTTATACACATAAAAACATAGTGTTTATGCATGTCACATAAATAAGTGGATGGGAATGGAAGTAGTTGTGCAGCAGTGCTCTTCTTTGAACTCCTTCTGAGTAATTTACCAAAACTCATAAACAAATAAAATATGAAGAAAAAATTTAATGGTTAATCAGCTGACAATTCAGTCAGATCTTCATTTAGTTTTGTTGAAAACAAAGAATTGGAAATCACTTGACTCACAGAAGGATTTGCTAACCACTGATTAAAATCTTTCCTTTTCTCAACCCCTACATCATATTTCAAGTTGTTCCTTTGTCTCGGTTGTGTCGTTTAGGGGCCACTGAGCCACAGTACACTTGGTAAGAGAATGAAGAGTTTTCCTCTGCGGTGCAGAGAGAGTGCGAGACTGGCAACACGGAAGACTTCCACCACAGGCTGGTTCTGAAGTCGGTTTTTAAGAAAAGTACTTTGGAAGTACATTTGCCAATGAATCCCATGAAAAGTTCTGACTTCCTTTGGGGCACACTAACACTAGTTTGAAGTCTGTCACATTAACACCAAGCTCCTGAACAACTATGAGGTTTCTCCTCTAATTTAGGAGTCTTTAACATAACCTTTAATTATAAGTAGGTGCTTAATAAAGACAAAGAAATATTTGCAGAGGAGGCAGACTTTGGCATCAGTTTATTTGTCTCAGGAATCTTCTGTGTACCTTATTTTCCTTAATAAAAATGGAGGAAGATAGCAATATTCCAAAATATTGGGAGGGCTGCACAGATTACTAAATAGTCTGAAATGTCTAGAAGGAATGACAAAAGACATGTGAGGTCTCAAATGTCCACCAGCTTATCTCATAGAGTGAGTTTCCAGTTATTTTGAAAAGCATAGATTTCCTGTCACTGGGCATATTAGAAGGAAGGAAAAAAAAAACCTGAACAAAATATAAAAAATATAGGTGAGTTTGAGAGTGACTTTTAAAGAATTCCAGCCATATTTATTCCTTGTGCTCTTGTACTTCTTCTGCTAGCCAAGGTGGCAGAGAATTCTTTTTTCTTTTTTTTTTTTAAATGACACAATCAAGTGGTACAGAAGCCTGGGAGGAAATATTACCCAAGGTCGGAAGTGGCCTCTTCTGGGCTGTCCTTGAGTCTGTTGGGATATTTCACTCACTAGATGAATGTTCCTTACAGTTTTCTTTTCTTTGTTCAAACAATAATTTTCCAAGGGCAATAATTGTGGCAAAATTCTTGATTTTAGAAAGGTTAAGGAACTCAACTATTCTTCAGATTTACAGCATAAGAGTTTATAAAGCCATAGAAAAGGCTGAATTCAGGAAATTCAAGTAGAAATCCTAATTCTTCCTACATTTCCATTGGTTATCTATTTTTCTCTTGAATTGTTTAAATCTACTTTGTTCTTTGATTAACACTAGCTAGAAATAGAACTAATTTCTTAGTATTAGATGATATATATTAGATTTTTTGTCCCTTCTACAAGTAAACAAAAATATGTAGAGATTCACGTTGAGTGCCTTAGTGTCTAGAATAACTCTTCCCAGAAGTAATGTATATGATTTTTTTTAGAGTTTAGATTCAGATGACCTGATATTGACTGTGATTTTAGACAAGCCATTTAATTATATTGAGCTTTTGTTTACTTATCAATAAAATAGTGGAAATAATTTCCTCTCTAACATTATCCCACATATGTGAAAAACATATAAATGTAGACAGTCAGTATAAACACATACTCTCAAAAATATAGACCAATAAAATTAATTCTCTTTTATCTGCTCTTATAATTCAACTTTTGTAAGGAAGGAAAGAATACAAAAGATTTTAAAAGTTAAGTCTTATTTACAAAGAACAATTCACATATAATACCTGTAAATATATTATTTATTTCTGCTTTAAATAATGAATAAACTAGGAAAAATATGAGTTTGGTTGAACATACACATAATTTTATCAATGTAGTATCTGTAGAGAAATAATTCACTTAATCAAAACATCACAATCCTTAATTTCACAGTTAAACCCACATGCAGATTGTAGAATTATGTTACAGAATGTTTTGATAGAATGTGTTGAATATAAAAATAATCCGATGCAATTTCCATTTAGCACATTGTGCAAAACTCATTTTTCAATGTGATCAACAAGTTTATAATCTTTCTTATAAGGTGCTTTGTATTCAAAGTGCTCTGTAATATTGAGGATGAAATCATAGCGCTCCAGAGAAATGTAGCTTGATAATGAATGAAACTAAATGTAAAGTAGATGAAATCCACTCATAGAACACCAGGCAAATGAAGGAGCCCTATGATGTGCAGGGAGAGGTAAATACTCATCTTCAATAGGGGGTGGGTAGACGAATCCATGTATACTCTAATACGATCATAATAAGACCAAACTTTAGGTTGAATTCCTCACTTTTATGGTTATTACCGATTCTTAGAGAAAGAAATAAAAAGATACAGAGAGAAAGAAAAAGAGAGACAGGGAGACAAAGCAGAAAGTTCACAATGCTCCTGCAATCCATTTTCTGAGTTTAATCCTCAGTACAACCAATAGCCCATGATAGAGGTTTCAGACTTTGTTATCCATCAGAATTACCAGAGGATTTTTTAAAAATTCCACCCACAATTCTAACTTAGTAGGTATGAGAAAAAGCCAGGAACAAATTCCAGGTGATGTCAATACTTTTCATGATTAAAGAACAAATCCATTATCTAATCCATTGGTTCAGCATATTTTTGATTTTTGAATGACTTTGCCATTAATTAAGGTGAAAAATACCTGTAACAATATCATGCCTAGTCCCTAGGGGCATAGAGTAGAAGGCAACCAATGGATTATGATGGTTTTGAGCAGCAATTCTTAACTTTAGTTCCATGTAGAATCAAAGGGAAGGATTTTTTTTTGTTCGTTCTTTTCTCTTTTTTGGGGGGAGGAAGGATATGGGGATTGAACTCAGGGGCACTGAACAACTGAGCCACATCCCCAGCCCTATTTTGTATCTTATTTAGAGACAAGGTCTCACTGAGTTGCTTAGGGGCTCGCTTTTGCTGAGGCTGGCTTTGAACTTGAGATCCTCCTAACTCAGCCTCTGGAGCAGCATTCTGTGCCCAACTTCATTTTTTTTTAAATACTGATATGTAGGTCCATTTAAAATGAACTAAATCTGATGCTCTGGTGGGGCCAAAGGTACAGACATTTATGAAAAGTGCTCCACGAAAGACTAATATGTCTTCCAGTTGGAGAATCACTGCTTTGGGACATTCTCTTTCACCTCCTCTCCTGGAGAAAAGGTGGCCCAACATGTGTGCTATGTAGATGTCTTGGAGGAAATTGAAACCCCTGGGGACATGCTGATGCTCAAGTAGAAAATAATACCAGGTGGTGTTAATTTAGAAAGCAATAGTGAACTGTTGATCTATTATAAACTACCCAGAAGAGCTGGCAGGTTTGAAATAACAGAACTTGGGAAGATGAGCAGCACACTAATTTTATTCAAGTTTCTTTTTCACTGAATGACATCAAGTCTAGAATGTCAGCATATGTGCTGATGGACCACATCTACCTGCTGTAATTATTATATTCATTCCACTTATCTAAATTATTTAGAACTTTGATTTAAACTTGAGCAGACCCATAAACGAGGCCACCAGGGATAAAATGCTGCAAGCTACCATTTCACTAGTAGCTACCCGAGAAAGCAGAACTACAGAAACACATGCAAAAACAAAGGGCATTTTGAAATAAGATTTGCACTTTACTTGACTGGCATAAATAGAAAGAATGAATATTTCCGAGTGTAAATGAATAGACATGCTTGGAATCCTTTTCAGGAAGGACTCGGAGGCTTGGAGCGATCTTTAGTCTGGAGTATACATAGAAGGTCCTTTAGAGCTCATTTTCACAGCCTGTGTCATTAAAGTACCAAGGTATAGATTTTAAATAAAACCCCTGTGTATAAAACTAGGACTAATATTTGAATGTAAAATAAAAAAAAAAAAGAATTTAAACAAACCCCAGGCATCAGGTACGGGCCTTCCAGTGATCTGTGGTAAACGTCAAACATTTGAAACCATCAATCTGATTTGAATATAGACACATTATCTGTACAGAATTTATAATAGCTTCTCAGTTTTCTATTTGGAACCACTACCTCTATGGGGTTCTTGCAGATCTGCTTGAGCTATTCTGAAAGTGATTACTGAGGTCACTGACAGACTAGGAACCATCTCAGACAAGCACAGTGTTTAAAGAAAAAAAAATAGAGTCTTGGTGAGATGCTTGGGTGAATCTTTCTCCAGCCTTTATGTCTTCCAGAAGAAACCTTTAAAATACCCTGAAAAATAACAAAAAGGATAGTAATATTATGAATAGAATCACTCAAAATAGGAGACATCAAGGAAATACCAGGAGACAGCAAAAAAGTAAATTTTTGTCTTTCACTTCACTCTTCCATACTTACATAGTGAAGTATTATATATTAAGTAAATATATAATATTTATATTTTATATATGTAAAATTATATATGCATATATAAAATTTTATAATACTGCAGAAATGAAGGCTGAGAGCCCATTCAAAAGCACTTGATCACTGACAATCTGCATTCCATCCTTTAAAACACTAAAATGGAATGAATTCTAGAGAGTTTGATTCTCTGCTTCTATGTCTGGACTTGGAGACACATTCTCCTGTGTTTCAACTTTGGGGCTCTGTCAGAGAGACACAGATCTCCTGCTTCAGGGAGATGTGTTTGCAAGAACAGAATAGGACTTGAGTAGGAAAGGTGACTGGAGGGGGATTCTGTGTGTGCTTTGGCCCCTCCTCCACCTCCCCTAGCCACCCTCCTGCTGGCTGGGGCTCAGTACCACAGGAGGGAAGCCTGTGTGTGTATGTGTGCACAGCAAACACCAATAAAGGGACCAGCCAGCCCCAAGGAGAGGAGGCCCACGGGCAGGATTTCTATTCCATCCGCAAACAGATCAGACTTAAACTCACCGTCTGCCACAAAATCTCCTAGTCCTTCACGCTGTTCAGGGGAACATCTGCACTCTCACTTTCTCTTTGAACCATATGCTCTTGTTCCTCTTGGGTTCCAGAGAATTCAGGCTTCACGGAAAGTGTTGCCACTGCCTCTAGACTCCCTCCGCTCAACTCTACCTCCCTCTCCTGTGATGATCCTTGTCTGAATTCTTCAGCTGTTCCTGACTCTTGCCTCCCATCAATGCTCCCTGCTCCTTCCCCCTCTCCCAGCGACCTCACACCCTGAGTGGCCTCCACTTCCCCTCCCTCTTGACCCTGTCCTAGCCGCTGGCCCTGCCCCTCCAGATGGAAAGTTTCCTGGAGAGCTCCCTCCCCAGGCTCTGCTGCTGATGTCACTGTCACCTCTTCCCTGCTCAGCCCTGTTTCCTCCGCTGCCACCCTCTCTGTAGCTGCTGTTTTACCCAGCGCCTCATCCCCTCTGTGCCATGTTTCCTCCCAAGCAACATCTGAGAAGGAGGAGGCTCTATTTGCTACTGTTTTCCCCTTAGCTGTCTTTGAATCTGCCAACACCTCCCTCCTCTCTGCTGCTCCTCCTCCTGGATATAGATCTTCCTCAGCCAGGACTGCTCCTCCTCTTGTCGCCCCATCCCCCTCTGTGTTGCTGTCCTTTATCACCCTTGTCACTCTTGTCCCCAGAGTGTGCTCTGCCTCCTCCTCCTCCTCTGGGTCCCCACCCAACGCTTCTTCACTAAACTTTTCCACTATCATGGAATCTCTCTCAGGAACATCTTCCTCGGTCATCATCATGACCCCTGTTCCTCCTGGCCCCTGAAAAGGTTCTTCTTCGTCCCTTGTCTGCATTCCTGCAAGGCAATCTGGGTCCTGGGTTGCACACTTTGCAGCCTCTAATGTGCCCTCTCCATCATGGTGGGGTCCCTGCCCCTGCTCTGGCAGAGCCACATTCTGCTGGCCCAGCAGCCCTGCTCTGTCCCTGTGCTCTGTGTCGCTAGCTTCATTCAAGCTTTCCCCTCTTTCTTCTTTCCTCAGAGCTGTTATTTTCTCCAGTGACTTTTCAAATCCATGTGTTACTTCAAACAAGGTCACCTGTCTTTCTTTCAGTGAATCTTCTAGAAGCCCTGAATCTTGAGTCATTTCAGTTGTCTCTGTGGGTTGTGCATCCTCAGCATCCGATTCTATTTCATTTTCAGGCTCTTTGGTCTGTTCCTCAGATCTCTCTTCCTTCACTGCTTCCCCCTCTTCCCCTTTATGTTTTCGTTCCTCTTCTAAAGTGTCTTCATCCTTAGCTGCAATTGACCTTGTCACCTCTTCTCTCTCAGATCCAATCTCCCTCAGAGGTGTTCCGGGGCTCTCGGCTTTCCTCCCTTCTCCTGCTACCTCTGACTCTTCTGGTAAGGGTTCCTTCGGTTCCTTCCTGTCTTCCTTATCATCTTCTGCCTCACTCCCAGTCTCCGCCCTGGCTGCACCTTCCTCACAGAGTTCTTCTGGGCTGCCCTCTGAAAGCCCCATCTGCCTTGCCCCTGCCTCTCCTGTGGAGATGCTCAAGGCGGGTTCTGTTTCCAGAACCTCCTTCCTTTCTTTGCCTGGTTCCTTTCCCCCAACTATTGCCTCTTGTGAACCATCCTCTCTCTCAGATGCTGTGTCTTCAATGGGTCCCATGTCCTCCTGCTCTGTGAGTGCTTCCTCTTCACTCGCGTCCACATCTGGCTTTGGGGGCCCTGCCTCACTCACAGCCACCCCTCTGTCAGCCACTTCCATCTTTGGAGTTGTTGGTGGCTCTCTCAGGGCAGCTGCCTCCTGAAGATGCTCTGTGCTCAGGGCTATGGTGTTTGTAAGCACTCCCTCCTCCATATCCTGCTCCCCTTCAGAAACTGCCTGCTCTGTCCCAAGTACAGTTTGCCTCAGGGCCTGCTCTTGAGGAGCCTCTCCTTCACTCAGACCCACAGAATCTCTTCCTGCTGCTATTCCTGTGGCTTTGAACCCTTCTGGGCCCTGCTTTCCATCCCCTTCTGCTTCCTCCTCTGCCCAACTTGCCATGCACAGAGGTACCTTGCTGTTCTCTGTGGGTTGCTCTGCAAGTGCTAGAGGCCCTGCTGTTGTTTGCCACTCCCCCAGGGGAGCCTCCTTAATGCCCACCCCATCCCTGAGCTCTGCATCCTGGTGTTGGGGAGCAGCGGTAACTTCCTCCCCTGCTTCTTTCTTCTGCAGTGTGACCTGCTCAGATTCCTTCTCCGAGTGGAAGGGTGCCCTTTCCTCCACTATAAAATTCCTATTGGGTGCTATAAAAATAAGGGTAGAAAACAAGGTTACTTTAATCAAAGTGAACAAAGGAGAAGGTAATATATATAAACTTACATAATATTTAGAAGAGATTTAATATGTTACCAAGGAGATTTATATTATGTATAAAACTTGTCCTCAGTTGGTTCTATGATGCCACGGAGTATAATATGTACAATGTTTTAATAATGGCCTTTCATTATAAAAAGAAATGCTTTCAAATTTAATGGATACATTGATATTAAAGAAAAAATGAACATCAGAAATGCTGAAAATAAGCAAACAAAAAGCTTTCATGTCCCTATGTTTTAGAATCAATAAATCCTCTCTCAAACCCCCTAATTTTACTTGAAATATTGACTTACAGAAAATTTTTTAAAATAAGAAAAAATAGCATTCTGTTTTCTTAAAAATCACCATTTCTTATAGCACCATAACGTAGCATAATATGACTGCCTTCTGACTACATTTCTGCTGTGTGGGTATTTAGCAACACAGTCATGACATAGAAATGGTAATCATAGCACATAATACTTTAAGTATTTTAAGATACTATATCAAAAAAAATCTTGTAGCTCAAAGTCAGGTTTTGGGTTTTTTGTTTTGTTTTGTTTACTAAAGACACCAATTTGTACTATAGGTCAGGATACCTACCATCTATGTTCAGAAATTGATTTATCTTTGGCAAAATAGAATCACAGAGCAAGAGAAGACTTTGTATTCAGGCATAATTTTCTACATAAATAACTTTCTTGAAGTATTTCATAAGTGCTCATCCATGATTCCCTGGCCAATTGACATGTATTCACTATTACATTTCAAAAAATATTAGGTTTGCTACATTCTCAAAAAGGCTTGAAATATGGGCTGGGGATGTAGCTCCATTGTAGAGTGCTTGCTTTGCATGCCCAAGGCCCTGGGTTTGATCCTCAGCACCACAAAAAAAAAAAAAAAAAAAAGCCTCAAATAGATTTTATTATTAAACAAAAACACGTTTTTTGAATGATGCATGCAAAATAAGTAAATTCATGTCATGCCAAATACCCAAAACTTAAATTTTTCAGATGAAGAATAGTATTGATGATGGTAGAAGCTTCAAAAATTGTCTTCTTAATACTTATTTTTTCATCTAAACTTTTTCAATTATAAAAGACCCTGGGTTAGATGCTGTCAAATAAGTTACCATATCTGGGTGTCAATCTCTAACACTCCTGTATACTCATGAAGTCAGCAAGTGTACCTTTGTTTTCTCACTTGCTTACCTGGCTGGCTCTCTTACCGGCAACACCAATATGCACAATTCAACAGAAATTAAATGCCTTTTTTCTGATTTCTTGTCTATTCTTACACTCCATTCAAGACTGTTGCCACCCCATTATTTCTCCTAACCCAAAACATGGCTATCTTTGCTGCATTCCCTCAGTCTCTTGCCAGCTGCTATGACAGACTATTTTGAGGTAAGGTAATCATAACTGATATGACATTTCCCTTAATAATATATTTGGAAAGTAACTTGAGTCTTATTTAAGAAGAATAAAATAGAAATTTCAGGTTTATCCATGGGTCTGAGGTTGACTTTTATGGTGGTCCTCTGTGCATAACAGCAATTATTTCTAAATTGTACCTAAGAGCTCCCAAAGGGAAATGTAATGTGGACCCAAATTATGTACTCAGAGAACATGTAGCAAGTTCATCTGAGAATATGGTCCATTTTATTTCATTACAGATTATTACTACATTGGAAACAAAACTACATTGAAACAATGAGAAACTACAATGTGTGTCAAGTCTCTTTAATGCTATATCTTGCTGTTCAAATTCCTGCATGAAAATATCATTAAAAAGTCAGTTACAAAAAAGTTTAAAATATTCTGTTTTTTGAGAGTTGGCATCTAAATTTATGGATTAATTAAAGAGCATTCAGGAAAACAAGGGAATAAAATTGCCTAGTCACATGTAATAATACACTGTGTCTAAATTCTGGGGGAGAGAGCACCAGTGAATCCAGCTGAGCTATTATGTGAATGTACACACTACAGGGAAGTCGTGCATGACATTCCTGAGGCAAGGGAAAGAGAGTAATTGAAGGCTTTCTAAGAAATATCAGTATAAAAACACGACACACGTTTTTTGAAACTTCATGAGCTTTTGGAAAAAAAAAATTTAGTATAAGAGAGCAAGCACTATTCATAAACTGGCAATTTGTTTTAATGGAGTGTATGTGGCAATCAGACCTGAGTGAGGATGCCAGTTCTCCACTTACTGGCTGTATGAACTCGGGAAACAATACCTCTCTAGTCCTTCATTTTTATATCATTAAAATGGGAATTGTCATGATTGGCTCACAGAATTCTCTTTATAGCAAATAAGAGAGTTTCTATAAAATGCTCAGGACAGTGCCAACACACAGAAAACCCTACCAAATCATTCCTCCAAACCCTTTCCGCCTACATCTCACAATTAATTGATTTTCTTGCTTGAATTAGACTTGATCAATAACTACTATGGCTGCATTGAAAAAGGAATGATTGAGGAGCGTACCAGAATTCCTTTATCAGAATGTGCACTGCAAAAGCTCCAGGGTCCGCTCCTGTAACACACTGCTTATTCAAATGCCACCTGGCCCTCTTCATGTTGTGCCAGGGAAATGGATCTCACCTTGTGTCTTCTACCAGCATCCACGAAACTGTGGCTAGCTAAGCTATTTGCTTGGAAGTAGGGTAAAATATCAAATGTGTTTGATAACAAAAATGGGAAGTGGGATAATGTAATCATATGATGAATTAAAATAATAACCCCTATATGCATATACATATGACATTCCTGAGGCAATGGAAATATATATATATATATATATATATATATATATATACACACACACACACACACACACACACACACACATATTCCAATCAGAACCTATAAAAAGCCATTCACAAAATATAAGAAGGACTGGTGTTAAGGACAAGGAATCTGACCAAATATCTATGAGTCATGGTCTGTTAAATAAATCTCTCATTGGTAATCTTGTAGTTAGAATACTCATTATGAAGAGACAGGTCACATGTGGATGGCATTAAGTTTTTTCCTAATTGAAAGAAAGAAAGAAAGAAAGAAAAGAAAAGAAAGAAAGAAAGAAAGAAAGAAAGAAAGAAAGAAAGAAAGAAAGAAAGAAAGAAAGAAAGAAAGAAAGAAAGAAAGAAAGAGAATTTTAAATGAATCATTGTGAAATGTGATGTGCCTTGCCTCTTGGTGTCTCCAACTGGGTCAGTTAAGGAAAATTCATCTACTTCGTCAACTACATGGAAACGGCTATAAAATAAGATTTCATCTGAAAATCCCTATCAGAATTTTAGAACCCAAAGTTCTTTTTAAAAAATTCTTAGATATCAATGTATTTAAAAAAATAGCAACATTCATAGCTGATACCAGTTTTAAACTCCCCTATCGGTCTCTGAACCACATCCTGCAATCATATTCATTAGATGAAAAGAAAAAAAAAAAGTGGCCAAGGAAGAAATAAGAATAGGAAGATGAAAAATGAAAACGATCCATCTTTTGCAGAAGATTTCTGAAGGTCTTTCCTAGGTAATGATGTGTCCTTACCTCCACCTGTGTCAATCTCCAGCTTCCACGTGGGCTTCCCCCCCTCATCTGTGCTGCTAACATCAGACTCGGCGTCATAGTGGCAGTGGCAGCCCGGTGCCAAGGCTTCACTTATTATCTGTCCAACTGATTGGAGATCATATAAAATATCAAAAGGTTTAAAAGCAGGTCATGGGAACATTGCTGAGTTATTTCACATCATTCAAGCAAGTGGGGTTGATTTAAATGCATTCACATTAAAATGTGACCTTGCCTTTAAAATCTATGAAGATTAAACTACTCCCATGCTATGATTTCAAAAGAGGAAACACAATGCATAAAAGAAGATCGTGAAGTAAAGAGACACATGCAAAGAAATACCTGTATTGAAAAAGACAACAGCCAGAAGCAGTGACCTTTTGCCAAATGCACATGCAATGAAATGATTGGAAAAGCAATTTGATTGCCTTTTATTTTCTAGAAACGTATGTTAGAAACGTATGTTACGGCTTTTATGACACCAGTCATCGCCGCTCTTTTACAATTCTAAAACTTCCAGAGCTGACTACACTACGAGCATTTCATTCATTAGTATATTTTAGTGATTTGACCCCTCAATACTCACTCCATATGGACAGAAGCAATAAAAAGCTATTACATGATGCCTATAAATTTAATAGAAAAAAAGACACTGTATTATCTATAGCTGGTTGTTAGCATGGACTTCACGTCCATAGAGACCTAGTTCCAGTTACATATTTCATACTAACTGTACCATCTTGGACAAGTTTTTGGCCTAAGTCTCAGTTTATCCATCTGTCAAAAAGAAATAAGCAAGTCGATGGTTATTGGGAGGATAAATGAAGTAATGTCTGTAGAGAATGCTCATCTTCTACTTATTTTCAATTGTCTATGCACTTGATAAATACTAGCTGTGATGATGATGGTGGTGGTGGTAATGACGATGGTGGTGATGAAGATGGTGACAGTGGTGAGCATTGATCATAAGTATTATTAACCAGTGTGATTTATGCAAAACTGTCAAGTCAGGTAAGTTTGTGCTTAGTTTCTGACAATTCCCTTTCTACCTCCCTTGCTGTCATCTGATGATCCATGTATGTAAATCCCCTGTATCTACTGTCATGCCACCTTCTGGTTAAGAAAAGTTCACTCCAGTAACACTAGATCTAGATCTGCCTTCTGGGGTAGAAACATTTCTTCAAAACTCACTCCTCCCTCCCTTCCTTTCTCCCATCTTCCTGCCTGGCTGCCTTTGTTTTCCTGTGATATTATGACACAACTAAGGACTATGCTTTGAGAGAAACAGAACTAGAATGTCATCTCTTGCTTAAAGTGAATAACTAAGACATAATGACTTACTAATCTCTCTGTTTGGAAACAAATAGTGAGATACCAGCCTCAAGTAGGTTTTAGTGGGGGAACGTTAACTAACTCTATTACTCTCAAGACAAACATGGAAATGAAAAGAGGAACATTATCTAGTTCAAATATATTCTCTTTTTAAATTTTTGGAATATCACTTTCCTAATTCATCCAATAGACCAAATGAAAAAAAAATATCCTTATAATACTGTAGTTCAAAGATGACATCAACTCGTGACAATTGTTACAGATGGATTTGTTTTCAAGTCCATTTTTATTTCAGGGAGTTTATAAACATAGCACATATATAATTCACACTATAATAATGTGAATACCACATATCTAAAAAGTCTAAATAAGTAGTGGTTTTGTTCTTTGCATATAAATTCATTCTGCTGACTGAGCAATGGAAATCACAAGGATGGTAGGACCAGGGGAGGGGAGTCAGACTTAGTAGCAATTATATGAAGTGTTGCCAACAAAACATCTATGTCTTTTCCAAGTAGTTTACAGGCTGTAAAAAATATGACTTGAAATAATAATAATAAACAATAATTAAGCAGTTAGCAGCTATTGAACCAAAAGACTATTCTAAGAAGCCAAACAGTAGTACTAGCATAAGCTAAAAATGACAACTCACTCGGAATGGACAGTGCCGCTTCTTAACTGCTTCGGCACTGTAATCACCACTTCCCACATCTGCTGGTTCGCCCTGGAGGCTTAGGCTTTGGAAGTAGATGACAGCCTGTATTGTTAGGTGTTGCCGATTTCAGGTTTAGTGAGAATGGGACTCTGGCCTAAGTATCAAGGACTTCCTAGGTGTTAGACCAGAAAAGGCCTCACTTGGACATTTTTCTCAGATGTTCTTCTGAGACTGAAACTTAAAAGCAAGAACTTGGCCAGTGTCTAACCTCAACTCTTTTCCACCCCTAGGAATAGAGGACTGTGCACGCTGAGACTCCTGTGTCAGCAATGTGACTTATCACTTTGTTCCCTCCATCTGTTTAGCCCTTCATCTCTTAAGGCTCCTGTCCTTTACTGCTCTATAAAGGTGTCCACTAAAGGCAAAGGTAATTGTCAGTTCTCACAGCGTTAGCAAAATGGAATAGTCTCATGCAGAGAATTTCTTAGAAATGCACCTTTTCCACTCAAATGATGTGGGATTCTTTAAGATACTGTACAAAATGCCAAAATATATGTTAGCCTTTCTATTGTGAAAACGAATATATTTCAGAATAATATATATATTGTATTTTTCCTAAATATGAAAATAACATATATTCCTTATTTAAAGCTTGAAAAGACAAAGAAGTACAAAGAAGGAAACAAAAATTATCCATGGTTCTGCCACTCAGAGATAACAACTAGTAAACATTTGGATGGATTTTCAAGTATTTTTTACTTAACTCTTACTGTAGTTAGCATTTTATATTCCATGTTTTTCATTTAGCATTGTATTTTATTCTTTTATATCAATAAGTAAAAAGATTATTTAATAACAAATAGGATGTTCTAATAAAGTCCTACTAAATTTAGTTCACTAAAAATTGCCTCTTGTTGAATATTGAGTTATTTTCATTAATTTGTTTTGATACAGCTATTTAAAATACTTTGAATCATTGGTATACATATTTTTGACCATTCCCTTAGGATACATTACTAGATTTTGAATTCCTGGGTCAAAAAGAACCTTTTAGAAATGTTTGATAAGTTTTTAAATATGCTTTTAAAAAGAAATACCAATTAATTATTTTACCTGTAAATCATCAAGAGAACTATTTCCCTACAAAATTGCCAACAATTCCATAATTTTTGAAGATTCTTTTAGTATTTGATAAAAATTAAAAAGATATTTCAATATTAGTAGGTTAGCTTCCTTTTGTGAATTTCCTGCTACATGCTGGAAATTATGTTCTTCTGGTAGAGTGGTTGCTTATTTCTTCTTGATTTGTAAGAACTCTTTATGTATCATGTATATCAGCCCTTTGTCATATAGATGTTGGAAAACTCTCTTTATATTTTCACTTTTCTTTTGCTATAGTTTTGTTGCTGCTGCTGTTATAAAGAATTTTATATTACTCAATACTATTTCTTTCAAGTCAGCTTTAACATTATCTTTAGGATTCTGATACATTCTATATTCAATTTAGAATTTAATCTCATAAAATTATCAGCATCTTTAGATTTGATTTTCTATTCAAATACTTGGATTGACTTCTCATTTATCCCACTTTCTTATACACTCCATATCTGTTATACCTTCCCTTCTGATACATCCCTGGAAGTATGACTATATGTATTGCTCATTTATTATTCTTTATTAAGTATTTTTTTGGTAATTGTTATATTTTGAGTTATTTGAGGCAATAGTTTGAAATTGATCACCATATAAAAACCATTTGTTGTTTCTAATAACTGTATAATTAATAATCTAGGGATTTGTATTAATCTCTTAGACACAAAAATTATTTAGAGTATTGCTTTTATACCTACAATTGGGGTGGTTTAGTTAATTATATTTTGTGAATAATTTCTTGATTTATTATATGTATCATTACATGTGGATTCAACAACTTCTACTCTGTGATGCTGGAAAGAAAGACACATAGCAAATAATAATTATCTGATAAACTGACCTTCTAAATTATAAAATTATTACAATTATTTTTATGTCCTTATTTATTATGAAAAGTACTAATTATGTTCATACAAAAATGAGAGCTGTTATTCTTGTATTTTCCTTTGAAAGAGTGTGATTTGCTTCTTGGATGCTCTCAAATTCCAGTTGGATGCATATCTTTCTCAGAAGCATTTAGCTGAAGTAGTTACCGATTCCAATTTAGTGACCCAAGAGCTAGAGGGGAAAGGAAAGGAAGGGGGGGGGTTTGGAGTCCTCTTGGCAGAATTGTGATTCCATTGTTAATGACTTTAGGATTGCAGAAGCTGCCAGCCAGACCCCCAATCTGGCGCTGCCATCTTTGGGTGGGAAGAGTCTCTGCTACTTCAGGGAGGGACCTCTACCTCTGAGGGTCTCCATTTGCTGTTTGGTGTTGCCTCCCACAGCTTCCCTGAGGGTTGGCAATGCTGAAGAATTCTGTGATGTCTCAGGAACATCTTTCTGCTTTCCCAACAGCTTCTAACTTCTACTCTCTAACTTAAGGTCTAAGATTATCTCTTTTTTTAAGTCCATGAGGCTATGCCTCTTTCTCACGGGAGATAAACTAAAGATAGCACCTGACATCTTTTTACTAATTTGACCTCACGTTGCAATTATTTTTAATTATGTGGTTCCTGAACAGTAATTTCCCCAGATTCAAGAGCAAACCTTTTCACCTTTTAAAAAATCTTTTAAATTGACAATATTTTTTTGTATTTTTTTTCCTCTTTCAAATAGAACAGAAGGAAGGAGACCTCAGACATCTGAGCTCAACTACTATTTCACAGAATTTTTCTGATTAACATTCTTAAAGGTTGACTTTTAGCCTTCATATCACTAAATGTTTTGGTGGAAAGAGACCAAATCACTACATCTTAAAATTTAGGCTATCATAAATGGGATATTAAAAGTTCACTTTTTAATATCTACTAGTCAAGATGAAAATAGAATTATTAGTCACAAATATTTACTAAATTTAAAAACAACAGTTATGATCATTTTTGAAGTTGTTTATTTACATGGTTTAAGTGGATAATTTGGAAACCTTCAGAGAGAAATTCTTTCCCGGAAAGTGTGAGTTGAAGAAAAACTATTTAGAATGATGATGATGATGAAGGTTATGATTTTGCAGGTGGACACATTACAGGGTAGCATTTTGATATTTCTGATGCTTCTGTAATTTTTCTGTGCTCATTTTGTTCCTTGCTTTCTCCCCACCCCCACATCTTCTAGGCAATTTTTTCTCTGTTAAGATAATGCTAAAAGGGGCAGAACAAAGCCACAGTATTTCTTTCCTGTAATTACCTATTATCTATGATAAGGCTTCAGATGTCATTACTGCCCAGCTCACATGAAAAGAAACAAACACAAAAGAATAAGAAGGAAAGTAAAAGAAATCATCTAAGAACTTCAACTTATTTTATATTATGGAAGATATATAAATTTTGTTTATCTGTTCATTTTGTTGTTTAGAGTACCAAATATTTTCTAGTCAACAGTGTCTGTGGAAGAGTTTGAGTCATAAAATGTCGAAGGAAAGTGAAAAACACTAGTGTATATAATCATATAACTTTAAAATTTATAAGTCATGAAACAAAAAAATGTCATTTTATTCTTTTGTACTTACTTTACTTATCATTATCAATCCTTATTATCAGTTCTCTTTTCCAGGCTCTCAAATGTCAAAACACAAGTGTCCTCATTGGAAGACAATACATCTTACATGGTTAATAACATTCAATTCACTTCCTCTCCTCTGCTTGTTTTAAAACAAAACAATACAACCCACTTTAAAACATGCTAAGAATCCTTTACAATTCAATACCAAAAAAAAAAAAAAATGTGTCAAGAACTTTTTATAAGAATTAAGAAAGCCATAAAAGCAACATAAAGATATACTCAAATTCATTCCAAGTTTGTAGTCACCTTGAAAAGTATCCCTATGCTTCAATCATTCTTTGTATGGCCTATCAATTATCTTTCCAACAACTCACCATGATTTACATCATCTACCTACACAGTAAAGATAGTCTCGTGTTACGTCTGACATTGAAACATGGCCCACAAAAACCCAGGATTTATTACAAACTCAAGGTCACAGCTGTTCAAAGATGAGTTTTATCATCTTATACTATCTTTTCAAAACTTCCAGATCATGTCATTTGAATCCAATCTCCTAATAAATTCCACCACATGGCCTATAGCTTTGCTCCTCTCACTTCTTATTACACCACCATTCTCTCTCCTGTCCACTTCACTCCCAGCACACTGGCCTCCTTTCCAAATCCTTCATTCAGCAACTATGCTCCCAACCCCCACCCTTTGCTCCTGCTGGACTCTGCTTCATGTACTCTTTCTGCAGACTCATCTCTGTGCTTTGTTCAAATCTCTGTTTAAATGCCCTTTAGTAGCAAGGCTATCCCTCAAAATACCACTTCTTCAAACCATCACTCCATCCCCTCATCCTGCTTTTTCTTCTAATGCACATCCCACATACCCAATATTACATGCCTATTTTCCACTGGTTAGGGATATTTCCTTCCTAGAATATAAACAACATGTAGACAGGTTCCAATGTTCACAAGAACAGTGTGTGACGTAAAGCAAACGTCCAACATATATTTACTGACAGAAGAAATCTATTGGAACAAACTCTATATTTCCACAATTTATTCAAAAGTGGTATTTTGACCTCAACTTATATCACATGATTTTCTTCTTTCATCAAGACCATTTTATCCTGCCTACATGATGACAAAATTGCATTGTACCTTTGTCACATTATTTAGCATTAAATGACCTGCCCAAGCACTATAACTATTCTTGATTTACATATAAAAATATAAAATACTTCCATATGCATTTTAAATTATAACTTAAAATTTTTATCTTATTTATAACATTATATAAATTTTATTACCTTCATATGTTAATGTATCTGCTTTTTCCACTACTAGAATATACTCAAATATTATGTCACAAAGCGTTGAGAGCTTAAATTAAGAATAATGAAAAAATAAACATATTAAAATATTCTATATAATACTGAATTAATTTCCAAGAACACTATTCTCATTGCTCCTAACAATTATAATCTTATACTTTATCTACTTCACTGTATATATAACACATCTTTTATAAAAATTTACCTGTTGATTTCTAGGACAAAGCCAATTAGAATACATTATAAAATAATGAAAAGGAAAATATTTTATGCCATCAACTTAAATGATATGAAAGCAGTGACTGTATTTTATTTATCTACTGCCATGTTCAAGTGAAACAATTCATATTAAATTGAATTAGCTTATTATTAATGTCTATTAGCTTAGACACTACAAAAACATCATTATTTGCAGGTAATTTTTGAGCCTACAGATCTATTGTTAACATAATCACAGTTTTTATTCTAATAGAAAAATGATTAATTCAGTACCATACAAATGTAAGAAATGGTTTTTATATACTATCTCAGCCCTTACTTCATTTTGACCTAAGGGTCTAGTCAGAGATATAAACAAAATACACTCATTTAGATCTTATGACTTCACAAGATTTCTGGTCTAATTTACATAAACTGTGCTTTTAAGCATATAACCATGGCTCTGTCCCTCTCTTCCTGAGCTATCTAACTGAAAATTCAGTTCAGAAAGAAAAGCTTGTCATCACTCACCTTTTCTTTGGCATCAATATTAACTGTATGAACTATGCAGTGAATACCTGGTGGTTTTAACCTGAAATGTTCTTATAAAATTTTATTCACATAAAAGAATTTGAGAATATTTATAACTTCCCTTAATCCATTATTTAAGTGTTTACAAGTATATTACATCATTTCCTTGAATATTTATATTTAAAAAGCATTAGTGCTCAACTGTAACAATCTATCCATTCCTTGGGTTTTTGATAGCATTAATCTTTTACATTATTCTGAATATATTATGTTGTCTTTGCTTTGTTTTATTTCTTAGTGTCTTATTTTGCAGTGTGTTTTGTATTTCCTGACTCTGGGCTTCTGAAACCAAGAAATTTTGTTCTTTTGAGGACAATGAGCCATAGAACAAAACTGAATTCTTATGCAGTTGGAAACATATTTTAAATAAAATTTGCTCCTAACAATTATAATCTTATACTTTATCTACATAAAATACTTCTGGAATATAAAATAACAGGTAGGGTTAATAAGAATAAAACAGAGATGTGTGCTAAGGAAAAAAGACATCCAAAATAAAATGTTAAGTGTAAAAAATTAAGTTGCAGAACAAAATGAATTATATGTTCCCATTTGTATATAAAAGCAATATATGCATGCGTGCATTTTGATATATTTATATCATAGATGTGGCATATCATTTTATCATATACATGTATATACTGAAATATATCTATATATACCCCTAACACTCATATATATAAATTTCTCTAAAATGTCTCGAATCATAAACACAAAAAATAACTGATATACACTTTTATCTCTGGGAAACAGTAAAAGTTAGGTAAGGAAGACACTTACTTTGACTTTATTCTTGTATGTTCTATAATGTTTACAATTGTAAAACAATACTTTGTTAGAAAAGTAGTTTTTCATGACTCCTTTTTCTATTTCTGTGAAGAATATCTTTGGAATTTTGATGGGGATGGAATTGAATCTGTATCATGCTTGGGGTAGTATGACCATTTTTTCAATATTAATATTAATTCTGCCTACCCAAGAACATGGGAGTTCTTTCCATCCTCTAAGGTCTTTTTAAATTTCTTTCTTTAATGTTCTATAGTTTTCATGTAGAAGGTCTTTGCCTCTTTTGTTAGATTGATTCCCAAATATTTTTTTTTAGGCTATTGTGAAAGGGATAGTTTTCCTAATTTCTTTTTCACCAGATTTGTTATTAGAGTATAGAAATGCAACTGATTTATGAGTGTTGAATTTTTTTATCCTGTTACTTTGCTAAATTCATTTATGAGCTCTAGGAGTCTTCTGGTGGAGTTTTTTTTTTTGGGGGGGGAAGGTCTTCTAAATATAGAATCATGTCATTGGCAAATAGATAATTTAAGCTCTTCTTTTCTTACTCATATCCCTTTAATATGCTTCTCTATTTGGAAAAATAAGGGATGCACAATAGTAAAGGTAATACTTGGAAAGAAAAGTGAGGCAGTAGTCATCACAATACTAGACCTCAAATTATGCTGCAGAGTTACAGTAACAGAAACAGCATGGTACTGTCACCAAAACAGGCAAGAAGACCAATGGAATAGAATAGAAGACACAGAGATAAACCCAAATCAATACAATTATCTCATACTAGACAAAGACACTAAAAACATCTGTTGGATAAAAGAGAGCCTCTTTTAAAAATGGTGTTGGGAAACCTGGAAATCTATATGTAGTAGAATGAAATTCAACCTCTATCTCTCACCCTATACAAAAATCAACTCAAAGTGATCAAAAATCGTTTCTGGAATTAGTCCAAAAATACTGCACCTGCTGGAAGAAAAGGTAGACCCAATATTCCAAAACATTGGCTCAGAAACTGACTTTCTTAACAAGATTCCTAAGGTACAAGAAGTAAAATTAAAAGTCAACAAATGGGATGACATCAAATTAAAAAGTTTTCTTTCAGCAAAGGAAACAATCAAGAATGTGAAAAAAGAACCTACAGAATGGAAGAAAATCTTGGCCACCTGCTCCTCAAATAGGGCATTAATATCCAGGATATAAAGATAACTAAAAAATTAACACCAAAAAATTAAAAAAAACAAATAAACCAATCAATAAACGGGCAAAGGAACTAAACAGACATTTCTCAAAAGAAAAAAATATGAAATATCAATAAGTATATGAAAAATGTTCAACATTTCAATTAGAAAAATGCAAATCAAAACTATACTGAGATTTCATCTCACTCTAGTCAGAATGGTAACTATCAAAAATACAAGTAACAATAAATGTTGGCAAGGATGTGGGGGGAAAGGGTACAATCATACATTCTTAGTGGGGTGGCAAATTAGTGTAACTGCTCTAGAAAACAGTATGGAGTTTCCTCAAAAAACTAGGAATAGAACCACCATATAACCCAGCTATCCCACTCCTCAGTATATACCCAAAGGACTTAAAATCAGCATACTACAGTGACAGCCACATCAGTGTTTACAGCTGCACCATTCACATTAGCTAAGCTATGGAGTCAACCCAGGTTCCCTTCAATAGATGAATGGATAAAGAAAGTGTGATATATAGACAGTGAGTGTTACTCAGCTAAAAAGAAAAATGAAATTATGGCATTTGCTGGCAAACGGATGGAACTGAAGACAATCATGCTAAGTGAAATAAGCCATCCACAGAAAAACAAAGATTAAATACTTCTTTGATATGCAGAAGCTAATCCAAAACAAGGGGAGTGGATTAAAACAATGAAGATCAAAGGAAAAAACAAAGAAGAATAAAATGAAGAAAGGAGGGATGGGGTAGGAAAAGTCAGTGGAGTGAATTTGACATAACTTTCCTATGTGCATGTATGAATATACTATAGTGAATCTCACTATCATATACATCCACATGACACTAATTTTAAAAAAGCACAAGAAAACTATAAGTAAATAGCAGAAAGATCAATAGAGTAAAGGAACGGGAACAGGTGGTAGGAGAAAGGGAGGGGAAAGACAAATACTGGGGACTGAATTAAAACAAATTATATCCCATGCTTCTATAAATATGCCATAGTATATTGTATAGTAATGTGTAACTAAAAAGAACCAATTAAAAAAAAAGGTAAAGAACTTTATCTTAGGGACATTTTAAGGTGTTTTAAATAGGAAAAGTATTTGGAATGATCATCTAAAACGACATTTTAAAAATTAGCTTATAATAGAGAAAAAATCAGTGTTTGGCATAGCTGATTTGTTAAAAAAAAAACTATTTTCTTTAAAGGAATTAGATTTTAGTTCAGTAGGTAAAGGAGACTTTTTGTAGAGTGACCTCTGAAGCCTAGTGCTTTACTTTGTGTTGTAACATCATAGACAACATCATTACATGTGGAAACAATTGCTAAAATGTCTTCATATTTTGCTATTCAATTTGATTAAAGCCATCCACCTTAAAAAATAAAAAATAGTTTATCAAAACAATTAACTTTTGAACCAGAAACTATTCTTGGAAGCCATCTGAAGGAAATAATTACAAATTTGAAATAATAAAGGTAATTAAGTACTAAAGTACTACTACTAATAATAGTGAAAATAAGAAAATATCCAACATTGTAAAATGGTTTGTACATGAGAAAAATTACAGAATAGAACACAGACATTAAATATGCTTATAAAGATTATATAATAGCATGGAAAATGATCATGGTATAACATTAAGATACAAAGAAGTACACATTTTATAAAAATATGACAACATAGCTTTTGCAACCCTAGGTTTAGAAATATGAAGTTGTTTTTATTGCAAGATAAACCTATGGATGATTATTTGAAACTATCTTTCTCTATTTTCTAAACGTTATTCCGTGTATGCATTAGGTGAAATGAAGAATAAACATTAATAAAAAGACTTAGCACAAATATTAGAGCTTAACAAAAATAAATAGTCCCTCAACTTGCCATCTACTGTTGAACCTCCCTTAATTAAAAAAAATAACTACAAAATGTTTTTAAATTGTTGAAGTTATCAAGTTAAAAACAGGTTTCCAATGTAGTTGAGAAAAAATAATAAACCAATATATTTATCATTTCACTAATCAAAGGAGGGAAAACCCTTCTCTTTTCTAAGTGACATGATCATAGTATATTTCTGCTATTGCTATTCTATTGCCTAATTATAACCTGTTTTATGTGCATCCTACTTTACAAAAGGTAAACAATGTAGCTTTCTGAAGTAGAAACACAAAATAATAATAGTAATATCAATGCTACTACTGAACTTTAACAACTCTACCTTTTTACTTTTTCTTTTGCAGTGCTGGGGATTTAACCCAGGGCCTCAGGCATGCTAGGCAAGCGCTCTACCTCTGAGTTACACCCCAACCCACCCCTCTACCTTTTTAATTAACAGCTTTCCAAATTACGAAATTTTTCTGTTATATAATAATCTAGAAATGTTCTGATATACCATAATTTAACCATGAAATCCAAGACCAAAGATTCAAATTATTTTATGAAAGGATTTCAAATATATTTTAACAGGAATTTTGATTCATGCATGGCAAAAACGATTTGAAAATGTTGAGAGTTTGTATTATAATTTTAGGGAGGGATTAACAAACTTTTTGGTAAAGGCTCAAAAAGCACATTTCTAGGATTTTCTGGGCCATTTAAAAATATAAACATAATTAGTAGCTTCTACCATGGTTATTATTGATAACTTATTTTAAGGTCATTGCATACTAGTACGTGGAATGCACTTTTATCATCCTGCATTCAACCCCCAAAATTGTATCGGAACTTTAAAGTCCTCAAACCTGTTCTTCATGAAAACTTTCAGAGTATCTCAAAAAAAAAAAAGGGGGGACTTTTCTTTCTTTGAAGGCTCATGATATTTGGACCTTCTCTGCTTTTTTGGATAACTACTAAACTTTGTCCAGTTATTTGTGTGTCAAGAACTCTCTAACATGTTTTTTTATTGACTATGATGCTCAGCACATAGTACAATGTTAATATTAACAGTTGAACAGAATGGAAAGAGAACTATTTATCATCCTTCATTCCTAGCTGTGGGCCCCAGGAATAACCACTTTTATGGGCTGAAATATCGACATTAAGTCTTTAAAACACACCTGGATTTTCATCACATTAAAAATTGAAAAATGTTATCATGGAATCAGGAATGGTTTCTGCATTGGCAGGGGACACTGATAAGAGAACAGGGAAGGGGGAAGGGGTGCAACCAGTGACGGGGCACAGGACACTTTGTGAGATCCCTGCATCCAGCTGTCCACTGGTTCTTTCACTATTCTCCCAAAGGTTAGAAAACCATGAGGCCTTCCATGTATCTAAGGTCCTGGGGTCTTCTGATCTGGACATTCCTTAGTCTTGCCATATTAAGTGCCACCATCCTACACACCTAGGAAACCCAGGGATCACAAAGAACTCGATTTTATAGAACTCCAAGTCAAGTTTAGGGTGTCTTAGGCAATTCTTATAATTTTACCTAAATCTAAATTTCAACTACAAGGATGCAGTAGGAAATCTTTGGCAACTCTGAAACCACTATGCCTGAACTCAAATCCTTGAAAGACCCCAAATTAGTTGTATAATACTTGGCAAAACCTAACCTCTTCAAGACACGTTTTTTTGTTTTGTTTTGTTTTTCATCTGTCGAAAAGAGATAATGATTGCATTACCTCAACCTTGGAAAGACTGGGATCTTGCAAGATATGATGAGTTAATATATGCCTTTAGAACTGTGCTTAGAACATGATAAGCTTCTATCAAAGTAAGCTATGGATAAGTGCACACATATAGCTAACAACAAAGAGCGTTGCTAGTATTAAACTCTAAGAAGCCACACATAACCCTTGCAAGCTTTCAGATATGTATTGTGCTTTATTTGATTCTTGAGATAGAATTTCCATAGGAAAGAATATACAGAAAAATAGGAAACACATCGTGTAAGAATTGTCAAATAATTTTAAAAATGCAATAGAAGGAAATCAGCAAGCTGAAAATACATGTATGATTATGTGACAAAGAGACAAAAGGGAAAATATTGAATCCCTCTACCGTATCACAGCAGTATTTCCCAAGTTTGGGCAGTATGCAATGGCCAAAATCAGCTTCCATGCATGGGGACAATGGCAAGTCAACTCAGAGGCCATACTTACCCTCTTTCTCCACCTCAGGGAGACCTGCTGTTTTGTCCTTCACCTTAGTGGTGCCTATTTCCCAAAGCTTACTCTTTTCCTTTTCTTCCTTGGAGGTAGGTTTCCTGGACTTCTCAAATAAATTCTCTGCAATCTGTTGGGTTCCTTTCTGCATTTCTTCAAGAACGTTCTCACAGCTTTCCTCTCTTGGCAGAGGCTGGGTCTCCACAGCTGCTTTTGTTATATCTTGGTCTTCAGTTTCAATTTCTAAGGATTCCTCAATTAGATGATGGGATTTTTCTGACTCACCATTTTCACTCAGCTCCTGAGCAGATGAACTTCTAGGACTTTCTTGTGTACTGTTTTCAACATGTACTTCACTGGCTCTTTCTGCAAGATCATCTTCACTGTCACTAGAATATGGGTGACTTCCGGATGAGATTGTTGAAGCTGTTTTAATATAAATGGGAGATAAATATGATGATATTATTGTTGTTCCATAAAGAATCTCATTTAATTGTGGAAACTATATTAGTAATAAATCATACTAAAGTTTCTAAAAATATAGCTTAGTAGACTTGATTTCCTTTTCCAACATTCCCCACATAATCATCATAAAAAAGAAAATTCTGTCTAATCTATGAACTATACAAGTTTTTCATAAGAGCTTGTATTTAATCAAAACCCAAACCTATTGTTTTGATTTGCATTTTAGAACTAATTTTATTGGAAAATCTTTCTAAATATCTACTTTGTTATAGAAAAAAATGAATTATCCTTTGTTTTGATAGCAAGTATGTATTTATTTATCCTCTTATATAAACCTAGTATTCTCTGTGTATGATCCTCCCATTTTTGTCTACCATAGTATTCACCACCCTGGTAAAATCTGTGCATTTACACATTATGTTGATATTTAATGAATGTTGTTAAATGAAGTATGTGTGTGTTTATGTGAGTGTGTGTGTGTGTGTGTGTGTGTGTGTGTTGAAGGAGATATTGTCATTCTTCTAGTTGCCTTGAAGCAAGGCATTGAGATCAAACTGCAAGTGCAAGTACTGTATTGAAAATATGCTCCAGGAGAAGCATTTAAGGGAATGGAGGAACCCAGGCCAGGAAGAGAAATGATCAGCCAAGGAGCTATTTGAAAACAAGGACTCAACCTCAGCCTGTTCCAACAGGGACCTCTGATGTCTAAGTTATACTAAAAGGATATAATTAAATTAAGATGGAGCTGACTTTTCATCCTTTGGATCAGTGTGATACTAGCTATGGGCCACCCTAGAGAATATAAATTCCTTTGCACTTGCAGGCTCTTTGTCTCTGAGGGTGAAACAACTCCCATAATTCAAGGGAGGGCTCTGAAAAAGGCAGAGAGTGCAGAAGCTGCGGGATGAGCATGCCAAGCCAGAAAAAAAGACTTGAGCCATCCATTCAGGTGGTGCCACAGATACAAGGTCCAGAAATTTAAAGCAGTCAACAGTGGTTTGCATACTACCCCAAAAAATCTTCAAAAAAACCTCAAAAGAACATAACATAAACATTGACTCTATAAGGCTCTATAAGAAAGATGCATAGCACAAAATTCACTGTATACGCTGCTCTGGAGCACAGAAATACAAATTTTTTGACCAATAGATATGGTTTATAATTGTTATTATAGAAAAATTTTCAAAGGAAATAGCCTACACATAAATGCTGCCTAGCTTTCTTGTTTTCTCTTTTTCTCTGTGCTCTTATTCATTTTTTTCTCTTTTATTTCTGTGTGACAGCTACACAGATGGCTGAAGCAGCTAACACAGAGTTTAAGAGAAAAAAAAAATGCCTGTCTTTACCTTTATTCTCTTCTCTCTGTCCCTCCAGCCCCATCAGCTCTCTATGACAGGTCTGAGCATTTTATGTATAGTCACAGAGACATATCAGAGTTTCCACCAAGATTTGAGAGATGCTTCACAGCAGCAAAAAACAAACAAACAAACAAACTGGAAAAAAGCCTTTGAGCAACAGAACCCCTTAAGCATAATTCCATTTGTTCTTATCTCCCTGGTACCTTGACAAGCACACCAGATGACCACTATTCTTCAAAGAAATCACATATTTTAGCCACTTATTCTTTATTTTCCATTTTACAAAATCTTGATATGCAAGGGAAGATGGCAGATCAAGGAGAATTGTTCTCCTTTGGATTTGTATCAGTTCAAAGACTTTAGGGTCCATGCTCTCCCCACTTGTAAGGATTGTAAGGATATAGCTATTTTTAAAAAGGGAAAGCAAATCTTGCTTACTAGCAATTTCATCCATAGCCTTCATTAATTGCAGTTAGTTAGGATACAATGTTATACTTAATCTGAGCTTCCAAAACTACATCTATCACCAGTATATTGGCATGATGACTCCCTCTTTTGGCCTTGAGTATTGTTCATTTGATAAAAAAATAAACACTCTTCTATCTTCTTTAGTAGCTTCTATTAATTGTATTATTTTATTTCAAAAGGCTGACACACGCTCTGGTTCAATTTTGAGTCAGTCCTTCAGCAAAGAAAGATCAGGAGAATGAATGGCCTTGAAGTGGCGAGGGCACCTGACCTCCTATATAAACTCATTTCAGTTTTCAAATCTCTCTCTAACCTCATGGTATAATTCAGTTTCAGTCTCATTTCTTGCTCTCATTTTCCATACAGACTAGAGTAAGATTTTGCTTACAAAAAAACTCCAAAAGCTTCAGGGCCATGGAATGAGATTTTCAAAATGATTTCTATTTATTCTTTTTGAAATGAAACACATTTTTATATTAAAAAAAACTTTCATATAGAGGAAATTTAGGGGCATATATGTAAATTGTTTCATTAGGAGGGAAAATGTCTCTTGGAGGCATGTTGGTAAACAACTTTACCTCCTCTTGATTCCATTTGTCTCTTTCTGGTATTAATGCTGAAAGGACTTGTTCTTGGTCCTTTTGGCAAAGAAAAGGTCTGCACTCAGTGCTGGATGCCTTGGCCAAAGCCAGCAAGTTTGATCCCATTGTTTCACATTCTATGCAGCATCTGTGACTTATTCTCATCACAATTAGTCCTCAAATCCTTCTTCCCTTTTCATGTTATAGATATCTCTTTGAGAACGAGTCCTGTATTTGTTTCATCATTGTGAATAAAATCTTATTTTATAAAACATAGAATTGAGATAAAATAATATGTTCTTCTGTAACACAAACTGTAGGTGTCTCCATCATAACTCAGCTACTAATTAGCTTTGAGTTTGCTTATGGTACATAATTTCTCTAAATCTCTGTTTTCTAGACTTTAAAATAGAGATAATTCTACTTGTTCTCTACAAGTCATCATAAAAATTCCATAGCAGAAATTTAACCTCATCAAATTAACCATTTCCTTATAACTTTTAGTCTTTTCCTATCATATATGTGGTATATTCTAATAAATTTATTTTTTGTCATTATAGCTACCATTTACTGAAGAAAAAAATAATAAAGCTTGATCATGATTATGCACTTACTATATACCAAACAGTGTGGTAAACTCTTTATAAACATCTTATTTAATCCTGTGGAGTAGTCCCTATCTTCTTTCCTTCTAGATTCAAAAAGTGAGGTCCAAAAACATTAAATAATATTCAATGGCTATTAGCTACAAAGCAGAAAGTTTTGCAAAACAATTGTATTGCATTAATACAAGGCAGTAAAACCAAAACCCCTCTACCTACTTAACCACTCTGAAACAGGAAGGTCCGACTATCATGGACTCACTATTGCTCCTTTTAGTTAATTTTCTACTGTCACCACTCAAAGACAAGTGGGATATAGTTCTCTCCAAGATCAGAACTCATGAGATAGTCTGCCCTCCTTTTTCAACTTCCAGTAGTTAATCTTCATTTTGTCAACCACTCTGGAGTCCAAAGCACACATAAGACACTCTGAAGTATGTAATATGAATACAGCAAAATATAGCAGCCAAAACCTTACCAGGTTTATTTATAACATTGACGATGATATATATCATCGTCAATGTTATATATAAATACATAGGTATTTATATAATTTATATAAATACCTATGTATTTATATAAATAGTATCATGTATATATAGTTTATAAATATATATATATATATATATATATATATATAAATTAAATATATAAAAATGTAAATATATATACATTTCAGCTACTTAACAAATACTAATGAAGTAATTGTGGAAATTCACCACAACCCCCTTTCTTATTCCTTAGTCTTAAGAATTTATGGCAAAATCTACATCAGTGACACTCCTGTTTTCTTCAAATGAACCATGACAAATGAATTTAAATATTCTACTACTACTTGTATGAATAATTCTATCTTGATTATGCTCATGAGTTCCTGAAACTGTTAATATTTTACATTAAATACTAGGATTCAGTCAATATCTTTATGTTAAACAATACCTAAATAGACAAATGATTTATACTCAATAAATATAATAGAATGGATATGTGCTTAATGAAAATGGAGATGGAAATCATTAAATTTCGGGTAAGAGTAGTAATTAGCTATAAGAACATATATCTTCATACAGACAATTGCCATGAATTGTCTCAATTCATCAACGGGAAAAATATGTGCATTACTTTGTACAAATGAATATCTACAGGTAAACATAGATATATCAGAGGGAAAAAAATCTCCTTATATTTTGTTGTGTAAGTTTTATATTTTAGTTTATTAATGCAGTCAATCAGCCCCTCATTCACAAAAGTTTCCTGAGTGTCTAGATAGTGGCATTGTTGTATAACAGGGAAGAACTAAGACCACAGAGAAATAACTCATACAAAAATATTTAGTGTAAACTAAGGAATGGTGTTGCATTAAAGTACCCACCTTAAAGCTGTGACTTCCTACTTTGATTATTGAGACATGACTGTGGATTGAGGAATACTCTCCATTTATAAAAATGACTTCTAAGAGAGTCAAAAATAACTGAAAGAAATCATTATCTTTCTTACTAGATTAAAAAAAAAAAGCTTCACGTCTTGCTCTCTTCATATACTGGGAAATGATTTTCTGTTTTCTGTCTCTGTCTCTCCCTCATCCCTCTCATAAGGAGCTACTTAGTCTTTACCTCTTACTCATAGGCACTATCATCCAAACTGTCCATAAAAGAATAAAAGCATATTCCCAGTGACATGATACTTTCCCTGCAACCTTATAACATTCATCTGTGACAATATATTTTCAACTGGTAAATTAGTGCCTGGGGTTGCCAACACAAATGCAGAGAAAGGAGGCTGTCATTCTTTTTAAATGATAGGAAGGCTCACACATCATTCCTAAACCAGAGTCCTCTCTCAGTCAGCGTTCAGTCCACAGCACTCTATCACTCACGGGCTGCTCAGCACAGTGTGTTCATCAAGGCGGGCCAGCACAATTGTTAGCTGGCAGTTTAAATGGGGCTGACTTGTCACAAGAGTGACAGCCTGGGCAATTGTTTGCCCTCTGGGAACAGGTGCAGGCAGGTTCAAATGAAACACATCCAAATACTAACAGCAAGATTCTTAATCATGTCAATAAAACGGATGTGCTGGTGTCTGAGTTTCAGTGGTCACAATATGCCTCTTACACTTTTGAAGATGAAATGCTGTCTTGCTTTTCAACAGAGTGGAGGAATCTATCATGTCATCATTTTAAATACATGCTAGTTATTTGCTGAATGAAATCTCTAATTCTGATACTTCACAGGCTAAAAGACATGTTTTTGAATAACGCAAAGGTAGATTATCAAAATAAAGGGATGGAAAGTAAGTGAACCTGGTGGTGAAGGAATGAGACAGCAATAAGCAATGAGATTTTATTTCAGAATAATGGTGTTTTCATGTAGATGCCCAGGATGCAAAAGGACCTTTTAAAAGGATAGTTTGATGACATCAATATCAAAACAACAAAAGAAAACAGCTGACCAACTTAATTTTTGACCATTAAATTTTCCAAGCTTTGTGAACTGGCTATATTCTTATAGCTTTTTTATTGCATACCTATTTAAACATTCTATATTCTGTATCTATACAATGCTGCTAAATATATTTTTTTGGAAATTCCAATAATAATTATATAGCATAAATGTACCTAGACATCATGGTATTAACCAAACACCATAGAACTGTGTTATTTTTTATATTTATATAAATAACAAGAATAACACACAGTCCTGGCTTTCCTAGTGTAAATAATTTACGTATTATTAATGTGTACAAATAATTTGAAGGACAACATTTAACACAGATTGAATCAATGAATGTAAAATGAACCACTGAAGAGAGCTTCATAAAACAAAAAACTCTGTGGAGGCTGCTAAAGTGGGCAGAGTAATGGAAGAGGAGAGGGATGAGCTAGAACTTAGCAAAAAGCCTCAGAGTAAACACAGAACTCAGTCTAGGGGGGAGAAAGACAAATGTGGGTGAAATTACAAGTTGCCCATTTTTATTTCCTCTTTTTAGAAACAAAGTAAGACAAACAAAAGTTGTAGATAAGATAAAGGGCTCAACATAAATGCTTTAAGGAAACAAAAATCCTCCTATTGGAGCGACTTACTTTAATTTTAGGCAAGGGGATATTTTCTGATTTTGAAGAAATGCGATTTTCTCCAAATTTTAGACTCTGAAGTTGGGTAATATTTGCATACTGTTTCCACTACTTTCTGGCTATGTGACCTTGGGAATTACTTAATTTACCATTTCAAAGTTTATTTATTTATAAAATGGAGATTAAAAGAAAAAAGTGTTTTTCCAAATTATTTGAAGTAAATTAAATGTCATATAAAACATTTAGTAAAAGGCTTAGCACATAGTAAGTCTTAATAAACAGCAAGCTATTATGTGATTTATTACATTATCAATTTGATGCCTTTTGAAATACTGCTAACATCCTTCTCTGTTTGAACACACACACACACACACACACACACACAAATTATGCTGTCTTAGAAGAATCCATTCAATACCCCCAAACAACATGATTACATAGCTCAAAACTAATCCCTAGGTGACTGATATTCAGAGTTCCAGAATCTTCATGAAACCAACAACTTGAAAATCTCCCACCATTATTGTAGAAATAAAAAATTAAGAGTCTTTTATGTTTTAAATCAGATATATTTACATGCAAACACATTTTCAATCCTTTTCCAGGTTCAAGTCACTTGTGTAATTGCTTTAAAATTATTGACTCAGGTGATATCACTTTTCTATTGACTTCTTTAACCTTCTCTATGCCTATAGGCACATAAACTTAATTCCAAAATTCACATTCAAAATGAGAAAATATATATATATATATATATATATATATATATATATATATATATATATATGAAGCATATCTAATCTAAGAAACATAAAACATAGGTATTAAGAGAAATTATATAGAGAAGGCCTGATTGAAAACATTAAAATATATTTTAGTGTCTAACCATTAATCTTAAGTAGTTAATAAAAATGAGTGAAAATCTTGTTTTCAAATTTACTAGTAGTTAACTTCATCCTAATTTTTTTGAATTGTTTTACTTTTTACCTTGGCTATAAGGAAGTTCAGGATTAGATTTTTATTGCAAACATAGTCATAGTTCCATCTCAGCTTCCTAGCAAAATTATTTCTGTTTTACTCTAAATGATTTCTATTTTATTATTATTATTATTATCATTGTCATTATTATTGCCTTGCACACTTGTGCATAAAATTTTAGAATTGTTTGAATTATTTTTTGAAGACGGTGCAATTGCAAACTATTTGCTTTGTGATTACTTGATTACTTACTCCCTGCTCATATTATCCTAAAGTGTTCCATAAATTTAAAATTATGGGATTTAATACAGGAAAAAAATTTTGAGGGGTAAAAAGAATGGAAAAAATGGACAGCCACTCAAAACATAATTGTAATGTGACATTGTTCTCTAGTCAGAAGCAAATTACAAAAACATACAAATACGTAAATATAAGAGAGGTTTATTGCTATTGCTGGGAAATGCTCAATATGTACCAAGAAAGATATTTGATTAACTAGAAACCACAGAGCCTTGGCCAAATCCTCTTATAGGACAAAGCAGAAAAAAATGTATTTCTTCTTGTATTGAACAGAATTTGGTGAATTAAGATATTTTAAAATGTCTTAAAAATGTATGTATGCCTCGGGTAATGAAAGTTTCTCTTGCTACCTGAATACTGTATTTTCTCTGTGAACATTTGGAGTCATTTTATGGTTAAAGATTATAAGGAGACCACAAACTCTTCCATGAGGTTAATATGCTTGTATTCTGTGCTTAAGGTAAGTTAAGTAAAAGAAAAAAAATGAGGGAAAAAATAGAAAGAACTAAAGGTACAAATTTTCAGCTTTTCCTTTTACGGAGCAAGAGCTACATGTCATTTTTCAAAAGGCACAAAATGGTGTGCATGCATGTGTGTGTGTATGTGTGTTTGTGTGTGTGTGTGTGTGTGTAAGAGAAAATTGTGATAAAAATTATATAGTTTCTTTCTGAGTAAATTGAAGATGTATCACAAGCTTTGACAAAAAACCTATTGAAAAATTCCATCAAACTAAGGAAAGAGGATTAAGGAACACATCTGAAATTTGGATACCTATGGGAGGTTGATTGTCCAGCATCCTGTTGTTATGTAACATGGTCTAAACATCTGCTTAAAGAAAGATTATCTTATTAAATATCAGGGAGAGAAAAGCAGTAACACACTGACTTAGCAGCCCAAGCCAACGATAAGCCAAACAACTCGCCTTGTTTATTCTCTTCCGATTCACTCTCAGAGCATCCATCATCCTCATCTTTCACATTGTCATCAGCATCTGGTGCCTTCAATGACAAGATTTCACTCTCCTCAGGGCCTAAATTATCTTTTTCATCCTCTGAGGGTGACTTTGATATTCCATTCATTTGATCACCAGCCTGTCCTTCTTCATTAGCTTTCTCATCTTGTTTCTCCTCATCTATTTCAAAATCTTCTTCATATTCTGAAAAAAAAAAAAAAATCTCCACTGTGAGAATGAAGATAGAGTCCCTGATACTTAACCTATTTCACTTTAATGAGAACTTTGACTCCATTATCTCCTCTTCTGGGGGCCTTCCTTTGCTGCTTCTTTTTCACACAATTAGCGAACATGGAAAAGTAACAGGAAGTGATCGAAGACAGCAATCAGTTATGTACCCGAGAGCACAAAAGAAATGAGGCCCCAAATGACAAGACTGAAACCTAATAAAAGTTCATTTACAAATGAACATCATCATCTACAATGACCGAAAGGGAATGAGAGGAACTTGAGATAAGACAATAAATGAGAAGTAAATTAAAAATGAAGAGAACAGTATTATAATAATGAAAGTTAATTTGGAGACCCAATGAGGTCATATTTCATATGAAGAATGTTCAAAATATTTGGATATCAAGTTAATGAACAGTGACGTGGAAAATTTCAATTAATAAGTTCAAAGGCTCTGAGAAGTAACGCTATGAATAGTACATCCTTTGAGAACCAAATGGACATTAAGAAAAGCATTGTGAAGGATTCTATACCTAGGTGAGAGTGAAATCATGTATATTATTCATCACTACAATAAATGAAATAGTCACATTCCAAGTATAAAAATTCTTACAAAATAAACTATTCTTGTCACAGTCACAAATTTGCTTCATTCCCAACAGAGGTGCAACAAATCTGTAGCAGGAAAAGGAAATTGTCATATCAGATAAACTCCAGAAGTCCCTCGTGGTTATAATTTTTCACCTTTCATATTTAATTGTTTCCCTTTTTCTTTCACCAAAAAAAACCCTAAAAATCTTGAAGTGACAACATGCCAAAGATAGAGAGCAGAAGGATCTCATGCAGAACCAATTAAGCAAATAAATAATTATCCTTAACATAAAAATTACAGGGAAAATAAAGACTTCTCAATTTTGTGAGTTTTAGTTATTAGATATTCTGGCTTCTCTTCCAGTGGTGGGGCCTCTTGGGTAATTTACTTGAGAGCTGTCCACCCTGCTGCAATAAAAGAAACTTAATTTAGAAATAGATGCCCTATGCATATAAAGAAAGCTCTGTTAATGTGGAGAACAAATGTGGGAGATATAAGAAGGCAAAATGAAATAAAAATCTATAATGAAGAATGCAAAAAAAAGAGAATTCACAAAAATACTTTCATGAAAAATATTTAATATGTTTAAACAAGAAATGTGAACTTCAGTAAAACAAAGTTATAAAATAAGCCACAGCTGGAGCTGTGGCTCAGTGGTGGAGCGCTCACCTGGCCTGTTCAGGGGCGCTGGGTTCGATCCTCAGCACCACATAAAAATAAATAAAACAAAGGTTAAAATAATCTTTTTAAACAAGCAAGAAGATGAAGAATTTGGTTCATAATTCATGACACTAACAGGAAATACTAATAAAACTTTTATATTTTGATTCAAGAATTGCTGGCCAGGTTAAAGGATAGTCATCTCTTGGCTCAGGTAACTAACAATCAATAAGCTGTCACTGAGAATGTCCTATGAAGACAAGAATAAAACTGCAAGATTAAAACCATACAATAAGACAATGCTGCCATTAAGAAACCTCCAATTTTTGATGAGAAAATAAAAGTAGACACACAAGAGATATCGAATTTGTTTTATACTAGCTTTTATATAGAGTCCTCAGTAACGTTTCAATACTACTGGGCTCGGTAACTGTGGATTTTTATATAGGACTCATGGTCAATTATTTGAGGTTGTGCCGAGTACAGTAGTTCCTCCCTCTAATGAGGTTTCATTTTTTGTGGTTTTAGTCATCTGTGATCAAATGCAGCATGAAAATATTATATAGAAAATTCTAGAAGTTAAACAATTACTAAATTTTAAATAATTAGAATATATGTTCAGAATTATTCTATTTTATTATTACTTTAATCACTGTGCCTAATTTATAAACTATTATTATAGGAAAAAAACATAATATAGATAGGTTTCAGAACTATCCATGGTTTCAGACATCTGCAGAACATCTTGGAACATACCTCCCACTGATGAGTGGGGATAGAATGGAATCAAAGAAAGGCCATTGGTCATTTTAGGGAACTGCAGAAGAGTTCAAAAGTGGAGGGATTAAGCTGAATGGCAGAACACATACATATATCATTTTAAAGATATTTGCCCCGATCACAAGATAAGCAGGGGGCCAGACAGGACATGAGTGGCTGCTCCAATGCCATCCATCATATTGCATAGTGGTAAAATGTGAGGGGTTTGGAGTCAGGCAGTCACGTATCTAACACTAAGAGCATTCCATAGTTATATGATCTTAAACAATTTGTTTGACATCTTTAAGCTTTAATATCTTCATAATGTGGTCAGTACAATGAATAAATAGAATGAATAAATAGAATTAAAAGCAATAATCTTTTACACAGTGCCATGAACTGAAGGTGCCTAATAAACATCAGAGACTAGTAGTAACAGTGATTGTGACTTTTTAGTGGAGGGAACTGATCATAGGGCAAGAGAAATCATATGCAAAATGTACTCCCTGGACAGCAGTATGTTTTAGAGGAGGCACCTGATTAAAATCAGATCAGTACAAGTGTACACAATTAGGACATAATTACAGTTACATTATTAAAATAGAGCATAACATTGAAGGAACGTGTAGTAAACCATAAGATTGGTCCCTGTATCCTCTTTTGCAGAAGCTTCTGTGTTTTCTTTCAGAATATAAAATGAAAGGCTGCCTGGCTTTGTTCTACCCCTACTATCATCATGTCTAAATATCAGCCTTCTGTGAGTCACAAGCCACCTTTGGGTTACCAAATCATGGTTTCAGTATAAAAGACTAGTGGGATGCTTTTTGGCATTCTTCCTTTTTTTTTCATAATTTTTTCTGCTCCTTCATCTCCTTTTCCTTCTTCTAGAGAATTTAACTAGCTTATTGTTTCCCATCCCAAGTAAAGAGGACTTGAGTTAAAACCAGGTCAACATCAATGCAGCCACCACCTCCTTCATGAACCTCTACTCAAGCTTCTTGCAGCTCCTACCTACATCAGTGGCTGCTCTGCAGAGTCAAAGCCCAGCTGGGTTTCTTTGTCGTTGTTGTTATTATTTTGTTTTGTTTTAATGTCTATTTAAACTCTATTAACTAGCCAACACAGAAAAGGGACCTTGGGGAAAGCTCTATCTTAGGCATAAAGTATATGTCTCATAGTTCTAGCCATGTTGGTTTAAAAAAAAAAAAAGAATGAAGAAATTGAAAGCCTTTTTTTTCTATTCAACATGGTTTTAATAAACCTCCATGTCACTAAAGTTAAAACAAGTGAAAACACATCCTCATGTGTTAATGTCTTTGCAATTGATGCTGCTACCAATATTTTAAATTCTCAGTTCAAGATAAGGATAAAAACTAGGCAGGATCATGGAGAGAGGTGAACTGGGTAAAAGTATTGTGAGTGAAATCTCTCTTAGGAAAAGCACCTTATTTCAGTAATAAGCAAACATGAAGTCCAGTGCTAAAATAGATCTGTGGTTTTTCTCTCATATTTCTGAACTCTTGGGCAGCAACAAGATGAGATGAGGAAGAAAATACCTGGGATGCCGGCCCTTCCACAAGCCAACCCAATCTGTAGTCATTGTTCCTCTAATCTAGGCTTTGTCTCCTTGGTATAAAAGGGACACTCAGCCACTCTCCCTTTCTGATTCTTTAAATCCACAACCATCTGGAATCTAGGAGAGCTTTTATAGAAGATTGCACATGGTTTGAATTTCTAAGCTTTAGAACTGGACAAATCTCTAATGAATCTTAGTTCCACTTTCTTACTAGTGTCTGACTCTCCAATTTCAGCCTGTAAAATTCAGGGAATAGTTATACCTACTACATATATTATAATTTGGATCTTTTAATGTCTGCCCAAAGGCTCATATGTCCAAAGCATATTCCCAATACAACAAGCTCCAGAGGTGGGGCTTTTAGGCAATGATTAGATCCTGGGGCTGTAATATCACCAGTGGATGAATCCATTTGATGGATTCATAGTGTGAATAGAATACTGGGTGATAACTATAGGCAAGTAGGGCATGGCTGAAAGAAATAGGTCACTGGGTACATGTCCTTGGGGATAATATCTTGTTCTTGGCTCCTCACCCCGCTCCTTCCTGGTTACCATGAACTAAGTAGCTTTCCTCAACCACACCCTTCTACCCTGATTTCTGGCTCATTTCAGACCCAGAGAAATGGAGTTGGTTGGCCACGGACAGAACCTCTGAAACTGTGACCCCAAATAAACTTTTTGTACACTGTTGTTTTGGGGTTTTGTTGTTTTTGTTTTTTGTGGACAAGTATTTTGTTTACAGCAAGGGAAAACTGACTAATACAATATCAAATAAATATATTTGATGTTGTGTGTGTGTGTGTGTGTGTGTGTAAAACAGAGAGGAGACAGCCAGGGGGCGGGAAAGAGAAAAAAGCAAAAAAAAAAAAAAAAAAAAAAAAAGCAGACAGCCTCCAGACCCATGAACCTATGACAACTGCTTTTAGTGATGGAATACTCTTCAGCATATAATCATATAGATTATACCTACCTGACACAAAACCATTCATTTTCACTAAAGAAAAGAACATTCAAAACCTAAAGAAATAAGTGAAATTCTATTTGGTTAAAATGATCTGTGCAAAAGTCAATAGGGCCTCTGGCTCCCACAGACAGAAATTCCTCTTCTACTCCCTCATCCTCACAACAGGCACCTTCAACCCTTGGGGTCTGTGTGCACTCCTCCAAGATAGGGGATGCAGGACTCCATACAAAGAAGCAGGGAAGCAGGTTGGAGATTCCTTACAGGACACAGAGCTGCCTAAAGATCTCTATTGAGGAGCAACATTTAATGCATATTTTTGATAAAATTTTAAAATTTTAAGTAATAGCAGCAGCAACAAAACAGCCCTATGATAATTTATTACCATATTTGAAAGTATTTCCTTGGTTGTTTTCCCAATCTTTTTGTCTTTGTTTTCCTTTAAGTTCCATTTCTTCTATAGCAGTTCTCACTTCTCTGACTCCCATATTTATTTCTTGAACTGAACAAGTGGCTGAGAGAGAGGTTTTGTTCACCTCCATCTCATTTCTTCTTGATATCCCATTCTCTCTATCCTTCCTCAGTTCTTCTCTTTTATCAGTGCTTTTCTCTTTCCTAGGTTTCATTGAAGATGGTTTTTTGTCAAGGCCCATTGCAATAATGCACCTATGAAAAATATTAGCATAAAGTGTTTATTAACTTCTATGTGGCAAGGTAGAAACTCAAAACTTTTTAAAGTGCTTATCTCTTATTGTAGTAAGAAATGGTATGAGAAATATTTTTCTACTGTACACAAAATTTAATTAAAAATAAATGATTGATACTAAAATCTTGTCAATGAATACAAATTCTTAACAATCTTACCCACAAAATAAACAACTAATCAACCAAGAACTACAGTGTCAAACCAAAATTTGTACCATAAAATAGATATTTATAATAGTCATGAGTAGAAACTAATATATAATAATAGACAGATAATTAAAGTCTTTCAATGAGACTTATGTAATAAAAGAACATTCAGGTTTATAAATAGGGAAGCTGAGATAAAAATAATCAGAAGATGGCATTCAGTCTTTGATAATTTATTATCCCAATAACACAACAACAAAAGGCATACAAGGTTGACTGTAAATAAGTATGACGGATGTTTTTAAGAAACATACATAGTCACACATCATTGTGTCCTTTAAATAAATAACTCAGGAGTCTGCACACTAATTCTAATAGAACTGACATTATTGTTTTTGAGTGGCCTTTTGAAGCCTGTACTGCAGTCTGCCAGCAATTTTTGATGGCAATAATATTTTGTTCCTCAAAAAGGGCAACAATTTGTGGAAGTCATGAAGTCATGCCAAGTCAAATCTGGTGAACCACCCAGATGATCTGAGTGTGTTATAACATAAAAAAAAAAAAATGTTTTTATTCAGTTGTAACAAAAGTGATGTGAATAAATTATTTTCTATTGATTTTGTCTTTCTAAGTTAGTATTAAAGTTAGTATAAAAATAATAGTTTCAGTACTAATAATCTGTACATTAATAAAATGATGATTATGATAATGATGAATTGTTGAATACACTCTCTGTGCCACACTCTTTACTGGGCACTCTATATATAGTATCTTAAGGGATTCATCACCCACAAACCAATACCAAACAATTGTCACTGTTATGCAAATGGAGAAACTGAAGCTGAAAAGGTTCCATGACTTGCTCAAGGTCATCCAGTAAGATTAGCTGGATGTATGTAGGTATGTAGATGGAATTCTTGCTCAAAACTGTTAGACTCCATCACCTTCCACTGGAGTACAACATAGTGTTCCATGACAGGTGTAGCTGCTAAGATGATCAGTGACACAGACAAATGTCACACAGCTGCGTTTCCACCAGAGAAAGTTCCCACTCTCCACCAGAAACTAACACAATTTGTAGAAGTTTCCACCAATGTCAGGGACTAGAAGGAAATTCTCCTTCAAAGATTAGCCTGACAGCCCCCTGGGAGACATCCTGCCTGGGAGGCATCCTGCAGCTACCTATCTCCCTGAGACATCCTGCGGCCACCTATCTTCCTGAAACCTATCTTCCTGAAACATCCTGCGGTTATCTCACCTTGTGCAGACATCCAGCAACTGCCGATAAGAGAGCTTCCCCATCCCCAGCATATAAATACCCCTGTGTGAACAATAAAAGTTTGCAGCTTGATCAGAACTCTTGTCTTGCTGTCACCTTTCGTGTCTCTTGTCCCTTCATTCCTCCCCATCTAGGTTCGCTGCCCACGTTGATGTGTCCTGCCGGATGGGACACACCAATGCCCGGAGACAGTCCATGACTTGGCATAGGTGTCTGGCAGACATCAGCTTCAATGTTCCTCCTTCTCTAGAACTTCACATGGCCCCCTCTCTCCATGTCACACACTACTGGGGAACTAAGTCTCTTGTAGTGGGCAGGTGAAAAGGCTTCCAAGTACAGTCAAAACTTGTCAGCTCAGGAACAATAGGAGTAATAGTAAAATCTGAAAATTGTCCTCAATCTAAATCAAATCTAATAGCAATTTTTTAAACTGAAGATTTCACTGAAGTCCAGCCACTTTCAGTCTTGAAATAGCACAGGAATTGGTCTTAGTACATTCTCTCAATAAGCAAATGCAAGAACTGAGTTCTATCACTTAACATTTCAACATCTCCCCATGGGTGGGGGGGGGAAGCTAAAAGGATTTGCACTCAAGCTATCATGCTGTAGAAAAATGAAATAAGAAAATAAACTTACCTCACCCATAATAAGCATGATAAATATTTCTGGACTATAATGGTGATGTGCTTAGCACATAGCTTTCCTTGGAATAAAGGTGTCATGCCTCTTCACAAAATATGATTACTAGCATTGCCTTCTGTTCAAGCTGTTCCTCCCTCATTAATGGCAACACCAAGCCCACTTCCTTGGAGCTTCTGATAGGCTGTTACCTTTGGTTATTCTGGGACAATGTAAAAGCTTTGATTCCTCTCTACTGCATGCACAGACTTTTATTGCCCATCTGCTAAGGGGAATTGGACGAACGAAGTGAGTAGCATCTATGCTCCCCTTGTCATGACGACCTATTTGACTTCCGAGTATATCTGAGGTGTCAATTTTGATTACTAAATCTCATTCTGCATTCTCCTTGGTTAGGCAACTCTTCTTCCCAAGTTTCACTCTAGCAATTGAAAATAACTACCGTGCCTCTTCAAACATTTCCCATAATTAAGGGGTGAGCGCAGTAGGTAGAACCTTCACATTTTGGAATTGACCACTGCTAATCTTTTCTTGTTTCCTGAAGACCTTAAGAAGGTAATTTCCAATCATTTCTAGAAATAGAAGTCCCAGTGGTTTTATTTGACCACATCTTTCCTTTATCACATTGTGAAATTTGCAGGACCAGCCCTTTTTAAATGAGTTAAGACTAATTTCATTTTGAATAACCTGGAAGAGATAATATACACTTCTCAAAATAACTAAAAGTATTGTAATGGTGTCTCCAAAAAAAAAAAAAAAGAATATTCAATATAACCGGTGATATCAGTTCTCTTTATAGGTAGTTCTCAACTCTCACTGAAGTTCTATGCATTGGTGCCCCTGGAATAATCGAAGTCATCTCAAATAGGCCAGGGGCCAAATAAACAAGATTTTAGATTTACCCTTCCATTCCTACCCCTTTAAACATGTCTGAATTGACTTCCACCTAATCTGCGACAGGGGGACATCAAACAACACTACTTTGAGCATTTACAGGTTTGATTGGAAGAAATGATTTAGAAATTAACAAATTTCTTTAAGGAATATAAAACAATTATAAAACAATTCCTATAAGAATTGTACAGTTATATTGAGGGTAACAAGCCTTATCCTTTAATGCCATAACCACTTTGATAATATTTGCAAAGGTGGATGAAAGAAGGTAGAGAGGACTTTTTGTGAATCTGAAATCACACAAAGGATTGTACAGAGGCTAGGAGATGTTGAATAGAACAGCAGATGTCATCAGTCAGGTTGTGGTACACACACCTCCTATAAAGTGCTCAGAGCTAAAAATGTACAGATTTGATGGGTACACATCCCAAAGAATGCAATGTGTTTGCACGAGGATGATCATAGCTCATTAGTTTTCCTGGAAGTTAAATAGAGATGTGTTAAACGACTTGCCCCCAAATAAGAAGAGAGCTTAGTGAATTATAACTGGAAGGCAATTCTGTTGGGCCCTAAGTACACTTGGGCACCGCAATTTTGCTCTAGGCCATTCAATTCTCCTGCTCTCTGGATGATCTTTTTCAGACCTGTTCCCTCTCCTAAAATTTCCAACCCCTCCTCCTCAACTTCAGCTAATAAATGTATTTCGTATTTTAGAAAGTAGAAACAATTAGCAGATGACTTTTAGTTGGTCTTCATAATCCCCCATCTTACCTTTCTCTCTCCCCTATATGCCAATGTTCCTATTGATGCTATAGAAGAAGGACCTTTCTCTTCTTAGGGTTTACAACCCCATGTGAGCCCTAGATCCTATCTTCTCTAGTCTACTTAAGCACAAAGTGCTAGCAATTTTCCCCTTCATGTCATGTTTCATCTATTTTTCCTTCTCTAGAGTATCAATCATATCCATTAGTATAAAGACATGTTATGGTATCACCTCTTAAAAAATAAAATGTTCCTTTGAACCCTATATTCCCTCACCTGGTTACCACCAAATTACCATTTTTAAAGGAAACTCTTTTAAAAATATGTCTATAACCTCGGACCTTAGTTCTTCCCCAATTGCTCTATATCCCACTCTAATTGAGCCTACATCCCTACCACTTCACTATAAATTGTCTCAAGATCACCAAAAACAAACACATCCCCAAGTCAATGTCCAATTTCTAGTTTTCATTTTACTTAATCTACCCACATATTTCAGTCCATTAAGCATTCCCTTCTTCAAACATCTGTTCATTTCCAAAATATTAGTCTGAGTTCTCTTTCTGAACACTGACCATCCTTGTCAGACTGGTGCCTCTTGATTTCCCCCACCTCTGAATTTTAACGATGTGCAGCTTATTCTCCAACATTTTCTCTATGTGTATCCTTTCTTAAGAAATCTCACTCCATTCCATGACTTTCAGTGCCGTGCTTTCTACATACAAACCTTTCTCAAATTTAGATATCAAGCCAAGACCCTCTACCTGAGCCCAGATTCATACATCCACCTGCCTAGTGAACATAGTAACTTACAGTGTCTCAGATGTCTCATACTCACTGTGGTCCAAAACCAAAACCCCTTCATTTGATCTCTGAGCCTGCTTCTTTCACAAACCTATCTTAAGTACATGTTCATAGGACATCTTTCTAGCTATTTAGGCCAAAAACTTTTTAGTCAACTTTGATTCTACTCTTTATGTCATGCCCTGAATCTATCCGTCAATAAACTCTGTAAGCTCTACCTTTAAAACATATATGGAATCCAATCACTTCAAACTCTTTCCACCAATATCTCTTTCCTGAAATAAAAATTTCCAAGATTTTCCCCACTCTAGTGGTTTATTTTTCCCATAGGATTTCCTGTCGGATTGGGCTAGTTGCTCACAACCTTGCAGGTTTCTCATCCTCCTCTGAATGATAGTCACTCTTTATGACTTTAGAACTTCTACATGGTTTGGTCCCACTGTCCCTCTGACCTCACCTTCTATCACTGTTCCATTCCTTATTTTGGCTCTGGTCACATAATCTGAGACACACATACTCCAAGTATGCTTCTCCTTCATGCCTTCTGCATGTTTTTCCTCTCTAAAAAGCTATCAGGAGGAAGAGAACTTTTTTCTAGTTTCTGCTCAAAAACCATCAAAGAGGTGTTTCCTGACTACCTCACTTAAGACAACTCCTTATCCCATGACCCTTGTGCCCCTTTCTCTTGGTAATTCCCTTCTCATGTTTTGTGTTTATCCTGCTTAATACCATGTGACATGATTATTAGTGTATTAGTATGTTGTTTTCCCTTCTCCTGCTAGAATAACTTCTATGATAGCATGTCACTTGGTTGGTTCACTCTTGTGTTCTAGTTTGGCATCTAGTCAATTCCCCATGAATATTTTCAGAAAAAAAAATGAAAGCCCAAAGGCAAAACTCCCAATTTCAAAGAGAATGTCCAACATGAAAGCTGATAAACAACAGCTAAAACTAACCTTTCATCATGCATTTTGTTATAAGATTGAAATGAAGATAATGAGAAGGCAAATTGGGCCACATCATAATGCAAGCACACCCCTAATATGCTTAACCTTTAATATTCAGTCACATAGGACTGATGCTTGGTACAAGGCATGTGTTTGGGGTTTTAATCCTAGACCAGTTACTAACATCAAAAAATAAAGTAAAAAAAAAAAATTAAAAAAAACTGTCCTCTCTTTTCTATCAGAAACAGAATTTCAGGCAGTTTGAGGAAAAAGAAAAAAAAGTAAGATGACTTAAAATACTAGCACCTTTTATCTCTATTACATAATCATCTATAAATCTTATATTTTTAATTCCAAATATAAACCTTCAGTGATGTAGTAAATAGCCTTTAACGTAGATATTTTGGGCTCATATACACTGGTTTTGCTTTTAAAATCGTATAAAGAAATGCATTAATAAACACATAAGAAGAAAACTTCAGCAAAGCCAGCCCTCTACCGCAGGAAATGTGTTTCCATACTTGTAGCAAGGAGATGCTCTCTCCACGCACACAAACCCAAAGTAGCCTCGTCTGCCTCCAAGTCTGGAACCTTTTCGGTGCTTGAATTCACAACAGGAGCTTAACCTGTTCACCTGCAAACCATTCAGGAAAAAGGTGAGGCTGAAGGGAAAACCATGGTGCCTTTTGGAAATAAACTGAAAGGTCTCTGGAATAAAAAAAAAAAAAAAAAAGAAATGCATTAGTGAAAGCAACCATGAACCAACATTTTTCTTTAGGCAAATACATTGTGCAATAAATCATGTTTTAATTCTAGGACAACTTAAATCATAAAAACACATTTTGTAATAGATGCTCAATACCTTATACAACTCCTTGATATACAATAATATCTAACATTATATGAGCACTTCTTATATTCTAGCACTATGCCTGATTATCTTAGTTTTGCTATTTCTCAACAATCACAAGAAGTGGGAATATTTCTATTGCTATTTCTAGATGAGGAAATTGAAGCTTAGAAGAGTTCTGTAATTTATTCACTATCATACAGTAAGTTGGAGAGTTAGTGATTAAAGATAAACATCTCCACAGAGTCCACCCCTGTCTCTTGTTATTTGCCATCCCTCCCCCTTCCAGGCCAGGGACTGAATTCAGGGCCATTCTGTCACTGAGCTAATCTCCAACCCTTTTATTTTTATTTTGAGACAGAGTCTCCATAATTCGTCCATGCTAGCCTCAAACTTGCGATCATTGTGCCTTAGCCTCCAGAGTTGTCGAGATGATACGTGTGCAGCAACATGCACAAATGCTCTTGATAAAGTACATAATGACAAAAGAATACTGTGAGGTCAGTAAGATTTTTTAAAAGTTCACATTTTTAGTTGTGACCTTAACTATCCTAATACATATGTGAATGACGCAGAGTTATTCCATCTCCAAGTCATACTCAATTCTATTTGAATTTGAGACTAATTTATTCTCACCCACCCACTCACTGAAACATCCTACCAATTAATTAGAAACCAATGGCTGTGATTAATAGTCTTTAATCATCCAAATTTTTGTAATTCTCTTTGACAAAGATCCCACTCAAGAGACCCTAAACTTCAAGACTTACAGACCTTATTCTTTCCAATCCTGCTTCTCATGAACAACAGAGGTTTTCAAACTTGAATATGGGCCAGAATCACCTAGAAGACTTATTAAAACACAGACTGCTGATATTTACCCCAGAGTTTCTTAGTCAGCATTTCTAACAAGTTTCCAGTCAACCCGGACGCTGCTGGTTCGTGGGACCCCACTTTGAGAACCCTGATCCAGATGCATGCTTGTATGTTTGTAAAAAACCATGAGAACTAAAGCTAGTATTGCTCATCTTGGTTTCTCTACATCCAAGAATAAGTATAAGGGAGGACTCCCAAAATAATTAATGAATCATTATTTGACCAACATCCTTCACAGTCACCTAGAAAAGCTGTGAGTGTAGCACATTATACTCCTAAAATATTTCTAAGTCAGATGCACCTTGTCCTAAAAAAAAAAAAAAAAAAAAAAAACTATTGAAAAAGTAATTCTGCCATTTACATATAAGTATTTTTGATGTGAGATTAAATAAACTAGGGGGGAAACTGAAAAAGTTAGCATGCTGGGAAGCTAAAACACAATAGGTTTAAAAATCCATTTGTTTTAATAATAAGTAAACTCCTTAAGTGGTGACTAGAAAGTGAATTTGATTGCTTTCATTACAGAAACTTGACCCCCACATTCGTGTAACAGAATCCATTCTGCTGCAGCCTGTGCGCGTAACTCTTCAAGTACCCAGTGCAGGAAGAAAATATGTATGCTCAGGAATATGCTGAGAACTGGTGCAGGAAATCCCTTCTGGACCGTCCCTCCACTTGATGCTCATGCAGCTGGAGAGCACACCCAGCTGTTATTCCATTTTGTTCTTTTTTTTCCCAAAATTTATTGAGGAAGAACCGACACCATTTGCTTTTACTCTTTTGTATTTATTTTATAATTTTATAATTGAAATTATAGTGACATCTCCCAATGCTGACTTGGTTCATACCAGAAATCACAAAGTTTTGGTCCATGTCCCAGTTCTTCACTTACTACTTGGATGTCCTCAGGGGGAAGTTATATAACTTTGGTTTCAGAATTTTCACCTATAAAATGGGAATGGTTGGGGTGATGGAGATCTCAGTTTACCCACTTTGCAGAGCAGACTTAAAGATGATGTAATGTACAATATTAGAAAGCACTTTATAATACTTGCAAAATTTAGTTATTCATTATTTATCAACAGTGGATAGTGCTGTAATAGGCACTGAAAGAAAGCAAAAATATTAAAAATGAAAATATCAAATGTGGTCATCTCCTCCAAAAGTTATAATTCAGCAGGAGAGACAAAATTAATGTACCACGCTTCTAAAGTGAGCTCACCAAATCCTCTCCCCTTAAAAATTTGTCTCTGGAAATGAACCAGAGTCTTAAAACCAACTGAGCAGCACTCATTCATAAAAAAAATCACTGAACTTGAGGTAGAAACAGCAGAGAATCGGAGGCATGTTGCCTGGGGCTGCTCTCATCCCCACTCCTGCCACTGTTTCATCACAGTAGCTCTAATTGGGGAGGGCAGCACATAAATAACCAGCAGTTTCCCTGTCAGTGGGGGCTGCCTTGATATGGAGCCAAAGAGGGAAAATCTCTTGGCCTGTGGCACTACCAGTAATAAGTAGCTGTCTCGGAGGCAAGCTAACAGGGAAGGTCAGAGGTTCCCTGAGATTGGAGTTCTAATTAGGAATAGCAACACGCCAGTGGACCAACCAGAAATTTAGCAGGGAGATACAGGCCATAAGGCAGTCTTAGAAGTATTCAATAAGCTCTCCCATATCACCAGCGAACTGGAAGGCGCACGGGTCCGAGTGGACCTGACCTATTCATTCATTCTCAGCCTACTTGGAGCTTAACTTATGCAGAGAAGAAATAGAGACTGGTGGAAATAAAAGTTGGAACAGACTTGGAAAGTACTGGAACTTGAATGTCCTCCTGAGCCACTGAAATTGAAAACCACTCAGAACCTCAAGATGTGATATTATTTGGAAATCAGGTCTTCATAGATAAAATTAGTGAAGGAGTGAGATGAGATAATCCTGGCTTTCGGTTTTGCCCAAAATCCGATGACTGACATCCTTATAGAAAGAAAAGGGTACAAAGAGTACACATGCAGAGATGTACAAAGAAGGCCATGTCAAGACAGAAACAGAGATTGGAGACAGAGCTACATGTGACAAAGGAGGGCCAAGAATTACCAGAAGCCACCAAATCTTTCTTCCCCAGAGCTTGTCAGGGAGCAAGAACTTGCTAATACCTTCATTTGGGATTTCTGGTCTACAGACTTGTAAGAGAATAAATTCTATTGTCATAAGCCACAATCTGAGAGACAGCTACAATCAGTCTTAGGAAACTAACACCCCTACCAACAGATCTCCTAGCAGAAGGGAGAGGGTATACTAACTCAAGGTGTTTGAGTCTAACCTCTTACCAATCATTAATGAAATCAGAGACACCTTTGAGACCAAACTAAAAAATAAAAATAGAATTCTTAAAATTTGCAGTACCTATAATATACAATCTAAAATATCTTTTGTTCCAACAAAAACCAACAGACTTGTAAAAAAAACAGGAAAAGGACCCATAATCAGAAAAATATATAAAAGCAATAATAGCCACTCCTACAAATCCAATCAAGAATCACAATATGTGCATATTTAAAATCTTTATATGTCCATAACAGCATTATTTTTAATAGCCCCCAAATGGAAACAATACAAATACCCTTTAACTGGTGATTGCACAGAAACTATGATATGTCCATGTGGTAGCATATAGTCGGCTATACAATGAGCATAACTACTGGCACATCCAGGTGAAAAATCCCTCATCTGAAATGCTTTGGGACAAGAAGTGTTTCAGATTTCAGAATTTTTTGCATTTTGAAATATTTGCAGAGATTTTAAATGTCTGAGAATCCCTAATCTGGAAATCTAAAATCCTAAATGCTCCAAAATTCAAAATTGTACACGTCACTATACTAAAAATAAATGCATGTCTCTTAAAAATGGTATGCAAAGTGAGAGAAACAAGACACAAAATATTACCTATTGCATGATTACATTTATATAAAATATCCAGAAGTCATTTGCAGAAAGAAAAATTTGTAGAGACAGAAAGCAGATCCGTGGTTGCAGGGGGCTGACTATGAGAGTAAGGACTCACTGCCCATGAGCACCCAGGGACTTTCTGACATGATGATGTTCTAAAATTAGCTTATAATAATGGCTGCAGTACTTATCCAAATTTCTAAAAACTATTGAGTGGCATGCTTACGAAGAACAAATTGCAAGGCATTTAATTTATACCTTGAAATCTAAAAAAATCTTTAAAAAGATCCATACATGATAACACGTCAAGGAAAAAGAAACAGATAGTCAATGAATAAAAAAGAAAAAAACAATGCTTCAGTTTTGAGTATCAAGAGCCATGGGCCACTGGGGTAGAGCAGAGTGGAAGTCCCCTGAGAAAGGTTCAAAGGCTCAACCTAAGTCTTAAAAATGGTTGAAATTTTAAGTTAAAAAGAAGGAAGGATAGTGCATCACTAACAAAGGAAACAGCACAAGACAAAATTGTGTGGGGGACAGCCGAAGAGCTGTTTGCCAGGGAATGAGGACTCACAAATGAGTGAAATGGGATCACGTTATGAAAATACAAGGAAATGGGGCACAAAAGGAAGAGAGCAAAAAAAAAAAGGGGGGGGGGACTTTATTCATTGCCTTCACATGAACCCATGAGGCCAAGGTTGGTTTTATTCAAAAAGATAAATGCGGCAAGTAAAAATTTCTGTGAAGAAACTGTAGCATTTACAAGTAGCAAAAGTTATTGTGACTGCATAGGTGATATAATAGGCAATCAGCTTGTGATTTGGAGTCTAAAATCTAACTACAAGAGGCATAATGAATTACTTTGAGGATAAAAGATGTACTTGCTGCATTCCTAAAGAATTTTACTGTTATTTTTAATAGAAAAGCAAGACAAATTAACAAAATGCCCTATTTTAATGAGTTTACTGCTCTAAGCATATGCTAAAGGCCTTTATTTTTTAACAGAAATATCTAAAAATGTATTCACATTTGACAGATTCATGCATAGCTTCGATTTGTAAAAAGGGCAGATTATTTTCAGTCCAACTAAACTGCTAAGATTGCTGAACCTCAAGACAACTCTAAACTACCCAACTTTTCAATTTGAACAATTACTTTCCTGGCAATCAAAGGCAAGCTGATACAAAGTATTACATGGACAAGATTCAATTATTAGAGTCCACAATTCCTTCCTATTATTAAAGACTGTCCAATGCCATAACAAAAAGTTCCAGTATCAATATGCATGCCAAATAATACTGAGTTGGGTAACACCCTCTCCTCATGTAAACTGATTCTGTACCCTCATAGAGAATACCAGAAAGCTGTTCAGCCAACACTCATTTTTTTCCATTTATATCTACCACATTATCCAGCAGTCAAATAGGTATTATGTATAAATTTTATTGAATAAAGTGTAATCTAGGACCCAGGAAAATGTTCTTGCTGTAATTTCTAACTTTAGATTATAGCTAATTTCAGTAATTTCCCTAAATTAATAGCTGAAAGTTATACTTAAAAAACTAAATGTATGCATCTATGCCAAACTCATTCAGAGTTTCAAGTCCCTCATATTATGAAATTATAGGAAACTTACTGTTACTGATACAGCTAACTAAAGTAGTGTAGAACTGACCCAGGTCTTGCACCTAGGCAGGGTCAGGGCCCTGCTTTTGACTGTACAGAACTGGATGTGGAACCTTGGGGAGTCAACTTGGAGCACCTCCTATTTTCCTCATCTATAGATGGAGTGAATGAACTCTGGAAGGCTATGACAAAATGAGTCTATGTAAATTACATTTCCACCAAATATGCAAAATGAGAAAAACAGTTTCTGGCATAATTGAGCATCATATTACATTTTAAGTCAAAATTAACATGCAAGCGTTTAGTCTTGTTTATTTGGGAAGTTTAAAACATGCATTTCCTAAATATGTAGTTATATCTTTAAGAGTTTGAATTTTTTCATTAATTCCATCAATTTCCTTTTGATTGTATGAGAGAAATCAGAAAAGCCAAAAGTAAAATTCCTATGTTTGTCCTGCACTCCCAAAATTCCTAAGTCTCTGACAAGACCCTGCAAATATAAATAGTCGCTTTAATTAGTAAAAATAGTATTACAATCTTAACAGAGTTTCTTAAGCAAAAATTAACAGATACAATCCTGTAAACAATTTTCTTTTTCATTGTTTCTTCACTAAACCAAATACTGAAGAAAAACACTACAGTACAACATGTGAAATCCAGGATATAAAAATTATCATATTCTGATAAACATGAATTTATGACCAGATGAAAACAGAAATTTACTAAGAAGCCATTTAGCCAAATTTTCCACCAAGTTATTTAGGTGTGATTCACCCTGAAGTTTATTGGATTTGTGATTTTATCTCAACACACCTCTAAAGAACAAATTGCCAATCTGTTATTTTTCTCTTAGAATAATGTACGATATAATTCACTATGGCAAGCCAAATAGTTAACTTATAATTTGGGGCACAGCTTATTCGTGCAACATTTTAATGATCATACATCTCTATCCCAAAATTAATCTGTTACCGGGTTAAATCACTTCAAATTCCTTCTTCCACAATCTGCAGGAGTAATTGCTGCTTCAGTTTCAATCATGAAGCAGTAAATCTAGATTTACTTTTAGGCAGCTGGTTTATAAGTCCCTGGATATGCATAATTTCATAAAGTGATTGAAGTCATTTTGATATTATATCAACAACAGCTTATCTATAACATCAACCTCAAGCAATTAAAATATGCACGTTTCATGCGTACCATTTTCAAATAGTTTGCCTTTGTAGACACAAAGGTTTTCCCCACCACAGTGCTGTTGATAAATTTTTATTTCATCTCGGAAATCTTGGTTGTCATAAGCTAGGTGCACATTTTTCCCCAAATAGATCATTGTAATAGCTGCATTACTATGCAGTGATGTTTTATGAATCCTTCCTGAAACCTAGAATAAACAGAAAAGAGGCTTATTAACTAATTACTTTCTAATCAGTTCTTTTTTTCACATGGCATTATAATATGAAGAACAGAAAAGGCTAGTTTTATGTACCTAGTAAAGTGTCAATTCATTCAGTGCACAGAAAGTCAAGCCCATTACAAAACAAATCCCTCTAAACAACTATCAAATATGATTTTGCCTTTACATTTTGTAAACACTGGGAATTTGGACAAAATTTGTCATTTTATTATTGTATGTTTGCATATGTATTATATATAGTAAATATGTCAAGGATGCTAAGAGGAGATCACTTTTGATTTTTTTAACTAATTGTTAAAAGTTCAAACAAATGAATAAATATTGATGCCATCATTTTGCCCTAATCCAAATTGACATTGATTAGGATTTAGCAATAGTGCTTATAATTGAATCTATCTTACAACTGGGCAGTGACAACACATCATTTCTGGGTTTTAACCATCTGAGAGGGGCATGCTCAGGTTGATTCCTTCTGTGGTCACTGAGGATTAGGCATCTCATACTTTCTGTGGCTGGGATTAGCCACTCTCACAGGGGCATACAGTTCCATGAAAAAATAACATTACTAGTATTAGCCTTAATATCAAAACAATATTTCCAACAAATTTTTTAAATTACCTCATAAAACTATTGAATAAGGCAATCAATTTAAATTCTTTATAAAATATGCAATTAATGTACATGCCAGAGATTTTTGAAATGTCCTAGGCATTCCTTCCTATATAATATTCTGAGGTGTGTTCATGAGCGTGAACGTACATGGTGTCTGCCTAACCTCTAAAAGGAGAAGGCAGAAAGGGAGACAAATAGGAATGGATGAGAGGGCTGAGACTGAGATGGCTTAGTAAGAACAGAATAGGTCTCTAATTGTGCATGGGCCAGGCTTTCTCACTTTTCTGAAATAAACATTTAGCTAAATGAAAAGTATAAAATAAATTTTTAGTTAAACAGAAAATTTGGTGAGACATACTTTCAGCAGATGCAAGGCAATTATCTGAGTTTGAACTCATTAAATTAGGTATATATGGGAAGCATTTTTTTTTTTTAAGAATAACTAAGCTGCAACAAAACCTTTCTGAAAGAACTACTGAAATATTTCCATTCCCAAAGCCATCAGCACTTCTACCTCGGAGAACATTTTTCTGTTCAATTCTATTTCTCTGAAGCAAAAACCAGAGAAAAATAAATCTGATGAAAAGAAATTCTGCAAATGACGGTCTGAGAAGAATAAATGTTGGGGGAAAGTCCGAGGTTGAAAACTGTTCAGGCAAATTGTCTTGCCTGTGCTTATACAGAGCTCCCATATAGAGAGATAATCAACAGAAATATTTCAGGGACATCAAAAGTCATGAAGGCAAATGGGCAAACTGGATATAATGCTTTGCAGATCAGAAGCAGTTCCCTGATTCCCAGTCAAAAGCAGAGGCATGATGGCAAGCCCGGCTCCTACTTGCAAAATCATAATCCCATGTTTCCGCTTCCCAAGCAGCTGGGTTGGGGGTGGGCAGGGGATGTCGATACTGTGACCTGCATGTGTGCAGCCCACCACACAATCAGCACACTTATGGCAAATCCACTCCTCAAGCTCCCGCTACAACATTTAATGAAGTGACTGATTAAATAATAGCATCCCTTTTCTGTTAAGCAATACTTTCTGAAATGGCATGAATTTAGAGAGAGCTCCTCCGAGCTTCTGGGAGATAAGCACACTATAAATACAAGGTTATAGTGGCATTAGAGTGAGAGGAAGGCCTGCTTCTTACCTAAGAAATGAGAAACTGGAGGGAGAGACTTTTAAAAATGAAATAAATGGCAGCCTTTCATGCTTTTATTCCTTCTTATTCATAATTTTTTTCTGCTGAAGTATATTTCTGATAGCAACATCTCTGTCCTCTTGGGTCTAGTTACTTCATCCTCTTTTAAAAAAATATTCTCCAATTATTGTCACCGAGTAAACTTTTCTGTGTTCTAACAGGAGGCCCAAGCCACAGCTTATGATTTAGTACATATACTAGGAAACAAACCATTGTCCCTTTTAATTGACTAAATTGCCTCTGTATTTACCATCTTCCAAGGTTATAATAACCCCCCAGAGACTGATGAAACTTTAACAAGGTTACATGGCCTTTCCTGCTGTCCTCAAATAAGTACCAAAACCTTTCATGAAAATCCAGTTCCATTTCAAGGAGCAAGGTCTCATAGCCCTGCACAACCAAAGCTTATCTTTCTTACTTCATTCACCAGTTGATTATGACTTTCCTTTTATTTCCTTTCAAATTTCTGAGGCAAGTGCAGTGTGACAAATCACAGGTCCATGGAATGGTTCACCAGTCAGCCATTACATATTTGCGATATTTAGCATTTGATTGATGTACTAAGCTATAACTGTAATCTCTTTTATCCCTGTCCTGGCTGTGTGAAGTATATAAGAAGAGACTGTATTGGTGTTAAAGTACCTGTTGTAATTGAGAGTACTGGGCAACAACTCTTCTCCACCCACTTAAACAAGCCCAGTGAACCTGGAACATAAAATCTTAGGCCACTGCAGTAGACTTTTAAGTAGTAGGGTCCATTGAATGTGTCATCCAAAGTGAAACACAGGGCCAGATACAGTGGTGCACACCTGTAATCCCAGAGGCTCAGGGAGGCTGAGGCAGGAGGATTGAGAGTTCAAAGCCAGCCTCAGCAAAACCAAGGTACTAAACAACTTGGCAAAACCCTGTCTCTAAATAAAACACACACACACACACACATAAATAAATAAATAAATAAATAAATAAAACAGGGCTGGGGATGTGGCTCAGTGGTTGAGTGCCCCTCAGTTCCATCCCCAGTACCACTCTGCCCACACAAAAACAAAAAAGCAAAGTGGTACACAGTGACTGATTATTATGCTTGAGGGAAAAAACAGGCAGAAATCTGAATTGTTTCAGGAACACTGGAATATATGGTTACCCTACTGATAGTCTCCCCACTCCAATCACATATCCCTCAAATATCCACCCTCTGTTGGATATTGGATCTATTGTCCCTCAATAAATCATGTGACTCTCCTGCTTAAAGTTCTTTAACAATTCCCTATATCTGCATAATAAATTCCAACATTCCTCAAACATAAAATGTCTTCCATTTTCTAGCCCTTGCTATCCCTTGATGATTGCAGTTTCTTGTTTTACATTTAAAGGTCCAGTAGGCAACCTGATTGTAGTGGCCCAAACAGTATCAACCTGTTTTTTTATTTCTAAACCTCAATCACTATATGAGTCACATGATATCAAAACTATTTCCTTACATTACTCAGAGGGATAGGGTGACATCTTATCCATCTTAATGCCCCCAGTGAGGACCTGGACCTAGAAATGAAACAATGAGTTATTCCACCTTCTCTCCTTTGCTGATTAAAAAAAAAAAAAGAAAGCTACAGTAGGTTGGAACGCAGTACTAATCAGAACGTGTAAACTGACTTCCAGTGTTCTGTTCATTCAAACACCAACTTTGGGGGCTCATCCTTGATAAAAGACTGATACAAAAAAGCTGGCTCTTTCTTTTGATAAGGAAGGCTGAGACTCTGACCTTCTTAGTAAAGAGTCCACCCTTGAACACCCTTGAACTCCAACCACTGCTGTGGCACCCAGAACCGTATTTGGTCTCTCCTCTACTCCAGGGCATTGTTCACAGGGTCAGTACTAACACTGTCTGACCAGTTGGCTTTTTAACTGTTTTTCAAGTCCTGATTGATTGTACAGTTACTAAACTACAATGTTAATTTTAAGCAAAAATATTGTTTAAAAGAAAATGTCCAAAATGAATCAAGCCTACCATGAAGTATGTTGAGTTATCATGTATTGAAATGATGCTATTTTCCTTTCTCACTCTCAAATCTGGAGCAACTGGTGAGAAAAACCAAGAATAAAAAATGCCAAGATAATACACTGACTATAATGGAAACTGAAAAAAAGATTTTAAAATTGATTCAAAGGAATATGCAATTTTTCTAACAAAGCCTTAGGTTTGTTAGGTTTTATTGTTGGAGAAAGAGGATCTATATCTGAAAGTCATCCCTGATTTTCAAGATATTTGCTGAAGGTGAAAAGGATAAGAGTTTAATTTTTCACATGGATAATAAAATAATAACTATTTATGAACATACTGGTAATAAATACACTGGATGAAATGTAAGCAAAATCAAATGGCTATCCTCAATGTCCTTCAAAATCCAGAAGTTAGGAACAAGAAAAGTTCATGAGTATCTATGAGTATCTATAGTAGGGGATGCCAGAGAAGTACCAATATCCTTTAGAAAAGGAAAAGGTAGAATTATTTTATGATGTACAAACAAACTGGAGAGCAAAGGCCTTTGAGGGTCTGGGAAGGTGGATGTGATTACACATCTTTCAGGTACTCACAGAAAATATGAGAAAAATAATATTTGCCTTCCTAATATAAATATCAAGCTGGGCATCATGGTGCACACTTGTAATCCCAGTGACTGGGAGGTTGGGGTGGGCTGAGGCAGGAGGATCCCAAATTCAAAGCCAGCCACCAGCCTCAGCAACTTAGAGGCCCTAAGCAATTCAGTGAGATCCTGTCTCAAATGAAAAGGGCTGGGAATGTGGCTCAGTGGCAATGCACCCTTGGGTTCAGTCCTCAGTACCAAAATAAAAAAGAAAGAAAGAAAAGAAATATCAGTAAGAGAGCCAACTGCTCTCTGTGAGAAAGAAATGTCTGACAAATGACAATTAACTTCTTCAGAGATTTGAGGGGGAAAGTCTCCTAAATGAGTTCCATATAATTTGGATGTAAGGAATACAAATATCAGCTTGCTGAACTGTATGCTTAACCTTTGATAATAAATTCTGTGACCTCAGGAAGGTTATTTAAACTGTTTTTGCCTTAGTTGCCTCATCTCTGAAATGGAGATATTCTTTCTTAGATTTACTGTTTGCATTAGATAAAAAATTTATGTTAAAAACTGAGCAAAATTCCTACCATAATCTAAAGGCCTACTAATTATAGGTATAACTATTATTGTCATTATTAAACATAAAATTTCAGATTTTATTAAGACTTAACAAAAAGCAAACACATGACAGCAGGAAATCAAATGAGAAAAAATAAGAAATTTGAGAGTGGGTGAATTTCTAGCATAAGTTAAAAAACAAAAAATGCATAATGTGGGGAATGGCAGTTGAAAACAGAGAGTAATTCAGGCTGGCCTGGATAGCAGTAGGGGAGAAGGCAGGGAAGAGGCCAGAATCCGAGAGACCTTGAATGCCAATGGATTAAGCATGACTTCTTATTCTGACATTTTGGAATCTGGGCCCTTAGTGACCTAGGGAAGATTTCCCACCAGTGTTAAGCACTTTCTAGGGATATTAAAGGACTTTCATTTGCAAACTAACCAAACCAGCGTCCACATCTGCCACCCCCACTTCCCCTATCAGGCATACTGGAGCCAATATTTTGCCATAATCACCCAGGGCCAGGTAACAGACAACTCGGGGAGACCCCACACCCCAGAGCTTACTGAAATTATTCATCCAAACCCAAGCCTGTATACATAGTCTTGTCCATTCCTTCTTAAAGAAATCACAATAAAGGCTCTTGCCTACATTTGCCTCCTTACTCCCTCTGCTTCCTTATCTATACTACTGCTTTCTATGTGTCCCTGCATGGTGTAGGGTTTTGATGAATTTATCTGCCAACTTGGTTGGACACAGTGCCTGGACAGGGGTTCAAACAGGTACTTGACTAAAGCACGTGGGTGTCAGCACCTTGGAAAGTGAGAGTAAGGAACTGTCTTTTCAATGGCAATCATCTCCTCATCTATATAGTCTCACCATAAATTAATACCTATCTTTCTCTCTCTCTCTCTCTCTCTCTCTCTCTCTCTCTCTCTCTCTCACACACACACACACACACACACACACACACACTCCTCGTGCCCCCCACCCCTTCTGTATTTTAAAACAGCTAGGAGGAATCTAGCTGCTTTCTTTAGCAAAGGACAGCTAGTGAATGTTTTAAGCAGGGGAGGAGCACATCATTCTAGAAAATTTCATTTAGCATCATTATGAAAAATTTACTAAAATTGAAAGGGCATGTTGATCATTTATTTTTCCTCTTCTGGACTTTTTTTTTGTACCAGGGATTTAACCACTTAGCCACATTTTCAGATCTTTTTTATATTTTATTTAGAGACAAGATTTCACTGAAATGCATAGGGACTTGCTAAGTTGATAAGGCTAGCTTTGAACTCAACATCCTCCTGCCTCAGCCTCCCTAGCTGCTGGAATTACAGTCATGCGCCACCACACCTGGTCTCTTCCTTGACCTTCATGCTCTGATCTTTAGTTCTGTCTGCTAACTTCCTACTCAAACTCCATTTCAAATACTACCTACCCTCTGAGGCATTCTCCAATCTTCTATCGGAACTAATATTCCTTCCTCTGTGTTCTCATTGTGCCACATGATGACGGAACATATCACAATGTATCATGGTTAGATGCATATATTTCTGTCTCCCTTACTCAACTGCAATCTTTCTGAGAACGAGGATTTAGGCTTATTGATAACTTTAGCACTGAGGATAGTGTTGTTCATAATCAATAAGAGCAAAACTCAGCTATTTGTTGATTTAGAGGCAAGACATAAGTATATAGATCATTGTGATAATTACATTGAGAGTTCTTTAGTAAGCCCCTGAACTACAGATGTAACAATGAGAATGGAAAAGTATTTATCAATACTTGAGCCATTGTAAAGGTCACATCTAAAGCTGTGCAGCAGTCATTTGCTCCATTTAGCTAAAGGGCATTTGAAAGGTGGCTCCTTCAATGAGATGTGCTGTCAGTTAAAATACTCCTTGAATTTCAAAGTCATAGTATAAAAATGTAAATTAACTTCTTAAAATATTTCACTTATCAAGTACAATATATTATTAAGATTATTTCATGTTTCTCTTTACCTTTTTCAATGCAGTGAGTAAAAACTGTTTATGTGGCTTGCATTAAATTTCTGTTGGACAACTCTGATCTAGAGGATTCAGCAATTAATTGGCTGTGTGTGTTGTAGAGGGAAGAAGTTCTAGATTTTGAGACCAAATTACTAGAGAAAAGGTTGTGCTTAAGAGAAATAAGGCAATTAAATGGAGAAGTTGGTTGAAGTAGTCACAATGCTGAATGTGAGGGGCAGCTGGACCTATCCATCCGGCACCTGTAATTGCACAGGGCTCATTTAGCGAAAGGAAGTGGAAAAAAGACTTCAATGAGACATGAGGAAAGGTCCAGACTAATATTCTCAGAAAAGTTTTTTGCCTTTATATATATATATATATATATATATATATATATATATATATATATGCATATAAACAAGTTTTGATATTAGTATTTTTAATTGACACACAATCATAAAAGTTCTTATTTTAAAACCTATATCCTCACATTTATAGAAGCTATTTTGGGGTCTATCCATCCACATTTTTATTAGACTTTTGTATAGAGTAGGTTACCAGTAAGGTCAGGCTCTCTCAATCCTGAGGGGAACAAAAAAATCTAGAGGTGAGTAAAGTTAAACCTCAGGGCACAATCTAACTAGGATCATAGATCCTGCAAATGCTATATAAAGCTCTGAAGGTGCTAGAACAATACAGGGCAAAGCAACAGGGCACGAAGACAACTTGCTGGATGGTGCAAGCCATATTTCATTGTCTTTTACCTCTTTCTTCCCTTCCTTCTTAAGAGCATTTGAAGGACACTTTTGGTTGGCAGTAGTCACAGAACGAAAGAATGACTTTAATGCATAGGTTAGCCATGAGAGTCATCCCACCTTAGATGACTCTTTTCTACATCTAAATAAAAAAGCTCATGTACTTACATAAAAATGCATGACTCTCCCCACTGGACAGATTAATTCTCTGCCCCTGCCTCACGGACCTGGGGCCAAAGACAAATGCAGGAGACACACGGAAAACTATTGAAACCATATAAATAAATGGCTACATTCTGAATAGAAAAACAAATGTCAAGTTTGATGCTTGTGCTGATGGCCACACTTAGGCCTAAAGAAAGATTCTAAAGGAGTAAGGCAAGAATTAAAAGGTAATAGCAAAGAACCATGAGAACAGAGTGGCTGGAAGACAAGAGAGGAGAGTTTCAAGGAGGAAATGAAAGCAAAAAATGCCACTATCAAAGAAAAATCCAGATAAAGAATAAATGCGAACTAAGATGGGGGAAGTAAATCTAAATACACCATGAAACAAAATAAATGTAATGGGACTAAAATCATCAATGGAACAGAGATTCTCAGATTGGATTATCAGAAGCCACCCACATGCTGCATTAATATATTTAAATCCTGAAGGGTTTTTGTTTTGTTTTTTTGGTACTGGGTTCTGAACCCAAGGGTACTTTCCACTGAGCTACATCCCCAGACCATTTTTATTTTTATTTTTATTTTTTATTTTGAGACAGGATCTTTCTAAGTTGTTTAGGGCCTCACTAAGTTGCTAATGCTGGCCTTGAACTTGCAATCCTTCTGCCTTAAGAAGGATTTTGTCTTTAAGAAGACAAAAGTGATAAAAAGGATTATTTTTAATGATATGGGATTCATTTCAACAGTAAGATAAAAAAAATCCTAAATCATTTGAAAGCATATAAGAGGTATTCCAAACATTTACAAAAGAGAAATTGGCATAATTACAAGGTGAAATGGACAAATTCATAGTTATAGTGAACAGATTATCATTATAGCTCAGGAACTGAGAGAGCAATCAGATAAAAAAATCTAAGGATTTAAAAATATGAAAAACACTATTAATATGTATTTTTTAGACGTTTAGAGAACCCTCCTCCCCAAATTTAAGAATCCTATCCTTTCCAAAAACTGAATATAAACTAGCCCACAAAGCCTGTCTCCACAAATAACCAAATAATTAAAATCTCACAGAACAAGAATAAGATACTTTTTAAAATTAACATTCAGTGAACACATAAGAGTTTTTAGAATTGAAATGGGGCAGCAGAAAAAAAAATCTCAGAAGAATGCATGGAAGATAAAATTGAAGTCTCTCAGAAAGTAAAACAAAAGGATAATGAAGTAGGCAGAAGAGAAAAGCTAAAAATATTAGAGCACCAGTCTCGCAGTTTCAACATTGCCATAATAGAAATTCCAAAGGCAGAACCCAGAGGTTTAGAAACAAAACAAAACAAACAAAAAAAAAAACAACCTGAGACTGAAGACCTGTAACTGGAGAGACAGGATAAAGTCTGTCAGAGCCAAGATTCCTACTGACCCATGCTGTGCTTCAAACCTGAACACAGACCCCCAAGGGAACTGAGCTCAGATGTTGGTTTGTGCTTCCCTCGTTATGACCATCAGCTAGAGAAATCGTTGCTCTCCCTCTTTGGTGTCCAGCTCCAGAAGCCAAGCACTGATCACATTCTTGCTGGACATCTGTGTCTGGCCCACACTAAGCCCTCACATTTTCCAGGTATATTTAAGTCCCTGAATTTTCACAAATGAAATGTTACCCTGATTCTGATCAGCCCTTGTTTCCCAGGCAGGGCACACTCACGTCCTACCAAACCCAGGCTCTGACTCAATGATTCTTTTCAGCTTATTTTCTCCTGGAAATATTGTCCTTTTATTACAAAGCTAAGTTTGAGCTTATGTCTGACATGCCATGTGCGGAAATGACAGAACATTAAAGAAAAGCAGAGACAGAGTAAACAGAGGTCAGTGTAGTGGTTATTCTAGGAAGGAGTAGGGGATGTGATGGGGCAGGAAATAGGAGCTTAAGACTAATGTGATAATAAATTTCTACTTCATTAAAAAATGGTGTATATGTGGGTGTTTGGTTATTATTTAACTTGCACATACAGTTTTAAAACATTCTAATTTAATTTTTTGTTTTAATTAGTTATACATGACAGTAGAATGCATTTAAATACTTTTATATATAAGATATAGATGGGACAATTTATTTATTTGTTTGTTTGTTTATTTATTTATTTATTTATTTATTTATTTATTTATTTATTTTTGGTACTGGGGATTGAACCCAGGGGCACTTCTCCACTGAACCACCTCCCCAGCCCTTTTTTAAAATTTATTATTTTGAGATAGGGTCTTGCTAAGTTGCTTATGGTCCTCGATAAGTTGCTGAAGCTGCTTCCACCTCCCCAGCCACTGGGATTATAGGCATGCATCACTGCACCCAGAAAACTTGAATTTTTTCAAGTGTGACCAGGCAGAATTTATCCAAGTCATGTAATACAACATCAGAAAATAAAATGTAGCCACTCAAGTACTTGAAGAAGGTAAGAAAGTAACTGTTTTTTTGCTAAGTGAGGGTCACATTCCTCAAGGAGTATGTTCATTGGCCTGGGGGAAACCAATGCCAGCATACAGTGTAAGAAAGGAAAGGAAAATAGTAGATGTGGTAGAAGCTGTTATAGTTCCAATACTCATCGCTCCTCTCTGCAAGAGGATGATGCTCTCATTCCAAGGCTGCTTGACTTGGCTAAGGACTTGCTTTGACAGTGGAATTCTAGAGTGACTCCTCAGTCTGAGCTATCCCTTCACCTGAGTCTCAGAACTGCAGCTGACCAACAGAGATGATCATGAGAGGAAGAAATCAAACTTTGTTGTCAGAAGGTGGAGTTGATTGTTAGACTAAGACACAGTGAATTACTCTTCCGTGAACTTTGCAGAGAAAGAAATGAGAAAACAGAAGTCTAAGGTTACAGCCTGTGAGGAAAGGATTTGATTACCCTATGTAAGGCCTGGAATGTTGAGAAGCAGGGATTAATATTAAAGGTTAAAAAAACAAATTAGAGAGGAGGAAGGCATACCCTGGGCCACAGAAGAGTCAAAGATCAAGGACACAAGATGAAGGGTGGTCTTCATGGATGAGAGGGATCTGTCAAAGACAGTAGCAAAGGGAGAGAATTGATAAAATCAAGTTGAATGGAGAAAATTCGAGCAAGCAAGAAGAAAGAAGACCCCAGTCTTCTGAGAAGGCCAGAGGTGAGAACAACTGCTGCTAGTGATATGTGGACATGGGGCCAAGAAGGCACTTGAAAGTAAGCATGACTTTGAAGAGCCAGAATAGTCTGTGTGCATGTTGATATTTCCCTCCCTGAGGCTCAGTCAGTGAAATTTGACCCAGCCATCTGCTAATAAACACAAAAATTATATGTAACTAATACTGGTTGTATATTTACATAAAGAAGATGGAGAGAACTTTTTGTCTTCTCACTAGCCCTTATCTGTACAAACTTAATTGTTCTTTACTAGTACTTTCAGGAATTGAGTACCCCAAACTACAATATTAAAAAAAAAAAAAAAAAAAAAAAAAAAAAAACACTAAGAGAAATTTCTTTCTCAGCACTACACACTAATTTAGCATTAAAGGGTTAAAAACAAAATTTGTTAAGGTATATCACATTTTCCAGGTATATTTAAGTCCCTGAATTTTCACAAATGAAATGTTAAGATACTTTAAATCAGCAAATTAAGGGAAATAAATAATTTGGAATTTGGGGAAATTCAAGCTAAAATTGACCACAAAACTTACTGAGATCATAAATTCTATCATCAATTATGCTGAATTAGTCACTCAACAAAACCACCCAAATCTTTAGTTTCAGATTCACTGAAGCTTACAAATACACTTATGAAAATCATTACATTTCTCACTGGACTGTTGTACACCTGTCATCCCAGGCACTTGGAAGGCTGAGGTAGGAGGACAGCAAGTTCAAGGCCAATTTCAGCCATTTAGTGAGACTCTGTCTCAAAATAAAAAAATAAAAATAAAAGGGGCTGGGATGTAACTCATTAGTAAAGCTCTTCTGGGTTCAAAACCTAATACCAAAAAAATTACAAGAAGCAAATCATTGCATTTCTTAATGCAAAGCATCTTAAGTATGATCCCCCCAAATTCTTCAACTACAAATCAAACTTTGTGCAAAGTAATTTGTGTTAAATTAACAAAAGAAAAATTCATCCCATAATCACCCTGGGAAAGAGAGGTTCCAAGCCATTCGGAGCAGTAATTGGACGAAATCTCCTCCTCCACGTTTCAGATCTGTTATCCCTTGTGACTTTTCCATCTCGGGGAGGAGGTAGAGGAGGAACAGGCATCATGTAACTGTTAATGCGTGGAAGTTGATATAGATTCATTCTTTGTGAATTGTTCATGGAGTTCCTGAACTTCATCATTGCCTTCTTGCCCTGTAATCAAATTTCATGAACCAATGAAACAGAAGTGGTGACCCAATTAAACCAAAATTAACAAGACCAGTCTGTATTAATGACAACGTATACAAAAACAACTGGTATCCATAGACAAACCCAAAACACACCAGTCTGCAGAAAATTGCATTTTGTAGTATCCAGAGCAAATTAAATATTCACAATTCCTAAACTTGTGTAATATAGTTTTAAGCCAACATAAAATGATGACATTTTTATAGTACTCTTGGATTTTTCCTCAATAATCCATTAAATATCTTGGGATCTAGTAGAGTCAAACAATTTAAAACTAAAAAGTCTATAGTATTATACCTTGAAACAGGTTTGGATATTAGACTTGGCGATAGGGAGTTAATGTTTTTTTTTTACAAGTTTTGACTTCCCCTATTCATATAGGTGGATATCCAAGGCAATCTCATACATTCTTTAGATTATTTCAATCACTGTGTGAAGGGCAAGTTTGACTATTTATCAAAATTTTAAAGGTGCATACTCTTTGACCTAGAAATTCAATTGGTACCAATAAATCCTACACAGGCAACTACACAAGTACACTAATGTAAATTTTTATGAGGTACAACATACTCACGTATATAGTTACAGTATAAATTTAGCTGAATCATCAAAAAATGTAACATTCCAATAGGAAAATATTTGTTTGTGCAATAGATTCTTACCAGACTATTGAAAAAATGTGAATTTATTTATCCTAGCATAAAAGAATGCATGCAGTATGATCAGCTATTTCACGTAAATAATTTGTATGTGGGTTTTGACTATAAGCAAGAATAACTGAAAGAACCTGAGTTACCTACCCCAATTTATAACAATGTATTTGTTTTTATAATTATTTGTATTTAAATAGTACAAATTTATATTGAATTTACATTTTTAAAATTTATAATTAATTTTAAGCCCATTTAGTTCTTACTTTGAGACATTTAGTAGTAAAAAGCTATTTTTAAGAAAGGGAAGTTATTCTGCAGACAGTTTTTCATTGCTAAATAAGTAAAAGCAGGTTAAATAAAGGCAGGTGTAGTCCTAATTTTGATTAAAAAGAGCATTTATGTGAACAGAAGGGATTTAAATAGATATTCACAAAGCAATTTACTATTGCTAGAATGGTTGGTATTTCATTGTTATGTTCTTATTTTTCTTTTCTCCCATATTCCATTTTTTCTGTAATAAACTGCATTTAGTGTGGAATAACAAAAATAAGTGAAAGTAATAAGAAGAATAAAATCAATGAATCTAGAATTTGGGAGTTTGGCGATTTTTAAAAAATGATACTCTGACTAGGTCAATTGTATGTCTTGTTTAGAAATGGGTTAATGATTTTTTTTAATTAAGATGTTTTTCATTTTACTTTTGTTTGTTTGTTTGTTTGTTTTAGCTCAAAGCATCTTGGACAACTTTTCATGCCATTACAGATAATTTACTGTCATTTTTTAAATGTACATTAGTATACTATGACATTTTTAAACAATATATAAATACTTGTTTCTTTCAATTGCTCACTGTTAAAAATATAACAGTAAAAAATATTCTTGATTCTATTTCTTTGCACATGTGTATATTCCTTGAATAAATTCCTATATGTTAAACTGCTTGAGTATGTTCATATAAAATGGTTATAGATATTCCCAGTATTACCTTTACAAATAGTTGTTCCAATTTCTTCTCCTACCAACAGTGTATGAGAAACTCTCATTTGGAGGCTTATTCATTTTTAATAAAGAAATTACTTTTACTTAGTTTCACTGCAACCAATCTAATTTTGACCAAATCACTTTTGCCTAAGTTAAAGACCTTCACTCCTGGTATTATGCAAAGTTCAACCTGCTTTTATCTGTTGTACCTTCAAATACTTCCCACGTGCATATCCTTTATTCTTTAAAAAATTAATAAGAATTTATTAGATGCTCATTACATACTTAGTAATCATACAGATTACTACCATGTTGTTTGATTTCATATTAAAACATTTTCATCATCAATATCACTTGGAAAATATAAACATGTCTTTTCACACTATATTTCACTTATGAACATTAGACTATAAAATTCTTAATAAATTACTTTTGTCAGCCCTGTTAACTGATATAACATCAATTTCTAGACCAGGACCTAGCCCATAGTAAGTGGCCAATAAATATTTACTGAATGAAAAGTGAGGTTAGCTAATTGAAACTAACATGGAATTGACCTCAGTCTTCTCAGCACCTGTGAACGACCACTAAATATCTATCTTTCAGTAACCCAAATCCCCAAAACAAGAAAATAAGAAACCTATATTGATTTAGTCAGCCAGTCTATTCAGTGACTCTGAATAAATTTGGAAAATGACCTGAAAGAAAAAAAAATTGCTCCCTAACTAAATAGAAAAACTTGATTATGATCTGATTGATAGTGTTCGAATTTAACAAGAAAATGTACCAATCAAAATAGAATTATAGAAGCTTAGGACAGAATATAATCACCTTGGCAAACATGGAAGGTACTCATGCAAGTACAATCTAGGGGAAAGAAAATCCTACCCATTGGACTTTGAATATTTCCAGTTCTAATGGCAGAGTTATCCCTGGAGGACACAGAGGGTTTTAGCCAAAGACTTTTATATAGAGTTTTCTGGTACTTTTGGCAAGCACATTCCTAAGAGGAGATGGGTGAACCAGGTCATCTGAGCCTGATCCTGTTAACATTCTGTTATAACCTACCCCTTCATTCTAATTCCATATTCTCCAAGCAACCTTCTCATTATGATCTGGCTTCTCTTGTGGCTCTACTTACAAGAGAGAAAGGTACTTCTATAAGCTTTCACTATTTGATATCTTTTGGTGAATTAATGGCCCCTTATTATGGTAAGGCCCATTATTTTTGGTTTACTTTAGAGAGAAAAAGGACCTTGTTATTAGTTGTTTCAGTTAGGGTGACACAGTTTTCCAGGACTGACTATTCATGGACACTGGCTGAAATGGGAAATCCATGGGCCTCACCATTAGAGACTAGATCCTACAAAGGGCCAAACTTATGAGCAAGCAAGTTCCTGCCCAGCTCTAATCTAAGACAAAGAGCCATCACTTTGGGACTATCCTGCTTTTTGGGAAACTACTATTAAATTAACTGAAATAAAGTTTGTGAAAAATATTTCACAAGCTGAAAAGCACATTAAGTGGATTAAAGTATTAGTTATTATTTTTAGTTATATTTATGCTTTTACTGTGAAACAATCATTTATTCATTTTAATTTAATGGTCCAGTGTCAAAGTTATCAGTGAAAGATAATAAAAATATCTTAATTTCATATGTTTTGTGTTTCCTAATAAGGAAGGTAACATAATTCACCCATCTCAGAATAATGATAATCATGATAGAGGCTCTTTTATAAGCTGGCAAATGTTTCTTCTTCACGTTAGAAACACAAACAGTGTTAGTTAGTGAAGTCCTAATTATCCCTCCCTATTTAAGTAACTAACATTTCATAGTTACCAAACCTCCTTCCTGTATTCTGTTTAAATAAGTGAAAATTTCCTGGGATGTGACCTTGAAAGGGGAACTACTGGGTGTGATTAACTCAGCATTTTTAAAGATGGACATTCTTTTCCTACTATATTCAACCTTCTAAGAGCCAAACTTGAAGTAATTTCATACACTGATGGGAAAGTAAGTCGGCATGCAAATGCAAACCTATTCTTAGAAAGTTTCATTTTCTAGGTCTTATGCATTTACAATCTGGAAGGAGTCAACACTGGGTCACTTCTGATAGAAGTCATGTCTGGCTATGAAAATTCTTTCCTCTTTGTTTTTCAACCAGCCTCTCCAATTAATGAGAAGTGTCCATACATTGTTACAAATCCATTCTTTATGCTTTCTGCTCAATATTCCAGAAATTATAGGACTGCCAGTTCCAGTTAGATATAGTTCACCAGAAATAACACATAGTAAGTGCTTAATAAATGCACAATATCGATTTCTCTATGTGAATTAATTGAATATAGAATCTTAAATCTGTGATAACCTAATATTCTGATCAAGAATAAGAACAAATTTCTTGAAGAAAATAACATTTACCCCAATGGGAAATGGAGCTTCATTTTCCAGCACTGAGGGTTTTAATCTGGATCCGGAAGTTATCTTTGGAACAGTCCCCACTGCAGGATTACGGGGAAGAGGCTGTAATCGAACTGGAGGCTGCATATTTCCTGGGGCAGTATATGGTCTAGGAGCTGTCTAGACAATTAGAGAAAAAAATTCCATTTAAATTAGAATCTTGACATGTTTCCAGAACCAATTAATAACCTAACAAATTGCCTAGAGTAATTAATGGTGCCTTTTTACTGAACAGATTAAACTTTAATTATGTCCTTCCATTATACATACCCTTCTGACCCAAAGTATTTGTGAAAACATATGGTGTTGAAATCCCCTACATAACTAAATGCCACAATTATAGAGTATGCTAAACAAAGGAGATGTCCTCTATCACATTTCTGTATTTTAATCATACTGTAAACTTGCTGACAATACTTAATTTATACCAGGCACAGAATGGCTTTGCTCAGTTATGTGTTAAGTTGAATAATGTTCCTATTTCAGAGATCTAAAAGAATAGTATTGAAATGTACTCATTTCAGTTTCAGCGTTTTCAATATAAATTCTATTCGGAATCCTTAAAGCCTTAAGATTGGTGTCAGAGTAAAACCAGACAATAGGATAGACAGATGCTCAACTGTAATGTATTACCATTTATTCAACTACTTCCTTGAAATATTAAGAAAACAAAAATGAAAAATTGTATCTGGCAACTTTGGAAAAAACTGTATAAAATCAATGTGTTTTCCATGTTGCATATTTTGCATTTGTTCTTTTAATTCTCCTGTTCATCTTCTCTACCTTTGCTCTCAGCCCTGGCTGTCATTCCTTTAGGAACCTACCAACTAACCTCAGTATTGTAGTTATATTCTACCAAGAAAAGGAACTAACAGGAGACAGAAAAACAGGAAAATGAAATCAGGGCTTTTATTTCCCTGGAACCTCTCTGAAGGGTTCTAATGGGCCAATAAGGGTCTCTAACCAAGCCCACTGCTCCTGTTGGGAAATGCTCTCCTGCTACACGTTCTATCTGCTGGTTCTGGAATCCAATCTTTCTCTTTCTCCAGAGAGCCTAGGGACTGTGGTTTCCTGTTGTGCTGACCCCAGCATGCTTAACATCCCTAGTTGATTTTCCTTAACCCTGCCTGCATCTTTGTAAATAGTTTCTTTATTAAACACTTCCTAATTACTTTGTTTGTGTGAGCCATCTGTTTCCTGCTGAGCCCCGGACTGATACATTTTCCAATCAAGAATGTATTGCAATGAATATAAAAAATGCCAGTATGGAGCATTGCAAAGTGTCTTTTGGGGCATCAACAAAATATTGTGAGTTTAGTATAAAGATTAGCAATGTGTCAAAAGTAGGGGGAGAAACGAAGCTGTTGACCCAGTTGTTCTATTACAATAAGATAATGGAAACCTGTTGAGACTAGGAGATGCATGTTTGGGTAAGAGAATATGAAAAGGATGGTATATAAATGATTCATGAATAAAGCTTCATACATTGACTCTAAAGAATGGTGAATGACAAATATTCAATTCTGGAAAAGTGTGTGTAAATACATAAAAAATGATGATAAGGCATCTCCTACTACCAAATATTAGTGTCGGTACCACCTTGAGAAGCATGTCATGAATAGCTAAAGCTCTGATTTTGTTAAGTCAACATTTGTTGAATTCCAACCAAAGGCCCAGGAAGGAGATTAAAAGTAATTTTTAACATCTAATGGTGACACAGGACAACCATTGTCAAATGAACAACACAAATACTGCCAAGCAGAAGATAACAACAAAATACCTGAGAACAAAACTTAAAATGTAAAGGTCTTGGAATATTAGAGTAAGCCAATGAGGCTAATACAAATTAAAATTCCACAAGCAGTTAGATATTAAATGGTTAAGCAAGAGAAGAAAACAATAGCAAAGAAGAATGGTAAACTTTAACATCCAAACAAGAGAGCCAATGAGAGCAAGACGCAAGAGGAGAAACAAAGATAATAATCCTCAATCTCTCTTTTTCTTCCTTCACTAGTTACACAATTTTTATCTAGGAACACCACTGTCATAAATAAAGATGATATTTCCAGAATCCCTTACAACTCTGTGTATGCCTCAATATGAACAGAAGTGATAGAATGAAACTTCCAGATCATGTCTTTGGAGAAGAGAAGTATGTGTTTGCTTTCTTTCCCCTCCACCCATTTCCTGTGGTTAAGGTACTTACATGGTGATCCACCATTTGGGCTTATATAGATGGAGGCAACACCCTGAGTTTGGTAGATGAATAATACAAAAGAAATCTGAATTTGTGATGAATTTATAGAACAGAAAAGGCACAAGCTGAGATGAGACATGCACATGAGTTGGGTGGATGGGGGCCCTGATGCTTAAGTCATTGTTATTTGAATTCTCTGCACACAAACCTGCATCACAACCAATGCAAGTGAATTGACTAGAGCTACATAGAACTTAAATAAAAACAACATAAGCCTATATAAGCCAAACAGTACTAGATCTTAAAAGCCACAGAGAAATCGAACTAGAGCTTTCTGAACAAGGGAATCAGATTACCCAAAAGAGTCTTGCAGACTCTATAAAACAAGCATGCTTTAAGATTGTTTTCTGTCAAATAATCCAACCGAACACAAAAACATGAAACATCTAATGTAGGGATTCAAGAAAACAGGTTACTGCAAACTAGAACATGATCTACTGGCTGTTATGCTCTAAATTTTACTTCCATGCATTTGCATACAAATATCATCAGTTAGATGAATGTGGCAGTCAAATGTTTAACTGATTACATTTATCTCTAAAAACAAATCTGCACCATTAACTAACAGCTGTGAGCTACAAACTGCTGCAGTTCACATCAGAAGCTACCTTAAATTTGCTATATTTTAAATGGTTTGTAATATATTTTCTTGGAATAAATACGGCACTGTAGCTTAACATTCTCAAAACTGGGCCAGAATGTGAATTGAAATTGACTACCTGGTGAATAATCAGCTTAGTTGAGCATTTTTAATTCTTAGAAGATCTCAAGGGGTAAATTCTCTGAATGTGCACTATTCATTGAAATGACTTTCTACTGTTTTAATGGCCTGCAGACTATTTTGGAGGTCTAGGTTCAACTAGTGAACAAATGCATTGACATTGCCCTGGATACTTTCCTTATTCATTTGAGAAAGCTATAAATAAATAAATAAATAAATATATGGTGATATCCCATCACAATTCTTACTTGTCTCTAGCACTTAGAGATCAGGAGTGAAATTTAAAAACTATGTATCCACACAGGGAAAAGCAAACCATTTCTGTAAAATGGGAAGTACAATTCCAAGATCACAATAGGTATCCCTTAAGGTGCAAGAGCACCATAGGGGGTGACCAAGTGAAGAACCCTAGCTTAGCAGAGGGAAAGCCTTTTGAAGTGCTGGTGTCAGTGTTTCCTGTAATTTTTAAATTACTTTCTCACTTCTGCCACATTAAGATCTCCTGGATGTATCATAAACTATTTATTGAGGGTGTTCAGCTGGAAAATTGAAAAGAAAGCTTTTAAAGGGTTTTTCCTCTCTGAAACAGGTGGAAGACAGAAAACTGCACTAGATTGTTTCTTTTGTTTCACTCAGGTTAAGCTTCTGAGAGTCTAGTGAATTGCCATCCAATAAAAGAATTATTTGTACACATATACATTCAAATCAAACCTGGAAATTGGGGTAACAACAAAGGGTAGATGGTTGCTTTTCATCACTTGAGCTGTTCATCAGGGAATGTCAAAACCTATTTATCTTTTGAAATATGTCAAAGCTTAACATTATATATGATGAACCTACTTCAATAACCTGTAAAAGCATTGCCATTCCTCTATAAATATTGTGCAATACCAAAAAAAATGTTCATGCTAACAAGGAAATAGATTAGGTTACACAAAGCAAGAATAAAGATGTAATCAAACAATTCAGTTATAACTTAAACCATCAGCCTCTAGTAAATATTTTGCAAATCTTTTCCTTTATTGATATTGTTTCAAGGTGTCTCCCTCTCCTTTGAGAGTTTATAACCACCTCTAAGTTACCAAGGAATCAAGCTAGCACAAATTATCAGTGTGAAATTTGTTCAAATAGTATCTCTATACATTTAATTATTTTTATTTTAGAGTTATGAGCACACATTTTTGATGAAAGGAACATTGGTATCTATCCTCTATGCAATATGGTGCCATTGATCTGTGCAGGTAAGAGAGCAGTAGAGGGAAACGCAAGAACTAAATTCAGAGGTCAGAAAATATAGAATATGTATGAAACAACTCATGGTTCAATTCTGCTGCATTGTAGGACGCTAATGGGTAATCATGAAGGGAAATATTGAGATGGCTAACTTGAGGTCATATGGTTTATGGTCTTATATGTCAGGTGAAAGAGTCTGGTCTTGCCTATCTGTAACACAGAACCAGGGAATGTACTGGGAATATATGTAACATAAATAATCTACACTTCAAAAAAAAAAAAAAACTAGCAGTTAGCAAGTACAATGGATTTGGCAGGAGTGGTCTTGATTCGAAGTAGGAGATTCAGGAGAGACAGAGTTGAATAGATAAAAGACTGTGTGGGGGGGTGTTGTTCTTTTTTTTTAGTTTTTTTTTTAATTTGTTCCTTTTTGTTATACATGACAGTAAGAGTCTATTTTAACATATTTATACAAACTTGGAGTATATGTTATTCTAATTAGGATCCTAGTCTAGTGGGTGTACACGATGTTGTTCTTTTTAAAACAATGTTTTCATTCAGGAGGACTTGCAGGATTATGCTGACATGGTGCCAGAAAGCATTTTTTTTTTTTTGCGATTAATAAGAAATCACCAATTAATAAGCTGGGACGGAGTGTTTAATATGACTCACCAGTGTTAATGGACTAGAATGTCCTTCACTAACCAGAACACTCTGGCCTCGATTAGTCTTTGGGCCAAGTGGGGGGCGAGGAGACAGGATTGGCATGTTGTTTTCAATAAATTGTCTTGTGTGCTCTCCCTGGAATAAAAAAGAGATTTAGTTAGTAATCTAGGTTAGGTTAGTACTTAACTTAGGTTCATGCTTTAATTGACTGTGAGACCAAAGAAGTCCTTTCTCATTCTTTTCAGGAGTGTCACTTCTGAGAACTGTCATGGTTGTTAGGAAGTTTTGTGCCTTATCAGGGTGCTGAGCATGGTAGGGAAAGGCAGAAAACTGAATCTGCTTTAGCTGTACACAAAGAAATAGCTACAAAAGCAGTGTATCTTTCGTTTTTAGCCATAAACACTATTAATCTGCTTTAGCAGACTACTATCAAAAGCATAGTGCCCTTCACGACTTTGTTTAGTAGACACTACCAGAAAGCAGTACTCTTGTAACAAGATTATCTTTTGATCCTGATAAAATAGATCCATGTCTGTCAGGCAAGAGAGAGAAAAAAATACTGAATTATTTGGCAACTTATTCTACAGGGGTTTACAAATACTCATCATTTTGTGAAATGTCTTAGGTCTCACATTTGTAATACTACACAGAAAATTAAGGACAACATGTGATTTTGAATGGCAAAAGAAATTGAATAAAACTGCCAACCTAAATCAAAATCATTCAAACATGCCTAATTGAATCTCTCATCTCTTGATTCAAATTTATATATTTCATAAGTTCACTGCAAAGAAGAGATATCAAATACCAAAATAGAAAACAAGCAAGGAATTTCAACAGACCTAGTACAAAATGTCTTAAATCTTATTATGCTTTCTTTTTCTAAAGAGGATTTTTCCCGTCATCATTTTCAAGGGTGACATTCACACAAAAATGTGCCATTGTATAATTCTTAAAATGCTCTATTTTTTTTTTTATCACACTGAGAACATTATCATCTACTTTTACTTTCTTAAGACAGCTAAACATCCTTTGGCCTCTACCACATGAAAATACAAAAGCAAAACTTCAATCTTGAAAGGGATGTTTACAAGTTTGTCTTTGAAAGGTTTGTGCCTTATTAAAATGTCTGTCACACAAACAACTCGTATTTTGTCACTATCGTCTGTAAAGAGGATGGCCAACATTCAGGCTTAGTAGAACCATTATTTGACCTCAGCTATATGTTACCCCAAAGTAAAGTGCCTTCAATAATGACCACTGCTTGTGAAATCATTAAAAAATATTATGAAGTGCAAGACGGATATAGTGCCTTACCTTAAATCTCTGAATTTGCTCCTTTCTAGCTAAGGTCTCCAGTTTCTTTTTTATTTCCAGTTGATGGTGACGCTAAGCATGCAGGAAAGAATAGAGGACAGAATCATATCAATTGTCACAAATTTTTAGAAAATAATCCTACTAGTTAACTTTATTCTTGATTACCCCTCTTGTCGTTGAGATGGAGAAGAATCACCTGCCTAAGTGTGCAGGTGAGAATATAAATTGGTGCTACTCTTAAGAAAGCCAAATTATAAACATATATTAGGCAGCGAAAAGTATTTATACCCTTTAATGACTAAGTTTCACTTCGAAACCCAGGGGCAAAATTGAATATAATTTTTCACATGTTTTATGCACAGTGATGCTATTAGAAAGGTTTTTTTTTCCTTTTTCAAAGCAAAAATACAGAAGCAATATAAACTTTAAAGAGAATGTTTAAATTTTTGTCACTTACTCAAATGATGAAACAGAATATGATCATTAAGAATAAGGTTCATAAAGATTTTGTTTTTTGAAAAATGGAAAATTCATGTAAATGCAGGAGAAAGCAAAATCCAGAACGTCACAGAAATATGTAATTGTCCCTGTGCTAGGAAGGTGTTTCATGTACAACCCTTCTTCTTGAACAACTCTAATTGCCAAACAGCCCTATTTTACAAAGAGAGAAACTGAGGCAGAGGACCATGAACTTGCCTCAGGTCATACATCTAGTCAGCTATGGAGTGCTACTTTGAACCTTGGTTAAGTTGACATTAACTTCCTTTGTTTTTGTTGTTGTTGTTATTTGTTTTTTGTTTGTTTGTTTGTTTGTTTTTTTCACAAAACTATATCCCTCTCACAACATAGCATAATTTTATTAATTCATAAATGTGGATAAACAAAAAACTTGTATGTTAACAGTAGTGATCTCTGAGAATAGGAACTATCTGGTTATTTTTCTTTATTATGCTTTATAGTTCCAAATTTTCTGTACCATATTAAAAATAAATCTCACATAACACTGATCTGCTTACAATCCAGTTTGAAATCATTCAGATGCATTTGAAGGTCTTTATTGGGTCTTTGAAAGAAAAGGTGTTTTTTTTTTTTTTTTTTTTTTTTTTCCTTTCTATTCTTGACTCCCTCTTGCTGCCTTGGGGACCCTGGGGACTCAATCATTCACTGCCTAAGTATCATCAATCCTCTTCTTGACACCTCCCTTTCCTCTCCTTTCTCTGATCTCTCACCCACTTATCACCAAACTTTATTACATTCACTATCAGCCATTTTCCATCTTCCACTTATTTCTGGTGCTCCGCAGTCAGCCCCTCCTCCTCACCACTGCTGAAACTACTTTCCCCAAGGCCACCGATGTCTTTGTCTTCTGGGTCAAACCTAATTTCCTTTTTTCTAGTACTCATCTGATTTAACCATTCTGCAGCTCCTAAGAGCCTCCTGGCTTCCTAGAAAACATCCTGGTAGGCACAGCTTTCACCACATGGAGATTCTTTTCTACCCAAGTTGTCCCTGTGTCCCCCAGGGCACATGCTACCGCCCAGGCTGAAAACCTCAGAGCTGCTCCTCATGCTGTCACTGTAAAGCCTTCCCTGTCTTCAGTATCTCTGGAGACAGCTGCATCTCCCCTGTATCCTCACTACTGCTGTTAGCCCACACCCTTCAGCAACAGCTTCCTAATTGACCTCCCACCTCCAATCTTTTCCAGCTCATTAATCCATCTTCCACATTTTTAGCAACATCATCTTTCTAAAACAGCTCTGCTCATTTATTTCACTCCCCTGCTGGAAAACATTTCATCGCCTCATCACCTACACTCCAAACCGAGTTGGGAATTCAGGGCTTTCCAGAAATTGGGCCTCAACGTAGCATCACTCCTGTCACTACTTTCAACCAACCCACTGTGCAGTCTGGCTTCAGTGAGCTTTCTTTTCCGTTCACAATGTCCCTTCACACCTCTGTAATGTCACACCTGCAGTCTCCACTCTCTGGAATGCCTTTCCTGTGTTTTCATGGGAATTCTCATTCACTCTTCAAGATGTTCTGCAAATAGCAGGACTTCTGACTCCCACAGAAGAAAACCATCCTCCCCTTCTTTTCTGAGCTAGTTTGTTTGCTCCTCCCTCCTAGCACTCACTTTCTGTGTTTTTTTTTTTTTTAATTATACCTTTCATCTTCAACATATAGCTTCATTTTTTCACATGGTAAGCCTATATGTTTGTTGCATAGGTCTGGGAATGTGACTCAGTGACAGAGCGCTTGCCCAGCATGCACAGGACCCTGGCTTTGGTCCCCATAACTACAAAAATATAATATTTTTTGCATGAGTGAATACATGAATATCAATACAACATTAGTAAACAGTGTCACCGTCACCGTAAACTAAATGGGACACAAATGTGGCTACTTAGAGAAAAATGCTGCTTCTTCTAGTATATTAATGTATTATACTAGTGGTGTGGCCCTTATCCAAAATCGTCAAGACTGTAAGTGTTGCAGAGTTCAGAATTTTTCAGATTTTGGAATATTTACACAGACTACACAAATTGAATATGCGTCATCTGAAAAATATGAACTATGAAATGCTCCAAAATCCAAAATTTTTAAGCATTATGTTGGTGCTCAAAAAGGTTCAGATTTCATATTTTTAGACTAGGACTGCCCAACTATATATGTATTATCCTATTCTATTATATAGACAAACTATTTAGTATACTGCACATTATCATTTATCAAAGATATTTATTCCAAACTTTAAGAACTACAGACTTTTAAATGATAGCATGGTGAGTCATAATGTGTCAGTGATGTATGATTTTAGAAAACTGAACTTCAAGGATAAAGGTTAATTTTGAACTCTGCCTATTAAGTAAACTTGAAACTAGGAGTAGATTAATTTTATGTCATATTATTTATTTTCTTAAAAGAAATGTAGGTTTTTTAACTAGTACTTTTATAAGCAAGTGAATCAATGATTCCATATAATTTATGCACAACATATGATGCACAAGACAGATTCTGAAATTAATATTACATGTTAACATTATATATGTTTGTGCATTATATGTATGTGTGTGCACATACACACACATCCTAAGTGAAAATTCCACTTGATCAATACAATGGTAGCATAATAATAAATATGTTCAGTGGCACTCAACTTGATATTGGTTTACTGATGATTCTACAGTTGTTCATAAATGTTTACTGCACCCATAGGTCAATGGTTTTACAAGCCAAGTTTTCTTATTTACTGCTGTATGGTCAAGCCAAGAAATGACATGCTTTTTCAGAGAGATTAAAATGGTATTGATGCTTGAAAGTACAAGTTTCATGGAGCAAGGCTGAAATAATTTATCAAGTTAGCTAAATATCCAACTAAAAGTGCCATGTCAGATTAAAAAAAAATTTTTGTTGATGCTCGGGTTGAAAATCTATGTTGACCAATGTGGCCTAAAGTAGGAGGGACAGCAGATGTTTCAATGCCTATTCCTTGAAACTTAACATATGGCTGAGCTTCGGAGCCTTAAAAGAATAACAGATCTGAAATAATTCATGGCAGTGGAATTACTGATATTTAAACAGATGTCACTTTTTTTTAGCAAATGGAAATTAAGGTACAGATGGTGAGGGCTGGTATGTTTCAGAGTAGCCATTGTGGATTTAAAATCTACATTTAGAAAATTAAATATCACAAAATATATTATGATGTCCATATTTTTTCCCAACTGAAATAGAGAAAAGCTTACTCGAGTCTCTTGGCTCCTGGCTACCTAGAGAGATACAGACTATTTCTCAAGTCACTTGATTCCATTTTCTTTTTATTGAAATATAGGAAGAAGTCCCCTGCTTCTGGTTACAAAAGCATTATTAAGTATCATCTTACAAAAAAAATAATTAAAAGGACAATAATAAATATTTGTACCTCCAAATCAAGAACCTTATGGAAAATAGCCTGAGCTAAGCACTCCCGGATATATTTTTGGTGATCTCGCTTCATGATATTTAGTTTGTATTCCTTTTCAGAAAGTATTCTTCCACTTCTTGTGATCTGTCATGGATAAATAAAACATACACAGAAATACAAAGAAGAAAATGAGTTGTTAGTTTTCAAAAATGGGAGTCAGAGAAGAAAGAGAAAGAGACAAGGGGGTCAGGCTAGGGAGGGAGAGAGAAGAAAAGTGGCAGCGTCACCCAAGCACAAGGAGTGGGCCACTGTGGCTGATGCACTCTGGCTTTCAATGAAGTTAGTTGCTAAGGCACAAGGGCCAAAACAGTCTCATAACACCCGTCGCTGTGAAGGCGCACATGAGTGGTGCGCTGGACATTTACAACGAGGTTTTCATTAGAGGAACAGTTCCCCCTTGATGGGACCCAGGTGTTCTTTTCATTTCTGAACACATTCTGGGAAGAAGTGGGTGGACGCCACCATGAAACCAACAGGGCTGTGATCGCATCGCAGCTCGAGATCTCACAGGAAATACTTTGAAGGACAAAACAGGCGAGCCGCAGAGGATCTCATCGATTTGTTTTGAAAATAATTGGTTTCATTACTTTGTTTTCCCACTGCTTTTTCTTCTTCCACTCTCCAGCACAGAATGTAATTTAATTGGTTGTGATTTATAATTTTACAGATTATGCAGTACTACAGATAGAAAGTAGTCAATATTCGTCTCAACTGGCACCATTGCAAGATCCAGGAAAGGCAGTTTCTCTTTTTACTTATTTGTCTTTTCTTTGAATCCTTCCTATAAGCGTATTTGTTGTATTTTTCTATATCTCCTAAACAAAGAGTATTATCCTTCTCAGATTGTATATATTCTTTTCCACTTATTTATGACCTGCCCTTCCTTTTAAGGTTTAAGGCAAGCAACATATTTATTCTTAATTTTGTTCTAAACTTGCTATAGTTTTTTTTTTAAAACACTGTTGTTGCAGTATATTTAGAGTGTTGAGATTAACTAGAACTGTGCTCCAATTGATTATTGATAATCTTTATCAATAACACATGTTCCAATGGAAGAAAGGGATATGTTATATTTAAAAAAGTGTTCTTGAAATTACTAATACAGTCTTTGGAATGTGTTGTCCTTGATATATCATGTCACATGTGTTAAATTTGGGGAAAGATATTAGAATATTCTTTGGTAGTTAGTATGTCGTGGTTATTTCTTCTCCAGATACTATGTCTGATCTCCCCAATTAGACTAGAAGCTCCGACAGGGCAGAGGTTCTTAAACTTAAGTCTGTATTGGCATCACCTAATGACCTTGAAGAAAAACAGACTGATGGGCCCCATCCCAGAGCTCCTGATTCAGTAAACCTGGAGTACAGCTTTCACATTTGCATTTTCTAACAAGTTCCCAGGTGATACTAAACAGTGCTAGCTGAAGGAGTGCTTTTGAACCACTGCTCTAGAGAAACGGCTGTATCTTCCTTATTTGAGTCGCCATGCATACAACCAAATGTTCCAAAGTGCTTGTTAATGATGTTGATAAGCAAACACAAAGTTCTTTCCATTATACATGAAGCTCAAAGACCGTTATCCAAAGAAACAATGTTAATAATAACCACAATAATTAAAGCCACCACCGTAATTATTACAGTAGCACAACTCTAATTGTCATAACGATACTGAGGACTGGGCATCGTTATTTTCATTTTAAAATTGAGGCAGTTGGGGCTGAAAAAGTTACATAAGTGATTTGCTCAAGATTCTATATCTTGTTAATGGCAGAGCTGGGTTTCAGCCAGGTCTGTCTGATAACAAAGCCCCAAGAGACTGAAAAGCGACTCTCTCCACTCTCTTGGAGATCTCTCCAGCTAGAATGCCAAGCACATAAACAACAATTAGAAACACAATGCGTGGTCTTTCAACACCAAGGCAACAATTGTTAAGGAGTGTGTTTTAAGAAGGTAAATAGCTAACACTTTCTATGACCACACCCCTTTCTTTCAGTGGGAAACCATAGGTTTTTAAAAAGGATTTTCATATTATAGTTATTTGAAGGAAAGGAAACTTTGTTGAAAGAGCAATTTTAAAACTAATGAAAGACACCAATGTATCAACAAATCGTCACAGGAAATTCAAGTTTAAAAAAATTCAAGGGGGAAATGTTGAATTGTTCATGCTTTTCACACCATGCTCTGTGTTCATTAAAAACAATAGTTATTTTTTCTGAAGACAATGAAGTCTTCTCTGTCCTCATTCTCTAATAGTTTCTGGCTCATAAAATGTGTTCCATAAATATGTGTTAAATACATAAATGAGGAAATAAATGAACTATGCTGTTGAAACTCATAGAGACTTTCCCTCAATAGTTTGTTTTTCTTAGTGATCATTGAACTGTCTTCTCATCTTCTGAAATAGCCTCAAATAAATAAATCAGAACTTTGAAAAAGAAGCAATTTTTCTAAAAAAAAGCCATGTCACTGACTAGTTTAAAGAGAAAACCTGAAAAATTGGGAATTACTGGACTTAATGAAATGAGAACATGAGTAGAAAGCAAAGCAATTTTTACCAGTCCTGATCTTAGGAGATGCCGCCGTATCCTTGTGTTGTTGAAATATCCAGCCAGGTGTTTATCGGTCAGGCTATTATATGTTGCAAGTAATCTGAAAAAGAAAATGAAGTGTCCCTTGACAACCCAGATGATTTTTGACTTTCTCATCTCCAAATTGTGCAGGATGGATTGTGCACTTTTCCAGCCGGCTGTGTGTATATGTTTAATAAATATGTCCTGAGTACCTACTGTTTTCCAGGTTCTTTGATAGGAACTGGGAGCTCCAGTTGTGACAAAAGGCCTGGTAGGAAAGTAGCAGCTCCTTCAGAGGGCTCTTTCAATCCCTGGTGGCATGCCCTGGGTTCATACCTGTTTCTTGCTGCTTTCCCTCACATTGTCCCCTCATGCCATTAGGACACAGGGCAGTCCCTCTCTAGACAGGGCCTCTGCTTCCCCTGTCAGCAGGTGACATGGTAATGCATGTGTCTCTCTTCTTCCAGGAAACACACCCTGATGTGTGCCCAGTGGGCTGTTACTATCCACCTCATTCCCATAGAACCTCAGCTACCTTTCACATTCATACAATATGACATTACTAATGTGTTCGTCTCCTCTGCTCAATTTGAAAGCCAAGATCGGGCATGATTCTTGATATCCCTGCTGATGTTATTGGTTGTGTACCCAGTAAATGAAGGACATATTTTGTCGGGGACTCAGGCTTATGATTAAGTTTCTGCCAAGGTTAAGCCCAGCATTTTTGAAGTGTTTATTTTCTCATGTCTATATAGACGATTTTCAAAAAAATTGAATTTCAAAAAAATTGAAAGAAATGATAGACTTATCTTCAAATTTTAAGGTCTTTAAGAGTTAAAAGAGAACAAATTGGCTCCTTGATTACATAATATACCTTAGTAGATGGTCAATCTCAGTCTATAAATCAAAATTGAAAGTTATTTTTTCTCTTTTAACCTATCCTTTATTAATTATTCTGTACCTTAGAAAACCTACATATACATATATGTATGTATGCATGTGTACATGTACATAGGAATTCATATATGTACATATACATAAATGTTAGTATATATATATATATATATATATATAGAGAGAGAGAGAGAGAGAGAGAGAGAGAGAGAGAAACAGGAAGAAGAGGCAGAGAGAAAAAGAGAACAAGCAATTCTAAACACAACCCTAAAGTAAATCTGTCCTAAAAATTGCACACAATATTACCTGCAACAAAGATTTACAGTCTGTACATTTTATTAACAGTTGATCGTTAACTTACATCTGACAGCAGAGAGGAGATTCATATTATAGGATCGAGTAAATGTCATTAGCCACAATTTTATTTCGCTGTTTCTACTGACTTAATTACATGGAGATGCTATTGGTGACCTTTCCCTGTCTCTTCTCTCCTTAGCAGCCCATCTCAGGAAAGTTCCATGCTGTCAAATGGTAAGGAAAGTTTAATTTTGTCCACAAAAGAGATGGAAAAGCAGTTACAAAGCCCAGAAGCCAAGATGCCACATGAGGGTTGCAGACATGAATGACTGCGGAAACCATTATTTCCCGGGTTTATGTAAAAAGACAACCCAAGAGTTTCACTAAGGCACATACAAAACCTGCCCTGGATAATGCTTTGAAACCATCTTTTAAATGAACTGTCTTGGTGTCCTATAGTTCATCAAAGGTTTCCTGTCTTGGAAAGGTCAACATTGTATCCCTTACCCTTTCTGAATCTCAGAATATCTTTTCAGCTCCTCATTTCAGAAAGGTGAGCAGGTGTCTCTCAGTCCTAACAATCACGATTCCACAGCTCACAGATTCTTAAGATAAATCATTAGAGTGATATCATATATAGTCTTTTGTCTGTTTTTCAGGCCCAGGCTAAAGAAATCAATAGTTTGGAATAGGTAGGAGTGTTAAAACCCTAATTAAATGAAGTGGGGTCAAAAAGTTGCAATAACAGGGCCTTCAATTTCCCTAAGGATGGATAAAATATCTTTCTTTTAATTGAGGATTTGTAACTTTTTAAATTTTTAGGTCCTAATAATAACGCATAGCGAGCTTTGGCACCACCTAATTTTAATTTTGTGTTCCCTCAGGCTCCTGCCAAATTAATGTGTGTGTGTGTGTGTGTGTGTGTGTGTGTGTGTGTGTGTGTGTGTAGCTCCCCCAGTCTCACCAAAAGGTTGAGGAAGTCCAATTGGGTTGAAATCATTGTAATCATCATTTTTCTTGCTTTTTCTTATTTAGGAATAAAGGTGGGTCCTTGGTATATGTTCTAAAGCAAATCCTTGAATGACTATCATCATGAAACTGGCCTTGGTAAAACAGCTGAATAATATCCAGCAAGGCCTACCCAGGGTCAGTTATTTCTTTTTTAGAAAATGCTAAAGTTTCAAGCTGAAACTTTAGATTAATAAAGTATCAATCACAAGAAATTGCACTACAGTAAATTATATTCATACTTGTTGAAATGGTAAATGTAAACATCTCCACCATATACTCTAAACTTTAGCCTTTTTCTGACCATCAAGCTTCCTTTACTAGGGGATGCCCATATCCTGTGTAGCCACAGCCATAGTCTGTCTGGTTCGCTCTACTCCAGGCTTCATGTGTGCATGGCATGAGCTTGGAGCCTCCCTTTGCATTTACTAATTACAAGAATGTACTTACTAAGCTACAAACTTAGGTTAGTAGAGTTATTCTGATATTTCTGCCTTTGCCCTCTGCATTCACTGCCACTCCTCCCACCCCATTTTTCTTTTCTTTATTGCACTTGGCATAACCCTGGGCCATATAAGGTCACCTGGCTCTGGGCTTGGTGACAGTGTGCCTCTTGAATACTCTGTTCCCTTAGTATGTCACTCTCTGCATCTGTTGTCAAAGCTGGCCTTCCAGGTCACACTGCCTAAGACCTGTGATTTCCTCTGCTCTGTGTCAGCAATGACTAGTCACTATGACCACAGACCACTGTGACCATATTACTCATGGGCCATATTGTTCACAACAAGCCCCACAACTAGCCAGACCTGTCTAACATGCTTGCTTCTCTGCATGATAAACAAGGTTACTTTCCTACCCTCTGGTTGCTGGGTGGGGAAAGATCCACCCTTTGGCTGCATGCACTAGGGAAAACAGCCCAGAGAATACACAGCAACCCTATATCTGGGCTCATTCTGTTTTCCCTGCTTCCAGACACACCACAGGTGATTTCAGGGCCCAATGCTGAGTTACCAGGAATGCTGCCTTCTCAACTACAGCTTTTTAGCTCTCAATCTTTGAACCCTCACCTCCTGCCATGCAGAATATATAACAGGGCTCTATAGGAATAAAAGTCAGCAATTCTTATCACTTCTTCCATCTGGCTTCAGAGAGAGTCTATCCCATAAAAACCTCAAGTAAAAGGAGAGGCACTATAATTGTTATTAATCACAAACATTTATTGAGCACTGACTATTTTTAGGTCATTCCATAAGGCCTTGGGGAGACAGAGATGGCACAGACTCTGAACTCACAGAGCTCCCAATCTAGCAGGAAGATACACACGTATGTACTCAGTGTGTGTGCACACTTGATTTCTTCCTGTTTTGTAGGCTAATTAGTTCATAGAGTTACTGTCTCCAGTTCAGGCACTGTGCCCTGAGCTGGGGAAGGAGTATAATATCCACATTCCATTCTGCAGATGACAAAGCACTTCCACAAGCCTACTCTCATTTGATTCCTTTTAGGCCCCTGGAATTTGAGCAATATCTAACTATTACAGCTCTTCTACCTCCCTAAAATGAAAATGCTTCAGGACAAGATTATTTCTCAATGTGGCTCAGTCCTAGGAAAGCCTGACTAAGGTAACAGCTCTTCAGAGACCACAGGGGTAGAGTCATTTCTTTAACACTAACCTTCTCCCCCTACTTTGCTTGTCCCCATAGTGTCTACCTTTGGAGAGGGACAGGGACATAGCTGTTAAGACTCAGTTCACCTCCACCATTATTGGCTCTGTAACCAGGAGCAAGTGACCCTCTGCCACTAGAATAGAGCCACAGTTTGACCAAGTTCTCTGCTACTTTGCAACAAGAATTACCTTTCCTCCAGTTTCAAATAACATGCTCCTTATTTCCATTTTCAGCCGCATGAGAATAGCCTTCGCCTTTCCTATTTCTACCAACATTCTGTACATGATTATTTATGTATTCTCTAAGATAGAAGTTTTCTCCTTAGCTTTCCTCTTTTCTTTCTGGACCCTCCCCAGAGTCATCTTTAAAATTCCCTTCAAGGCAGTATTGGCTTTTTAGAGTTCAAAACTCCTTCAACCTCTACCCATTACTCAGACACAAAGCCAGTCCCATATGTTTAGCTATTTTCCATAGAAGCACCACATTTTCCATTCCAAGACTGCCTTAGACTGCTCAAGCTGCTGTAACAGAATACCACGGTCTTGGTAGTTTAAAGAACAAACATTCATTTCTTAGAGTTCTTAGAGTTCTGAGACCAAGGTACTAGCATGGTCAAGCTCTTGGTGAAGACCGTTTTCTTGGCTTATCTATGGACATTTTCTCCTTGAATTCTCAAATGGAAGAGAGCAGACAAAGAGGCAAACTCCTTCATGTCTTACAAGGGAACCAATCCTTCATGTCTTAAGTATCTGCTAAAGACTCCATCTCCAAATACCATTATACTGGGGATTAGTGTTTCAGCATGAATTTGGAGGGACACGAACATGCAATCCATAATCATCCCAATTTCCTGAGTGAAGTCACTTGCCAGAGATCATATAATCTAAAACCTTTTCCTAATAATACAAACCAAATCAGAGTGAACGCCACCCACCAGATCTTGCTAAAGTGGGAACTGGAGGATGCTGAGTATAATATTGGGAAGCTATGAATAACAAAATATTCCACCAATTCTCCAGCACAAAGACAGAAAAAAAAATTTAATGAAAACTCTTATAAACTAAATTAACAAAAACTTAACTTTCATTTATAATTAGCCATATCTTCAGCTTAAAAACAATGTGCTGAAGTCTTTAAATCAGCCAACCTCAAAATATATATTCCTTCAATATGCTTTACACTACAAATTTGCATAGAAAATTTGGAGAGAATATAAAAAAAAAACAATTTTGACATAAACAGGGTACTTCTATTTAACCCTAATTGTGACTTGCTCATCTGAATTAATGCAGTTTGGATTAGTTTACTACTGCTCCTATAACACAACGTCATCCACTAGTAGCTTAAAACAACACAAATTTATTATCTTACAGTTCCTGGAGGTCAGAAATCTAAATTGGGTTTCATAGGCTAACATTGAGGTGTCACCAGAGCTACATTCCTTCTGGACGCTCTAAAAGAGAATTCTTTTTTCTTTCTTTCCCATCTTCTAGAAGCTGCCCACTTTCCTTTGGTTCTGGCCCCCTTCTATTGTCAAAGCCAGTGCCGGCAGATCAACTCTTTCTCAAGATGCCAGAGCTCTTTCTAGAGCTTTTACCCTCCTCTTCCCCATTTAGGGACTCTTTTTACTACTGGGACCCTCCCAAATGAATCAAGATAATCTCTTTATCTTAAATTCAGCTGATTAGCAAGCTTAATCCCATCTACAACATTTATTCCTTCTTACCATGTAAAATAACACACTTGCATGTTCTGAGAATCAAGACATGAACCCCTCTAAGAGAACTTCCCTTTGCCTATTCTAAGGTTTTTCCCCATCTACCATATGACAGGGAACAGAAACACTAGACACCAAAGGTGACAGTAATTGGGCCGCAACATATATTGTCCAGTGATCCATCATGCCAGTGATCTCCACTTTCAAAAAGACACTTCCCAGATGGAGGAAGGCAGTTCTTGGTATGCTGCCAGGATGTGGAAAACATGTGGGAGGCTACCTTGCTGATCTAATTTTGATATCTCAAATGTGAACACTAAGACAAAAGAACAAGAGGTATACTAAATAAAGAGAGTTTCAAGCAATTTACATTTTTTAAGCATAAAGTGAATCTAATATGTGATTTTTTTTCCAGCGTTAGGTGAATCTAATATGTGAAAAAACAGATTAGCCCATAGGATATAATTATACTGATATCAAACACCATTTATTCAGCACTTAATACATTTCATTACATTCAGATAATTATATTAGTACATGAAACATGAAGACAGAAGTTTTGCTAATTACACTATGACATGCCTTTGACCAGAGCTGAAAACGATTTTAGTGGTATTAAAATGAAGAAAAAAAAAATCATCTTAGAATTGAAGAAAACTGCTACTATGCATGCTTACTACTATACATATATAAATCATCTCTGAGGAAGAAGAAAAAGAAGGCAAGTATCCGAATATGGAAGGGTCTGTCCCATTAAGAACCTTAAAATAAGATTAGAAAGAAGGATTTTAGGTAGAAAACAATTAGAAAACATACCCAAGTATAGTTAAAGAGTACTAAGAGTGGTGTGCTTGAGCTGGCTCTCATGAGACAATCATTAAATTTTTTAAGGAACTTTGCAAGACATTGGTAGCTTGAAATTGTCCATCGTGGGAGTATTTATACCATAGAAATCGGCAAACACTACAAATCAGAGCTCTTACTCTTTCCTAAAAAGCCAGTTTAGCAGCACACCACAGATTAAATTAAAAAGTCAGTGGCGAGATGTATCACAGAAGATAAACAAAATGATTCATTATATGAGTGAATATACAAAAGTATGCCTTATAAACTTTTAAGTCTGAAAATTCATCTTTTATATGCAATCCCTGACCAAAGTGCTCCTGTACCTGTTCAGCTGTTTCCTATCCCTCACAAAAAAGCACATAGAATTCTTGCAAAAACAGAGTCATTTTTCAGCTGTCATTTCAATCAAGAAATTTTATGCAAGATATTTCTTTACATGGCCATAAATGGAAAGGTTCAATTCACCCTCCCATCTGGAAAAACTGATTACACCATTTTATGCTCAACAGAATCAAGTGAGACTTATGGGAATGAGCACAGTTTTATTATTAAAGATGAAAAGCCTAATGGAGAGGTGCTTTGCATTTCAGAGGCCACTAAACCTGCAATTTTTAGAGTTTGATAGTGTTCAAGGAGGGTCTCCATCATCAAATCTCCACTGCCACAGCAGCCTGCTAAGGGAAACCAGGTAGAATGTTTCTGCAACTCACAAATCAAGTGCTTATATTGGGAAGTCAAGTTAAACAAATCACGGTATATTGTAGTTTGATTGCCTTTACGTTAGTTCACAGTTCACAAGTAAAAGAGCTCTGTCTCCCAACCCAGACAGCTCTCTCATTGCCTACAAGAAAAAGTTGCAAGAATACTCTGAATTTCAGCTCCGTGAACAAACTCATCATGCTCAAGCCACCTAAGTCTAAGATTTTTAATCTTAGCAAGATTCTTAGTAAATCTAAATAAAAATAACTACCAAATAAAATACTGAAAGTGGTATCAATAGCCAGAACAATAAAAAGTTAAAATATATCTTTAATCTAGAAAATCTGACTTTCTATCTAACTCCATGTTTATTAAAGTTAGAACATTTAGTAAGTATGGAACCAGACACTTTAACTCTAAAGAGGTAAATAATTTCTCTGTAAATAATTAAAGTACAGAAATATATATCAGCCACTTCCTGCTCAATGTGAAATTTGATAAAATTTAAAAAGGATAGGATTTGGAGCCAGAAGACTTGGGATCAAATTCTGACTCCATTCCTTACAAGATGACTGACTCTGGTGAATTTGATTTTCTTCCCCCTATGATTGTTGTCATGAGGTAAAATTCTGGGACACTTCCTAACATGTATGACCTAAGTTTACTTGTTTGGAGCTACTATATCCTTGGATTATAGAAATTCACATGTGGAAATGGCCACCTAGCATCTGGCCAACTCCTTCATTTCATATGCAGGAAACTGAGGTTCTGAAACTGGGCATGGTTCATTGATAAGCTCAAATCAAAGGCCTTAGGAAGAAGATGCCAGAATGTCACAGCAGTTCCCATAGCATTGTTCCTGTGTTGCTTGTCTTACTAACTTCTTCCAGAATTGCTTTCATCCTTGTTTGATCATTCTCTTCGGATTCATCTAAGATTCCTCCCTGAGCCCTGAAACATTTAACACTTGGCCAATATCTGTTGACCGAATGAATAAATCAGTTAATGGAAACAGAGCATATCGGTCCAATTCCTTGATACACAACCTTTTAAAAAATCCACATGTGAGGACCACAACCTTTCTTTCCTTCCACTTCACAACAACAAGTAGAAGAAGTCAGACAAAGAAAGGGTCAAAAGCATGCTTCATGTGTTCTGGCTTCTTTAAAATGAAGAATGTTCCTTGTGTTAGATCACACTAACAATGTTAGTTTAGGTTTTGTCAAATAAGTGCCTTTGCAGTGTGGTACACAATTGCATTAGAAAAAAAAATTCCCAGAGAAACGGAAAAAAATATATCCTTTTGAGGAGACTTGAAGAAAGACAAATATAGAACAATTGACATGAGGATCAGTTATTTCCTATTCCTGTATAAGAAAACTCTTCACCAACTAAAATTAGACCCTGAGTCTCTGCAGTCTGCCACTTTATAGGGGGTGATTGAACTGATATCACATAAATGATTTTATATTACATTCTTCATTCTTTTTTATTTGCATCCAAACCTGCCAGATCTCAGCAATTATGCTAAATAATGATTTACAATTTCTCTCAGTTTATTCTAACAATGCGGCCAGATGAAAACCATAATATTATCTTATTTATAGCCTTAATATGATGGTTTGAACTGACTAGTAAAAACAAAACTGGCCTCCAACTGTGCTCACTGCTGGCAAGAGTTTTGCAGTGTTCACAGAGGAGGTGATAGGCAAGCTTGTGCATGGCAGCAGTAGTGGGTTCCACTAGGTCTGGCCAGGCCCTGTAAGACATACTATGGATGGGCACCAAGCTCCTTTCTTTCAAGTGATATATA
>NW_026000068.1:22210897-22338929 GCF_001458135.2 Marmota marmota marmota
TATATATATATATATATATATATATATATATATATATATCTTCACTTTAAATATATGCTTAAGAGAAAACTAGTATCCAAATTAAGAGATAATAATAGAGCCAGGCATAGTGGTTTACACCTGAAATCTCAGCAACTTGGGAGGCTGAGGCAGGAGGATCACAAGTTCAAGGCCAGCCTCAGCAACTTAGCAAAACCCTGTTTCTTAATACATATATATATAAATTAGTTATTTAATTTAAAAGGGCTGGGTATATGACTCAGTGTTTAAGCACCCCTGGTTTCAATCCCTAGTACCAAAGGGAAAGAGAGAGAGAAGAAGAAGATAATAAGGCAGTCCAGAGGAAAGGCAGGCAGGTAGGAAACTAGTAATCTTCATCACAAACATTGAATATTTACTTGCATTTTTCATAGTGCATACAGTAAACACTCTATATAATATGCACTATGTCTCTTAATTCTCACAACACCCCTGTAGAGCACTGTTACTCCCCTTCTTCACAGAAGAGTTCACAGAAGAGTTCACAAAGGTAGAGAGTGATTAGATAACTAGCTCATGACTAGTTAAAGTTGACCCAAGAGTCAAACCAGGAACAACTAAGCTGGACTGTGTCCTGTGAGGCAGAGTTCAGCCTGGAGAAGGGGGAACCTGCAGTATCAATGGGCAAATGGTTGATGCTAAGGCAGGGTCATAGAGAGCAGGGGTGGGAAGTACAGCAATGATACTTCCGTTTGATAAAAGGCAAGTTGTGTGAAACTCAGAGGAATGACCTATAAGGTATGTGTTGTGCTTCTAAGACTGGATGGATGGTTTTGTGACAGCAGGGCAGGGATTTTAAAGGGCGAAAATGACATAGATTTTTAAAACCAAAATCCCCTTGCTGTGTCTCAAGGGAGAGTGTGGTAACTTTGCTGTGCCTCATATCTTCCTCTGAAAATAGACATAATAATAGTGCTTCCTCAGAGAGTCAGAGTATTTAAATGAGTCAATGTGTGTATAACACTTAGCACTTTACCACACATAGTAAATGCTCAATTAATGCTTAATGTTTTCATGGAGTTACAACTTCTCTCCCATAATCAATTTATACCTAAACTTAAAAATGTTCTGCAAGTCAAACAACTCTTTAAGGATTTCCATCATGAGTAACTGTTTCTTATATTTCACTTCCCCCATTAGCAGGAAAATCTTCCTTGGAAGAGGCTACATGTTTTTCTGTATTCTTTTTCTTCAAAGAGTAGTCAATTGATCATTATCCTCTTAGTAAGAGGTTCACATAAACTCAAGCACTAGCCTTTTAAGGTTAGAGAGCCAGGTTCTATTTTATATTTTCTCTAGACTAGAAACTCCGTGCAGACCTTAACTTGTCCCTGCTCACAGAACGATGCCTAGAATGTGCTTTCTAAATGTACAGATAAATAAATATTGTTCCTTTCCTAAGTCCTCAGATTCTTTATAGTTGTTAATATCCATGTTGAGTTAACATGTCAGAAAGCTGCCATTTTTAGAGAGGATCTGAAAAAATCTCCATGCTATTCTACTCATTTATTCTGATATGCAGCGCTGACTCGAGCAACATTAGTAAGTAGGTAAAGCTTCCCTTGCACACATCAACCTTCCTTTCCTGTGTCCCTTCTGTCTCCTAAATGACAATCCTCTCAAACCATCTGGCAATGTCAGATTCTCCTTCCTCCTCCTCTTCCTTTTCCCTTCCTACTTCCTGCTTCTTTGTCATCCTAATCCAGCTTTATTGAGGCCCTGCAAAGCAATTCCCAGGAGTGTTCAGAATACATGCTGAAATGCAGTTGGGCATACAGTATGTTTATTAGGGATCAAAACTTGTGAAAGGAAAGGGGCCGAAGCAGGATACAGCAGAGAGAGAAATCAAACTGCACATGGACCAAAGCAAAGACTTGACCAATCTAGTGAAGTACTCTGGAGCAAGTATTGCTCCTCAGGGTTGTCTGGTATCAGTCTCAAGTGGTCACACCCTTATCCCCATTCAGACTCAATCAACAATGAGGTCTGTCCAGGAAGGACATGATCTTGAGCTGAGGCCAACTGAAGATGCTGATGGCTGGAAGATCAACAGAATGCACCTCTATAGATGCATAGGAAGCTCTTCCTTGGAGGGAACTCTGGATGGTGCACCTTTGTGTCAATCATAGCAACACATTCCCTCTTGAAGAGGGAATTTGTATCTTGACAGGATCAAGGCCTAAGTCTGGAGTACAAGCTCTGATTACAAAATAGTAGGAATCAGAAACCCAAATCAAAGAGGCAACTTTGGGGAGCAGGTAAAGCTTTCTGAAATCCAGTAAGAAGGTCATAAACTATTTTACAAAGATCTTGATTGCTTTAATCTAATCACACTAATCTAAATTAGGGTAACTGATATTACCAAGTAGTACAAATATATGGCTATTCTTTGATGTCATAGCTGCTTTACATTTGGGAATATTTTTTTAAATTCTTTCTTATAAGCCAATCTGAAATTTTTTTTTATAACACTCATTCATTATATTTTTAAATGAAATCCAAATTCACTAAAAGAATTCTGAACTTTGATGTTATGTGCTTCTGGATGTCTATAATTCCCAGAGCTAGTTTACTTTTACAATTAATATTGAGCCCCTCTGCTCAAGCACAAGGACAATTCTAGGTCTGACAGTGAACAATCAACAATTTTTTAATGGCTAGATCTTACTACCAATGGCATATTTGGGCGGGGGGTGGGGGTGGGGTACTGTATTTTCTAAGCATATTATTGAGTGTATCATATGAGGAAAAATATCCAATTGTACTAATGAGCCTTATTCAAATGTCTGCCATGTTTTTCCCCACCAAAATCTAAGTTGGTTTCACAATAGCTGGTTCTTTTAAAAATTTATGATGTTTTTAATCATTTTTGAGACCATGTTACCACTGTGTTGGTATTCAGTGATTCTCCACCCTCTAGAATCAGAAAGATCTACTTTAAATCCTCTTTTGCCACTTCTATTCCATGATTTTCAACAAGTTATTTAATCACTATTAACCTCAGTTTTCTCATCTATAAAGTTTGGGGTGGGAGATAGTAGACCATTGGTCATAAAGCCCTATTAAGGTTTCAATATGATAATACAAGTAAACAGCTTAGTACATAGGGTAGCACCATTATAGCTACAGTGTTATGAACAATATTTTATTTTTAAATAAAACACATATATATTTGTCTGTGCTTTGAAAGAGGTAAATATACCATGCTTCAGAATAATAGAGGACATGCTTCAAAAAGACTTGAGAGTAGGGAATGATTTAAACAATTAGGAATAAAATGAAATCTGAGCCAGTAGAAAGAAACTGGATAAGTCTCAGAATATATAAGGGAGGGTAAGGGAACTTGTATCAGGTTTGTCCTACGAAGAAAGACTGTCATATACCAAGGCCAGGGCTGAGAGAGCACCATAGTGCCCATTCTCCCACCAGAAGTCCTTTCTGCCACAGGTAGAGCTCCTGTCTGCACTCTGTTGTACACATGCATGTGCATTTCCAGAGCCCCTACTAGAAGCTAGGAGGATTCTCTTCCCAACTGTGTTTCTAAGGCCAGAGGATGAATCTGAGAGAAGGGAGGTCAACCACCCTGCCTTCAGCAAGACACAAAGAAGATTATTAGTGCAGTTAGTTTATGCAACCAAAGACTTACTAGGTGCCTGGTCCTATGTTATCCTTAGGTTACAAAGCTGGGTAAGCTCAGTCCTTTCACCAAAGGTATCAACAATCCAATCAAGGAAATAATAACAGTTCAGTCTGATGTGCTACAATCATAAAAGGTATCATTTGCTGTGCCTGACATGCATGGTTCATTTACTCTTCAAAACATCCTATGTATCAGATTATTATCCCATTTTACAAATAAGTGAACAAGGCTCACACAGCAAAAGTATCCAAGAACTGAAATCTGAACTGCATCCTGAAGAAGAAGGAAAAGGAAGAAAAAAAAAACCCACCAAGCTGCCAAAGAGGACCACAATAAAAATACTGAGTGTGTTGAAAAGGGAAAAATAACCAATCATTTTAAAAAACTTTTCATTCACCTAAAATGCAATTCTTGTGTGCAACAGCGACATGTAAAATGGCAATAACAACTAGTCAAATGTTAAAGAGGTTGACTAAGTTTTAAATGTTCCACCACGAGAAAATATGTATATTCGTAACATTTTCGCCAGTCTTTTTCTACCAGTTGTCAAAGCCAAAGTAATAATACAACTTCCTGAGTTTTTCTTGAAATCTCAAATGTGATAATGACAGTAAGTATTCTGAAGACGTACAAATTCTTTGGGACATAATTTCCACTTATATTTCTTAGTTGTTCAGAGCATGGTTTCTTTAAAGGGGCAACTTCATGTTGGGGGTCATGAATTAATAAGTCAGTGATAATTTTCTTTATAAAAATTCATGAATTTAAGAACATGTTGGCATTGAAAAGAAATTAGCTTAATTGAATAAGAAAGTGATTTATGGACTGGAACAACCTTTCCTATCCTCTTTCCCAATTAGCATGGGACATCTCTGCTCATTTTGAACTGAATACTTTATTTAGTTTTGATTGACACACTTTAAGAACTAAATCCTAAAGACTTAAGCAATATATGCTTTACACAAAGATCAAGAAATACACAATAGCTGCCTTTTATCGAATCCCTATTAAAAATAGTGCCAATATTCCTGCAGGTTAGGTACCTATTAGCACCATGTTTGAAAGAGAAAAGTGAGACAGATATTAGCTTTCCTAAATCACATAAGGCACAACTGGGATCCAAACTACATCTTTCTAACCCCCCAAAATAATCTTTTAACTGCTATAATATGTTTATCTTATTTATATATAATAATATGATTAATATGATAGTGTATATTTATGGAAGATTTCTTTCTGGAATATCTGTCCTTTTAATTAAGAAGAAGGGAAAAATAAGAAGTTTCAGATGGTTTGAACTCTTTCTCATGTCTGCTCTGCAAGGTTCTAATCTCCTGCCTTCATTTCTCACTTCAGTTTCTGAATTTCCTTGGGCCTTGTCTCCAGGGACATCCCTGAGCACACTGTTCCCTGTCACAGGGCTCTGGGATTTGACTCTTGCTCCATGCTCTTACTTTTGGCCTGAAACTTCAGACCTCTCATTTATTTTTCTGAGCTATTCTTCTCAGGAAAACTGAGATCTAAATATCCATCTTTACACACCACAAGCTGAGGTAAGCCTCCCCCATTCCTTGGTCCTTATTCTGGAAGATTCCAGCCTGAGTTGAGTTCCATGTCTGCAGCTTGACAGGAAGGAAAACAGAACTTGTAGGGAAGAATTTGATGTGATCATCTTCTGTAAATCCCTACAAATTGGGGTGATATAAACATAGGCTATAGTCACAGAGACCCCAAACTATTGATTTGAAAAGAAAGAAAGGTTCAGTTCCATTTTTATAAAGGTTTAGGAGATGATCGGAAATAAATGTGAAATTAATTTCTGACTTAAAATTGAAGACAAATATCATTCAGTTAAAACAAAACAAAAACCCTAGCCTGTATAATTGGTGTTCTATTCAAGGTTCCAAAAATGAGTAGGAGAAATAGTAAGTTAAAGCTAAAAACAAAACTGAGGCAGAAGTGTTAACTTCTCAGCACAGGCTAGCTTTCTGTTGGTTTTATAATGTCCTTATCAGCTCCTAAGAGCCTGTTACCTAAATAAATCAGCAATGTTGCTATATTCCCCCTCTTATACAAAATCATAATGGTCTATTGCAGTGATGATCATAATTATAATACCATGTTTTTAGAGAGTGCTTTTTGCTATTTTTAAGTCTCTAGATATATCATTTTTTGTCTCTACCTTCCTTCAGAACTCTTCCTCAAAATTAATCTCTCTAGACTGGCTTCTTGAATTAACCCAACTCTAAGCCCAACTCAGGACTCAGGTATAGAAGGTCTCCTACAGAAATCTCTGCCCACTCCTTACCATTAGGATATAAACTACCCAACACCAAGCTAACTTATTGTCACACTAACTATGTGCCAGACCCTACATCAGTTAGTCCAAACAACCACCTGTAAAGAAGATATATGCCCCACAAGAATGAAAATAAACAAGAGTGGGAGAGATCACAAAATTTGCTTAGGGTCACACAGTAGCTATGTAGCAAGTCTGACAATATAAATCCAATCTGAGTTCAGTGTCAGCCAACCAATCACTAAGGCACTGTAGTGGACACAGCTGAATGGCTATGAGGAGCCATTCCCAATTCTCTCTCCCTTGCCTGTCTCCCACAGTGGAGGGTCAAACACACTCCTGCTCCCCTGTCCTTTGCATGTGCATCAATGCGGATATGCGCAATGCGATATAAAAGGAAGTCTCCTGGAAGGATTCTAGAAATGTTTATCTGCCCAATAAAATTTTAAGTCTTTTTCTGCTCCATCATTTTCCTTTCCATTTTTATGGGGAAGGGTTATATATGAATGTAAGATTTGGATCTAGTGTCAACATCTTGCTAAAATAGGAAAAAAAAAAAGAAGAAGAAGAAAACTGGAATATTAAAGACCCAAATCCTAGACCGGGTGTAGCTCAGTGGTAGAACACCTGCATAGTCCTAGCATGTGCAAGGCCCTAGGTTCAATCCCTAGCATTGAAAAAATTAATTAATTAATTCTAAAAAGTTAATTACCCAACTGTAAAATACTTGCAAAATGAATAATAGATGTTGTTACTGTTTAAATCATACTAGTTTTATTTTCCTTCAATTGTAGTTGAACACATTACTAACTGATACAATCACCATGCTATCCAAGACCTCAATAAAGGTCTCCAACTTCTAACTTTTGAAACCTATTTTTTAAACTCACTATTCTGGCTTTTTTGAGAACTTAAATAAATTCCAGTGAAATAAGTTTCTATAAAATAGTTAAGTTTTTAATATAGTAGCTTAGTAACTAGCACATAGTAGACAAAAAAAATATTAATTGAATGAATGAGAAAATATACTCTTGGGATCCACAATAAGTGATCACTAAGAAGAGATACTTTTCAGCAATTACTGGTCTAAGTTTATGGTATCCTGGGGGATACAATGAGGACCGAAAGGTGTAGAGAGATGTGGTCTTCATCCTAAGGACCTCAGGAGTTTGCAATTTATAAGGGAGATATGAAGGCCATTCAAATACTACAAGGCAAGTGCCTGCATGGTACTTGATGGTGTCCATTTAAAAACAGTTTAGAAACAAATTTTCAAATAGTATAGCTTTGTCGATATAACTTTAAAAACAGCAATAAAAACTTTTAAAAACAGAAATACATGGAGGAGATACAAAAATGACAAAAAATGCTAAGGGTCACACAAAAAATACTATGGATGGTAGAATGTCAAGCAATCTGGATTTTCTTCTTTGTACTTTTCTGCTTAAAGAAAAAAAAATTTCAAAATACAGAGAAGCACAAGGAAGAAAAGGACAAAAAATTATATCTCTAGTACTCAGAAATCTTAAGTTTCTTCTAACTCTACTATTCTAATTTACAGCAGATTATTTTTATTTGAATCTAAAAGAACAGGAAACAATATTATGGTAAATATCTTGGAGCAAGCTATGAAGAGAAGCAACTTCTTAATATGAGAGCTACATAATATTTGCAAATATGAAATATTACAGTCTATCCCATGTAGAGAATGCCAAATTAACTGCTACTATAAAACACTGTGATTCAACTCAATTTAAAATCTTTAGTTTTTAATGCTGTTTCATAACTACTATGTGCAATTTATATTGTCTGTTTAGTTCCCTGCTGTTTCTTCCCTTGCTTCAATATTTTGCCCTAAGAGTTTTCATTAATTTATAAATGTTTATGACTATTATAGAAAAATAATAACAGTCACAGAAAAATGGATCAACGGCTTAAAATGTTCAATTTTATATCCCAATCAGCGTTCAGGCACTGAGAGGTGGGGAGTAGGTTGATTACTAATGAGATTTAGCAAAAGAAAAATTCAACATGTACCTGCGGAGCTCATTGAGTTATTATCTTAATTACCTCTACTCACTGGGCCTTTAGTCATATTTTTTGTTAGCTTTGATTTTTATCTCCAGTTTGAACTTTTGGCTCCAAATATCCATTCCGCATATGATAGACTTAAAGTTTGTACCACCTCCATTTATATGTAGAAATTCTAATCCCTGGTAGGAAGTAGGATCTTGGAAGGTGGCTAGCTGAGGGTGGAGCCTTCATGAATGGGATTATTGCCCTAGATAAGAAAATCTCCCCAAGACTCTTGACACTTTTGCCATGTGAGGTCACAGTTAGAAGACCACCATCTGCAAGCCAGGAAGCAGACACTGAACAGCCAGCACCTTGATCTTGAACTTTGCTGTGTCCAGAACAATGTGAAATAAAATCTTATTGTTGATAGGCCACACAGCCTATAGTACAACAGGCTATTACAACCAATGAACAAAGACATCCATGACTCCCACATGTTATCTATAAATATGTCATTTCTTTTCAATGACCCTGCATTTCTCATAAAGACCACCTTTGTTTTTTGCAGGGTCAAGTAATGAAGAGCATCAGTTTGTACTAAGAGGCTGTATTATTAGCTGAATAGGGCTGCCAGAATGAGATATCACAGACCAGGTGGCTTAGACAACAGAAATTGATTTTCTCAGAGTTCTGGAAACTAGAAATCTGAGCACAAGGTGTCATCGTGGTTTGTTTCTTCTGCGGGCCATGAGGGAAGGATCAGTTTCAGGCCTGTCTCCTTGGTTTGTAGATGGTCATCCCCCTGTGTCTTCACATGGTCTCCCCTCTATGCACACGATTATATCCTAATCTCCTCTTCTTATAAGAACATTAGTCACTTGCATTCCGCTGTCATATCACTAATTAGAATAAATAAAATAAAATTTAAAAAGCAATAGAATAATAAAGGAGTCAAGAAAAAAAAAAAAAAGAATACCAGTCACATGGGTTTAGGACCCAACCCATTAATCTCATTTAACCTTATTACTTCTTAAAAGGCTTGTCTCCAAATACAGTCAAGTTCTGTGGTACTGTGATGGTGAGGCCTTTGATACACAGATGGGAAGGTACACAATTCAGTCCATAACACAAGAATAATCAGGAAGGTGACCAATTTAAGTATGTAATATGGATTTAAACAAAAAATAAATAATGTCTGTCTTGGGTACATAAAAACACAAACAGCTATTCCTTCTCTTCTGAGTTGCCTGTGCTGGAAAACATAAAGGGATTATTGCTGACCCATCAAGAAAAGGACACAGACATCTGAGTCCTTTTGCATGTGTGTAAGTAGTTGGAATGGAAGGCAGAGTGTTGTAAAGCTCTCCAGTGAGTGTCCCAGAAGCAGAGGGCATGGGGCATGCATCTTTTGGCAGAAGACAAAGCTGCACATTGCAATAATCTGCCCATAGACCAAGAAAAAGTTAACTGTACAAAAGAGACAAGGAAATAAGAAGAGTAAGGGGAAGAGTAGATTCAGAAGAAAACGAGAAATTTTTAAGGAATACAGATCTATCTGTCTATACTTTCAATGTCTTCACTTTTTAAGTATGCTTATTAGGGCTCAATAAACAAGTAATGATTTGACAACAATTCTCCCAAAACACCTTTTAATCCTAATATTGAAAGAATCTCAGGAAGGTATGAGTTTTCTAGTTGGACTATTCAACTTGTCACATATTTTTCTCTTTTTCCAAGAAAAACTCATTAATCCAAAAAGGCTAACCCCCAGGTAAATTACTTTAATCCAAGAATATTTTCTGATACAACTATGTACAGCAATGATGGGGTCAATAAAGGATATGTTTCCTTCCTAAGAATCTTGCAAGAAAAGAAGATTTAAAGTTTCTGGCTCATGAGACAACTAAATAGCTATTGTTCAAGTAGAACCCAAATATGTATATAGTAAGTCCTATCTTATTTTTGGGTTGACTCTTAGCACAAATTTAAATATGCCCCATGATTAAGAATATGTATATATTAAAAATACACACACAGCTGGGCGCAGTTAAGAGCAGTTAAGACTGGTAATTGGCCATTTAAATAACTACAACAACAATAAAAAGCATAAATTAATGAGGTAACTATATATAGACACCTTTATTTTAAATAGTTTATTTTAGTTAAAAGCATAAATGTCTATCTAGTCATTATTTTTTGCAGTGCTAAGATTTAATTTTGAGTCAGCTTATTGTCCTCTATTCCTTCTTTTTAAATAAATTATGTACATACATATATCATTTGGGATTTCCAGTTCAGTGGAAAGTGACAAGGACACTTGCAAACCAACATGAATGTTGAATCCTAGATTCTGTTTTTATTTTTGCAAATTTTAACCCCATTTAATTGTACAGTATTACTTTAAACCTCAGTTAATGTCAAATGTGACATTTATGGTGCCCTTCTGTGGCATACACTGTTGTCAACTATTTGTGTGGGGAACTGAGTAAGCCATAGGAGAAGAAGAGCCCATAATGCTGTCCACATACTAATTCTCTTAGTTGGTCTGCACCAAAATAAATCATCAGAGACTAAAAAATAACTTTGGTAGTGTCTTGCAGTATCTGAAGTTTTCACTGCTCTGGAAATTTAAAGTTTCAAAAACACACAAACTTTATTTCAGATCATTTGGAGATAACGTTAGACTTGAGAATTGAGTCAGTAAAGCTATATTTTTCCGTCTTCCTGATAAAACTTTTGTATAGTTATTAATAATCCCCCAAAATCGAGGAAGTCTGCATCTCTCCTCCCAGGGAAAGATGCTTTTCCTCAGCAGAGACTCAGAGAAAGGAAGTGGAATATTGGGAAGCCTACAACTAAGGCACAATGTTCTCTAACCCAAAAGTTTGCAAACTGGGCTATGTACACCCTGGGGATATCCAAAGACTTTCCTATGAGAAATCAGGAAAAGATAGTTTTAGGAGAAACAATTTCTACTCCTCAAATTTCCTCTGTACTCTCCTAAAACTTCTCTTCCTAAAAATGTACTTGGGGTCATGATGAGTCTTAAGCACTGCTATTCTCCCTCCATTTTATATGACTCTTTATTTTTACAAAGAAAAGTATATATTTTTTTCACCATCTGGTGTCTTCTTAGGGTGCATTGAACTTAAGAAAACATAGGAGAAAAAAGGGACAATTTTAAGTATTGTCTAAACATTGACATAACAAATGGTTTTGGTGACCGGGCAACCAATCTGAGTGCATGTCAGCTCCCCATTCTTTGCTGTCAACACAATTGAGTTGTCATGAAAAGTTTATCAGAAACATTTTTGGTAATAGATCACCACGTGATTTTTGACAAGTAACTGCAGAAATGCAAAGAAAAGTGATATGGCTATTGTAACAAATCCCTCCCCTTCCCATCTACTTTTATGGACAAGTTTGCTAAGGACAAGAGAAGACATGGCATGAATTAAAGAAGGGGAAAAAAAAAAGCAGAATCTGTACCAGAAAATGATCAGAAGTTGGAGAGGAAGCCATAATAAACGAGCCTGTTCAGCTCATCTCATTTAACTAGAACCAATTCACTCCTGGAATTGTTAATATTTAAAGCGGGGTGCAGAAGCTACCCAATTTGAATTTGAATATTTGAGAACTTCAAGTCTGAATTTCTTTGTAATAGAAAGAATTTTGGTGGTAGGAGTGGGCAACGGACAAGAATTCTACCATAGCCTTACAAAGTACTAGGTTTTCTAACTAAGGAGGCAAAAACAAAGAAAGCTACTCAAGAGTCCAGTGGACACTTAAATAGGAAATAGCATTGTACCAGGGTGCAGTAGTGCAGGCCTGTAGTCTCAGCAACTCCGGAGGCTGAGCCAGGCTGATTACAAGTTCAAAACCAACCTTAGCAATTCAGTGAGCCCCTAAGTAACTTAGAGAGACCCTGTCTCAAAATAAAATATAAAAAAGAGGGTCTGGGTGCAGTGGTAAACGCTTATAATCCCAGCGGCTTGGGAGGCTGAGGCAGGAGGATCTTGAGTCCAAAGCCAGCCTCAGCAACTGCAAGGCGCTAAGCAACTCAGTGAGATCCTGTCTCTAAATACAAAATAGGGCTGGGGACGGGGCTCAGTGGTTGAGTGCCCCAGTACCAAAAGATATACATACATATATGTAAAGGGCTGGGGAAGTGGGGAAGTGGCTCAGAGCCCCTGGATTAAAAGTGGCTTAAGTGCCCCTGGATTCAATGCCTAATACCCCCCCCCCAAAAAAAAATTGTCGGTTTATATTTTTGTTGCTTTTGGATACACAAACTATCTAAAAACTGACAATTTTACATACAGTATCTTTTACTGTGATGAAAAATGACTGAATTATCAGGTAGTACTAAGGATATGTTCATTCTTTCTTTATCACCGTTGAGTATATTGTCACTACAGAAACCCTCTTTTTTATATTAAAAAGGTGTGAACAAATAAGTCTCAACAAACAAACAAAAAAAAGCTTCTAAATCTTTGGGCGATGCTTCCAAACATACATCTTCCGACTTTTTTTTCCTTGTCATGAACTATAATGCTCCTCATTCGTCTTTCCTCAAAGGAAATTTACAGTTGAGTGTGACTATCTCTGCTTAGAGCCAAGTGCATCTTTCACACAGGCAGCCAACTTCACATAGATTCAGGGATGATCCTTTGAAGGAGCCAGAAGAGCCGTATCATTTTATCCTCATGCATGACTGAGGGGTATAAAATCCCCATTCCACCTCTAGGACTAGTGCATAACCCACAAACATACACACAAACAACAATGCTGGTGAGATTTAGCAAACTAGAGGGACTATCAATTGAAATTTTCCACTCTGAAACAATTTCATTAGAGATGGCAGTGCTGGAAACGGTATTTTATAGTTGACTTCCACCAAATTACAACGCAGCTCAGATTCAAAGTCTCTATTATCTTTGGCAGAGGTTTTTAAGACCATTTTTATTTACTCCAAACTCTATATGAACAAAGCCAGCACAGGTCCTTTGCAATTTTTACATCAAGCACTTCATGCAGTAATTAAGTAAATAAAAGATCTCAAAGAAAGCAACAAGAGAAAGCACCAGGCATCGCTTACTGATTGGTAGAATTTTGGGGATTTAAAATTTCTGTTTTACAACTGCACTTTATTACTGTTTTATCCTTAAGATGTAATAAGTCCCAACTGCTTCAGTAAGGATGAAGAAGCCTTCACAGCTTTAATGAAACATTTTATTTGCTATTGAAACTTTTATTATTTCCAAATGGTAACAGACAAGAAAAATAATCACCACTTCTATTTGAAAAAAAAAAAAAAAAAAACTTTCAGTAATTTTAATTGTTTTGTTTTGGGATAGATTTTAAGGCATTTATATTTGTTATATTTATGCTTACTGTTTTAACTTAGTTTTAATGGACTAAAGAAGTATATACATATACACCCTATTACAAAATTATTAATTGAAATACTAGATAGTTATATACAATTATGCACCATCAAATAAATATTGGTCTATTCTGAATAAGAACATCTTGGCATTTAAGATCCTGTATATCCCAGCTGCTGACCATAGGCATGTGACAGTCACAGGTAAGGGACAAAGGCTTGGAAGTAGAACTGCCTGGCTTTGTATTCCAATTCTGATCCTTCCTAGCTATGCCGTCTTTAGCAACTTCTCAGTTCTCAACTTCCTTATCTGTAAAAATGAGGGTGACTAGAACCCATCTCATGGACAGTGGGAAGAATCAATGAGTTATTTCATATAAACCATTAGAATAGAGACTGACACATGGTAATCAATTAATAAATGTTTAGTTCTAACATGGTTTACATAGGTGAACAGATGCACTTCTAAACAGGATGTACTATCAGAAAATACCATTCATTCTCATACAATTGTTGAGTTTTACTTTATTCTGGACACTGTGCTAGGTACAGAGGGAACAAAGATTAATAAGATGTAGTGCCTCCTTCTCCAAGAACTTAGTATTGTAATGCAAAATATTTATTACTATCTTCATAACTTTTTTGAAGAGTACAAGAAGGATACTCTTTCACTAAATCACAAATTTGTTTTTTCCCTCTTGTACTTGGAACTAATAGAGCTTCAGAAAAATTTGACTTCAGTTTCTGAAATCTTAATCATGCACAATTTAATAAGCAGCTTCAGGTTTTTCCACATTTTAAAATAGATGATTAAATGGTCTAATCAGATTCTAACTTAGCCAAAAACTTGAAAAACAGGAAGACAACCATGACTGACACATTCATTTTCTCAAATGTGGATGTACTGCAAACAGCAGCTGCAGAAAAATAATGCTATTTGCATCCCACATGACCCATGGCCAACTAAATTGCACAGGAATTCAACTTCAAAACATTAAAGTACCTAAATGAAATTCCATTTAAGATAAAACATGAAGCTCATTTAGTCATAACTTCATCAATTTCCAAAAAGTTCTGAAACTGACTTCCAACAGGACACCTTATAGGGCTTGGCTTTTTCCAAATGCTTATGTCCCTACACTCAAGAGAATTTATTCAACAAGTTCGACTATAAATCCCAAGAACAACTAATGTGGTGTTACAGACATCACAAACTCCAAATGATCTTAAATATGTTGTCTTTTGCTAATTTGCTGCTCTAGAAAATGTGCAATAAATGCAATTAAAAAGGAAAGCATTTTTAAATTACTTGCAAGACCAACTAGGATATTTATCTGCCTACTAGATGTATCATAATAAAAAACCCATCTAATATGCATTACATTGCTTAATTCAGAAGGAAATTGGATATCATCCCTTCCAAAAAGAAAGAAAGAAAGAAAGAAGAATGGAGACTTTTTTGTGAGTGTGCCATAGTCAATAATGACAATGTTAACTTTCTAGAATATACTAAATATTGACAAAATAGATCTTGTAAGGAGTCACCCTACCCAAGGGAAATCATGTATAAACAAATAGGCACATATCGCCCTCCTCTTGCCATCCTTTGCTGTGTCATATCACTTTCCTTGGTTATAATCCTTTTAAAGGACCCTGGTGATCCCTTTTGAGATTGAGAAGATAAAAATCCTGACATAAAGGCCTCCCCTCACAATGAGACCTTCCTCAACATGGAATCAACTCACATCTCTTTTAGATGCAAGCCGCTAGGTGAAAATTTATCTCCGATTCAAATCTCCAAACGAATGCATATTTTGGTAACCTCTCCTTTTGCATTTAAACACATATGTTCCACACCACAGGATCGTCTTCATCCTAGCTAAAGTCCCTGCTTAATGTATGCGTTTTTCACAATCATTTTTTTTTTTAATCTTTCCAGGCTGAACGTTTTAAAATGGGGCGAAAGTCGGTGAAAGAAGGGGAAGGAGGGGATACGATGCCTGGGATTTCTGCCATCCTCGCTGCAACCTAGAATACGTATTATTTTTTTTTCTCTCTCTCTCCCCAGCCCTCCCTCTCTCCCCCTCTCTCCCCTCCGCAGCAGGAGGGAGAAGGAGGGGCCGCTGGCTGGAGCCGCCACCTGCCGCAGCGTGGAATAGCTCCAGTTGTCACTTACCCAGCAGGGTGAGAATGGCTCATTTTTGCAGGATCCCTTTTGGACCCCGAGGCAGGTGCGGCGGGTGGGTGCGTGGGGCCCGGTGCACACTGGCGCCCAGGCAGTTGCGCTTGCGGGGTGGCTTCGCACTGCGGTCGCCAGTGCGTGGGGCACCTGAGCTGGGCCGCCGCCCCTCGGCTCCCGGGCTCCCTGCAGCCTCCCGGGCCCCCACCCTCTGGCGGTATCCACAGCCTCCCGGTTGCTAGGAGAGGAGGAAGGCAAGCGCCTAGGGTCTGGAGCAGAAGCACTGCTGGAACCCAGCCTGGGGAAACTGGAAGTGAAGCCAGCTTTCCCTTTTTTCTGGGCCCTGAGATGGGAGGAGACCCAGACGGGTCCCCTCTCTGTTGCTCTGTGGGCATGGGTTCCCTGGCATTCATAATCTGAAAACACAAACACACGGGGATGTGGGGGAAGGGGAGGAAGAGCGCGCGCGCGCGCGCGCGCGCACACACACACACACACACACACACACACACCTGTTTTGGCCTGTGTGTTTCATGTTAGACCCTGGGGAAAAAAAGAACTGGGTGAATGTGCGAAAGTAATGAGAGGTACAGCTACAGGGAGATAGTAGCGTTTCCAGTCCTAAAACAGACCCTAGACTGTAAGTTTAAGGGTAGAAAAAAATCTCCTTCTCGTTTCCATGTGGGTTTTGACTTTGTTTCTGCCTGTACAGGCCTTCTTTGTTTTTGTTTGAGGTCCCTGCTCACTCTAAGCTCAGTAGACTAGCTGACAGCTTTGATGTTCAGAGGTAGAAAAGATGCAGTTGTTCAGGAAAGCATGCTGGGACAGTAATTGTAACCATATAGGAATCCAGGTCTAGAATGCAGGTCTCAGATGAAGACGCCTGCATTTAAATGAGAGCGCCTTGGTAGGAGCAAGTTTAAGTGCTGGGTTCAGGTGACCCTCTCTTTGGATTGATCTTGCTCTGTCAGGTTTTTGCTCCATCTCTGGCTTCAGGAATCGGTTCAGGAATATCTGGAGTATCTGAGCTACCTGTGGGTCTCCATTCTAGCTCATTCACACTCAGAGGTGAGAAGGACATCATCTCTTTCATGGCATTCTGCTTTTCCACATGAAGGCCCAGCAAGCCTTTCAATCTACTTATGATGACATTCAAGGCCCTCCATCATCTGGCCCCAGTATCCTTCATCAGCCTCACTGTGACCACTTTCTACACCTCCACTTGCCTTCAAATCTAGCAAAACCAAATGCTTGCACTACCCCTATAATTGGAATATATGTCTACCTTTAACTACAGGGAAACCTTTTATTTATCATTCAACACTCAGTTTGAACACTGTCTTCTGTGACATCCTCAAGTTTGCTGATGGCACTGGTTTGTGTGCCCTCTTGACCTGGACATACCTCTATTTTACACTCACCATTGAACTACACTTGCTGGCATATGTGGTTTCCTTTGCCCTTTGCATGTGAGCTCCTCTCTTTTGCAAATTTACTTTATTTCTCTATGTTCTCAGAAGCATGCAGCATTTTACAAATGTTTGGAGCAAAAATGGAGTGAAAGAAATATCTTCTAAGGTAGAATTTTAATTGAGTACTTAGTAAATGTTTCTCTTGACTTTTTATTGAGCACTTACTAACATTATCTCATTTAATCCTCATCTTCACCTCCTGAGATTGGCTTTCTCCTCCATTTCATAGCTATCCAAAACCGAGGCACAGAGAAGTTAATAATTTTGCCTGAAGTCTACAATAGCTGTCAAATAGAAAAACTAGGATTCAAATCCAGATCTGCTTGATTCTAAGAGCTGTAATTTTAACAACTATAGTGAGATTTCTTTTCCCACATTTCTTGCAAATTGTTGCAGAATTCAATATTTTTTATGCCATCAAAGACTTCAGACCTGAAAGACCAGAGACATGGGGGTGGGGGAATTGAGGAGGATGCTAGTTCAATAGCTCAGATCTTGAGACTGAAGGATTCAGGGTTACTTTGGGGACCAGATGGCTAGAGCTAGAGATAAACAGAAGTCCTCTCTTTCCCCATATGCTTAGCCTCCACACATCTGACTGAGTCCCATTTGAGATTGCCCTTAATGCTCATCATAATTAGATTTCACCTGGATAAAAATCTAAAACACGGGGGGGCAGGGAGAAAGAGGAGAAGGGACTAGAAAGAGACATAATTTTCCAAAGGTGCTGCCTATCCCTAAGGAGGATGTAAATAATATAATCTTATATAGGTACTACTTGTTACATATTAATTCATTTTTTCAAATAGAAAGTGGTATTCTCTCACTGGTAGAATGAGAAAGGAAATTAAAGTACACTATTTAGATACTTGGGATTCTGTAGAAATGATTCCCTGGCACTCTGCAGACAGTGAGGTACCCTCAACAGCATGCATTAATTCATAAATGGGGTTTGAGTTCTCCACCCCTGTGAGCTGCACAATTTCACATGCCTGATGAAAACTGCAAGGAAGCTACTAATTTTCACTTCAGAAAATGCTCACTGTGAAAATGCATTGGGAATTTAGCCAGAAGGAATTTTTATGTTAATTTCGTGTATGGAGAAAGGGAAAGGGAATAAAGAAAAAACTAAATTAAACGGTTTCAAGACCAAATAGTCACTGAAGTCATTTTCATTTTCTCTCAGGAAAACAAGCCCCCAGCTATTCCCAGTAGTATCATAAATTCATAAAAAGATTTCTGTTTTGTAGAAAGACCTTTGGAGTGGGAATTGGGGTCAAGAGATGAAGAGAAGTAGAAGAGGAGGTAAGGCAGGATTACACCTCCACTGTTGATTGCATCTCCACTTTGGGTGAACAGGACATGCACCAGAGAATGATAGATCTAAACTCTCAGTGACCATGTCCTAGATCAGGGGTGGGTATTCTATGGCTTGCCAGCTAAATCCAGCCCACTGCTTGTTTTTGTACAACCTGAAAAAAGCAATGGTTGCTACGTTTGTAAATGCTTGGGAAAAAAATCAAAAGAATATTCCAGTATGCAAACACACCGATTTTTGTGCAAATCAGTTACTGATGACCTTGTACAACAACAGCAATGTTGAGGAGTTACAACAGTGACCCTATGGCCCATAAAAACCTAAAATATTTACTATCTGTTTCTTTACAGAAAAAAAAAAAGCAAACCCTAGTCTATATTATCTTTACAAAGAGGTAATTTATCCTCACAAACTTTGAGAACATGTGCCACCCTTTTTTAACCTTGCATTCCCAGAACCTATCACAGTGCCTGGGTCCTGAATAAGCAAATAAATGAATATATTGGAGAAATAAATATGTCTATATGCTTATCTTTCTTGTGAAGAAAACAAATCAGGTAACCAAGACTTTACCTTTTTTTTATTTTTTATTTTTTAGAGAGAGTGAGAGAGAGAGAATTTTTTTAATATTCATTTTTTAGTTATTGGTGGACACAACATCTTTGTTTTTTGTATGTGGTGCTGAGGATCGAACCCGGGGCCGCACGCATGCCAGGCGAGCGCGCTACCGCTTGAGCCACATCCCTAGCCCCACCATTACCTTTATAAGATGGTTACATTTATAGGACCTTGTTCTGATACCTTACATTCCCCAAAGTTAGATTGGGTTGCTTAAAACTGTAGCATCAAGATGCTTGGAGAACAGAGTCAATGTGCAAGGATTTAACTTTAAATTATTGAAAACAGGAATTCCGTGCCTTGAAATTGCATCAGAACTGCTATACTCTCATCCCCCAAAATTTATATGCTGAAACTTAAACACCAATGTGATAGTATTAAGAGGTGGAGGCATTAAAGGGTGATTAAGTTGTGAGAGAAGAACCTCATAGATGGGATTAGGGCCCAAATAAAAGGCTTTCTTCTTCTTGCCACATAAGAACAAAGCACTTGGTCCCTCAGAGGATGCAGCAGCAAGAAATCACATTGAAAGAAGTGAGCATCTCTCACCAAACACACTGGCACTTTGATTTTGGACTTCCAGGCCTCTACATTTATGAGAAATAAATTTCCATTATGTATAAACTATGCAGTCTGTGGTAGGTGTTTTATTATAGCAGCACAATGAGACTGAGACACCAGTCTTCTCTAATAAGCCTGATTCCAGTGAGCCATTTAATGAAGCTTAACATTAGAAACAGGAAAGGCTGAGAGGAAACACACAATGGCTAAATGGATAGACTCAAAGGGGCATTTTCCTAATGTGGAGTTCTCAGTAGCTTGGGTAGGCAAGGTACCGCTAGATCCTTCCACTCCTATTTCTGAGCCAGAAACTGCAAGCAGATCAAATGGAATGGGGACAAAGGATTTATTTAGAGGCCATGGGAAACAATGGTTATTTACTAGGCAAGAGGTCTCAAAGATGAATGGAACTCCTGTCTGCCTTCAAACTTGAAGTCTATTGGCTATAAAGACCCGTAGTCAAAGAATGACAAAGCAAAATGATAAATGCTATGATGGCAGTCTGTATAAAGTGCAATGGAAGGAGACCCTCAGAGTTATACAAAAGTACATACAAGAGGAAGTGAGGGGAAAGGGAAAAATAATACAAGGGGGACAAATGAATGTCAGTAGAGGGGGCAGAGAGAGAAGAGGGAGGGGAGGGGAGGGGAGGGGGGATAGTAGAGGATAGGAAAGGCAGCAGAACACAACAGACACTAGTATGGCAATATGTAAATCAATGGATGTGTAACTGATGTGATTCTGCAATCTGTATATGGGGTAAAAATGGGAGCTCATAACCCACTTGAATCAAAGTGTGAAATATGATATATCAAGAAATATGTAATGTTTTGAACAGCCAACAATAAAAAATTTAAAAAAAAATAAAATAAAAGCCTAGGATAGAAAAAAAAAATAAAGTGCAATGCAGAAGTCTCCTCTGACTAAAATGCCTGCTTCACACCCATCCCCCCACCATTTCCAGTCACATACCCACTGCTTGTGATGCTAAACATCACTTTATATTATTACTTCCTCTAGCCTTGTGCTATGGCTAATTTTAGGTGTCAACTCGACTGCAATGAGGAATGCCCAGGGTGTTTCCAGAGGAGGTTGGCATGTACGTCAGTGGACTGAGTAGGGAAGATCACTTCAATGTGAATAGGCACCTTCAAATTGACTGGGGCACTAGATAGAAAACCAAAAGGCAGAAGGAGACTCCCATGTTCTGTCCACTAGAGTGGCAAACCTTCTCCTCCTCCCTCTTGGACTCTAGAACTTGTACGTGCTAGTCCTCATTGGGCTCTTGGGCCTCTGGCCTCAGTCTGGAGGCATGTCAGCTTCTCTGGTTCTGAGGCTTCTAAATTTGAACTGAGCAACATTACCAACTTCTCTGGTTCTCCAGCTTGAAGACAGATTGTTGTGGGACTTCTCAGCCTCCATGATCATAGCCAGTTCCCCTAATATATAAATGTCTTTGCTTTGTAAATTATCTAGCCTCGGTTATTCTGTTATAACAACAGGGGGAAAAAATGAAGGTACTTTAATACCCTAATTATTTCTAACCATCTAGTCCCAGGATTCTACATTAGGAGAGGAAAGAGACTGGCAGTAATGGAGACATGAGAGGGAGAAGAGAAAGAGAGGCTGTTAAGGAGAATAACAACTAAGAGATTTGCAAGACACAATACATACATTCCCGACCCCACCTAAAAATTTGTCTAGAGAAGTTAAAAAAGAACTTAAAGAGAAGGCAGTGCTCAAAATCAGTAGAAGTTGGCCGGGGAGATGGGACTCAGGGGTAAGAGACAGGACTTCTCCCATCTAAGTCTCTCCAGCCGAGGGTAGACTCATCCAGGGTCTATGACCCTGTCCTGCTTCTGTAGCCCAAACATGAAAGGAGTTTGTGATTTGGAACAGAATAAAGGAGAGTGGAAAAAGAAAAAAAAAGTAGAAAATGACTTCATCAAAGAAATGGGATTCAAAGAGGACTCAGGTGTGTCAAGCTGGCTGCTGTGGGATCCCCTGCTCTTCTAATGTTCCATCTGTATTTCCCATGGCATATGTTCACATGCTGTATTACTTTTGTGCTTGTTTCACCTTCTCCAGAACACAGGGTAAGTTTATACACTTTCCTTGAGTGTCAATCAGATCACCAGGAATTTAGGAAGCATTTAACAAGTATTTATTGACTAAATGATAGGTATATTGTCCATATTTCCCTTCACACTCCAGTGGGAGAAGAGGACATGAAGAATGTGATACATAAGAGTCACAAAAAAGTGTTTCTCTGCCTCTGGTCCCACTCACGTATTTGTTAAATATTAAGGAGTTCACTATGTAGATGATTGTCCACCATTAGGCAAAAATACCTTCTAAGCTACAGGAGCTGAATTTGGGGAGAGGAACTGAGTGAAGCTGTCATTTGGGCCAGATGCAAGGGAAGACTAGGTTTGCTTACTTGTTCTAATGTTTCTGAAGCAGCTACAGATGACTGACACTACTGCTTGCCACTGGAGAGGTTATATGATGTATATATTTGGAGTACACAGAACTGAGATTCCACTCGGCCTAATCCTGCAAAATATCCATGGACAGTTTATCATATATCAGACACAATGCCAAGGGTTCCACTCATTGAATCTTTACAGCTATCAAGTAGTATTTTTACTACATTTTATAGATGAGGAAACTAAGACTCAAATAAGTTAAATACCAGCTAGTAAGTGACACAGCTAAGATTCCAATATCATTCTCTGTGATTCCAGACCCATAGTCTTAAACAGTTTGCTGCATTCCTCTCTCTCTTCCAAGATGTAAGAAAGCATCACCACACCAGGGAGGGGGCTTGGTAATAACTGTAAGTTCTCTGATCTCAAATGGAAGCTGTTAGCTGCAACAGCTGTTCTTCTCCCAGCCCCCCTCACTCACAGCAGCTCAGCAATGTGGCTGGTGAAAAGATACCGAAGAGCAAGAATTTCATTTTCTTTTCTTTTTTTTTTTTTTACCACAGAGTAAATGGAATATTCCACACCTTTCCCCCCTTGAGAGCATTCATCTCTAAAAAAAAAAATGTTTATAGCTTCATTTGGTTTAAATGGCACTGGACTTACTCTGTTTCATGGAAGCAGAATAGCACTGGTCTTCAAGCATTCTGGCATCATAAACTTCTGCCTGAATTATCTTATTCTTCCATCTATGGCTGAGAGGAGAGGAAGGGCTTTGAGCCTTTGAATTACATTGTATAGTCAAGAACATTAGCTTCTTAAACAGCCTCCAGCCAAGACTGACTGGTGTTGCTCACCTGGAGGTGGACATTAGTCAGGCTCATAAAACAAACCATCTGAACTGTAATATCATTTTTTTCTAAAAAATAAAATAAAAACATAGTTTTATTGCTTTCACATTCGTATTGTCACTCAGACCAGATTAAGGAATTGCTAACTGATAGGGAAACAGATATTGGCTAGTTTTAAAGATACCTTTTGTTAATTACCATATTAGTGTTACGTAAATAAGAACTCCTAAAGGAGTTTATGGAGTTTTGTCATAGGGTTTACATGTACTCCTGTTAAGTGTGCTTTCACTAGTGATGGCTTAGCCAACACTGTCACCCCAAGGGCAGAAAGTTTAAAAAAAAAAGAATAAAAAGTTCCTGTCACTGTTGGAGTGATTACAGAATTTGAATTAATGAGGATTTCTTATTATAATAAAAGACAAGAACTCAATGAAAGTTATGAAACAAGCAAAGAAAATACAAAAAAAGGAAAACACAGGTCTAGAACAGGAGTTGAAAGGAGTGATCACGTTAGCCAGATTCACATCTCTGACCCAAATACTTTGAGGCAATCAACTTGTAATGAGAAAAGGCATTCTGTTCTGGAAGTTTCTGTCCGTGATCCGTTTGCCCCTTTGCTTCTGATCCTGTGGTGACGCATCGTGTCTGTTGGGCAGTGTAAGGTGGAGTGTCACCTCAGGACTGGGAAGTAAAAGAGAGGAAGAGGAAGGGACTAGGTTTCTCTGAGGGCACACCCTGGTGAGCTAAAGACCTCCCACCAGGCCCACTTCTGAGGGTTTCCATCACCTCCCAACATGGTCTGGAACCCAGTCTTCAACACATGGCCTTTTGGGGGACAGTTCAGATCCAAAGTAAAGCAGTGATTATCTACAGGCCAACTGCAGTAAAGCCCAAAGCAGTGAAAATAAATCACCAAGGAGCAGATTTAAACAGCAAAACCTCACTCTTGAAGCTCTTCCAATTCACACAGAAACAAAAATCCAGCAATTCTTTGAGATATGGGCAGTTTTGTAATGTGTATGCATGATCTTCATAGCTAATTGAAGATTAGAATTGTGGGATTGCAGGCTGTGGAGGTGGCTCGGTGGTAGAGTGCTTGCCTAGCATGTGTGAGGTCCTGGGTTGGATCCTCAGTGCTGCAAATAAAAATATAAATAAACAGTTGGATTTTTTCCTTTTCTCTAAGTTTCTTTTTCTTTCTTTCTTTTTTTTAAATCCTTTCCTCTCACATCAAATCCCAAATACTTATTGAGGAGGAAGAACCATAATTGCAGGGTTTTATTCTTTGCACCTGTGCAAGGCTGTCACTACAGGGAGATTTTCTCCCTGAGCCAAATGGTCAGTCTGACAGGGATGGGAGAAATGCTCTGATGAGCACAGGTTCTGCACCACTGGAAACAGAAGCACAGAATTTCATGGCACTTGTCGCTTCTATGTGTTCTGTAGTCACACACAGCTACCAAGGCTATTTCCTACATTGTAAGCCAAAGGGGGGGAAAGCAAGATGGTTAACACTGGAGTGTGCTACGGTGGGGAGAAATATTTAATAAGCAGGAAAAGGAAGTCTAGATGAGAATATGCGAATTAGAAGGCAAATAAATAACAAAGGAAGAAGCAAAGACTTAAACAGAAGGCACACAGTTTTAATTATTCATAATAGCAAAAAAATAGGAAACCCACAAATCCCCTCCATTTTACTTGGAGGCATGCCTCAGCACTTAGACTTGAGTAGTTCCATTTATTATATCTTCTGAAAACTTTTTTTCAGATGTACCCAAAAGGCCATGTTATAAAGAATATGTTTTATAAAAATTTTAGTTAGATTTATGGCTCCCCAAAATATCCACGTGTAAACCAGAGACCTGGGTTTGAGTCAGAATTCAATCACTGTGAAGATGGGACTTCTTTGGGCATGCACATCTCCACTCCCTAGACAACAGTTAGGCATAGCCAGTGACTGGTGCTGGCCAGTGAAGTGTGGGTGAAAGTGATGCAACACTTCTGGATAGAAACTTTTTAGGGTTCCTGCAGGACTCACTGTTTTTCTTTCCCTGCACAATGACCAACAATGTAGTTGATGGTGTGTGCCTCAGCTTTTCCTCCTCAGCAAGGGCAATATGCAGCAGAGCACCCTCCCCTAAACCCACCATGGTCATGAACATGAACAAAAAGCAAACCTTTGCTGTACAGAGCAGCTGATATTTGAGGGGTGGTTGATCACAGTAAAGCTGGCCTGTGGTCATTCATACAGCCACATGACTCTGGGAAAGCTACTCACAGTATCTAAGGCTATGTTTTCTCACCAGAAAATGAGGATGGCCTTACATATAATAAGCATTCCAAAAAAAGGTGATTTGCTTATTCTTATAATAACAACTACACATTATTAGACAGCCACCTATTCCAGTCACTGTCTTCTCTTACTTACATCATCCCTCATTCTCACATCAATCTTTTTTTTTTCAAGAGAATTAAATTTATTTTTAACTTACACATAAAAACATAAAATTTGCACATGTTAAATTGGATAATATGATGTTATGATACATGTACACACTGGGTAATGTTTACATGAGATTAAATAAATCTATCCTTTCAAACATTTATAATAACACCAATGTATTCTATTCAACCTCTGTTATAGGTAACAGATTTCCTCGTCATTCAAACTTAAATTTCTCCCATCTTTCTTCTCTTGTACCAACTTGCAAAGTTTTTTTTCTCTTCCTCACTCCATCTAAAAATGATTTGAACATTCAGTTTGCCTCACATCAATCTTATAAGGTAGGTGTTAAGACCACTTTTTATTGATGATGAAACCAAGCCTCAGATAGTTATACTAGATTAACAAAGCTCAGCTGTCTTTTCCACCATGCCTCCTCCCCTAGAAGAAACTAGCTAATTTACCACTAAATAAGAAATAATTTGATATATCTGTAATCAAGACAAAGATCTTAACATTAAAGAAACAAATAAAAAGAAAATAGATTATTTAGAATTTTATGTCATTATGTTCTACAGTATTCATAGAATCTCTCTCACTAGCTCACTTGGTTTTAATGATCCCAGCTAGAGACACACCCAGCAATTCCCAGTCTGAGCTTGCCAACTCCTGAGGGTTTATTAAGGGAGTAATATGGGTTTGCAAGCAAATCTCAGGATTTCCACAAGTCTAGAAGAAATAATATATTTACAGAGGACAAGATGACCCAAGTTAAATAAAAAGTTTTATTTATTTTTTATCAGAGTTTGTAATGGCTCATCTCACAGTGGTACATTAACTTTCTCATAGGAAGACTTTTTTTTTATTATCATTCCTGAATAAAAATAGACTTCTTCAAAATATTAGGTTCATGATGATTATATATCTCACAAGAAGGAACTAATTTAAAAGATTGTTAAATAATACTGTTTCCCAAATCTCAAATTTTGACCAAGACAAAGCTAACGTTACCTTTTTCTAACTTATTACAACTTAGCTTCTAATAACCCACGATGTTCCCTTTAGCCCAGTGAGGCACTGGGAAATAGTATGGCAGGAAACATAGCTGACCATCAGGGAAAGGTGGTAAGGACCAGTGCAGGGTTCATAGACCAGCCATGAAGTGCACTCAGAGGAGGATAAGGAAGGCTGCTCTTCCGTCAAGCCTACAAAAAGAAGAGCTGACCGGTGAAATGGTCAGAATCAAAGTCACCTGGTTATTTGGGAGACACAGACAAGACACCTAGAATTTGGGGGAGGATCTGTCTCAAAGCACTTGGCAGGAAACTGGGGAAAAAAATGTGTGTGTGTGTTTTAAAGGAGACTGTTAAAATGGAATTGTGGCCACCCTCCCTTTCCCACCCCCTGCTGAAAGTCCGCTATTTATTTTCAGACTCAACTAAAGGCTCTTCAGCTGTCACCAGAACAAGGACATAGTTAAGTGTTTTTCAAAGAGACTCTGTGTCCAGATTTCAGGAGGACAGTCATAGGCCTTGTCATCAAAGCAAATAAGCTCTACTCTAGTCACAGTCCCAGGAGCAGCAGTAATGACAATTAAAAAAAAAAAAAAAAAAGCTGCATGCATACCGTGTACCAGGCTCTGAGCCAAGCGTGTTAAATGTCATGTCTCATCTTATACTAAAATACTATTATTTCCACCTTTTTACCGAAAAAGGTTCTGAGAAGAAAGGAATTGAAGTAATTTTCCTGAAGTCAGACACCTGTAAGTGGTGGCACCTCCTTCGAAGTGGCTCTCAGCCTCTATGTTACACTGTCCCCTGCAGGACAGCTGGGGATGAGCCGACTACAAATTGTGGGTGTCCTCAAAGAAAGTAGAGGGGAACTGTATTTATTTAGTGCTTCTAATGTGCTAACCACCCACATGCATTATCTCATTTAATTTTCAATTCTGATGGAGAGATATTATTATTTTCATGGTACAGAAGAGAAAAAAATGAGGCTTACAGACATTAAAAGTTAACAAACTAAGCAGACAAGGTGAGATGCCAACCAAGGAATTGTAAATCCGGATTTTGTGGTGATGCTCTCTATAGCAAGTGCTTCTAATTTGGCCTCAAAAAATTGTTTGCATGTACAAAATATCAAGTATGTGTCCAAATTTCAGTTTATTTGAGAAATACCTGGATGTTTTTGTTGATATAATTTTGTGACATAGAAACTAAAAACTTCAATATGATACTGGCTGATATTCTCAGATGTATAGTTTCCTCTTTGTTTTGCATTAATCTGATCACATTTGTGCTACTATAAATATAGGGTAGTTATATCTCAAGGTACATTAGTCATTATAGTCTCTGAATTGAGTGGAAAACCCACATTTTTCTAAAATTTTCTAAAAAAATTTTCTAAGTTGTAGGCCTCCACATTTGGTTTAAGGAAAGGGGGAAACACACCCTCTCATACATGACAAGAGAGAAATCAACACATTCATAGCTGTCTCCAGGGAACTCCTCACCACCAGCTTTCTGCTCCTTGTCATCCACTCTTATTCTTCTTATGCTAGCAGCAGGTCATGAGCCAATGTGTAGCCTGCATGCACGTCTGGCACTTCTCTCCATTGACTTTAAGGTCAGCTCATACAGGCTGTGCACTGTGTGCCCAACTCCAGAGTGTACAGGGACCATGACATATGGTGCTCTTCACAACTGGGCAACTTAGCAACATTATTGGCACATATTTTTTCCTCTGCCTATTTGGCCTCTGGTAAAATGGAATAGAAAAAAATTTTAAAAAAACAACAACCCTGTTTCACTTACTTACTTCTGGGTATGACATTCAACACTCCAAAATAAAAAAGCTGCCTTTAAATGTGCAATATCAAGTATGTTTATTAAAATGGTGAACATTCTGGAAACCATTTCATAGGAGAAGCCGTTGAAATAACTGAAGATGTCTAAATCAAATATGATGGGACTATGGAAAGTATCAGTGGCACTAAAATGTCTGAAAGGATTTTATGCAGAGGTGCCGCAAAATGCCAGGGGCCATTCTGACTCTGCTGTGGCTCTCAGCACAGAGGAGGCAAGAGACTGAGCAGTTCCATGGGAGATAGCTGAGACTTACAATTTCCAGCTCAGCAAATGTCTCCAGAACCAAACAACAATTAAAACTCCATCACATCAATTCCACAAGAACAGATACACTTTATACCCATTTTACAGAAAGTATGTCCAGAAATGGGATGGATGATATTTATGGTGGAAAGACTCCATATCTCTAGAAGTGATCAAGAAAGGGACTCAAGTCGGGCGCAGTGGTGCACACTTGTAATCCCAGCAGTTCAGGAGGCTGAGGCAGGAGGATCACGAGTTCAAAGCCAGCCTCAGCAAAAGAGAGATGCTAAACAACTCAGTGAGACCCTGTCTCTAAACAAAATATAAAAGAGGACTGGGAATGTGGCTCAGAGGTTGAGTGTCTCTGAGTTCAATCCCAAGTACCCCCTCCCCGACAAAAAAAAGAAAAAGAAAGGGATTCAAATGTTCTATTGGACATTCTTACACAAAATTTTACAAAATTAAATGGATTATAAGCTTCTTCCAGGAAACTAACACCATCTGGATGATGGTGTTGAAACTGTGGTAACGCCTTCTGAAACTCCACCTGTCTTGGTCTTTCCTGGAAGTAGCTTAGGTAAGGTGTTTGATCAAACCTTTACACCTGCAAGTTGCAAAGTTTTTGCCAGGCCCTAAGAAGCTAAGCAGAAACCCACTGAAATTCTATATTCCAGAAGGACAAATAATCACAATATGAGAAAGCAGTGAAAGTAAAAATAAGAAACCTAATCCTGCCATGTATATTAATGAGTTCCCCAACCTCCACTATCAGAAGAGTCTCTAACCTGTGATGTTTTTCTTCTTCATTGTGGTTCTAAACTAGGAGTCAATGACCCAAAGGAAGAAGAAAACCACAAGACACTGTTATGGTTTTAATATGCAGTGCACTCCAAAAGCTCCCGTGTTAATTCAGGAATTATCAGAGGTGAAATGATTAGATTATGGGAGTTGTGACCTCACCAGTAAAAAATTTGAATGGATTACTGGGTGGTAACTGTAGGCAGGTAGGGCAAGTTTGGAGAAGGCGGGTCACTGGGTTGTGCCCAGGGAGGGTTTATCCTTTCTGTGACCCATCTCCCATCTCTCTGCTTCCCAGCCACCTTGAGTTGAGCAGCTTACCTCCTGCTATGCTGCTCTACCTCACCTCAGGTCCAGAACAATGGTCTGCTGACCATGAACTGAAACCTCTAAACCTTTGAGACCCAAATTAAACTTTCCTAAGTTATTCTTAGTGGGTATTTAGCAGGGACTAACAAGGATACTGGGGAATAGGAGTCCCATAGCTTGGCCTGTCTAAAAGCCGTTACTCCTGACTCAAGATGTTTGCTGCCTTCCAGACATGCCTTCTAGGATTAACACATCTTCTGATTTTTCCGCAGAAGCTGAAACATCAGATGGTTTGAGTAAAATTTTCTAATTTGTAGGAAAGGAAAACAAAACCTATCTGTGCTCAGAATTCTGACTGCTGGCTTCCAGTTTATGACTACAGATGAGAACCTCACTAACCTGGAAAGGAAAGCTTCTCCTTCAAAGAAGAAAGGAGGGGTGAGAAGTCCTGGGTATGTTCATTTATGTCTCAATGGACCAGCAGAACATCAAGAAAGGAAGGAACCATGATACTGGTGGGAAGATCTGAAGAAGGCAGATTAGAGTGACTTTCCCTACATGAGGTTGCTCTGCTGGTTTGAAGGGCCAGGGTGTTTGGTCCCTCTCTCCCTGAATAATCCCCATTTAGGGAGGCTACTGAAGCCTCAGACAACAGTGCCCCCTTTAGATAGGGATTAGATTTTCCTCAGGGGAACAAAAAAACTCCCAAGGCCAAGTCTGAAGCAAAAGACACTCTTAGGAAGAAGCAGAGACCTAAAGAAGTGTCGAAAAGTTAGAAAGTAGAGTAACCACCATGAGACCCCCTCCTCCATGAAAGATTTAAGTCCTTGGATTTTTCTTCCTGGGGAAACTAACACCATCTCTTTTCTTCCAGGAAACTAACACCATCTGGATGATGGTGTTGAAACTGTGGTAACGCCTTCTGAAACTCCACCTGTCTTGGTCTTGTCTTCCTGGGGGAAGTGTCTTATTTAGTATATAATTTCAATTGTCTTTTCCTGACAAAGATATAACCCTTCAGTACACAGCACATTTGACATCAACCCTGTTTTTAGATGTAATCTCTGACAGCTTGTTTATAGGGATTTTAATGTTAATACAAGTTTAATTACACCACAGAGCACTAGATGCACCCCTCACCCCCCCCCAAAAAAAAGTGACAGGCACAGGATAAATCTATTTCACTCTGTGTGTGTGTGTGTGTAATGTGTTTAAAAAGAACAAATATAGAAAGAAAATAGTTTGAGATATCTTTAGATTTTAAAGACAAAGAATATAACATAGAGGTACTATAATCATCTATTTTATAATCATGTGTGTACCCTAAAATTAAACAGGTCACAGACAAGTCTTCACAGTTTTCTAAAGTGAGAAGAAATGTGATAAGCAACACCAGGGTTTATATACATTGTTTGGTTTTGTTTTTAACTTACTTAGCTAATGCTCCACTTATTTGGCTAATTCAAAGAAATCTATCAACATGAAGAGACAGACATATGATGATATGGCTAGCCAAGTCAGGACAGATGGCATCCAGCCTGAACCGCCTCCGCACACAAATGGGTGTCAAACAAGGTCGTCAACAGTCCCTGTGCCATCCAGCTTTTCCTATGCAGAGACGGTCGACAAGGCAGCAAGAACTGTGAACACCTGGGTGAGAATGCACCACTGCTCCTCCCAGACCTGCTTGGACTCGGCAGATTGCTGGCCTCCACTAATGTCTTTGGGACAGACCTGGACTGAGTAACTGTGTGCTAACGACTATGAACTGGACGTTCACACACCTGAGGATATATATCTGGTTGTCAATCATTTTTGAAATTTGGTACCACTTCGCAGGCTGACAATTAGCCTGAATAAAACGAAGGTGATGTTTTTAGTTGCCCCAGGCAAATCAGGCAAGCAACCAAAAATGATCATCAATGGTGTGGAGTTAAAAGCCATATCCAATTCCCACTGCCTTATGTAGTCTACTATCTGATGACAGGTCTTCTGCTTTGCTTTTCTGTGGTTCTTTGAGCAACCACCCGTAGTGGAGCTCATTATTGGAACAAGGGGTAACAGCCTACATTAATAAATCCAGTTTATTCAGGGGAACTTAACAGACAGGATTTTTGGTGATGAAGCATCTGATTACAGACAAGGACTGAAGGGCAAGACTGCCCTGCTGTCCAGTCGGCTTCATGGATATGGGACTTAGCTCATTACCATTACCTCCTGTAACAACATCAAATGACAGCACTGGTAGCCTTGTCAAGAAATAAAGCTACTAATCAGCAATTGACATAATATTTGACCAGCCTTTTTAGTAACTGGAAATAGTATCTGTTCAACAGCTGTAGAAATAATGAAGTTTTGCACAAGTGCACAAGAAAATCTATAGAAGTTGTAATCCATTGCATAGATTGCTAATATCCTTACAGTGTTTGTATGATGCTGAACCAACCTTCTGCAAATTTAGGGGCGGATGAAAAATTTAATTACCTGCACTATTCGGTTTCTTTTAGCAGCGAATAGTCCAAGCATAATCTATATAAAAGTCAAAGATGAATAAAAGGAGTGTTAGGATGGAAAAAAAGGGTGTGCACTGCTGATAGATTCACTTTGGTAACTTAAAATGAATAAAATATTAAAGTTTCCCTTTCTCTTTTATTTTGTTTTTCACTACTTCTTTTTCACCCAGTCCATGTCAAGTTCATTAGAAGAATAACAGTCCAATGTATCCCAAAGCATATACATAAAACATATTTGACTAGTCCAAATCTAACTATTTCTTGGACAAAAATCACAAACCATAAAACAGCTTATAATAGTGCACATATTGAAAAAAAATAGAAATGCAGATTACAAGTATTGCCAGGTATAGGGCCTAATCTTGAGGAAGGCTATTCCTACTATCTCAAAGTATCATCTTCCAAAACTGGTTTTGTCCTGCAATAGAAGAAACATATGAGTTAAAAATATAAACTCTCATTTACCCACATGAAAAGGTCTAAGAGGTATATATGATCTTAACCTGATGAAAAATTCTTGTACATCTTCAAAGGGAAGTTTCCACCAGGAATTTGTGGGCACACACATGCCGAGCTTCCTCAGAACACTAATTCTAACTCACCACCTCCACAAAGCATCTGGAAACAGAAAACTACCAGCTCTGGTAGAGCTCACCCTTCATCGAGATCCTTCAATGTTTATGGCTGTGTAGTAATATCTATCATTTCCATGTCTCGGAGATATTTACTGGAGCACAGTGACAGGGCCAAGAGGAGGTCGAGAGGAGGGGGCTGTGGTTGCAGTTCATTGATGAGGAGACCTTAGAGAGAAGATCATCCACTGGAAGATAATTCTATGTGATTTTTATGTAAAATGCCTGGCACTGCTGGCAACATGATAGTTGCTCATTACTCTCAATTTTCTCCTCTGTGAAAGAAATGTGAAAGTTGTCAGAATCAAAATGGAGTTACTTGGGTCAACACTACCAAAAAAAAAAAAAAAAGAATAAATTCAGGAAGTTATGAAGGAAGGGTTTGGACCCTAGATTACCTGATAGTAACCACAAAAGACTGCCAGAGTCAGAAGTTTGCACAAAGATCACGATAACCTTCACAGAAAGCACTTCCACGAGGACATCTGCCCAGCCACTATCCGTTCAACCTCAGAATGACACCACTTAGTCTCAAAATATCTGCTGTGATCACCCTCATGTTCGTCTTTAAAAACCTTCCCTTGCCTCAACCTCTTTGGATATGCTCATGGTTTACTATGACACGTGTATTCCCTTGGCAATGCTCTGCTATTTTCACTGCAATACTATTCCCAAGTAAATATCAGTATTCTTTGGACAATCTCTGTTTTTTATGTACTAATACTATTTTATACCAATATAGCATTTTCAAGAACGTGAAGTATGTTAACATACATCTTCTTATTTGAGCCTCAAAACACTCTTTTGCAGACGGACTTTATGTTTAAAAATAGGCAATCTAAGATACCAGTTATACATAGCCTTAGGTCCCACAGCTAGTACATTTCAGAACACATAACTTGGATTTTCTGATTTCAATACCCCCTTCTTCTTTTACTACCCTGAGCTGCAAGTATCTGGTAATGTATTCCCGAATCACTACCTTTCTTATTTAAAGAATTATTTTTACTATGTGTATTCGTACCTTCAAAGATTATTTTTCATCTCCAGGGTGATTCCTTCTTTCTTTGTTTCTGTTTTCTTTGGCTCTCAATTTGTAAAAGTGCTACATGTCTACTGTTCACAGGTCCGTGATTAAAACTTCTTTATGCAAAATTGGAGCTCTTTAAAGTTAAAGACACCTCATAAAGGAGCTACATTTCATTACGGGCTTTGTTTTTCCTTTGAGTGTTCTGGCTCAGATACCAAACGCAATTTGAATTTTGCTTGTGAGATGGAAAGAAACAGTTGTGTGGCTATAGCTATTATCGTGCCATTACCATTCTGAGGTGTTGATTTTGTGCTTCACATTTTTCCTGTGTTCTTAACTTGATGCCCTATCTTGAATTTTTTTTCACTCTAATCGTTTTTTTTTAATTTGAAGTCTTCCTTTTACTTTGGCAATTTCAGTTGGAACACTACATTTGAAAAAAAAATGTTCATAGAAAAACTGAAGGTTAAATCAGCTTTATTCTGTAAACAGTGCCTAAATTATCATCTCCTTCCCATAACAGCCCAATTAATATGTTACTGCACAGCTGAAAAGCCAAAAAAGCGTGATTAAACATATAGAGCTAGTCCGCCACCTGCTGGTAAGAAACAAACGGCTTTTTTTTTTTTTTTTAAATAGCAAAAACAAATTCAGACAATGGCCCACTTGCTTGGTTAGATTTTACTCTTTGAAACGTATCTTTTGTAATATCTCAAGCCCTCACCCTGTGACAGGCACCGAAATGATTGATAATGGAAGGTATAATCCTTACATTCAAGAATCTCACAGACTCCTAGGGGGAAAAAATCTATCTACACACCCATCTATAATCACGTATGTCAGATCGGGTTGGATACTCATATAAGATTCTATGGGACCTCCAGATGACTTGATCTCTTAGATCAGGGAGGGCCTCACAGAGGAGGGAATGCTGAAATCTTGAAGGATGAATAGGTTTCATGAGGCAACAAGGCAGGAAGTGGGAAGATATCACACAGTAAAAACAAAAGAATCAGCATGTGACCAAGACTGAGAGGCCCATGGTGTGTGTTTACTGACCAGAAGTGTGTTTGAGTTCTGGGTTCTAAGCTACAGGGACCCATTAGAATATGTAAGTATGACAGTGATGTGATTAGATTTTCACAATAGAAAAACCATCCTGACAGCCATGTGAAGTAAGGAGAGGGAGACTAATTAAGGTAAGGAAGGTAAACAAGAAGCTGTTGAGAAAGCCCTGGAGAGGGCAGTACCTGAATTAGGGAAGGGAAGGAGAAAGGGCTTTAGGAAAGGGCATCAGCCAGCAGATGTCTGGATGTGGCTGGAGAAAGATGGCGGACTTTTAAAAGGTTGTTTATGCTTGTATGGTTACAAGTAAAAGCAACCTTTCTTTAAAGGAAGTCCAGCTTTTTATTGTGTGTCTTTCTTTTGTTGGTATGTGGTCCTAGGAGTAAGTTAAAGCATCTCACATCACGAGAGCATAATTGCTCCACAGATTCAAGCACACTTTTATAAACTAAATTTGGAGACATTCAAGAAATATTGATCTCACCTGAAAACAACATTTACTGAGTGCAATTTAGAAACACAGGCTCAGAGATACCAATTTATAACAATTCATAAGTGCCCCCTCCCAAATGCACCTAAGATCCTTGGGAAAGTTGAATCATTACATTTTTTTTTCAAAGGAAGGTGTAAAATTTTTAAATGAACAGCTATAATTATAAATTGATAAATTAAATCTAATGAAGAGAATGTGATTTCCCTTGGTGTCAAAGTAACTAAAGAATACATTTTGCCTATTATCAAGCAAGGACGTGCGCTTGTATACTTTTATTCAACAAATATTTACTGAGTGTTTGTATGTACAAGCTACCATCAAAGATAAATATGTTGAAAATAATATAAATCCCTTGTCTTCCAGAAACAGGCAGTCCAAGCTATTAAAGTGTATATATGTGTGTGTGTGTGTGTGTGTGTGTGTATCTTTACCTATATATAGGCATACAATATATGCACACACCTACACATTTATTTATAGCACATCTACTTTAATAATAGGCTCCACCCAGGAAGTGTTCTTGAAATGTACAAGTAAAAATGTCTTTTTCATAAACATATTTGACCTGTGACAGCTGAATAGTGAGAATAGATTACTTAATTCAAGTAACTTTTAACATAAAAACATAAACTTGCAGATTTAAAGCATAACATTATACCTTTAACCATCTGTATCATACTACCCTGGCAATATAATATCACTCTTTAATAGGTACATTAAAATATATAGAAACTTAAAAAAAAGAAGAAAAGTCAGATCATTATTAAATTACCAATCCCAAATTTTACACCCACACACGTATACACATAAACACACACATTTTTCCATCTTTGGGTACTGTGTACAAAGATGCAGTCTTAAAATTGTTTCACTTAATTCACGATTCTAGAATAACAATTGTTATATAGACAGTGCTCTTAAAAAACATATTTTAATATTATCTTAATATATTAAAAAAAGGAACAAAGGAATTAAAGTTGAAACATAAAGTGATTTAATGTTGCCATCTAGTTAAAACTATTAGCTGGGAATACATATGTTATAAAAACTAAACAAGTAAGATGAATTATTTTTACTTATAAATGTATTTGGTTAAAAAATAAAAATTACGTTTTTATAAAGTCCATTTTTAATCACCTGCATTTATATCTTTAACATTTCTTTCAGAGACTAATTTAGATACCATCAGGTAGCATTTATTTTTATTTTGGAATTTTATATCAGTTTAGATGAATTTCAAGAATTCATATACAGAATATAATATAAAACTCAAATTCTTACAAGAGTCATCCTTGGCTACATAATCTTGATTTCTTCATGAGAGTGATGACCACATCCCAATCTACAAAATAATGAGCTTTCCTGAGGGATATATAAATAAGCTACATTGCCCAGCATGCAAGGGGTTTTGTTCCCGTATCAAGCCTATGAGGAGGTAATTGTCTGTAACTGGCCTTCCTACAAGTTTTGACATGCTTGATACGCAGCCAGATATATTAAAATACAGATATAGTAATTTCTCTTTTGATGTGAGAAGGTGAAAGAAAACTACTTTAATTGTATTTAAATATTTTGATGTAGGTAATCATCATTGGGAAGATGTTTAAAATTAAGCCTTGATTCCTATAGTCATACATGTTTCAGTGTGGGTTTTACAGAAAGGTCTATTCAGTTTGAATAAGATCACACAGAAAGATTTCTTCAAGGGTTAGAGATGCAGTACTTTTTATTACAAAATACATAAATTACTGAATGAATGAATGAGTGAGCTGGGCTAGATTATAATATTTCTTCTGAACTCAAGATTACACCAAAACTACTGGATTACACTATAACATTTACTAGATTATTGGGTAATCTCAATGGCCTCCCAGGTGCTCTTCCATTGTCTCTTCTCTATAAAGCAGCCTGCGTGGTTTTATGATGCCTCAACCGAGATATTGTATTTCTTCAATATCCTCCTGTGGCTACAAGTGTGAAGAGCAAGTGGGTAGCCAGTGATTGGATCTAGTATCTACTGGAGCTTCATTTTAGTCTACTTCCTGTGTAGCAAAAGCTGGAATACTAAATTTTGCAGTGAAATTAACTTCTCCTAATTTCAGTCATTCAAGCAAGATTTGAAAGACAAAAATTGAGCAGGGCCACTTTCCTGCCACTTGACCATTGCTGCTGGTAATCAAAGTGGCAAGGCCACTGAGTTTTTGTGTACTGGTGCTCTGATGTCCCAGAGCTAACTCTTGTCAAGTGAATGTGATGTTGTCAGTGGTCTGCTAATCCTTATTGGCAACTAAGGGGTCTTTGTAACTCCACACCCTCTAGATGGGAGCAGAGATAGCAACTCTGCTTGGAAGTCACTTTAAAGGCTTGTTCTAGGAGTTATTACTGGAACCCCAGCCTATGGACTCCATTCCTCTACTCTTACTCTGCACCCTACTCTGTATAAACCACATTTTGTTTGAAATAGCAGAACGTTTTTTATTTCCACATCTAAATGATAATGGGCACACTTTCCATCTAATTCAGAATGAAATTCTAGATTCTTTTTTTTTTTTTTTTTTGGTGTACAAAGATCCTTGCTGCCTCTCTGATGTCATCTCCTACTGCTGTCCTTATTCTACCTAAGTCAGACCAGTTCCTTGCTCTTTCTGCAGCACACCATGCATACTCCTTCCTTATTGCCTTTTTTGCATTTACTCTTCCTGCTGCCTGGAAAGCTCTTTGTGTAGATACCTGTTCGTGTGATTAACTCTTTCATTCCCTTTAGGTCTTCTGCTGAAATTATCATCCTCTTAAGGAGACTTCTGTGAACATGCTGCATGAAAGAGCAACTGCTCCCAAAACTCTCTTTCCTCCTTCCTCTGTGGCATATTTCTGCATAGCACTTATCATCTGTCATGCTCTGTACTTACCTATGTGCTTATCATCAGCCTTTCTCCACCGAAATGCAAATTCTATGAAATCAGAAACCTGGTCACAGATGTACACCCTCCTGCTGAACAATCCCTCGCTCAGAGTAGGTGTTTAACAAATACCTATTAAATAAGTAATATTCATCTGAAGTATTTATGAAAGTTTTTAGTCAAAGTACCAAGCTAGAGGTTTTCACAATTTACCAACCACTTCCTGTGGCAAGTACTATTCTCCATATTACATTCAACAAAAGTCTGCAGACTCAATCCTGAATAGATAAACAGAACAGTGGAAGTCAGACAAATCAATAGATAACAGTAACCCATCCATTTATTCAATCTTTATTTATTGAATGAACAAAAAAGTAAACTAAAATGTTCAAAGGTTTTCTATGTGCCGAGCATTGTGCAAAGTCATAGTCTTATCGAATGTATTTTTCACAGCAACACAATTAAATATCCATTATTCTCTCTTTACAACCCAGAAGCCTAAGTCTTCCTAAGGCTACTGTGCTGGGGCCCAACATCACCCCACAGGGACTCTCCCCTGGCTTTGCCAGACTCCAGATTGTCATGGTTAAAGGAACATAGACAAAAGCTACCTGACCATTAGTGAGGTCAGAAAAGCTTTCTCAGAGAAATTAACACTTAAGGTAAAGCTTCAAAAGGAATATCTGGAATAGGCAAAGGATGGAGGGAAGGCCTGCTATCCTGAAGAAGCAGCCTGTGTGAATTATTGGGATATTATCATTTCCACAAAGAGAGAAACTCAGGTCTTTTGTGCTTTTACTAATAAAGCAGATTAAAGTTTGGCTTTCCCAATTCATTTTTAAAATATCACAATATTTACAAATGCATACATAAACATACACAATTGTAAACAATGATAAAATCAGTTAACGTGGTATAGCTCAACATACAATGCAAATAATCAACATGAAAGAATACATAAGAACACAAGCTAGAGGAAGATGTAGTATCCCAAATTTTAACAAAAGAGATACATTGCCTATAAACAACATTTTCCATTTATAGTATATAATTAAATAACTTATGTGGCAATTAAATTACATGCCAATTAAATAGAATTGCAAGCTTTAATGTAACAAGATAAAACAAGTGGAAGTTATTACTGAAGCACATCAGTTGCTTTTTTTTCCCTACTAAGTCAAATTGACATTTTAAAAATTAATGCTGACCTATGTTATGTACTTTCAGTATTTAGAATATAAATTTGAATTATGCTATTAAAAGTTTTAAAGTAAAAATGGAGTAAGGTTAAGAAAAGCAGATTCTTCTTTCACCCAAACAAAATATTAAATAAATGTCTCAATGGATTGGATTTACTGTTATTCTTTTAGTTTGATATTTTCCCTTTAGCCACTGATAGTGACATTTTCTTTGAAGCAAGATGGCCATACCCAGAGCTGAGCTACAATAGTACATAAAGCCAACTTTTTCATACTTGATCCAATGTCAAGTGTCAAATTTCTACTTTACAGTTAATGTACAAACCAGTACATTATATATAATTTAAATTATTATACATAATTTAATTGAAATTTTAAATCAAATATACATACATACACATATGTGTATACATGCACACATATACATATACATTGTATTGGGAGAGACAATTTTATAAGTTATAACCCATTGTTATAACTTTCACTCGTAAAACATTTGAGTGCTTGTCTTCTACTAACAACATTCTAGTTTTTATCCCCTCTATCAAGATGCTTAAGTGCTAGTACAAAAAAGTTAATGGCTGAGCATGTAGCTCAGTAGTAGAACATGTGTCTAGCATGCATGAGGCCCTGGATTCAATCTCCATACACAGAAAAGAAAGTTAAACTGAAAAATGAAAATATTCACTTTCCATGATGAGCAACTTCTTGTCATACTAAACCTCCCCCATTCCATTTTCTTTCCTACTGTGAGGTTTATAGCAATCTGGCTTTCACTCATGGTTGGAGTGACAGCTGATGAATAGCGACTCCCACATTCCACTTATATTCCAAGGGAGAAAGTGTCTTTCTCATCTTCTAAATACTGCAACAAAGATATAAGCAGATCATCTTAAAACTAATCAAGTGATTAATCTTCAGACTTACTTGGAGAAAAGGTATTAAATTGGGAAAACATGTCATGAGCAAAAAATAGAGGCAGGGGAATGCTGGGTTGGAAGGGTCAGTTGGAGACAAAAGCTGGAAGAATATGCTACATTTTATTGGCAAGAGCTTGGACGTATGAAGTAAAGTGGTGAAAAAGCTAGAAGTGGGAGGTAGATTATGGATCTCATCCAGGATTAGGTTTCAGTAAGTGGCTTTTTGTAAAAGTCTGCTGATCCATACCACTGGATGTTGTTCCAGTGATCAACCTAGGCTAGGTGGGCTGTGAGAGGTGGTTAAGTCATTAGACTAAGGGGTAATAAGGGATTAAATGAATAGAAGGACTGAATGAGGTCAAAGAGCAAGTATAATTAAAATCAGGAAACAGGTGATTGCTATTGACACAGAGACCACCAAAGGGATACAGGTCAAGGACACTCCTGGGCTTTATTTAACTCACGGACTGATGGCTATTAAAAGATAGTATAAGTTCTTTTTTTTTTTTTTCTTTTCTCTGTTCTTCCACCCTCATTCATAGATTATTAGCTACTAAAAGCTTGGTATGTGCGTAAAACATCCTCTTGGAACAGCCTTACCAGCTTCAGAGACCAAGTACATCACTAGGGCCAGGAAGCTTTTGCCAGGACAAACAACATCAAGAATAAAAACTGTTGAGGAGCCATCAAAATGGGAAATTCCCAGGGCCATTAACTTGCTACTTGCTATGATTTTGTTCTTTTCCATTTCCCACCTACATGTTCTCCTAACAGCTATGGCAATCTACCCTTATCACAGGCAGAAGTATTTTTACAGGATGCAGTATCTATAAGGAAAACTAACATTCCTCCCCAGGCTGACCGGCTGACCTCAGCCCCTTGCAAACACCCCTTTCACATAAATAAAGCTCTCTCCCTTTGTTCAAGTAGCCAGACTGAGGAGCTCCTGTCAGTGTTGTCTCCCTCCTCAAATGGAAGCCCTAACGAAAGCCACCCCTCTATGTTTCTCACCTGACTTGGCTTTGTTGATATTGTAATCAAGTCAAAGTTCCTGTGTCTGGCATCGCTATGGTCTGAATGTTTGTATCTCCCACCCTCCATCCTTGAGGGGCTCAGACCCTGGGAAACAGATTCAGGATACCAGCAGGTGAAAGAAGATGTGAGGTGCCATTGGGATAGTAGGCCTGCTTTATTTGAAGGTGGCAACAGCCCTCTGAGTCTTTCCATAGGCTTTTCTATGTGCAAGAAAGAAGGCCCAGTGCCAACGGTTACATATATATCTCACAAGCAGATATATATGACCTCGAGTAATATACTGAAACAGGGTGTTTATGACCTTGACTACATATTAAAATCTACTTGGCAGGAAGTCTTGGTTAGAGAACCTAAATATAACTCTCTTGGGCCTGCCCCAAACCCCCAAAATTTATATATTAAAATACTAGCCCTCAAGGTGATACTAGGAGATGACAATAGGAGGTGGAGCCTTTGCGGATGATTAAGTCCTGAGTGTCCAAGGTGTACTTTCCTCTTCCTCACATGAGACTGCAGCAAGAAGGTACCTGCTATGAACCACAAAGCCGTAAAGTGTGTCCTCACCTAACACTGAATCTGCTGGCACCTTGACCTTGACATTCTCAGCTTCTAGGAACTATTAGAAAAACACTTACGTTGTCTATAAGCCAAGCTGTCTGAAGTGTTAGGTTGTAACAGTCAAAATGGACTAAGACCATGATTATAAGTACCTCTGCTCTGGAAGCTGCTGTTCCCTCCCTCTAATCAAGGAGTGCAACCTATATTTTCTCAGTTCTCACCTCCTAGGAGCTTGGGGATAGGGAAAATTAGGTCACAGTTATAGTAATGGGTGTAAATTTTGCTATTTTAGTGACTCTAGTGTCTGCTTCAGGGCATGGATCCTTGAAAATTCTTCCCTAGTGTTTTTATGGAGCCCAGGGTAGTTCAGAGACCAAGTCAACCTCCCCTGGTCTTGCAGCTGCTAAGATCTTGCAAGAACTTGAGTGTTTGTTGCTGCTTTCTATTGGGCACCCCAGTCTATACTGGGGACTTGGGAGAGGGAAGAATTGAGAACGACTGTTAGGATTGACTAGCTACATACAAGTTGTCTTCATTCACTGATATAAAAAAAAATAGCAGGAGGATGAATAAGTTTGTTCATTTTAGGACATACTAATTTTGAGTAGTTTGTGGAATATCTACGTGATGACCAGTGGTCGTCTAAATATATGGATTTTAGGTGACAGAACAGGGTGGAAATAAGGTTTGAGGATCATCAACATACAGCTGAGGCCTGGGTTCAGATGTCAGCGGTGGGGGCGGGGGGTGTATAGAGGTAAAATATCAGAAAGTAAAACAGTTAAGGGGTGGGTGGAAGAAATGTTTGCAAAAGAAACTGAGAAGGGTTAAGGGGTTTCAGGAATAATATTCTAGAAGTTAGGATGGGAAAGAAATTGAGATGTTTGTTTTTTTAGGGAGAGGACTCAGGACTCAGGATAATCAATAAAGCAACGTTCATGAAGAGGCCAAAACAGTGGAATTTGAAGAAATTATGCTTAGTAAGAACAGTTGTCACTTCCAAAGAAATGTGAAAATTGGACAAAAGGATGCAAATACATTTGTAAGTGTGAATACAGTTATTATTTTTTCATTGTAAAAAAAAATCCTGAGAAATTGCCTACCATTGGGTAGAATAAAACTCAGGAAAATAGTGTTCCTCATTTGGTTAACAAGCAGGCTGACAATAAAGAGGCAAAGAATTCCAGCAACATAAGAGTTTCCATTTATGTGGAAATGTAGTTTGATAGACATAAAAGGAACATGTTCTGAGAAGCACTTAGAAGCTATAGTAATAGGCCCATAAACAACACTAAGTGAAACCAGCTAATAAACTCAAAAACCTACTCTCAGATAAAAGGAACCGCAGGATATGTAAAAACTCAAATTACATGGATAAACTGTGAAACAGAATTACAGTGTTAATTCTTGAGCAAAATAATATTTCACCAAATAATACATGGATTCAGTCTTGTTAACATTCATTGGTCACACCTACTAAAAGTGCTTTGATTAGAAATGATGCTTACAATTGGATTTCAAATGTGAGCTGCAATCAAAATAAACATCCAAAACAAATTGATAAACCAAAGTTCATCTTGGGTTTTATATTAACCACAAGTAAAGTCTCATAGTTCATTACTGGAATGTGAACACAAATTTTTTTCCCAAGATCATATAGTTCTTATCACCAAAACAATGCTCTATCTATTTAAAATAAAATGCAGCATTTTTGAAGGATAATTTATTATTTTAAAAACAATAATAAAAATAAAGAAATAATTCTGATCCATTTAGTGTAAATGTAATAAAAATATGCTATAATTTTTTTCAGAGCATGTCTGAAGAATAATCCATAAATTATCAGCAGAGGTAAGAACTAGTTCTAAATCTGCAGATATACAGTTACAGAGGATAAGATGAATATAAGTATTTTGAGATTTAGACTTATTTATTTATTCATTTATTCATCTATTTGTTTAGTGGTACTGGCAATTGAGCCCAGGGGTATTCTTCTAGTAAAGAGCTATACTCACAGCCTTTTTAAATTTTAAGACTGGATCTTAAAATTTAGATCTTGCTAAGTTGACCAGGGTGGCCTCAAACTTGCAATCCTCCCGCCTCAGCCTTCTAGGTAACTAGGATTACAGGCATGGTATGCACCACCACTCCTGGGAGTCAGTCATTTATTTTTATTTTTGTTGTTAAGTTCTTAATCCCATTAATATTTGTGATCTATGAAAGTATTTCTCAGAATTTAGCTTAATTAACAGAAATAACTTTTAATTAGAAAATAATATTTGAAAATGCCTGAAAAGTATAAGTATTGGGGAAATATTTATAATCCCAACACTAAGACAAATTATTTTGATAAACATCTACAAAGCATCTTTTGACCCACAAAATAGTAATATAGAAGTGGAAGTATACTACCCACATTCTATACCTGCTTCTTAATTTTTTTTTTTTATTTTTTAATTTTTTATTGTTGGCTGTTCAAAACATTACATAGTTCTTGATATATCATATTTCACACTTTGATTCAAGTGGGTTATGAGCTCCCTTAATTTTAATATTCTAAATACTATGCCTTGAACATACTCCTGTGTTAGGAACTATGGTTCTACCTTATCACAATAGCTATGTTGTATTGCATTATATCAATGTAGTAGCATTTTAATCTCTCAACTGATGAGAATTTATGTTGTTTCCAATATTTTACTATGATAAGCAATGCTGTAATGAAAATCATTTTGACGTGTCCTTACAGACATGTCTAGCTCTTTAGGAATAAATTCCTATGAGATAAATAATGGATCAAAGGAGATCCACATATTTAGGTTTAATATTAATGTTTATTATTGGAGATCTTTTCCCATTTTGCTGTTTCCTTTATAGTTAGAGACTTTAAGTAATGGTTACCATAAGAGTCTCTCATCTCTCAAGTTTAGAAAAATATTCTATTATATCTTTTTACTTATTATATTGAAATTTTGAACCATAAGATATTTTTGATATGAAAAGTGAAGTCATAAGCCAGTTTTTTTTTCCTACTGAGTAGCCAGTTCTCTTATCAAGTAAACTCTTTATCATTTGGAACCCATTTTTATCACCCAGAAGTGTGGGAAGTGTTTCTAGACTTACATTCCACTGATCTACTTACACTTGGGGACGTGGGACTCTAGTAACTCTAACACTGGAAAAATATTCCTACCTGTTGAGACTGGTTCCAGATAATTTTCATTTCTGATTTCTTTTCTGGCTATTTGTCTTTTTCCCCTAAAAACTTTAAAAAACATTTTGTGGAGTTTCTAAAAAATTCTTAATAAGATTTTGTTATATATGATTTTGAATTTGAGAGCATGAAGGGAAAATGTTTACATGAATTTGATGAAGATTTTTGTTGTTGTTTTGGTCATACTGTGGATTAAACCCAGAGGTGCTTTTACTGCTGAGCTACGTCCCCAGTCCAGTCCATTTTTTATCTTTTATTTTTACACAGCATCAGCCTAAGTTGCTGAGGTTGGCCTCAGACCTGCTATCCTCCTGCCTTGGCCTCCCCAGGAAAGAATCATTTTAGAACTCCTTTGTATCCCTGAGGAGAATGTTATGGTTTTCATTCTAAAGGTCCTGTATGATTTTTTTGTAAATCTGGTCACTTACATTTCATTGCTTTATAAATTACTAATTGCAATATTGCAGCTATGAATAAGACCTTTTCCCATTATATTTTCTAATTGTATATTAATTTTTATACATTTATTTCAGTCATCTCTCTGAACTCCTTAATAGTTTTTGTTGTCCTCTTGCATTTTTCCAGGTTTTGAATGACATAACTGTAAGTAATAATTCTTCTGTGTGTTATTTTCCAAATCTAATTGTGCAAAATTTAAAAGACTTAAAGGATATGTCTTACTAATTGAACTCTTTTTGTTGAGAGCCACAGCCGAAAGGGGCCCCAGCAAACTTCCAGCTGCCAGCAAACTTCCAGCTGCCAGCTAATGATTGGCTCACAGCAGCCCCAGCAAACTTCTAGCTGCCAACTGATTGGCTCCTCTGCGGTGATGCTCATTGGGCTGTTTCCCCGCCCTTTCAGACCATGGAGCTTCTCATTGGGGGACTTTTTTTTGGCTCCGCCCACACAACCCAGCCAATCGGCCTCAAGAGCAGGAGGAGTGGGGGAGGAGTGGGGGAGGTTGAGAGGCTTGTGGGAAGCCGGTGGTGGCAGTTGGGCTCTGAAGGTTTTTCCTGAGGAGCTGTGTGGTGTGGTGTGTTCTAAAAATAAAGTTCCTTTCTTTTGACAAGTGGCTCCTGAATTGTGCCCAGCCAGACTGCGGCACTTTTTGCATAGAAATAATTAGTATCAGTGATCAAAAGTTCTTTTGTTTAGTTCAGGAAAGTTTTCTTGAATTAGTATTTCTTCCATTTTTCTGGGATATTTTGGGGGCACACCTATAATTGGAAGTTTGTATTTTTCATCCGGTTTTTGTTTATTCTATGATATACTTTTCTCATCTCTTGTTCTTCTACATTTTGGGATCAAGTTTATCCATATGACCAAGTAGGCTTTCTGTAATTATGTTCATTTGTACCTCTTTTGGGAACTTGTATTTGGAGTTCCTTTTTAAAATTTTTTTGCATATTTCACAATATTCCCTTCTTCATTCCTCCCCCTTTTCTCAATTTACTCTGTATAACTAATAAAAATGAAATATTAAATACTTCCTTGTCTAAGACAAGAGTGCTAAGTACTACATAGTAATTTTCTTATTGAACTCATACAATCTCTACATCCCACCTTATGTTATATGCTAGGAATTTGAGGCTCCAAATGATATAAGTAATTTTCTTAGGATTTCACAGCTGGTTAGTAATAGAGCTAGGAATTAAAGCCAGGTTTATGTCTCTCTAACCCTTTGTTCTTAGGAAGTATACCCCAGAGTTTCACACACCTGTGGTCCTCTTCTCTGTCAATAGGGAGCTTATAGGACCTGTTCCTGTAGTGAGGTGGCCTCTTGAATACCTTGTATCAATTCCAGTGCCTGCTGGACTAACACATGAGCATCTTCTAATCCAGTTCTTGGGTAATCTAGCATTGCTAGAATCAGACAAATGTTTTTTGTCCAAGTGTTGTACTCCTTCTAGCATCTGCTACGACCTGGGGATCTTCTACTCTCAGCCTCCGTGTTTTCTTGGTGGTGACTGTACATCTATTAGTCAGGTTTCCATTACTGGAAAAAATACCTTACGATCAGTTTCTAAGGAGAAAAGGTTTATTTGGGTTCATGGTTTAGGAGGTTTCAGTCCATGGTTGGTAGGCCCTGTTGCTTTAGGGCCTGTGCCAGGCAGTGCACCATAGCCACACAGCATGGCAGAGGAACATGAAAAGAAAAGAAGCAATCAGAGTCCCATAATCCTCTTTTAAGGACATGTCCCCAGTGACCTAAAAGTTCCCATTAAGCCCCACATCTTACAGGTTCCACCACCTCCCAATAGCACCAAGCTGGGGATAAAAGCTTTAAAACATGGATCTCTAAGGAATGTTTCAGATCCAAAATATGGCAATATCCAAGGGGACACATTCCTTCTCCTTCCTTTATCTGAAGCTACATTGAAAATTGAAACCTGTAATTTCCAAAATGCCTATGAAAGCAAGGAACTGAAGGATAGAGTGGAGTGAGTAACAGATGTCAACTCCTGCTAACGTAGATGATTTCTAGGCAATAAGGGTATGAGTTTCCAGGCAGAGTAGCCCATGTGTCCTTGCTAAAAACAGTGACTAAGTTGAAACTTTTCCTACTCATCCTGCAGCTAATTTGTTCCAATAAATCAAATGATTGACATTGGAGTTAGAAATTCCAAATGGACTTTGGCACAGGATCACCTCTTTAGCTTGCTGAAATGTTGTAGTCTTCGTGGATATTTTTACATGAAATTGAGACTGAATAAATGAAGAACTTCTGTTTAGTACCTATCTAATTAATGTCTTTATTATACAATAGTTTGGGGATCAGCATTAGACTCACTCCTAAAGAATATATATGGACTGTCCTCATGTATGACCTAAAGGTCATTGATGGACCACTGACAGATTAGGTAGGAAGTTCCCATAATATGTATCCTATGAAGTACAAAAAAAAAAGCAGTTTTTAAATGGTAGTTTTTAAAAGGGCTGCACAAAAATTGATGCTATTAGAAAGAGATGACTAAGGGTTGAGCTAAGGTGTTTTCCTGTCTGTGGCATGTGCTTGAGGAGGCTGAGAGAGCCAGGTTAAAGTGACCTGATGGGTTTTGCTGCTCTTAGCAGTTATCTTGTATAGAAAAAAGCTCTTTGCACTGTGAATTGTAGAAGCTGGCAGGGAGCTGGCACACATATCATTTCTTACTTCAGTGAAGCTGAGTTAAGGACACTGAAAAATGCTCCCTGATTTTTTTTTCCTCTTTCCAAAACACCCAATTTATTTTTTGCCACTATCACCAAAGCCACTTAGATGGAGAGAGCCAACAAAAGCATAAAATGTGTTGTTGAAAATTTCAGGCTATATTAAGTGCCTATGCTCTGTGTCCCCATGTTATCCCATGTGAAGTTTGGTTACATGTGCTAACATAAAATCATCATGTTTTATTTATTCATTTGCATAAAATTATGTCAACTTTAAAGGAGATTTCCCTCAATAATGCAGGTAGGATTCATCCAGTTAGATGAAAGCTGTAGGAGCAAAAACTCCTGAGTTTTCCCGAAAAAGAATTTAATCTCAACGTTGCAACATAGAACCCTGCCTGTATTGCCATACTGCTGGCCTTCACTTTCTAGCCCCCAACTGCGTGAGTGGTTTCCTTCAATAAATCTCTTTATACATATATGTCTTGGTGATTATGTTTCTCTGGAGAACCTTGTCTGATTGATACACGTCCTTATACTCTAAAATTTTATTTGGTCTCATCTCTACTCAACTGTAAACTCAATGTTGTGGACCATGTCCTGTGTCTTTGTATTCTCAAATTCCATCAGTGGAATTTGTAAGTACTTGGTGAACTAATGGATATTCACCTCTTTCCAGAAGTCTGCCAAATCAGGGGACACATAACAAGTGACACAAAGATGACAAACAGGCCCAGGTTCTAGAAATCTAGGGAGGATGAAACTAGAAAGCAGGGAGTGCACCTGCTACAGCAGTCAGAGGTGCCGTGAGCTAGCATAGCCTGAGACCTTGGAATTAAAGTTTAGGAATCTGTGGTTTTATATCAACAGGTTACTAAAAATAATTGTCAGTTGAGTTTGAATCTCCTAGTCCTGTGACCTTCAGCATGTTGCTTCACATTTGGGGGCTCCGGGCAGTTGTTTAATTTGGTTGTACAAACATAGTTAGGAGTCAAGTCCACAGAAGTCAAAGCAAACAGAAACAGAAATCCAGAAGGTTGCCACGTGAAATAATGCTTGCTTATTCTACATATTATTCTCTACTTGACAGCAATGACAGGCACAGGGGACTATGTAGTAGTGCAAAGCCCTAACTAGTGAATGTTGTCAGCTGGAAGTTAGGAGAAGACCATATATAGAATTACAAGGATATTCATACAGAAAATGATTCCAAAGCTATATAATCATAATCACTGCCATTAATCCATAGAGCTTGGCTAGTTTTGCCTTCAATATTAACTGAACTGTATTAATGACTTGGGAAGTGTTAAGATGACTGACAGGTTAGCTCATTCTATGGATCTGGTAAGTGTACAAACACATTAAACTGACTTTTACAGAATAATTATTCCTTTGTCTTTTTGCCTAGAAAAGAATCCCCTATTTTTGGAAACACATAAAATGCTAACCTTCTGATTAATGATACTGCTTTGATTCTTTTCCCAAAAATGTTATTTTGTAGGACCGTTAACCTGTAAAAGAAATAGCCTATGATCTCAGACAATGATAATAGCAAAAACACTTCAGTCACAGCATAGAGAGCCAGAAGCCAATTTCTGGAATTAGCAGTGCTTTCTGTTCACTACTAAAGCAGGATTACATGTTTAGACTAGAAGTTATCATTCAACAAAACAAATCAGATTAGATAATCAAGCATATAATATAATAAGAAACAGAAGGATGTGTTCATGGGAAGGAAAAATATACTAAAAAAAAAAAAAAAAAAAAAACAAACCTTATTTCCTTGAACATAATGCTAATGATTACTAAGGCCATCTTTTTATTCAGTTCAGATAAAGAAGTTCCAGAACAGAGAACACTGTAAAGTAACCATTAGGAGTCATGCAGAAATGATGTAAGACCAGTACTGCACAAAGACACACTAGACAAACACAGGGCTAATATTCTATAGGATTTATTACAGAATTAAAAAAAAAAAAAAAGAGCAGACCATTCTTAGTGTGCAAAATTAGTGAACTTATTAATTTAAATAACAATATGTGACCCACATCACAAAACCTAGTAACTCTTAAATCTACTCTGAAAACCTAATGAATCAAGAAATACCTGTTTGGTGACTCTGCACCTAGCATTATGGACTAAAAGCATGAAATGGTAATCAATTAGGAATGCAGTGCATATTCTAGTAGTTTGGGAATTACTGGAAAAACTAAAAAAATTTTCTCCAGGTATTACATATTTTTGCCTTTCCAAAAGATTACAAGTTCAAATGAGATTAGTATGAAAATGTCTAGAGAGTTTCAGGTCCATTACAGCTATGGGGTAATCAGAGAAGATTAGTGAACTGTTGATACAAATAAGTAGGCTTGGAAATCAAAGAGTCTTATGCTAAATTCGCACATTTTAATCAAGTGGTAGAATCACTCAAGATTTCTGAAATCACACTAATGCCATATGACCACCAACATGCTGTTTCCCTACTATGACGACTCCTTAAATTGAGATAGAAGACATATAAAATATGGCTAGCTACAAAATAAGTTTTCCTCCACTTTCTCTGTTCCTTAAAGAAAAAAAAATCTTGTTTTTTAATATGAGAAACTCACTAAATCAATTGAATGTTAATTAAAGAAACTGTAGGCTAAGTCTAGAGGACAGAATGCCTCCTATTTGCACAAGAAGACTATAGAAGAAGGAATTATCACAAGAGAAGAACCATTTTTCCAGGAGGCCGACTACCACGAATGATATCCTCATGAGCCTGGGCCACCTTCTCCAAGGGATACTGAGACCCTACCACAGGTTTCAACCAACCAATTTCCATTCCTGCTTGAAGGGCTGCTGCAAATTGCTGAAACTCCTCCTAAAAGAGAGTAAAAATATTTTTTTTTTGTAGTAGACTATATGACTTAATTTTTAGAAGCTTTCAAAAACTTTAGATTCTAAGATTTATATCACAAACAGTCTCCTACAAATGGGTGGCTTTTGTCAATTTGTCCAGAACTACAGAAAAACTAGTTCTCTAAAGAGTAACAATAAGTTCCATTTGCCTGGGATAGTGTTAGTTTATAAAATACCTATTGTCTTGAATAATTACTGGTAGTATCACCTTTCTCTTTCATGAGTCTTGACTTGGGTAATAAATTGTACTGTTGCCTTCATTACCCATCAGGTCGCTTAACCTTACCCACTCCTCTGGTCAGACAACCAAGCTTAGCATCTACCCTAACTTCACGCTGTCAGACTAGGCAAACTGTACCAATGTCCAAGTTAACAAAATTAGAAGCACTTCTTCTCCTACCTTGGTTGATGCAAATAAAGTGATTCCAGTTATACTAGACTCTTTCGTCATGGTGGCCCGTGGGTTTATTTCAATAGGGCCTCTGCTGCCAACAACCTATTATGAAATAACAGGTCTACAGTCAAAGATTGCTGCAGGAGAGCATTAAACTGCAGTAAAACTTTAAAGTGGAAATGAAAAATACTTACTATTACTTTTCCTCCAAATGACAGAAGATTCAAATCATTGCTAAGATTCACATTAGCTAACATTTCGATAATCACATCAATCCCCTTTTCACCAACAGATTTCTACATAATAAAAAAGAATGGCGAGTAAGATAATAAGTGAAAAAACTGTAAAATAGCTATTATTTTACAGAAATGCACTTCAAGTGACAATGACACATAAGATATGTTTTTAAGAATAACAATGTAAATTTTAAAATGATCTAATTATATAATGATGATGTAACTCCAAGGAACCAGCCACAACATCTAAAATGATAAAGGTTTGTCCTGGATAAATTGATGTAATGAAATAAAGTCTCCCTGGAATTTTCAGGTGCTATAAACCACTTTTTACTTAGCCAAAGATTTCACATCTTTAAAATGTCTTTTACAAAGAAATGAACAAATCAAAATCCATAAACCCCAGAGGGCTTCCATTTTTATTAAGTAACAAATACTCTGGTGTTGCAGGATTTGTGTGTGTGTGTGTGTGTGTGTGTGTGTGTTTGTACATGAAGTTTTGTTCCAAATGGTTTATCATCTGATTGTATCTGATTGTCACACTAATTCTTTTCTTTTGGGCTCTGAGAATTTGGTTTCCATCTGGCTCTTTTAAAAAGCTAGACATATCTACGTGATATTCATTTTATCAATAAAAAAAAGAATATCCATGGCAGATACTATACTAGAATGCAAAGAATGGACATAGTGAGCTAAAAAAAAAGTTAAGAAGAAAGAGAAAATACTAAGCAGAGCTGGAATGTAATGGCCTAAGCATTATATTATCAGAATAAGCCATAAATGATAGAAGAAAAAGATTAAAAATTTGATTGCCTGCAACCACAGAGGCAATGACTTGAGCCTAGGGTATGGAAAATAATTTTCTAAGCAAAAAGAAAGGAAGGCAGGTGAGAGAAGCCAGACATGAGATGGAGTAAGTCTCAATTTAAGATACCAAAAATGTAAGGAATTGATAAGTCAAGGATTGGAACTCTAGGAAAACTGAAGTATGTATCTGGGTGAGGAGGAGTAGCAGGGAGAGGAGGTGCATGTTATTCAGCTTTCTGTTATGTTAACAAAACATCAATTTAAATTAAAAAAAGGTTATTTGGGCTCACAATTTGGGAGGTTTTGGTCTATGGTCAGTTAGTTACCTCATTGCTTTGGGGCCTATAGCAATGCAGTATATCATGGGGGGCATGCATGATGAAGCATGCTGCTCACCTCATGGTGAGAAACAGAAGAGTTAAGGTCCTAATATCCCCTTCAAGGTCAGGTCTCCATACGACTGAAAGATTCCCACTAGGCCCTATCTCTGAGAGGTTCCACTACCTCCCAACAGTGACACAGGCTGGGGACCAAGCCTATCATGCATGAGTCTCTGGGGATTGCTCCTCCAAACCACAGCACTGTGGGAGAGGGGACTGTAGAATTGATACAGATTGCAACAACACATTGAATGCCATATTAAAGGATTTGGAATTTGTGCATCCATTCATGAACCAGGCACTATTTTAGGCTCTGCAACAGCAGTAGGGACTGAGGGTCAAAAATTCCTTTTCTAAAGCAGTTGCCATTTTAGCTACTTCTGGGTATTTTTTTTTAAAGGAAGAACACAAGTAAGTCTGATTAAAAAGTGGAAAAGACAAAAGGGGCTATTAGCTAATCTATGATTAATAGTTAAGACTAAAGAAATTGAGGCCTAAACTAAGTCACAGGTGGGTGGAATAGATAAAAAAGGTCTGCATAAAAGCATGTGAGAGGTGAAACTAGCAGAATGAGGTCACAAACTTGGGTGGAAGGGAGAATGGTGATTAAAATAAAATGAGAGTTCCTATCTTGGGTGAGCAGATGAGTGGTGAGGTCTAGCAGTCTAGCAGCATGAAGGAATGGACATCAGGCCAGAGTCAGTTCTAGAAATCAGCAGCACATGGGTAAAACCTAAAGCCATGGGACAAATGAGGTTGATTAGGGGAAAGTCTAGCACATGAAAGAGAGACCAGGATAAAAAAAAAAAAAAAAAAAAAAAACCACCAGGGAACACCAATATTTCATTCATATGAAGAGGAAGGAGAAATGAAGGTGAACAGTCAGAGAAGCAAGAAGAGAATCAGCTTTAAGGAGATGTGGTCAGGGTCATATGCTCCAAAAAATCAAACAGGATGAGAACTGAGATAAGAGGAGCAGACTGTGACCTCAGAGGAGCGGTTTAAGAAGTTGGAAAGGAAGCAAAACTGCAATCAGAGGTGAGGAAGGAAAAGCAGTAGTACTTACTAACTTCTTTGAGAAGTTTGGTGGAAAAGGAGAGCAAAGAAAAGGAATGAGATGATAGGTTAGGAGAGTGATGTGTTTGGAGAGTGGGAAAGACTTCAGTAGAAGCAATCAGTGGAAGGGATGGAAGCTACAAGACCTTATGGACTTGAAATCAGATTATTGCCAAACAAAGAAACACATCTTCAAAATAACAGGCCATTTCCATCTTTGCAAATATTTTTGGAGAATGGTATTAGGATTGAGTAAGGGATCCTAGATCCCTGGACATATGACCAAGAAATCTTTCTTTTTTTTTTTTTAATTTATTTTTTTTATTGGTTGTTCAAAACATTATAAAGCTCTTGACATATTTCATACATTAGATTCAAGTTGGTTATGAACTCCCAATTTTACCCCAAATACAGATTGCAGAATCACATCGGTTACACATCCACATTTTTACATAATGCCCTATTAGTAACTGTTGTATTCTGCTACCTTTCCTATCCTCTACTATCCCCCCTCCCTCCCCTCCCATCTTTTCTCTCTACCCCATCCACTGTAATTCATTTCTCTCCTTGTTTATTTTCCCATTCCCCTCACAACCTCTTATACGTAATTTTGTATAACAATGAGGGTCTCCCTCCATTACCATGCAATTTCCCTTTTCTCTCCCTTTCCATCCCACCTCATGTATCTGTTTAATGTTAATCTTTTCTTCCTGCTCTTCCTCCCTGCTCTGTTCTTAGTTGCTCTCATTATATCAAAGAAGACATTTGGTATTTGTTTNTTTTTTTTTTTTTTTTTTTTTAGTTTTCGGCGGACACAACATCTTTGTTTGCATGTGGTCCTGAGGATCGAACCTGAGCCATGCCAGGCGAGCGTGCTACTGCTTGAGCCACATCCCCAGCCCATAGTTAATCTATTTTAAGAAGTATTCAGTACCTGAGAAATCCTAATTCTTTCTAACATAAGGAAGTTGTGGTTTGAGGATTAGCAAAGTAATCAGTGTTTAGCAAATTGCTACTAGAGTGCAAATGGAGAACTTGAGAATTGACCAGAACTCTGTTAATATTCAGCAGCTAACTAAATACTGCCTCACCACTATGGATGACTCCTCCAGCACCCAGTTAACCAATACTTTATAGATAAGAAAACTAGACAGATACCAGGTATCTCACCTTGCATGGAAATTTTACATCAGTAGAAATTATATTAAGGATACCTCATAGCTATAAATACAAAACTATAGTTGTATTTAAAATGTGATTTGCATTAAAGAGCATCAAATTTTATAGCCATAAGGCTTTAGGGATATTATATTTTATTTAGTACTTATACACAATACAGAAATGATAGTAAAATTAGAAAAACGAGACATCTGATTTTTAAATTAATTAAAACTTTAAAACACAAATAAGCATAAAAACACAGTCATAAAAAAAGAAGCAAACAACTTTAAGAGAGTAGTTGGTAAAAGAATGTATTAAAAAATGTAAGTCTCCAATCAACAATGTTAGACTTTTATATATATACTGGAGAAAATTTTACCTTAATTTTGTCAATATAATTAACTTCTCTGTGATTAAATACTTCATGGGCTCCATTTTGCAAAACAATCTTTTGTCCCTCCTCAGTACCAGCTGTGCCCAAAACCTTTAAGCCATAAGCTCTAGCAATTTGGCATGTTGCTAATCCAACCTGAAAAACAAAATATAACACAATAGTTATATATTTTCTGCATTCCTGAAAACACTTAATAAACATTAAATGAGCTTCAGGTCCTTCTGGGATTTAACCTATCTTTAAGGAACTTAGCTTGTAAAGAAATAAGAAAAATAGCTCACTTGTATTGAGTGCTTATAATGTTCTAGGTACCATGTTAAATACTTTCTATATACTGATTTATTCCATCCTCACAATGATCCTAAAGTAAATATTATTTCTGTCTCTATTCCTCATACAAGGAGGCTTAAGTTTCTTGCCAGGCACTGTGGCATACATCTGTTATTCCGAGGCAGGAGGATCTAAAGTTCAAGGCCAGCCTCAGCAACTTAGCAAGGCCCTACGCAACTTAGCAAGACCCTGTCACAAAATAAAAATACAAAAAGGGTTAGGAATGTAGCTCTGTAAAGTACCCCCTGGGTTCAATCCCCACCCCCCGTACAAAAAAAAAAAAAAAGAAGCAGAAGAAGAAGTAACTTGCCCAAGTCACATACAGAAAGGTAACAGGGACTGGACCAAATCATATCAGACTATAGAACATGAATTTTTAACCACTGTATCAAAATTGAAATGTTTGCTTAGCATCTGCTTTGTGCAGAAGGTATGGGCTTTAAAGATGATCTGAAAATTCTCACTGACTTTATACTTCAACTAATTAAAAAACATACTAAAAAATATACTAAATAACAAATAAGGCCTATACCATTTAAATAAAAGAGACAGGTACATGGGCAAATTAACTGTGCTACTCAATTATTGAGTGTTTACTCTTGTGTTAAAGATGATCAATGTAAGAAACTTAACATTCTAAGGAGAGGGGAAAATAATAAACACATGAATAAATAAATGAATAGAATAAATTCAGAAAATGGTAAATGCTAAGAAAAAAATAAAACTGGCTACTGGGTTAGAAAGAAATAAGGAAAGGGGCAATTTGGGTTATCAGGAAAGGCCACTCTTGAGAAATGAGGCTTAAAGGAAGTGAACAACAAACCACATGAACATCAGGGCAGCCACTAGGGGGATGGGGCAGGTAGTGAACTGGGTGGAGTGGGAATGTGCCTGAGGTGTTCAAAGAACAGAAAGAGGGTCAATGTGACTCAAGCAAGGGAGAGAGAGAGGAAGATGAGTCCAGAGAGACAAAGAGAAGCCAAAGTGACAGGACCTTAGAGGTGAGATAAATGCTTTAGATTTTATTAAAAACTCTGCAGAATCACTGGAGTGTCTAGTAGTAGTATATGATCAACTTAGACTTTAAAAATTGTCACTCCAATTATATTCGAGGCACAAAGAAAGAGGAGAGGAAAGGGGAATAAAGATCATTTTGTAGCTAGTGTAACAGTTTAGATAAGAGATGAAGCTGGCTTGGACTAAGGTAGTGGCAGGAGAAAGAACAAAAACAATTCATATAATTAGAAGTAAACTGATGTGATTTCCTCACAGATCAAATATGGAAGGCAAGGAAGAAGGTCAAGGATGTCTCTTGGGTCTTTGGCTAGATCAACTGGCTTTATTAACCAAGAGCATCATGTTTGTGAAAGCAATAGTCCACTTGAAACACACTGGAGCTGCACAGCACTCCCCAGAGGAGGACAGAGTGGGTATAGACTTGAACTTCAGAGATGGGTAAATGCACTTGAGATTCATCATCTTACAGGTGGACGAAGTCACTAGAATGCCAGATAAAGGTGCTTAGTACAAAAGAGAAAAGTAATTTAGGAACATAGATAAAGGAGCAATTATTTAAATAACAATACCAGGAAATAATTTTTTTACTATATGCCAAATCAATGATATAGATAAATGTCACATACTTTTATGAAATCTTGACTTAGTGCTAATGACATTTGGGCCATATCTTTTTTGTGTGTGTGTGGTGGGGAACTATTCTGAGCATTGAAGGATGTTTGACAGCATCCCTGGCTTCTGCTCACTAGATGCCAGAATCCTCTTCCCCAGTGTAACAACCAAAAATGTCTCTAGACATCGACAGGAAAAGGAAGAGCAGATGATGTGGAATCACTCCCCCACCCATACACACCCAAGCCAAAGATAACCACTGATCTAAAGGAAGGATTTGGTTGGGCAAAACAGAAAATAATCTAAATGAACAATGATGAGAGAGAAACTGATTAAAATTGTAGCAATCACAGACTCCCAGGCCTGAAATAGACCTTAAAGATTATAATGCACATGGGAATGATGATCTAACACAGTCAGGTTATGGCAGGCACTTATAGGATCTAACCAACACACCAACAAATGCACAGAACTCACCACCTGATGGACAACAGAGGTACCCAACTAGATGAAACACAGTATGCTATTGGGTCATCACTATGGACTTTTGTTACTTTGAATTTCTATTAAAAATCACAGACCTCTAATAAAACCACATTTTAAAATAAAGATTTAATGTAAGTATATTTCCTTGTGCTCTGCTTTGAAGGGTACTTGATAGCTTTGTAAAAGCACTGTTTATTCTCTTCTCATCAACAATTTTACCAGCAATACTCTTTCAATAGATTATGCACCATTATGTGGCAACTATTTTTCTTGTACTTATTTTGCTAACACTAAAATAGGGCACTCCCCACCAACATATCAGGACAATAGCTGTGTTTATAAATCCTACACCATTTTAAACACACAACATAATCCCAAAGGAATTTGAATTAAATGAGGACAGAAAGTACAAACAGAAGCAAGGCAAAACCCAGCACTCTGTTTCCCTCTGATAGGGCAGGGAGGATCAGAAGCGCTTCACACACCAGGTCGCCAGCCTATCCCTGCCAGGCAAGGATTTAACAAACAGCCAGCTCCAAGAACAGTGTGGATTTTACCTTAAAAAAAAACAAAAACAAAAAACAAAAAAAAAAAAACCATGGTGAAGCAACTGGGCTTTTTACAAGAGAGTAAGGGAATAAAGAGAATAAAGGGAGATTTTTCTTTAAACTCTTCTCCTTCCTACTGAAATCTTTCTCTACTACACAGAGCATAAGGTCACTCTCAGAAAGCCAGAGCAATTTAAATAAATGCATGTGTTTGACAGACCTTCAGTTATTTAGGGTTAAATTTAACCTAACCCAAAAATAGCCTCTTCTCTGGAGCTAAACAATAGGCATTTTTGACAGAGCTTATCTGTCATATTTTCTCAAGCCCCATAAAGACAATCTTGGTGTTTTTAGTAAATAGTCCGAGCAGTGAAGTCCTTCAGAATTGATCTATCTGAGGTATACAGGAAGCTAGATGTAAAACCTTGTGATTCATCTAAAGAAATAGACAAAAATGCACTGCCTTCTCTGAATCACATGTCCATTTTTGGAGGTCAGGATACCATTCTCATTATTCAGGGCATAATACACCACATAATAGATTACTTTTTACAGTGTACTCTCCAGAACACACAGTGCTCAGAAAGGGTTAACCAGCTTCCTCAAGGTGAGCCACTTCAGCCTGGGCCCTTTATTTTGAAAACACAAAATCTTGTCTCCAAAATTTCCAAAGCCTTTCTGTGCAGGATAGAGGTCATGTGGATTTCTTGTTAAATTCCAACCTCAGAGCTCTAACTTTTCTTCTAAGCTCCTCAGAGGCCCATTGGCAGCCAGGTTCTTGAAGAGGTTTCTGACAGCTTGGTACTGGGTGATTTCTGTGAAGGGCTTATTTTACAAGTTCTGAGCCCTCACCCCCCTCCCCAACATTAGCATCTTAAGCCCTGGGTTGTGGTGTTAAGGACACAGCTGTATACCGTGCACTCCATGAATGTCATCAAAGCGCAGCAGGCAAGAAAGGAGGGGAGGTAAAAAGGACTGAGTAGTGTAGCTTCTCGCTGCAGTCTGGGACCACACAGAGGATGCTCTAATGAGTTTTATTTCCTTATCTAAGGGAATACGGAATTAATATTAACCTTTATAACTGTCTGAAATTCTCAATAAATATTCTTGTAACATGCTACTTGAAGGCAAAAACAAAGCCAGTTTATCTTGGTCCACCCCCAACATAGGTAAAAAAAGTCTAATACAGACATTAAGATGAGATGCTCTGTGGAATTTATTAGCTAAAAAATGCTCATAAGGTAACGACAATCACCTTTAGGAGACTGAAAAAGTTTCATTCACCATATGATAGGGACAAAAGTGGCCATGACCGTATTTATAAATTTGACTTTTAAAAAACAACTTGAACTCTGTGAAACCCATATACCCAAGCTCACTTAAATATAAACTTAAAAAAAAAAATACTTACTCCTCCACTAGCCCCATGAACCAGAACGCTCTGTCCAGCTTTCACACGGGCGCTGTAAAAGAAAGCAGAGGTTCCATCTCTTTATTCTTTAAAGATAATTAAATGCTGGTGTTTTGTCATTATCTTCAAGGCATTTCTACCCTTAGTTCATCCAACATTTACCCAAAGAACAGATACATCCTGAAATACAGCCCAAAATATTCTTCACACTCCACAGGATCAAATAATGGTTCTTTAGAGCCACAGATAAAGGGAAATCTTCAGTTCATATATCTGTTCAGCAAATGGTTACTGGGGGTCATTATATGCCAGGCACTGTGCTATTTATTTCTGAGAGGCTACTGTCCTTGTAGATACATTAAGTGGAACTGCTGAGCCTCGAGGAACTGGAGTCTCTCTTCCCCAGCTTCCCACAGAAAGTGTCTCCAGGCAGGTTTATTACAGCTAAGTCTTCATTCTGTGGTCCAGAGTAATACTCAAGTAAACACAGAAGCCAGCCTATTTTTGGCCAGGGATAAGAAAATATTTTTGCTTCTCTTTGCCTCTGAACATCAAGAGGCACCAGCCTCTAGGCTCTGATTTCAGAAAACAGTGCTGAGTCAGCAAAGGACTTACAATAAATCCTGTCACAGAGGTCCCATGCCACCCCCCAAATGTCCAGATCCTCTAGTGAAAAGACATATTCTTTTTACTGCTGGTTCACATTATTACACTTCTGGGACACACCGAAAACAAAGAATACACACCAACGGGGATGTGCCACTCTTCCATATGGGCAAGTGCTAATGTCACGGCCAGCAGCTGCCATGTGATCCAAATCTGACTCTTCTGGCGGAGCTCTTACTTTCTAGAACAATGTGAGGTGGTCACTCTCCAGGGACACCATGCTTATTGTGAGAGTGAGAACATAGGAGCCTGGAGCCCTGCTGTATCTGTGTGACAACAGCTGATAAATGGCAACAAAGGATGCCTGTCCAGCACTCTCACTTGGAGATAAGGGGATTGAGGACACTGAGTTAAACTGAAGGTTTGAATGATAAACTGAGATAATCAATACTAAAAATATTTGACATTATAAAATGCAAAATAAAAAATAAGGGCATAGGATTATTAATGTTATATTCTAGAATATGAAATACATTCCAATGAATTTTTATAAATTTTATAATCTTATAAATTTTATAACTTTTATAAAAACATGCTCTTCTCAATGCCCAGGGCTGGGGTGAGTGCAGGCAAACCTTCTTCTAAATCCCTGCTACTGTGATCACAGCCCCTGCAGGGAGTCATTGTGGTAATTAATTTTATTTATCAGCTCACCTGGGCCTCATATTTGTTCAAACACTATTCTGGGTAGTGAAGGTGTTTTTTTAGATGAAACCAACACTTTAAATGGTAGAGTTTGAGTAAAGCAGATTACCCTTTATAATGTGGGTGGGCTTCATCCAATCAGCTAAAGGCCTATATAGAACAAAACTGACATTCTGAGCAGAGGGAATCCTGCCAGTGAACTGCCTCATGACTTAAACTGCAACTCCTCCTGAGCCTCCACCTGCTGACCTATCCCATCAAATTTTAGACTTGCACACCTCTACAGTTTCATGAGTCAATTCCTTAATATCAATCAATCAATACATACAAACATTTGCTTTTATATATATATATATATGTGTGTGTGTGTGTGTGTAAACACACACACACAAATACACACATACACAGGGTCTGTTGGTTCAGTCTCTTGGGACAGCCCTGACTAGCATAGTCCTCTTCCCTTGGGGTCATGGCCTGGGTTCCAGCAGCGGGCTGGCCTTCACACTGCTGTCCTCTACTATCTCTGGTCACTGAAAACTCTTTGCACCTGACATACAGGCTTTCTCTTCCACCTGAATCCAGCCCTATTCTAGATTTCAACAACCACCAAGAAGAAAATCTAGTGCCACAATTCCTAAATGGTTTTCTGCTTTACCCATTCTCTTTCAGGCTAAATCTGATGAACGCCAACAATCACTGAACCTAAGAAATGTCAGATACCAAGAGCCAATGCTGCAGCAGGAATTTCATGCCCTGATTTTTTAAAAAAAATATTTTTAGTTGTAAATGGACACAATACCTTTATTTTATTTGTTTGTTTTTATGTGGTGCTGGGGATGGAATCTAGTGCCTCACCCATGCTAGGCAAGTGCTCTACCACTGAGCTACAACCCTGGTCCTGATGCCCTGATTTTGAGAGCCCATATTCTGTCAAAACCTCTTCCTCAACTCACAGACATGGCTATCACTCACCAGCTCTATATCTGCTCACTTGCTGCTCCTGACATCATTTCCTTTCCTTCCCAGCCTGGACCCCAGGGAAGGGTGCCCTAGTTCTCTCTCTTCAGTGCTCTCAGTTCCTTTGAACTATTCCATTTGCTATTAATATTCCAGTCTTGGATTAACATTAAAACCTAACTTCCTCAAATGTTTATCCAAATGGTTAGTACTATGGAAGAAAATCCTATAACACTGTATTTTGGTGCCCTTCAGTTCTAACTCTCAAGAGATCACTTTGCCTCCTACTTCATTATGAAAAGTGAAGCAATCACACATAAGCTCCTTCTATACCCCCACAGAATTTTCCATAATTATGATCCTTACCCTTCTAGGGTAAATATGTCCTTTTGATATTTGAAGCCAATCTCTCTACAATGTCCTAAGTCCTTTCCATGTGGCCTTATACAAGATCTTGTTCCATCAGTCTTCCTTCCTCCCTTCCTTTCTTAGCTATAAACATGTTCAAGTTTTGTACACCCCCGCCCCAAAAAAAATCCAAAAAAAGAACCTCTTCCCCCTTCCCCCATTCTCTTCAACAGTAACCTTCTCCTCTCCTCCCTGATCACTGCTGACAGCTGGTGTCCCTCCTTCCTAGCTAGGAAGCCACAACTCCTACCACAACCAACACAAACTGAGCACTTTCTCTGTGCCAGATGCCACCCTAAAAGCTTCACACACATAGTTCAACACACCCCTAGAGGGTAGACTCTGTAATTATCCACTTTTTTCAAATAAGTAAACTACAGTTGAGAGGGGGAAGTAACTTGACCATGGTCATTTAGGCAAAGACAGGACTCTGGCCCAGCCAGGTCTTTTATCTTCAAAGCCTGTGTGCTTATTGAGTGTTTCATGAATATTGTGATCTCCACACTCTTGGTTTAGGGATCCATTCCCTTCAGCTCCCTGAGGACTCTGTAACTTTCATCTGCCTATGCTCTTAAATGTTCACAAGGGTCCTATTCTCACTCCCCAAGGGACTGCCACCACTTTTCATCTACTCACCTACATGATGACTTGCCCAAATTTATATCTCTAGCTTTTAAGGTTCAGATTCTTTTATCCTACAGGCTACTGAGTTTCTCTATTGGGATATGGGATGACTGTCTCACAATTTCAAGTCCAAAACCAAACAGTTTACCAAGACTTTCTACTCCTTTTCTGTCGTAGTTATATACTATCTAAGCTAAAAAGCTATAAGTATCCTTAAGCTCTCCCTCTCCTTCATTATATACCTGCAAAAAACTACCACATCCTCCTGATTTTATATAGTTGTCCTTTAGATAGACAACTTTATATAGTTGTCCTTTCCTCTCCATCCTCTACCATGATCTCTTCTACCATGACCTTTACTTTGTATCACAAGAATTTTGTCCAGAGGAAACTCCTACGGTATTCTCCTATCTGTTGCTCCTCCTGTCCTCAAATCCATCCTTCACACAGCAGATAAGTGATCTCAATGAATCACAAATATAACAACAGCACTCTCCTGAATAAAACACTTTATGACCTCCAAAACTTCCTTAAGAATGTGTGAGCTCCATAGCCTAGTTTTCTACAGTTTGAAATCTGCCTGTTTGATGATAATAGCTATCATTTATTGAGAGGTTATGTTCCAACTTTATTCTCTGCCACTCTTTGAAGTCTTTTACCCAACCAAACCAAATTGCTACAGCTCTCCCTAGACACCATACTGTTTTCCCCACACATCATTCTATTCCCATTGTTGAGAATGTCCTTGCTCCTACCAGCTACCCTTCCCCAGGCAAATTCCCTGATGTTCTTCAAATGCCAAGGGGATTTGACCAAAATATAGATTCTCAGATGGGGGAGAGCTGAGGTGGGGGCCTCTGCTGCACTTTTAAGGTGCTGCACATGTGAATCCAATAGCTAACAGAATTTCCAAACCATGTCTTTAATGTAATCCAAGACTCACACATCTTCCAGGGGCCAAACCTCATCACTACATACATCCTTTGAGATCCCACAAATCCCCACATACATGTCACCATTGTCCTTTCCCCATTACATAGAAATACTATTATTCTTATGTCTATTTCCCTCACTACTGCGATCATCATGAAGATGGTATTTGCTCTGCTTTGTGTTCCCAGTGATCTGCACAATCACCCAAATCAGCAGTTTCCATTCCATAAATGTTTGATGGTATAAAACTAGTAACCCAAAGTGACAGACAGATGCATGACAGATGGCAGGAAGAATGGCGGTTCACAGTGCCCTCCTCTGGCACTAGCTATAAAATTTACTGAGTGTGTCATTACCTGTGGAGCAGAGCTCGAAAGGCAGTAAAGTACGGGATCCCGATGGCAGCGCCTTGTTTGAAGTCCAGATTCCCAGGCAGTGGGTAAACAGTATGATCTGCTGCGAGAGCATACTCTGCATAGGCCCCCGAGATTGTTCTGGTACTGAAGACTCTGTCACCTTTCTAGGGGAAGAGATAGATATGTGCACCAGGGCTTCAAAATTATGCCAAGATGAGTTGTAACCTTTATAAGAAGAAATGTGTATTTATATATTGTTTTCTACATCTTAGGAATGCATAAAAAATAATTTTAAAATACTGAACATTTTTAAATGTTTTCTTAATGGAAACCAATGAAAGAAAATAGAAAAAAAATAAAAGAAGGAATCTGGGAATAGCCTGATGATGACAAAGATGACAACTCATCTTTACTGAGAATTTACTATGTTAGGCACTGTGTCAGTGACTTATTGGTCCTATTTGACTTTCACAACTACCTATGTAAGATGTGCACTTTTATTATCTTCACTTTAGATTTATCCCACTACACAGATGGGGAAATTGAGGTACAAAGAAGTTCTGTAATTTCCTCAGATCAATCAATTTGTCAAAGGTAATTAATACAAACTGCTATTGTGTGTGTGTGTATGTGTGTGTGTCCGTGCACATGCACACACAAAATACCAGAGAGAATAAACAAAAATGTGAAGTTTCTTTAATACACAAACAACTGTTCAAAATCCTCTCCATGGATGCACTCCTATCATTTTTTATGCATAAATCCAGAAACAGGAAACCATGCCAGGATCCCAACAGCAAGACAAGCCAGGATAGGTTTCTTCACTTTAGCACCAAACATGTAAATTCTCAATAAACTCCTGCTGGGCCCTCGCTGTTGAAAAGCACATGCATGGCATTAGAGGTCCAGTATGATTTGCATGTTAGAAAATCATTCTGCTCACTTTAAGCAGCCCCCTTAAATCCTCTTTTTTGGGAAATAAAGGTAAATATTCCTTGGAATAGGCAAAACATGGAGGCAATGACTACTTAGTATACTTTAATTGGTCCTATAATAAAGAAACCTGAAAAAGTAACAACATTATGCTGTGGGATGGAGATGAGAAAAGATCCAAAAGGTACCTGAGAGTCAAAGACAAGCATTACCACTTAATAATGTCACCTGCAAGGGTCAAGCATGCCTAGGTTAAGATTAATCCTGCTTTTACAGCTTAAACTCTTGTTGAACTGATTTCAATTTCAATCATTTACTAAGAATTCACAATTTGGAAGGCATTATTTTGAGTTCTGCAAAGAAAATTAATAGCAAGACACAATCTCTAATCTTAAGCACCCTAAACTCTAGGAGGAGAGAGAAGAACAGAAATAATTGTAAAGCAAAACAAACACAAGGAGCCATCAAAGAGAGGTAAAAGAAAAAGAAAGGAATTGCTTCTAAGTTGAGAAAATGGAGGAACTGCTCCATCGAGTGGCTAATATCTGAGGTAGAACTTGAAGGATAGGACAAGATTTTGAAAACAAGAATTGGGAATAATCAACAAGAGTCATGAAAACAAAGATAGCAAAGAAATAGAGGCGGGAATAAATGCTGAGACATTATAAGCATCAATTCTCAATAGGAAGGTAAGTATTAAACCTGGGCATGGTTGTGCATGCCTGTAATCCCAGCAACTCGGAAGGCTGAGGCAGGAGGATGTCGAGTTCAAAACTAGCCTCAGCAGATTAGTGAAGTACTTAGCAACCCAAGGAGACCCTATCTCTAAATAAAATATAAAAAAGGGCTGGGGATGTGGCTCAGTGGCTAAGCACCCCTAAGTTCAATCCCCTGTACCAAAAAAAAAAAAAAGGTAAGTACTGGCATTACATACTTCATGTGTGGTATGTAATGATTTCAGGAATAAAATGGAAAGAAATTAAAGTTACAAAAGTAACATGAAGTTACTTGACTCTATGTATATAACTTTCAGTTTAGTTCTTCTGCCAGGCAGAAGAACCAATATGAACAAAAACACAGACATAAGAGAGCATGGGATGTGCAGGGAAGGACAATAGTTCATTAGTAAAGAGTAAGTTGTAGAGTGAGAAGGAGTAGGAGATAAAAATGATAAGATAGGGGGAGAGAGCATGAAACCCTCTTATCCCATAACAATGAGTTTCATCCATACCCTGAAATCTATAAGGAATTAATGCAAGAATTAAAACAGAGGTATAAAATGCTCAGAATTACATGCTAGGAAAAGATTCTAGAGTAGGAGTAGATTCTCAAGGAAAGGAGAGAGGGTAGTAAGTTAAGTGTCTACCACAGAATCCCAGGTCAGAGGTGTAGTTAAGTAGGTAAGATAGCTTGAACTAAACTATAGGTGCTGGGTATGGAAAGAGGAGAGAGAATGCAGTTCTAAGATGAGCCTCAAACCCTAGAAGCTGCCAAAGCAGTTACATAAGAGAGGAGCAGATCTGCAGTGAGAAAAGATGAGCTTTCTTGTAGATTCACTGAGTAAGAGGTTCCCAGAGCCTGGCTATGGAGGTCCAGGGCTATTCAACAGAACTTCTGTACTGATAGAAATCTATTCAGATATCTGTACTATCTGGTAGATACTAAGAAAAAAATTAATATATTGTCCTACTGTGTCTAGGTTATACTCTACAATAAGACTGGTAGAGTAGCAGCTAGATGCATGTGAATACTAAACATTTGAATTGCTGCTAGTATGACTTAGGAACTGCACTTTCAATCTGAATTTAAATTATTTGATTTGGAATTTTTAATTGTCAATAGGGTCAGTGGCTACTGTTTTGAACAGCTCAGTAGAATATTCTAGGTTAAGATAACACATATGATAAAGGAAATAAAGGGAGGGCCTGAGATCATCAGGAAAGACATCAAATACAAAAAGCCGAGATCTAAACAGGGACAAAGAGCCCTGGGCAGCACAAAGATTTAAGGAGGACACAGAGAAAAAGAGTCCTGAAAAAGAATGCTCAGAGGGGAAAGCCAAGAGAGGACAGGATAAAATGATGTTACAGAAGCTTTAGAAAAAAGTTGTTTTTTGTTTTTTGTTTTTTAAGAAAATTTAAGTGGCTAAGAGTGTCAAATGTCACTGAGAAGTCAAGAAAGATAATGACATAAAAGGGCCCATTAACTTCCGCAGTACAGAGGCCATTAGTGACATTAGCAAGAATCGTTTCAGTGGAGCGGTGGGGGCAGAAGCCAGATTGCCACAGGCTGAGAAGTGGAAAGCTGTATGAATTTACCCGTCTTCCTGTACAGGGGCACGTTAATCTTCTCCATCCCAGCCTAATTTTGGTAAATGTGCTGCCAAAGTTGAGTAGGTCAAGAAATTATCAGAAAAGATGCTAGAACATGAGTATGCTATGAATATACTATCTGCTTTATATGTCTTTTAGCATATAAATAACAAAAGCCCTGACCAAAACATTTCCATTGACCTTGCTCTGACTCAGTTCTGAAACTGTACAATGACCTCGCATGTTTTCAAGTTTTCTCATCCTTCAAAAGAATTCAATTTTCCTTTATTTTGTAAAACTAAATTTATAAAACTGGCTTATGTAATACCAAGAGTTTGGAAACACTATAATTTCCTTATTTGTGTTCTTACATATTTTTATTAAACTAAAAAGATCACAGTTCCTTCTGTGGAGTTGTTAGATATAGAAATCATCCAGCATTTGCTCAGACTGATGCAAACAAACAAACTCTCTGGATAAGACATTTCTTTTTTGACTAGAGGAGTCCCCCAAGTGGCAGAAATTGGGTAATGGGGCCTTTGAAAGTCTTAAATGCAGATATGTTTTAAAGATATGCTAAAATGTTTTTTTTTTAAAGTAAGTCAAAATGGAAATAATTTAAAATGTGATACCTTGAAAGCAGATACTTCATCTCCCGTGGCCTCTATTACCCCAGCCACATCAGTGCCAGGTGTGTAGGGTAAGGTCGGCTTAATTAAATGAGTACCAGAGCGGATATATGTCTCCACTGGGTTTACACCACAAGCGTGGACTTTGATTAGAACCTGAAATGACAATGCATTTTAGTTACACAGAGCATTTAGGCATTAGTCTAAGGTTATGCTATAACCAAATGGATTATGGGAGCTATAAAAATGGAGAAAACAAAACAAACTAATCCTTTCCCTCAAGCAGCTCACATTCTAATTTTGTGAACCAATATGTAAATACAAAATAAAACAGAGTGGTTTATGTGCTATATTAAAAAGATTTTGGGAAAACACTAGAAGAAATATTTAAAGATATGTGTGGCAGAGACCCTATATTTTACCAAATCTACTTCCTCCTTTTCCTAGGCACATGGGAAACATTATTTCCTAGCCTCCTTATCAGTTAAGAAGAGTGAGGGGCCTGAGTGCCAGACAGTGAGCAGAAGTGATGAAAACCCCTTACAGGCCTGGCCCATCAAAACCTTCCTAGGCAATCCACACTGTGCTTCTATATCCTTTCCTGGGAACCTCAGAACTCAGGTGCTGAAGGTGGTGGAGCCCGATGAGCACAGATGCCTGTGTCCTCCTAAGTCACTGCTGGAGGACTACCCACAAACATTTTAAAACGTGGGAAATAATTTTCTATTTTTGAAACATTAAGATTTTGAGGTTACTTCTAATATAGAAGCCAAGTTTTCTTTAATACAAAGTGATGAACTCTGCGATAGGAATAAGGAAAACCAAAAGAAGGAAGCAGTGTTTGAATTGAGTCTTAAAAGATGAGTAGAGATTCTATAGGAATGGGAGGAAAATGATCATTTTAGACAAAAGGAATAGTACATGCAAAGACAAAAGGAATGAAAGGGCTTCTTGGGGAAATGAATAAAGTTTGATGTTGTTACAGCACTGTCTATTGAGGGAGTGATAAGAAATAAATAAAGGTAGGTTAAAGCCAAATTGTGAAAACTCTCTAAGGCTTGCTAAGGAAATTAGACTAGGGAGCTATGGAAGGTACAATAATAAAAACACATGATTTTGAATCAAAAGGATATTGTTAAAGTCACTTGAGATGATTAAGCTTTACAATTAAACTCTCCTAATTCGTAAGTGAAAAAGTATGAATGCAGAAGGAATTTTTTTCCCCATCATGTGCAAAATAAAAACCAAGGAAGTTTTTGATTAAAAAAAAGGTATCAAAACTACGTATGACTCCATTCAGAAAAATCTAATTATTACATTATGTGAGTTGATTCTCAACTTCAAAAATTTTCTTAAAACCAGAGGTTATTTCTTTTCATATGTTTACTTCACTAATTTTTAGCTCTATGTTAATTTTGCCAGAGTTCATGCATATAACCAGTGTAAACTTTGTCCAAATTCAATGTCTTTATAAATCATTGTTAGTCTGCTGCTTTTGAACACTAACTTGATGTGCTAGGGTTTCACATTCTGTGTAATCATTGCCTGAATGAGGGTTTTATTTCCACCTGATGCTCTTTTGGAACCGGTACTACAACATCGGACTGCAGCTTCAGTACTTCTGGTCCACCAAATTCAAAAACTCTAATAGCTCTCATCAACTTCTGTCCAGTTGCCATGGTGACCTAGATACTAAAAAAAAATTAAAATATTGTCATATTGTATTTAGGCTATCACTAGGCTTCCCCCACCTCCACCCTGGAGGGGGCAGATCAAACAATTTTTCAAACAACAATTTAAGTCACGAGCTTACCACTGATCTCATTTCATGTTTAAGAATCTTTCATCTTACAAATCCTTCAGCTACAAAGCCTTCCTGTGGGGATTCAGTGCTTTCAACAAGGTAATCAAACATGCAAACAGAAACATCTGGATAGACAACATGATACCATATCTTATGCTTTCTTTTGTATAAGCTTGGGTTGCAACATCTTGAAAATTTTAGGAGATAATATAAGATTTATTAGATAAATAGACTTCATTTTGATAAGATTATGAAATATGTCAAGCATAGAGAAATATGGAGAATATAATTAAACACTTTCATACCTAACTTTAACAAACCTCAACATTTTAAAAATCTAAATCTTTAAAAACATGAAGCTTGTTGTGCTCGTCCCTAAAACCATTTCTGAACCTTTCATTAATGAATCCAGTACTAATCATTCCCAAGTACATTCTACCACTAACACACCCATGTGCAGTAGTAAGCAATCTGTGCTACTATTTTGTAACTTTAGGTTGTTTTGCAAACTTTAAGTTGTTTTGTACTTAATTACGCAATTTGCTTTTTCATTTAGCATTAAGTTTTGAGATGTATCAAACTGAAGCACTTGGCTTTATGTAGATCATTTTAACAAAAGGGGAAAAAACATTAAAAACTAAAAAAACACTAGGCAATTTTTACAATCTTTTGTAAATTACAAGGGCTTAGCTAACCTTTATGTCTTACCACTGTTAATATTAGAATAAAATGAAAATTGAGAGTTAAAATAAACTCTTAGGCAAAGAGCATGAGGATATAAAATCATGTAAGTTTGGGAAATTCTCTGTACCTGTAGAGATGTAATGAAAAGGTGTTGACTACAGTTCCATAAATTTAGTTGTGAGTTATTATAATTTCTTGAAGTAAAGCAAATCAAATATTGTTATAGATTATGCTACTGCTTAGAACATCTTTGCTAACTTCTGCAATAATCATACTCCTTAAACACAAACACTACAATCTGAAAGAGCTGCAAAAAGTAGGACCTGTGATCAAAGAATTCAGACTTTTATCAGAGCTCAGCACAGGACTACTCAGCCCAGGGCCTATATTGGTTACAAAGTGTCATTCCATGTGTGCTTGGAGTGGGGGAAGGAGGGCCAAAAGCATTTTGGTAGTATTATTAATGGAAAGTTATTGATATAATTAATAAGAAATTTACCATTTTAAAATCCTTAGTTCAAATGATCTGTTATAAAACAGCACCTAGCACAAAGGCAAACGTGAAATTTCCAAAGGAAAATATGAAATTTTCCAAAGGGGGAGATGCAGACCCAGGGTATAAACAGAGCTGCACAGACAGCACAGCAGCTACACAGTTTTGCAGGTAGATGGATCACTCCAAAGGACCCAGAAAAGGTAAACAGTCGTACCCAGCAATCTCACTACAGTTCTTTCCAGGTTTTCACTCAAACTGGGACTTTTCATAGACAAGACAGTGAAAGCAGAGCTTGGCATAGTAGCACACACTTGTAATTCCAGCAACTCAGGAAGGAGGCTGAGGCAGGAGGATTGCAGGCTTGAGGGTGGCCTTAGCAACTTAGTGTACCCCTAAGCAACTTAGCAAGACTCTGAATAAAAAAGTCAAAATAAATAAAAGGATGTTGCTTAGCAATAGAATATTCCTGGGTTCAATCCCCAGTACCTCACAGACACAAAAGAGTACAAAATAAAACAGAAAAAGATCAGAGTTTCCCATGGTAGAATGGTAGAAAAAAGAACACAGCTTTTGCCTATCCTTTTTGTTTGTTTGTTTGTTTGCTAATGTTGTTTTCAACATGGTACCATGGAAGGTGTGTGTGTTTGGAGTCCAATAGCCCTAGGTTGGAATCCCAGCTCTATCATTTACTAGCCTCATAGCTTGAGCAAGGCAGTTAACATTATGAGCTTGTGTTCTCATTTGAAAACTGGGTTTCCACTCAGATTTACTACACAGTAGATATGGCACATAGCATTAGTTCTTTCTGATTCATAAAAATATACTTCATTCTATTTTCTATAATCATCTTCAATATAACAACATTTATAGAACCTGGTTAGGAAAACAAGGTCTTATCCCCAAAGAATCCAGTCTAGATAATCATTTAAACAAAATTTTAATACCAATAAGTGGTTCTTATTTATTTGACAAGTAGTTTTTGAACATTAAATATACGTGAAGTATTATACTAAACCCAGAAAATACAAAGGACACACAGAAAATGCCCTACTCCTGCAGATCCTGTGCACTCTGTACTCTCACTCTCTCTCATACACCCCATGTAAGATGCATAACTTTCCATTTTCAGTATGGACCTATTTACTATTTGTTTCTTTCAAGTGCTCACATCTTTCCATCAGCAGAGATCATTAGCTTAAAAAAAAACTGTAGTAATAATAAAAATCAAAATTGCTCTAAAATAGGATATGTACCTTATATCTAACATACATTGTTTCCCCTATGTTCTGGAAACCGCCAAATAGGGAGGAACAAAGGACAGAAGACTCATCCTTAATACTGGATTTAGAAGACCCACCTGCTTTGCCCAGTACTACCACATCCTCCATAGGAGCTTATACAGAGATGGGATGCATGACCTTGACAGCACTCTGTTCTGATCTGCTTCTCTTGATCTTATTTCCCCAGAGCCTTGGCCATTCTGATTGGTCAGGCTCCAATCTGGTCTCTGCCTTTTAAATCAACTATGGGCTCCTCATCTGCTTCATAATACAGGTACTATGTCAATAGAAATTATAATAAAAATAAAATAATATGACATATTGATAGCAAATTATGATAATTCTGAAACTCCCACAATATTTGACTTTTTTTTAAAAAGCATGAGTCTTTCAACTCTATAAAAATATTTTCACAACAGAGAAACAACAGTGGTTAAAAGTGTCATTTTATGTGGAAGTAAAAATAAAATCAATAATCATAAAAATAATTTTTATGAATGAGAAAACATTGCTGGAGCTTAAGAGACTTGGCCAGGATCACACAGAAACAAAGCTAGAACCCAAGTCCTACACTTTACAGATCTTTTTCCTTATTATATAATCCTTTAACCTTCAACCTTAGAAATTTTGGCATAGATTACCCTCAATTTCTAGAAATAAATTTCATAATGTTGACAGTGTGAGAGACTGAGTTAGAAATATAAAATTTAATTAAACTTCAGGTAGGATTACATATTTTATGATTAAGTATCTACTTAGTTTGAAATTTCTCAAATGCCTGTAAGTCAAGAAATTCAGCAGAAATACAATAGACATGATTCTATTAGGAAAATTAATAATTCCCTTATCTGGAAAATAGAGATAATATTCCGGAGCATGGGGCTCCTGTGAAGATTAACTGCAACTAATCAGGCAGAGTTCTTCTGGCATGCTGTGTTAGTCAAGGGTTCTCTAGAGGGACAGAATCAACAGGAAGTATAATTATAAAAGGCGGACTTATTAGGCTGGCTTACAGGACCAGAAGCTGTATAGTCCCTGATGGCCTTCTGCAGGCTAGAGAGCTGGAAGAACCAGTAGCTGCGCAGTCCAAGAGGCTAAAGTCCCAGAACAAGAGGGATCAATAGTGCTACCCTAGTTAGAGACCAAAGGCTTCTGGAGAATCAGCTTTGGAAGAGTGAAGAAGCTAGAAACTGATAGCCTCAGTTAATTGCAGCAGCAATCAAGAACCTGATCAAGAAGAATGGAGCTTGCGTCTGCTGCTGCCTCCTTGCTATTCCAACTTTTATTCCATTCAAGCCATCATCCTATTGGTCAGTGCTGCCCATGCTTAGAAATGGTCTCCATTTTAGGTGCCTATCCCACATGCCAAGCATTCCTAAACACACCCTCACTGGCATACCCATAATCCTCTTAATCTTCAGCATCTCTTAATCCAATCAAGTTGAAAATTCAAATTAACCATTACACAAGCCTTGCATATGCTAAGTTTTAGAATATTCAGAGCAAATCATTTGTGGACTCACAGTGGACAGGCATGGCTTTCCACTGCTTCTGTTTTTTCATTAAAGTGTGCCTCAAACAGGCCTTTCTATTTATCAAATGCCTACTTTTAAAAATTATTTGGACTACCTCAGTGTAATTTTTGGTTCTGATTTTTGCCTCTGACTAGTTGCCAATCATACTTCAAAAATCTAGGATGTACAAAACTTAAAATTCTCTTTCTAGCATTGGTCGTGTTCAGGCTATGCTGGTTTCCACATGGTTTAAATGAAAGTTAAAGTACAGCAATTCATAAAGCCAGAATAAAGGCACATTATGAGACAAAAGCAGAGGTGAAAATTAAGTAAGAATTCTGGCAAAAAAAAATTAAAAGTGAAAACTTGGAAAAAGATCCCAATTATTACAAAACGTGTTGCTGTTGATCAAGAATGACTCATGTAAATATACTGCTTACTTTTCTTATCCCAGAAATGGGGGTGGGGAGGGTGGTGGGGGTTTGTCAGCAATTCTTTTTTCAGATGTGTGATCTTGTCACTAAGATCTCTGGGTCCGTTTAGATAAGGAAAGGTAAAGTGGGGAGGCGGTTAATAATTCAGAACCCCTCCAAGGTCTTGGATGGAATAGGGCAGGCTGCTCTCCAGTGCTGGGATAGAGCTGTGTGAGATGAGATCTGCTACTGAAGTCTCTAATGCAATAACCAGTCACAGTGGCTTCAATGGCACTCACACTGCCACTTTCATTAGCTGTGGACAAGGAATCCAGACTTCAGCTTTTGAATGGTTCAATCATTAATGAACCTTCCCGAGTCACTTCCCGGGTCACTAAGATGAGTCTCCTCTTGAAACTGTAAATATACAGCCAAGTGTTAATAGGATTTTTTTTTTTCCTTTTGAAGATTATTCTAGGTGAGGGTTACATAAAACTATGTATTTATACATAAAACTATATATTTCTTCCTAAACGGCAGCCTGCAATCCTGACAGCAGGTTTACTTCCCTAAGAGCGCTAAGAAACCTACAGCTGCGGGAATTTAGGGAGAGCAATCTCCTGTAGCCGCGCAGTGCCAGAGGGCCTGTGCCGACTGGCGCGCGCAGCTGCAGATGTCCCCCAGGGTAGCACCCGCCCAGGGACAGGCCAGCTGGAGGCTGGGGGCGGGCAGCAGCGACCCGCGGTGCAGCATCCCAAACGAAGATCCTACTGGAAACCAGGCCAGACGGCCAGGACCAAAAGGTAAAACTCCCCAGTTGATTTTTCAGCTGAAAACTTGCGGCTTCTAGAGAGGAACGGCTTCGCTGTCGAGCTCCCGGTGCACTGATTGTCAGGGAACAAGGCAGGAGAAAAGTGCAGACAAAATCAGCACCGTTCAGTTTGGACGAGAGTCGCGGGGATTCTCGGGCTGAACAATTAAGAGGCCTTTTAAAAACCACTTACCGCCTTTAGAGTGGGGATTAAAACTTGCCCGCGCGCCCTCAGAATCTACAAAACAACGAGGGCGGGTCGGCAGTTTCCAAGTTTTGCAGGCTCCGCCTCGCCGGCGCGCTTCTCTTGACTTGCTGGGGAGGGCCGGAGAATCTACCGAGGGCGGCACGACAAGGAAGTTTGGTCATCTCCGGCCACCGTTCGCTTCAATATGGCTGCCTCCAGGGAGAGGAGCGATGAATGCCGAAGTGGAGAGCGGGGACTCTAAATTCCTCACGCATGGATCGCAGCGCAGAATTCAAGAGATGGAAGGCACAGTGTTTGAGTAAAGCAGATCTCAGCCGGAAGGGCAGTGTGGACGAAGATGTGATCGAGCTTGTGCAGCTCCTGAACGCTCGAGAACAGTTTTTCACCACCAGCTCCTGCGCTGGCCGCATCCTCCTCCTAGACGGGGTGAGGCTTCTTTGTGCCCTTCCAGCGCCTGTCCTCTGGTACCCAACTTTAGAAGCCCTGTGCCCATTCAATGGAACACCCAGTCCGTGTTCCTCTGGTGGGTGGTCTCGGTTTCTTTATGTGTGTATCAGACCAGAGCTTCTAAGACAGTTTTGCGTATGAATCTCCTGCAGCGCGGGGCGGAGGGGTGTCTTTTAATAAAGCAGATTCTGGTTCTGTATGTCTAGGGTAGGGCTTGATTTTGTGCATTTGTAACAAGTCCACAAATGATGGCCTGAAAACTATGTTGAGTGGAAAGGGTTAGAGAATTTGATTTTCTCCAGGCCTGGAGAGTTTGAAGCCTGAGCCCTCACTCATTGGGTCTACCAAATCCTTGCTCCTGCGTGGTTGAACGTCATCAGGTTTAAGGAGCTCACTGCCTCCTAGCGGCCCTCTGCATTATTACAGCCCTGGTAATTTTGTAATAGGGATTGGGTGGGGGGAGTATATTGTAGGAGGTTCAAGCTCTCAGGCTTTGGAGTGATGCTACTTAGAATCCAAATCAGTTTCTGGAATTATTGGCTGTATGACCTTAGGATAGCTATTTAAACTCAGCCCCTTTCTGTTCCGTGAACTGAGGAAAATAGAGTGTCTGCTCTAAAGGAATTGTGTGAAGGAACTGGGAACTCTTTTGAAATATTTAGCATCACGCACCCATATTGTGTGCTTTAAAATTTGGTTGTGTATTCATTTTATTAGTAATATTGAATTCAGAGCATCGAAGATAGAATATTCATAGGCTCATTATTTAGGTCCAGCATAGACTGATCATTTGCTGTTTTCCCAAGTTTTCAAGGCCTGTTGGTTTTTATATTGCTTCCATTGCATGCAGACACTGACACTCTTGCCCACACACCCTCTCTCATCCCCTCTTTCTATTACTCTATCTCACCTAGATTTTTGCAGTAGTTTCCAAACAAGTCACTGAACCAATGTTTTCCTTTCTCCCCCAAACCGTGTTTTATATGTGTGTGTGTGTGTGTGTGTGTGTGTGTGTATTTTTTCTTTTTTTTAAGACAGGATCCCCCTAAGTTGCTTGGGCCTTCGCTAATTTGCTTTGAACTTGGCTATCCTCCTGCCTCATTCTCCCAAGCTGCTGGAATTACAGGTCTGGGGCCACCATACCTGGCTAGATAAACTTTTTTAAAGCAGAATTATTTTTATCATTTATTTATGCTGAAACTTTATTGCACACTTTTTTATATCAGAGAATACAAATCTCTACCTTTCAACTCTGTTTTCCACAATGCCTCTTCATATTAAGTTAATCCCAGAAACCGAACTATTGTTTTGTATTTACCAATTTTGCCTTTACTCATGTTTTTCTTTCTGAAATGTTTTCCCCATCTCTACAAATCTGAGACATGATTCCCCAAACTTCCACTTTTTACCCAAAAACAGACACACACACACATACACACTACTCACTTAAGGAATGACTGCTTCTGGACTGGCTCAGGCTTTATGTGAATCTCTTTTCATTTTGTGTATTATATTTATTTTTACTCTGCCTTATTTTAGAAAGGGTTTGGAGCAACTTATCTAAAGGAAACAAGAAAAAATGAAAAGTGGGAAATCTGAATAAAGGAAATACAGATAACATAAATCAGAGATTGTATTAGTGCTCATATCATGCAATTAGATCCTGTAAACTTAGTGAAGATGGATCGTACATTGTCTGGGAAGATTTATAGCAACCAGTACGGAACAAGGTTGTACACATAAAGTTTTACAATGAAAACAAAACAGTTATTCAGAATATACTGCCTCCTGGTTCAAGGCCAGAGAACAATCTCCTGTAGACCCACTGTAAAATAGTTGACTTTGTTGGGGCTGGGGATGTGGCTCAAGCGGTAGCACGCTCGTCTGGCATATGTATGGCCCGGGTTCAATCCTCAGCACCACATACAAACAAAGATGTTGTGTCCGCCGAAAACTAAAAAAATAAATAAGTATTAAAATTCTCTCTCTCTCTCTCTCTCTCTCTCTCTCTTTAAAAAGAAAAAATAGTGACTTTGTAGAAGTACTGTGATTTCTGTGTATGTGGTTTCCTATCTCTTCTTTGCAGTGTTTTAAGGGTAGGATATGTATATACCTTATAGGATTTTGCAATAAAAGTTTGTCTACTTATGTCATTGTTAAAATGTGTTCCTTCTTGAAACTTTGACATTTCAGTCCTACGTCTCTTTTGGGCTGCACATGAAGTCTATTACAGAAGTAATAAATTTATGCCCATAGAGACCAGGGAAATATTATAAATGTGAACAGCATAGGCATCAGTAAAGAGTGGTAGGTCTTTTGTATTATTGAAGCACCACTATCCTGCAAAAGGAATTTTTAAAAAATGTTAATACAGTGCTAGCCAAATAAGATCACACAACTCAGATGCTGTTAATGGAAACTGATTGTAATCCTTTTCTCACAAAAATGTGTCAGAGAATTATTAAGTACCTTTACCTTTCAAATCATAGGTCAAATTATTTGGGTTCATTTTTGTTTATGGCTAACTTTACCCAAAAACACATTGAATTGTTTTCAGTAATTATTTACAAATTATTAACTTAAGAAAGCCCTTAATATACTACACAGTATACTTATTATTTTTGTAAATATTTTAGGATTAAATTTCTGTTTTTTGTTATTTTAGGATATAAATGGTTTGGGGGTTCAGAAACAAAACTGTTGCTGGCTACTAGTTACACACATACCTTGCATAAAAGATGATGTGGTAAGTTCTTATATACAAATTTAGAAAAACTTTAATTCACAGTTACTTTAAATACATATGAAAAGAACATAACTTTCAAGGTGATTTATGTGCATAATTATAATGGCTGAAGATTAGAAAGCTTTCATTACAATGGCTTTTTTGAGTCCTAAGAGATAAAAGTATAGAAGTATAAATATGTATGCTAGCATTACTTCCTGTGGCTCAATAAAACATAATCTTTTGGACATAATAGAAAGTTTATGGATGCTGGACAGGTTAGATCCAAATTTTTCAATTCTGCTGGTTAATAATTGTGTAACCTGGAACAAATTGTAGAAGGAGAAGGGGATTAGCCCTGACCCTGCATTACTGGCTTCACTGATGTAAATAAATTATACATTTCTTACTAGGATTGCTTTTGGAAAATCTTTAAATCTGCTCAGTTAGTTCCCTAAATTGAAGTGTTTAGATGAGTTCATATAAGTTAGTATTAGTCGGGAACTTTTCATATCCAGAGAATTTAGAAATCCAATTCCATCTTATGCAGAAATCACAATCTATTTATCCAGAAAGGACAGAGGTGAAGATGGAATCAGGTACTGTTGGGCCAGGTACTCAAATATTACCTTCAGGACACTCCCTCTGTCTTCATTTTTTGGTACTGGTTCTCTGCATGTTTGTCCATATCTTTTCTGCTGCAGATGGTCTTTGTGGCAGAAATGAGAGCTGCCAGCAACCCCAGCAGAAAAAAACTTTCTTTTCCTAAAATTTGTATGTTAGTCCTAGAAAAGTACTCTTGAGTTGTCCTGTGTTCTCCCTTTTAGCTCAATTTTATTTTTGCTAGTGGAATGATATGTCCTTGATCAAACATAAACATTTGACATCTTTGATATGGTAGGGAGAGTAATGAATGACAGGGTCATGATTGACAGTCATACCAGAATCAAATGGTGAAAACGAGGGAGGGTGCTACCTAGGAATGCTTGACAGACAGACATAATAACTCTCTTGTATAAATTCTAGCTCAGACATAGTATTACATGTTTCACTAAGTGGTCAGGCTGTGCTGCAGGATAGACTGTAACACAAGTGTAGCCAAGGTCAAAAGGCAGATAGGTACCACACAGGAAAGAGACTAGTGCATGATTTAAGGTTGCTAAGAACAGACAACACACACAGTAGACTTAAGTAGTATAATGTTTACTTACAGCAAGAGAAGAAAGACAGTATAAGATCCAACTCCTTGCCATGTATTATGCCCCATGGCTAACAGATCTATAACACAGCTGTCCAGGGCATTTTGGCCATATATCCCACTTTGTGCTAAAGTAAAAGGACCCTGACCCTTGCCCCATGGGGTCTGAAATCCAGAAAATTTTGAACATGCCTGAGGGCCACTGATACAATATGTAACTAAGCAATTCCAAGAAAGAAAAGTTTACTTGTGCCCAATACAGAGAGAACTGGAATATATTGGATTTGCTCTGAATTTTGTGTATGTGTGCAATACAATTGTGAGTTCACTAGCACATTCTATATGAAGCAGAGTTATTGGGAGATGTCAAATTTGCTTGGACTCTTCTCTTAGAACACATATGGTCCTGTCTCAATCTAAACAAATTCAAATAGTTCTTGTAGCACAGCTTTCATATATCACATTTTTTAAAAAAGAAAAAAAAAAGTCTGTTGTGGAATTCAATAAAGTAAGCTACTACTTTAACGTTTATGGGAGAATTGGAAATTGAGACTTTACAGAAAATAAGCAATTTAATCAATTTTTGCTGAAAGAATTAAAAAAGCAGATGAAAAGTTATTGCAAACAAAGTATGCAGAGTTTGTCTGAAAATTTCTAGGAAAAATTAAAGTTACATGTGAGATAAAGTGTTACCTATTGATCCTATAGTTGAGTCTGATGTTATCACTTTTTATTGATGTAGATGGTAGCTCTGAAGAAAGCAAACGGTGATGCCGTTTTCAAATTTGAACCATTTGTTCTTCATGTGCAGTGTCGGCAGTTGCAGGATGCACAGATGCTGGTAAGACTTTTAAATTAATTTAGAAGTCTGGGTAGATTGAATTTTAAACATTCAGCTTCCTATAAAAATATAATGATGGTAGTTTATTTAACTGTTTATTAATTTATTTATCTATCTGATCAGTCTATTTATTTCTTATTAAAAAGAGTACATAATAATCACTTGCAAAATATAATATCTAAATTGTTCTTCCTGTTTTCTTCCTTAACCTTTCTATTTATAATTTTTACTTCGACATTGTATCTTTTGGTTTTGCTTCCTGAGTTCTTAGACAAAACACCATGGAACTACATTAAAAATCATCCTAAAGAATATTTAATTTTTCTCATCATTTAATTGAGTATTAGGTAAACGTCTTTTCAGTTGTGCTACACAGAAGTGTTTCATCTCCCTATTCATTTTTATACCTTTTATATGTTTATATATAAAATTAAATGGTGTTGTAAGCATTCATTTAGCAATAATGCATTGAGTCCCAGTGTGTCGGGCACATGATTAGAGACCATTGGCTCCTCCCTCAAGGAGGAGGGGATAGCAAAAAACAAAACAAACAAACAAAAAATCCTGAACAGGCAAATAAAGAAAGTAACAGCAAGGTGCAAAATGTCCTCAGAAAGAAAAAACAGGCTGGTGATAGAGAATAGTTTATAAAAAGAATGGCCTTTAGCACAGGCTTCTCTGAAGAGGTTTCTTTAAGCTAAGATTTAGAAGGAACAGAAAGAACTAAGCCTCTAACTGGTAAATGAATATTCCAAGCAGATTAAAGTATATAGTTACAAATTTCAGGAGCAAAAAAGAGCATGATGTATTCACAGAACAGGAAGAACATGAAGTCTAAAGGGGAGAGCATACCAAGAGAAGGTGAGAGGTAGACTAGGACCAGTCACTTAGGGCCTTGTAGAAAGGGTTTGGATTGTTTTCTGGCTTGGTGAGATTTGTTCTGAAACCTCAGATCTGTTCCAACAAATTAGCAGTTGGTCACATTGATCAAAGTGGGAAATGGTGGTGGCTTGCCTAAAATGACAGAACTGAAATAGGGGAAAAAGATACATTCCAAATATACTTTAGTGAATCAACTGTTGAGGTTGCCTGGGAGGGTGGGTTAGGGTGGGAATCAAAAATTACTTGAAATGTCTTTGAGATACTGGTTTTAGATGCAGATACTTGTCTGTTAGGCTGCTATAATAAAATATTAGACTGGGTGACTTAGAACAAAGAAAATTTATTTCTGAATGCTGAAAGTAAAAATATCAAGGTGCCTGCAGGATTGGTTTCTCTTGAGGCCTTTCTCCTTGGCTAGTAGATGGCCACCTTCCCCCTATTACCTCTCATAACCTTTTCTTTGTGAGTGTATACCACTGGCATGTCTCTCCTGGTATGGACACCAGTCCTATTAAATTAGGACACCAGTCCTATTAAATTTGTACCTGAATTAACAACTTAAAGGCCCTATCTCCAAATCTCGTCACAATGGGAACTTGGGCTTCAGCATATGAATTTTAAACTCTATGAACACAATTCAGTCCATAATAACACATCAAAATTTCAAATTGGCTTTTGGGTAGAATTCTGGAACTCAGAGGAGCAACAGTGTCTTCAGACCCTGTCAAACTTACCCCAGGGGACAAAATCATTCCTGATTAAACTCCTGAGCTGGAGTAAAGAAGAGGCCCACATTTAGTCCCAAGGGCCCCATACAGAAACATTTAGAGACTGATAAAGTAACTTAGTCAACCCACAAGATCAAAATTTTTGTGCTTTATATGCTTTACTCATATTATTTCAACAAAGTTTTTTTAGAAATGAAACTGAGATAATCTGTTTTTACTTAGAGAAAACATTTAACTCATTTAAAAGAATTTTTTATTTACTTTTAAACGACATGGTTATAGGAAGGATTGATGTGTGTGTGTGTGTGTATGTGATTTTCTGCTTTATATAAACAATTACTAGCCAAATGTCTCTATTTTATTGAATTCTAGTTTTATTCTTTCAATGACACTTCCAAAATTGATATTCTGGTATATCTAATAAGAATGCTCTTAGGACTTGTAAGCGTAGTCCATGTAGCCAAATAACCTTAATAAGTTTTGGGGTCATTTATGTTTCTGTCACTTATGCAACTGAATAGATGATCCGATTAGCTAGAGTGTCAGAATTTAACAAGTTTTATTTTCTTACAGCATTCAGTGGCAATTGATTCTGGTTTCAGAAACTCTGGCATTACGGTGGGAAAGAGAGGAAAAATTATGTTGGTAAGATGCATTTTGGCACAAAGCAGTTTTTTAGTACAAATTTTATTGCCATTTTATTCAGGAACATATTCTGTTCTAAATGGCAAATTTCAGAGTTTAGATTTACATTTGAGGTCTTATGTTATAATTCTCTTTGCTTACTTTAAGCTTGATTTCTGTTCTCATCCTGAGCAGTCAAGATCTGCTTTAATAAGTACCATGGTATAATGACAAGAACCACAGAGGAGTCTAAAGTCCTCTCTGTTGATACCACTGGGCCCCAGTTATGTCACATGAACTCATGCAAACTCACTTAATCCCTCAGCATTTGAATTTTCTCAGTTTTGTCAGAGCTTCATTGAACTACTGAACTATGGCCAAATCTAGTCCACAGAGAGCCAGATTCCACTATGTTTATGGATTAATTATTGGTCAAAGTTGCTTTTGTGCCACAGCAACAGAATTGAGTAATTGTGACAGATACTGAATGGCCCACAAAGTCAAAAATATTTACTCCCTGTCATTTCACAGAACATATTTGCTGGCCCCTGGCTAGATGATCTTTAAAGCCCTTAGTCCCACATTTTCTATCTTTTCATGGCCAAGCCAACCCCTAGTTATTTTGCCCAATTTTGATCTACTGTGGTATTCACTGTTTGGCATGGGATGTCTTGTTTGTTTTTGAATTGTTTCAGATTATCCTCTATTCTAGCTCCCTAGAGTTTTTAAAATCTATTTTTAACAAATAGCCTATTTCCCAAATAGGGTAGGCCCATGAAAGAAAACACCTGCAAAGCCTGAATAAATAGAAAATCAAAGCCCTCTGTACTGGTTTGTGTCCTCACCTGACTCCACACAGCCATTTTCCCACTTTCTCTCCTTTGTCTTTTGTATCTAATTAGTTAGGAGTCCTGTTACTTCTCCCTCTCATTTCTCCACCCCAGGCCCTCTGCCCTGGCTTCAGCCCTCATTATTCCTCACCTCAGTCTTTTTACATTTGTCTTTTGACTGGCTTTCCTATTCCAGGTTTTGTCCTAGTCCCTGCAACCAACACTGTCAAAATCCCCCTTCTAAAAAAATCAGGGTCTCCAGATATTTTCTCTGATATTCAGGTCATCTTATGTCTGTGTATTTTTGCTCATCTTCTTCCAGCACACTTATACTCCAGCCATATGGAGCTATTAGATGTTTCCCAAAGGCTTTAGGCTCTCCCATGGCTCAGTGCCTACAGAAAAGTTCTTCCTCTGACTGGAACACCCCCTTCCCCTTTTCTATGTCTGGTGCAATTGCACTTACCCTTTTCCATAAAGCTGAGTCCTCAGCCTTAATTAGTGGTTCCTCTTCTACCTTTTTGCTAGCATTGATTGTGTGTGTGAGCTCGTATGTGTGCATACATGTTTCTTTATCATGCCGCTTAAGTTTCCCGGCAATTCTTTGTTCACTTACTATTTTCTATTCTAAGGTGTGAGTCCTTAGAAGACTAAAATCCTCTGGTCTCTTCTCACCTTATGGGAGGCCTGGAATAGTACAGATGTTCAGTAAAGAGTCATTAAATGAATTTTACTCCTCGTAATAGTTTTTGTTGCTGTTTTTCTTAACATCTCTCCGGTGTTAGGATCTACTTAGAATATGTGAACTGTTTCATCAGCAGGGTTACTAAGATTGGCAACGCTAAGGCATTAGGAAAGCAACTTTGTGTGGTAGGGGAGCCATGGGTTACTCTTAATCATTCTTGGCTCAAGAATCTCTTAAGAGATTCTTTGCATCCAGTCCCTTTAGATTTTCCCTTGAGGCTTCTGTTGAGGTTTCATTTATTTATTTTCTTTAAATTGTGTACTAAAGCTTTCTAAGCCATAGTTAGACTGAAACTGTTCAAAGTTATTGGATTCTTTGATAGTATCTGCTTCTGTGAAAGATAATATGTAGAAAGCTTTCTTTAGAAATGACTGTATATGATTGGAAAATCTATTTAATCTTCTTTGGTTCAACTGTGTTCAGCTAATTTATACCAAAGACTTACATGCTGAAATGGAACTAAGCTATGTTCAAACTAAGGCCTGACTGGGACTTTTCTTTAGTTAAGGCCTGATTGGGACTTTTCTTTAGTTATCTTCATTGTATGGAGATTATAAAGTCTTCATATCTCAATTGTTTTTCCCCCTAGGCTGTCCGGAGTACACATGGTTTAGAAGTTCCATTAAGCCATAAGGGAAAATTGATGGTGACAGAAGAATATATTGAATTCCTGTTAAATATAGCAAACCAGAAAATGGAGGAAAACAAGAAAAGAATTGAAAGGTATACTAATTAGATATTTTTATGGTATTATTAATATGCCTAGGTCATCCTTGAAAATATTAATTCACACCATCATTATATCTCAAGTTTTTATAATCTCAACTGCTTGTCTATGTCTAGCCTTATCATAAATAATTAAAAGACAATCAAAGTAATAGATGAGAATAGGTCAGAATAGATTAGGAACCAAATGGAACATAAAGGCAGCTGGACATGTGACCACCAGAAACAGGCATTAAGGAGAGAACTGTAATCATTTAGGAAAGAGCCCACCAGCAACAGGAACCATAACTGATAGTTAAGGCAGCCGGGAAAGATGCGCTCACTTGCCCTGCTTGTGACCCACCAGAGATTACCTGGAATCTCCCTCTGAGGAGTATAGCCTGGGTTTTTTGTTTGACAAGTTTTTTACACCTCTAGCCAGTTTAATTCCCTACTCTTGTCACAGATTCAATCTAGAATTGCCATAATTATACAGCCAGGAAGGAGTACAGCTGTCTATTCACATCTTATATACTTTTGTTCTTTAACTTCACTTTCTGACAAGTGAAATTCTTATTTTAACTTTTTTCCTCAACATTTTCTAGTATGTCTCTTTGCCAGTGATTCTCCACATCATAATTAGAATCATTTCTGTGAAGTCCAGAGGAATCCTATTGCTTAACTTGCCTGATTAAAATTCTTTAATATCTAGAACTTTTCTGAAATAGCTGAGACTAGAAGTGACAATGGTAGCATTGTAACCCAGTGAAAGAGGTTTTTTTTTTTAATCTGTAATTTGAGAGAAGTACGTACCTTAAAGAACAATTGTTAGAATTCATTTGATCACATGTGCACATGGCTGGCCTCCCTGTCATGTGATGGACTCTCTCAGAATAGGATAGCCCTTATTCTTCATTAGCTCATGGAGAGTAACCACATCAGTACCACCATCCAGACTTTCTCAATTGGGGATCCTCATTTGAACCATAGAATTCATAAATTAATCAAGAGATTGTTTCTCAATTCTCCCAGGTATGGTATGTATCAAGTACTATTTTAGACATACTGAGAGAAGTTGATTCATTACATACAGTGATGTCTTAGAGTATTAGGACTTAATTTTCTAACTGAACCCTGGCAGAGAAAATCTGACCATAAAAACCTGGCCACAAAGAGCAAGTATTCTAACTCAAGTGATGATTTCAGCTAATCTACAGAAGAATAGTTCCCCACTCCACTAGAATACAGGTTTGAGATATATGTAGATACTTATTGGTACCATTCCAAAAGTTTACTACATTTGATAGATAGTAATCTGGTGAGACTGTTTGTTAAAATGTAGGAGGTAGCAAATCAGTTTTCTCTGTTTCCTTACTTGAATTTCAACAAGATGATAAATATAGCTCAAGATCAACTAACTATACACCTGGTGAAGTTAATTGAGCCACGTTCACCAACTATAAAATCAAATTATGCTTTAAATCCATTGACTCAAAAATGTTTTGAGATTATAGTATGCATGCTGCTATCAAGAGAGCCATGCTCATCATATAAAATCAGGGAAAAATTAAAGAAGGGTAAAAGTGTCTTAAGATACTGATTAGAAGATTACATGTGAATTCAAAAAGTGTGAACAAATTAGGGAGCTCCCTTGGGAACAGCTGTACATTCAACCAAATGCAGAAGAAGAGTTACTCTTCTGATGTTGAAAAGAGAAGAAATAATAAACACTGGAGGTGATGAGTTAGGCAATCAATGGGGAATACTAAAAATGTTTTGTCATAGGACCAGTTTTGCAACTCAGATATCTCTAAGAGAATTGTAAAAACTCAAAAATATACTAATATATAAAATGTGTAACACTTCAGCAGCAAGAGATATTCTGGAAACATAGAGATCAAAGTTAATAGAAAATATTTTTTTCTACTATAATATTTAATAGAAAAAGATCTTATTTGTTTAAAAAAAAAAAAAAAAGTCCCAAGCCCCTTGTCAGTGGGAAGAGATTTATCCAGCAGGAACAGCTGACTTCCTGTGGTTTCTGGAGCTGGGCAAGACAGGCCTGCAAGTTGCAGCAAACTGCCGATTTGGAGACTGGGAGAGACAGGGACTAACACCAGACACAGTATGATAATTTCATACATAATGATTTCCAGGTGAGACATAGGAAGCCTGAAGATCTTTTTACTAACTACAAGAGGAAGGCTTTCTTTGTGTCTGTTAATAAGAGGTCAGGGCATGGATCAGATGAAACCACCATTTGGCTATAAGTAGAATGAAATTAACCATGCTCTCCTTTTCATCAACTATATAATAAGAAAATGTTAGCTAAAACATAGAATAAAAGAGCTAAATATATTGGCATATAATATTGTTAAGAATAAAGAAATCTAAAAGAGTAATTGAATCTACTTCCAGTGGTTGGTTTTTTTTTAACTCTTTTAACTGTGGTAAGATATGTATAACATGAAATTTACAATTTTATCCAGTGGCATTAAGTACATTCACATTGTATGCAACCGTTGTCACTATCCATTTCTAGAACTTTTTCATCATCCAAAATAGAAACTTTGTACCACTTAAACAATAACTCCCAATTCTGCAAACTCCCAGCCCCTGGTAAATACTAATCTGTTTTCTGGCCCTGAATTTGACTATCGTAGGTACTTCATATAATTGAGATCATAGAATATTTGTCCTTTTTTTTTTTTTTAATGTCTGGCTTGTTTCACTTAGCTAATGTCTTCATGATGTAATGTCTTCATGTCTTTATGCTGTAGCACATATCAGAATTTTACTTCTGTTTAAGGTGATAATACTTCATTGTATTAATAGACTGCATATTGTTAATCCATTTATCAGTCGTGAACATTTGGACTGTTTCCACCTTTAGCTATTGTGAATAATGCTATGGTACTCTGAACATCAGTGTCCAGATATCTGTATAAGTCCCTGCTTTCAATTCTTTTGGGTATATACCCAGAATGCAATTCCCAGTCATGGTAATTTGACATGTTTTTAAGATCCCCAATACTGTTTATGATAGCAGCTGTGCCATTTTACATTACCACCATTAATGAGAAATTGAAACCGTATCTTGGCTGATATTTTTTATTTTCTGATATTTAAATAATAGTAATCATGGTAGGGTGAATGTGAAGTGGTATCTCATATAGTCTTGCTTTGCATTTCCCTAGTAATTATTGATGCTTAGCATCATTTCATGTGTTTATTGACCATCTGTCTATCTTTGGAGAAATATCTATTCAAGTCCTTTGCCTTTTTTAATCAGTTGTTTGGTTTTTTGTTGTTGCGTCATTGGAGTTCTTTATCTGTTCTGGATATTATTAGTCTGTTATCAGATATATGATTTGCACATATTTTACTCACTTTTTTGAGTTGCCTTTTCACTTTTTTTTCCAACTACTGTTTCAGTTTTTCACTTTCTTGATAGTATTCTTTAGTGTATAAAAGTTATACATTTTTATGAAATCCAGTGTATGTATTTTTTCTTTTGTTGCCTGTGATTTTAGTCTCATACTCAAGAAATCATTTCCAGATTCAGTGTCATAAAGCTTTCCCCCTATTTTTCCCAGAGTTTTATAGTTTTAGTTCTTGCATTTGGGTTATTTTGGGTTAACCAATGGTTGATTTTTAATATTGATAAGTAAATGACTGAGTAATGGGCTGATGAAATTGGGCCATCCTTTTTTTTTTTAAATCACAATTGCTCTCCAATTCTTCCATGTGAACTTTTTGGGTATCCCAGCCTAGCTCTGTTCTCAGTCCCTTCCAGGTAGATGTATTTGGTTCTTGACAGCAAGTATACAAGGTATTTCCAGAGTAGACTTTATCCCATCATAAAGGCGATAGATTGGGTGAGGATAAATAAGTATTAGTTTTTTCCAACAAGTATTACACACAGAACTATAAAATTTGAAGAACTGCTAGGCACTGAAATTCAGAGAAGAATCCAAAATGGATCCTGCTTGGACAGCCTATATAAGTAGCATAAGTAGCATAATTATGAGTTCATGAATGCACACAAAAAACTATTCAACCTGGAAAGTGGCAAGTACCCCAATAAATGCATAGAATACTCTAGGATTTCAAAAGAGAAACAGTTAAATTCATTTGTGCAGAAAAGCGTAATCAAAGAAAACCTTATGGGAGAAATCAGTGAGGTAGGCCTTAAAGTTTAGGATTTTTATATGAGGAGCCGTAGAGAAGCGGGAATTGCATGATAGGTAGAAAACCAGAGTACAGGTAAAGAAAAAGGGGTGGCAATACCTAAGCCATGAATGGGTATCCATGAATGACTTGATTTACCTAAAGGATAAGAGGAGGAAGAATTTCTGTTACATCACTTTGCTGCTTTCCTTTCTGCTTTTGGTGCTTCTTAGCTTCCCTGTGGATTTCTCTCTCTCTCTCTCTCTCTTTTTTTTTTTTAAATACCATTTAGTTAAACATTGTTCTCCAGGATTCTGCCCCTGGACTGTGGCTTCTAATGTGTAATATCCCATATACAGTTGGAGCAATGTGCTTCCAGTGTGCTCCTACTTCATCTTATCTTTCTCATGGCATATTGAATGTGGCCTTACAACTCTGCAGCTCCTGATGATCCAAGGGCTCCTTGAGATGTAACCACAGACCACATATGTCTCTCACCTGTGTTTTCAGTACCTGCCACAGGCCTACCACAGACCTATGCTGTTTTTAAGTAAAATGCTATTGCTTAAATTGTTAAAATTCAAATACATACTACATCAGAACTGTTTTTTGTTTTTGTTTTTGTATTTTTGAATGATTTCCTCAAGAACGTGTTCCTAATTCAGAAGCCAAATTTTTAGCTTTTTATTTTAATTGGTTCTCTAACTGACCTTAAAAAAACAAGAAAGATAAGCAGTCTGCACTTGGGAGGAGGAGGGGAAATGATGATTGGAGGAGTTTCAGTTGCATATAAATAGTGTATTAAATAAAAATTAGTTACTGTGGGACAAGGCCCCAAAATGTTATTTGTCAATATTTCTGTCTTTCTCCTTTAACTACACCTCCTTCTTTGAGATTGACTTGGTCATTGAAGAAATATTTATTGATTGCATATATTTATGCATATACTATGCATATACCATGCATAGTACTGGATATCAGAGTATACAGTGGTGAGTGCATGTGTTCCTAAAACAGGGACAGGACATATAGTAATCTTGTCATTTATTATAGTTGTGTGGAGCATTTGGGAATTTTTGGATCGATTTGGGCTTTAGAGTTTTAGAGTTTGTCCAAGTAGAATCTTGCCTGTTCCTTAAATTAAAGAAAAGAAAATTGATCAATACAATAATATATTCTATAGTCAAAATTTTCCAGTTGTAATCCCATTATAATAGAATACATGAGTAAAATGGGATCACTGCAATGGCATGGGAATTTCCAACTTCCAGATCATTCTAATTGGGAACCTAGGATAATATACATCTACCTTTTTTATTCAGTAGTTATTCATTCATTTTTTTCCAGCACTTTGTCATTGAGTTTGCCAACCCTGTACTGCATGCTAAGAATATAACAGAAAACAAGATAGACGTTTCATGACATCTATATTATTTAAAAATAGTCATTATTAAAAACTCTGTGCCAGGCACTGTGCTAGATACTTACCTGTCTCATCTGTGATCTTCTGACAACGCTGCTAGGCACATGATATTATCCAGTTTTATAAATGAGGAAATCAAAACTCAGTGATTTACTCAAAAATGTAACACTAAAACTCCAATGGAAAATAAAAGAACAATTTGTCTAAAAATGTTCAAATAACTAATAAACAAATGTAATAATGTCACTAATAAACAGAGATGAAAATTAAAATAATGAGATACGATATTAATCTATCATTAAAGTAAGGCATGTTCTTTGATGGTAATATTTAATCTGTGAGTGAAGTGGCCTGTCTCAAGTACTGCTATTAGAAGCATATGTTTTTGACCATCCATCTGGAAAACAGACAGTATTTTATCAAGCGCCTTAAAATGTGCATACCCTTTAACAATGTGATTATTTAGGTATCTATTCTAAGTAATGGATAGAAACGTGGATCAAATCATTTTCCAAAAGGTTTTTACATTGTTGTTTGTGTTAGGAAAAATTTGAAAATAAAGGCATATCTGGATAGCATGATGTTATACTATTATTAAAAAGTATTTTGTAGTTCATTTGATGAAATGGAAAATGTTCTCAATAAATGTTAAATTTGAAAAAGCAATGTAAAACTTTATATGTAATATAATTGTGTAAAAATGCAACAGTTTTATGTCTTTAAATACATGAATACAGACTACATTAATAAATTGGAAAGAAAAAATATTAATAGCGGTATATCTATGTAAAGGTGTTCAAACTCTAAAGTGATCTTCTTACATGTATGATTTTTTAAAATAAAATAATAATATTCAGGGTTCCTAACCGCCTTTGCTTGATTCCTACATTCAGAATAGAATGGAAATTGAGGTTGGATAGAGGGTGTTGAGAGATGGATGATTCCATTCCAATTTTTAGAATTGTTCTTAAAGAACTGAAAGCATTTTTTTTCCCTAATTAAACAGTGATAAAAGCAGGAAGCATATTTTTTTCTTTGATTTACTTAATATTTATAAAGCTAACCTAGGACATTGTCAAATTTGTGTAATTTACAAAATCTATGTGTGTTTTCATCATTCACTTTCAGACTATACAGATATAATAGTAGTACTTTAATTCTTTACAGGTTTTACAACTGTCTACAGCTTGCTTTGGAGAGAGAAACAACTAACTCACATACCAAGATCAAAGAGAAAAATAACCCATTCTGTACTCCTAAGAAAAAGAGAAACCCAGAAAAACTACGTGGCAAATGTATCCCTGAAGAAAATGATAAAGAACCTGAAATTGATGATGACAATGACCCAGGAATCAATGTTGCTATCTTCCCCAAAGATTACTGATTTGTTTCTGAAGTGTATTAGTAAAATAATGTTCCTAATAGGTGTTATAAAGTTGCTCTTTGTAAGAGTATTTTAGCTGGTTGATATCAGCCATTCAGAAAAGCAAGATTTAATTTCTCTGTTTGAGAGAAAACCATTTTATAAGCTTCTGTGACTTTTTCTTGTATGTTTGCTCATGAATTACTGCATTTTTCAGTCATAATCATTGCAAAAATAAAATTATGATTTTTAATGCTGCTTTCTTTGTTTCAATGACTACTTCTACAAAGTAGGAAAACTAAGTATAGTCTCCTTTCGAGACAACCTCACCATCATGGACATTTGAGTAAAAATCATGGTAACCTTTTTAAAAATTTTAACTTTAAAATCTCTAGCTTTGGGAGGAAGGTTAGAGTTCGTTTCTGTTGCCATGGAATCCATTGGCAAGGTTTTTTCCTCTCTCTTAACCGTGTCAATAGAACAACTGATGCCCCTTTCCCTCTTTCCCCATTATTTCTCACAAACCAGAGCTTGCCCCTGGCACAGTCTCTGAAACACATAGGTATAGTTTTTCATGAAGATTGATCAGAAATGCTGATAGACTGACAAAACAAAGGTACTATGGAAAATTGTAAGGATCAGACATCTCAAGTATGAATTCTGACTGCTAACAGAAGTTGGAGGTCCTTGAGCAAACCACCTAATTTCTAAGGACTTCCATTTCCTCTTCTGCATAATAGTAATTCTGTGTACACTAGAGGACTATTGACAGGATCAAGTTAAAAAACGTGAAAATATTTACTATTAGACCATTAAATGCACATATTACTATTTTCATTATAAAATAAAGATGATTTTATATTGTAATTTCAAAAGATGCCAATTCAAAAAATTATATATTTAAAAAGAAATTAGTAGGTAGTTATAGAACAAATAAGGCATAAAATAAAATTATAAGAAAAAATTATATACCATAGTAAACATTGAGTAATGATTCTGGCATTTCCTAAAATTTTATAATTTATATGTCTTAGGTCAATTATATTTGAATTGCACCCCTGATACTTGTCTTCTGACAGCATTTTATATTATTAAAACAGATTGATTTCATAGACATTTATTGTCCTCAATAAAATCAGGGGTGATGTTGAGGCAGTTCTAAAGTTAGTGTAAGGTTTTTCTTTACTCTCTTATTCCTTTGAACTGCTCTTTTTCAGTCTACAAAATAAGATAACTATATTTATTTATTGATCTGATTTCTGTGAGTTTTCCACAACATTTAGGAAATCTTAAAACCCAGCCCCAGTCCCGAATTATTGTTTCATTGCTCAAGAAAGAACCTCTTGCTATCCAGTCATTGGTACTGTTGATCACTCTCCCATCCATGAATTGCTCTTTTATAGGTTTCCTGAATGCACTCTTCCAAAACATTTTCCTACTTATGGTGAATCCTTGTCAGTTCTTTTCCTCTCATCCTTTAAAGTTTTCGACACTTAATACACTTTAGAATTGAATTGTCTTTAGAATTTTGAAAAAAATACAAAAAGTACCCAAGAATCTCTAGGGAGGGTTACAATGCATTGTACTTTTTCATTGTTCCCAACTTCTTCTATTAAACCAAAGGATAATGCCTAGGCCTCCCCAAATTTCTGTCTTTGGCCTTCATTTAGCATTCTTCTCTTCTCCCCAGCCATCTCATCCGTTCCAGGAGATTTAACCAGTCAGGCAGTGATACCCAGCCCTCTTGCCCTTCCTGTCTCTTAATCTTTGGCTCCTTGCAGAACCTCTCCAGTAGAGCTTTTATTTGTTTAAGGTTTTCTTTCATTAGACATCTCTCCTTATTTTCTGGGGAGAGAAAGCACATCTTTTGGGGGACTGTTTTTTATCTGAGCCCATTGATGTTTTGGAGTTGCCAACTTTCCCAGTGCCCAGTCTACAATATGTGAAGTAAAAAAAAAAAAAAAAAAAAAAAAAGATAATAATTAAGCAACCAACCGAACAGGGAACTCACTACTATCCTACTCTTCAGATATAGCAATTGTAGCTGGTCTACTTTCCCTTCTACCTTTTTGAGATTTCTTACATTAGTTTCCTGTATAATATCCAGAGTTCTTAATTGTAGTTAGTGAAAGGAAGAGGCAAAAATAACTAAGCCATCTTCCCAGAATCAGAAGACTAAGGTATTTTTAAAATTATATATAATATCACAGTGATGGGATATTGTTGAGAACACTTTTGGAACCTCATCCAGCAGGTCATAGGTGCCTTATTTTAGTGCCGTGTGTTCTACCTCTCTGCTATGTGCTTTGCTGCTCTTCCTTTAGCTTACTGGAGCTCCTCCAACCCAAAGGAGAGAAGGAAAATCTTGCAAGTCTCTTACCTGTTCCCCACCACCACACACTTCCATTGTTTCATAGCAGGACTGTTCTGCACCTCCCAGTTCAGTACAGAGGACGGAGCAGGTGCTGGATAACAAATGGTCAGGTTGAATGAGAAGCAAATGGGGAAACTAAGAAGCATGCTTCTGTTTTTGAAGCTCTAGGGCAGAGATCACAAACCACTGGCCATGGTAGGGTGGAGCAGATATGTTTTATTTGGCCCACACAGAGGATACTTTTTTCTAATTGAGTCAAGATTTTAAAATATGATGACTTCACATTTGAAAATAAAAGGCGAGTCTCTAGTTTGCTCTTTTGAGGGAAGTTCTGGCGACACTGGGCCCACATTCCCACATGACAGTTAGCCAGCCAACTCCCAATTGCCCCTTTGGAAAAGGCGTGTTTTCCTGTTTACCGCAGACCTACACTCACTCCTAGCTCCCTGGCCCACTCCAGTCATATCTGGGTCCCTGTGAGCCTCAATGTAGGAACACTTGGTTAGATCTTGGGGAGAATTAAACTATAGTAGTATGTAGAGTATTGCATAATAAGATATTAGAGCAGGACTTGTTATGTAATTTACATAATCTGCGGGACACAGTGCAAAGTAAAATGTAAGGCCATTTGTTAAAAAATGCTCAAGAATTACAAGACAGCAACAACAGAGCATGAAATCTAGAGTGGGACACTTCTAAGTACCAACCTATGCAACCACTCATATCCCACATCCATGAAGCTGGTCCTGGCTTGGAGGACTTGGTTCTACAAGAGCTGCAGAGGAGAATGGGTGCTTTTCCCTTGCACAGGTGTTTAACTCACCCCCATTAGGAAGGAGGCAGAAAGCAGCTTCCTGACCTAAGTGTTAAAGAACCTTAAAAAAATGACAACTCTGATCCTTCTTATCATGGGACCTCAAACTGGCTTTAATCTGATGGGAGACAGGGAAATACATCTACACTCTCATATAAGATGTATAATAATGGATATTTTTATTAGGGTTTTTTCGGGGAGGGTTGGCCTTTAAAAACGGACTTTGACTTATAAGTCTCTCCTCCTGCTCTACTATGATGCCTTTAGCACAAAGGCTTCTTTTAATGCAATTTGATTTTTAACAACCATAAGTGCTAATGTTTTAAAACTCAATGGCCATTTAATATCTTGGATTGGTATGCATTTTATCCTTGCTAAGTATATGATTCTCAGCTCTTTTTATTTTTTCATTTAATACAGTTCAAGTTAAACTGTAATTGCAACTTATTGTATATTTTATTCATTCATTTGTTTTAACACACTATTGTTTAAAAGTAGTGTTAGGTTTACTGAAATTGTGAGGAAAAGAAATAGAGAGTTCCATGTATTCCTTCCTATACCCACACAGCTTTCCCTATTACGTTACTTCATATACCTTGCTTCTTATATTAGTGTTGTACTATTATTGCAATTGATGAGTCCACATTGACATAACAATATAAACTGCACTCCATACTTCATGCTTCTCTTCATCTTTACTCGTTTCTGATGAAACCACAAGTGATCTATTCATCTGATATTGGACCCACTATAGATCTACTCTGTATCTTTCAACAATTTCATCTCTCCTTTTCCATCTTCTCTTTACCTCTATGTGCTTCATTCTGTGTCATTTATCAGGTTTTCTTTCAGCTAATTTGCTACTTCTTTAGCTGAGTCTAATTGGTCTTACAGGCCCACTGAGTTTTACATTTTAAAGACTATATTTTATTATTTCTAGAAGCTCTGCTAGGTTCATTTTTCAAATTAAGGACTGATTACTTAAATGTTCCGAGACGTTATCTCTGTGTATATATACTTTTCCAGATATTTCTGTAGATTTTATTAACCTAAACTTTTCACACATTTGTTTTTCACAGAAGTGACCTAATTTCTCTATTCCAAGAATAATTGAAAAGAAAGTCCCTATCACCACCACATATGTCACACAAGTGAAAAGAAAAATCTTTCCTTATTAAAATTGTTTACTTGCCATTTATCCATGTAAGAAACAATTGCACAAGTTTTTACAATTTACAATCTACAATTGCACAACTATTTACTATTTACTATGAAGAAATAGTAAAACTTTGTTTTTTACATGGATAAATGGCAAGTAAACAATTTACTTCAAGAATACTTATTGAGCACCTACTATGCTTCTGCTACACAGAAGAGGATAAAGTCATGCCCAATAGAATTCTAGTGTTAAAGACTTTGCATTGTGGACACTTGCCTAGGATCTTTGGTTCCCCTTTAAATTCTCTCATCACCCAAGGTCTAGCTCAAATACATCTTCTGAGAAACTTTCCTAATAACCATTGAATAAACTTCTTCCATTTATATTTTTTCCATAGCTCTTTCCCATGACTATATATACATAGCAATTTGTTGATACCTCCATGACCACATAAACCAGGAATAGCTCCATATTTATTAATCACATACATAAATATGCACCACAACAACACCATAAATCTTTGATTAATGGAGGAAAAAAGCTGTATTTTCCTCAGTTTTGTATCTCCAGTGTCTTGCACATTGCTGGTTTTCAACAAGTACTTTCTAAACTATTTTGACTTATAAATGCGCTGTGAGATTTGAATAAAAAAAACTGTTTAATTTATAATTTAATGGTCTAAAGACAAAATTCTTAACCAAATTCTATTACTATTTATTTGTTGAGAAAATCTTGATAATAGTTTTAATAAAGCTAAAGGGTCGTTGTAAAAGCTTAGAGTTGCATGATATTATGTAATATTCCTGAAAAACTATACTAAGTCCTAGACCCCAGCATTCCAAGTTACACTTTGTGACTAAGAGTAAAAGGTCCTCACAAGCCTTTTAAGCACTTTCTATTTTGAAATAATTTCCAATGTACAGAAAAGTTATAATCATACAAAGAACTCTTGCATATATTTTACCCAAACTGATTGTATCTCTCTCATGCATATAAAAACACACAAATATTTATATAATTACATGTAAATATATACACATTTAAGAGTAGGTTGAAGATACCATGCCCCTTCACTCTTAAATATCTCAATGTACATAGTCATTCAGCCCTAAGTTTCAGTGCGGGATTTGATCTGGGAACCCTACAGATATCAAATCTGTAGATGCTCAAGTCCCTTACACAAAGTGGTATTGTATTTACATGTAACTTATGCATATCCTCCTGCAGACTTTAAAACATCTCTAGATTACTTGCAATAACTAAACAATATAAATGCCATGTAAATAGTTCTTATCCTATATTTCTTAGAGAATAATGACATGAATAAATTTTCTCCATGTTCTGTACAAATCCATTTTTTTCCAAATGTTTTTGTTTCACATTTGGTTGAGTCTATGAACACGGAACCCACTGATATGGATGGCCAATTGTATTTTTTTTTTTACAACAAGGACAGTCTAAGAATTGAAATTCTTATGTAATTATAAGAATGAGAAAATTCAATAGGTATACAACATAACTATATATTTTACAAACCTTATGCAAATATCAATTGTCCCAACAATAGTCTTGGCTGTATAAACTGAATTTCATTTAGTTTCATATTGGTTTCATATTTTACCATTAATAATCAATTAAAAGTCTTTGTCTTTGATAACAATGAAAATTTTGAAGAATACAGACTTTTTAAAAATAGGGATCAGCGCATATTTTCTCATATCCATTCATGATTAAATTCATGTTATGTATTATGGGCAAGAATACCACACACGCCCTGTATTTTTGTCACTGTATTATCACCTTAGGAGGCACATGATTTAAGTCTGCTCTATTACTTGATAATGTTAACTTTGACTGCATGATTAATATGGTAGTGGCCTGATTTCTTCACCCTAATGTATTATTTTTTCTTTTATTAGGGGTGTTATATCTTGAGAATATTTAAATAAACTGCTTTTCATCCAACTTTTATCCACTAATTTTAACATTTATTTGTACTTCTTATTTAAATTATTACTGTGTTTAGAAAATAGTAATTTTTTCTCTCCCTTATTCCTTCTACATTTATTTGCTGGAATTCTATTTTAAGTGAAAGCTTTCTGTTCAACCCATAAACACACACATAGTCTCTTGCATATTATATGTATTCTTCTTTTATTCAATCAACTATAATCCATTGCAATCATTATTTTAATGCTCATATTTTCTCATATTGTCCCTACAGGTTGGCTCCTCTGTATTTTTCACATATCTCCTTCAATTTGGGGGCATTTTTAAAAGTTATATTGCATTAGAAGATATTTTAGGCTCATCTTGTATATTGACTGCCCCCTGCCACTAGAATCAGCCAAAACACCATTTCCTTTTGGTGGAGTTTGGCATTTAAAAACTAAGTTGTGAACACTAAGTATGTTCATGACAATATAATTACAGAACGATTCATCAGAATATAATAATTAGTTGGTAAATGATCATTATTCAAATGTTGGATCTTGTAGTTTATATCATCCATGAGATGTGTTGACAGAAATGACATCTACTAAGTTCATTTCTCTGTAATGTAGCTACAGGAATGTTTATGTTAACACGCTGAAATGCTGTCTCATATTCATTTAATGAATCCTTTTGTTCCTCAGCTTTGCATGACTTGATACCTTCTCCCACCTATCTTCCAAGACGTAGTAAGGCTTTAAAAAACTGGTCTTAGGGCTGGGGATGTGGCTCCAGTGGTAACGTGCTCACCTAGCATGCTCAGGGTGCTGGGTTTGATCCTCAGCATCACATAAAACAAAAAATAAAGATGTTGTGTCCACCGAGAAACTGAAAAATAAATATTAAAAAATTCTCTCTCTCTCTTTTAAAAAAAAACTGGTTTTAACTCCTCAGAAAACAGCACTATGCGGAGATCAACAAATTTTGGCTAATTTCATTCTACTTAATAATTAATAACTTTTTGAAACCTTTTTAATCTTGTGGCTAGTTTGTACTGATGCTTTGAAATGAGGCAAAATGAAACGAGTAAGTCACACAAACTAGTCAATGATTCCTATGGCAACAAGCATATTGTCAAATTGAAGTTTAATTCATCCATTTTGTAAAAGAAAGTATCAAAGAGAAAAACAAAGGCCACATTGTCAGATTTTCCACAACTGGCCACCAGGTGGCAGAGCACCACACATGGTAGACAGAGCAGTCAGCTGCTCTTGAGATCGACGTGGCTCAGTGTGGGTTTTCGTTTTATTTTCCCATAAAATCAATCCTAGGATATTTTAAAAGATTTTTTTTTTAAAAAGTAACATTAGAAAAACAACTTGCATTTCCTATTCTAAAAAAGGCAATCAGCTAACATCAAATGATATGTAGCCAATCAGTATTTCAAAAGCAAAAGCTATTTATCTAGAACTTTTCACTTAATATTTCAATATGCCACTGAAGTCATATAGAAAGAATAGAATGAAGGAGATAGAACAAGAATTACTCCAAATTTTTAGGCTTGAGCCTAAAATCTGCATATAGTTAGAATTATAAGATAATTCTCTAATTTTTAAATATATTGCACACATCATGTGTAAGGGATTCAGAATAAACATCATTTGCATGAATTGATGTATAACCCTCTAAGAAAATTACTCTCCCAATATATCTGTATTAAATCTACACATACAGAAAAGAATGGGTAATTATAGTTATATTTTTCAAGATTGTAGATTTCCAAGTCTAATTCTTTTGTACTCTTAATGTCCCTATTCCTGTCCTGTTTACTCCTTATGTTTAACAAATTCTTAAAATTTAAATAGTTACATTCAACTCCCAAGTCTGTAAATAACCCATTGCTGATAGTTTTGAACAATCATTCTAATCTCACGGTGCCATGATTCTCAATGATAACTTACTCTAGATTTTATACAACCGTTGATAGATAATTTTTGACCCCTTAGTTGTGAGGGACTTTGTGATACTGATTTACTGTGTGATTGAACAAATAAAATGTAAATAGTACATTTTCAACTCAGAGCGCAATGCTGAGGATTTCAAAATGCAGCACAGCTGAGAACTAGTATGACCATTGTAATTTTGTGGTAGAAAAGTAGAAATAAATTAAGAGAAACTGGAAGAAAAGGCTGGTAAGAAACATCGTCTTTAACACACAATAATGATAATCAAATGTTGAGAAATCTTCAGCGAGTTGTTTCCTTGCTAATATAATATAATTATATGTTCCACGTAGTCACAATATTTGTTTTATCCCTGTAATGTCCATTTTACACTTCTCATTTAGAAAACAAAGGAGCATTTTTCTTAAATGTCACATTTGTATTTTCACTTATAAACTTATGAAGGTATTTGGCACGCCTTCCTCGGTGAACTTAAAGTTTTTTGCTTTCTTGCCTGGATCACCTTTTTGAAGCCTAAACTTAACTGTTTCTCCAGATTTTCTATACTGCACTTTAAGTAAATCAATCCTCTAAATGGGAAAATACTATTTGTGGGGACATTCTTTCACTCAAGCGACACAGCATAGCTCTTTAAAAGGGTAACATTTCAGCAGCCATTTCTTTAGTCACTTCTTTTTTTTTCTGTCTTTCCATATTTTTAAAATTAAAAAGCTGCACATGATCCCTTTACTCAGTTGGTTGGTCAGTGGGCTGCTGCCCTGTTGAGGCTGAGCTGTCTAAATATAGAAATGAGCATATAACTTGCATCAGTTCCAGTATCATGCCTCCTTTCTATGGAAAATACACGATTCAATTTAATTACATAAGCTGTCGTTCTCTAAGACAGGGCTTCCAACAGGGCCAAACAATTCTGAAGCGAGTTCATCTCTTTTTTTAAGAGGGCTAATCAGAAGGGATTTGTGATATTGAAATCACTAAGAGGTAATTATGAATAATTTTGTGCAAGTCAGAAATGAAGGATTTTCTCCCAAAGCCTCAAATCTTTGAATCTACTTTGTTTTAAAATAATGGAAGTTTGTTGCTTCACTTACATTATCACACACTAATGTTATGTACAGATTTCTCAAATGCCAAAAATGAAAATAGGCTTCTATTAAAAAAAAAAAGGATGAATGGATTCCAAGTGACAAGAAGAAATGACACACATATAATTCATATCTAATTCTAGAAGCAGAAATTACCACAATGATAAAGGACAAGGGAACCTACTCTATAAAAGTCATATTAATAATGGACTTCAATGCTGAGATTTTTCATTGTTTCTTTACAATCGGATAAGAAAAACATGCCCCAGAAAACTTTCCAGAGTCTGTTGACATGAACACCTATTTTTGCTATTAAAGTAGAAACTAGTAATTACATTTATAAAAATGACACTCTGGTAATTATATATTTAAAATATGAATCCTGATGTTTAATTAGGTCATATGACTGTAATATCAGTTTGCATTAGCGGCAGATTATCAAATCCTAGCAATTCACCCCATAGAGAAATACAAGTAGAAAAGCTGCTGTAATTTTAAGATTTAAATAGAACAAACCATAATGCAGTACAGTATTCTTTAAATATTTTAGTGTTTACTGATGTTATTGAGTAATGAAGTTTGTCATCATGCCGTATTCTTCTTAGATAATTACTCGGTAGCATTGAGCACAGGGGAAGCTTGGTATGTTTTTCTTCCAGAAAAGCTTTCAAATTAAAGCTCAGAGTAGGATTCAAAACATTTATTTGAAAATGGTTTTGTATATTTTTAACATGTGTATTTATGTACTATTATTTTTTTCCCTGAAATTAATTACATTGTGTTTGGATATTAGGTAAGTAATTTTAATTTTTAACCTGTATTATAAGTCTTTATTTTATGAGTTCTATTTTTCATTTATAAATAATGAAGCACAAATAAAAACTTATTTATAAAATAAGCAGCTCTAATTAATGATTGATAGTTTCTATAAAGGTTAAACATATGCCTGTATTTTATATTTTAACGTTTCATTTTAGATTAATTATAATCAGTGGAGTTTTTTTGTGAATTTTTGTTTGAATCCCTTCTTTTCTAAACCACACCGACTGATATTTACAAAAGTACAAAAAAAGTAATAGCGTTTGGTTATCAATTGCTGAATATTACCCTCTTTCAGTGGCATTTCTTGGTAGAGATCATTTACAGTTTATTTTGCTACTTCTGAGATATACCCCATGAGAACTTTGTCCTTAATGTTCTATTTCTCCCTCAAAATTTGTTCTTTAAGATAAACATATTATTTGTCTGCCACAGAATTCATTTGTGTAAGTTTAATGATGGAAGTGTTTTGAAATACTTATAAATTTTAGCATGTGCTTATAATGTATCTAATAATCTGCATGGCAAAAAAAAAATGTTAGAGTGCTTTTCCATTTAGTCCATAAAATCTGGGATTTCCCACACATAGGTAACTTTACTATTCACAAAACTTGTCTTAAAATTCTTCTACACATTGTTGTTGATGCTACTACCAGAACTTTTATGAAAAATTTCTGCCTTTTTTTTTCTCCCTGTAGCTACGTCTGCTGTAATTCATGGCTATAAACATACCTTCAGTAATGAGAGAAAAGTCCATTCTTGGAATACAAAAATCTAAAAGTGCTTGAGAGGATCTGAGAATTTTATATTCTTTTATGTAATGGGCAAGAGAGATTTCCTTTATCATACTCTTCAACTGTGTCTTTTTGTGTTGACTAAAGCAGCTAATTGAATTACATACTGACAAAATGTGTGTACTAACATTACTATTGTTATAAATGATATTTGGTGCCTGTGATCCATTGTAAAAAAAAATCCATTTCCTAACACTAGGGGTCATTTCAGCTTGTGGAATTAGTGCATGATATTTAGTTTTAATAAAAGAGAAGGTCAGGAGTATGACATTTTCTAGAAAAGTACTATCCTAGAAAAATATTTTCCTGGGCTCGGATCCTATTTCCCCTGCTCATCAAACTGTGAATAGATTCTGGTACTTTTTCTAATGTTAAAATTGTGAAACCAAAAGGTACTCTAAGTTTCCTGTCTAAAGTTCATTTTTGTTTATTCCACTAAAATGTCCAGACTCTGCTTCTGAGGACCTGAGGCTTCATTTTAAGCTTTGCGAATGCTGGCCATTTATGTTCCTCAGCCTTTGGACTTGCTCTACCTTTTCTGCATGTCTTCACAATGGGATCCTCCAGAGCCACAATGGAAGTCTGACCTGTTTTCCTCTAATTTTCAAACTTTTGTGAAGTAAAGTAAATGCACTTGATAGAACAGAGCTTTGTCCTTCCCATATCAAAACAAATAACTTTTCATTACAATATCTCAGATTTTTTACTCCTACAAGTTTTTAAAAATTCCAGGCTCCTCCCTAACATTACTCTTGCTTTCTTCCCTGGGCTTTAATAATATATATTGCTTATTTCTTTTTAAAATTCACTTTAAGGCCATGGTTCTGAACATGAGAAATGACGCAAGGAAAATATTTATTTTCAGAATAGCATTATGTATTTTCAAATGTATTCTAGATTATGTAATATGAATTATGATCCTGTTTATATTGAACGGAGTGTGTAATTGCAAGCTATAAATCATTTCTGGGTATCTGAAAAATTTAGCCTTCTTACTCCAGTTACACACATAAATAAAGATAGCTATATTTGTTTTTTTAATCCAATTTTTATATCAGCTCAAAGTCTGTTGTGCTTCAGAAAGTGTAACATATTATGTTTAATGTTTCCAATCTAAAATAAAAATATTTCCTTTGGTTAAAAAACTAGATATATTTCCTATGCCTAGTATTTGCTAAACATACCAATACCAAAAGAAAGTTTGGTATACTAATGCCAAAAGAAAGTTATTTTGTCTACTAAAACCTAACAAATGATAAAAATATTCATTAAGCTTACACTGATGAAAATGATATGGACTTCCTTTTTCCAACTTAAAATTATGATTTTAAATAATTATAAATAAATGTGTCTGATTTTCCAGACACATCAGTTACTCTGTGTAGAGCTACGGTTACAAAGGCCTACTATGTTCTGCCTACAGAATTCTGTTACATTGGGTTGCCAATATTCTAAAAAATAGAAATTAAACAACAATACGTTGTTTTGGTTCTGCTACTAATATTCTTAATTTGGGAAACAAAAAAGATTGAGGGTTTTTTTTTTCAATAGTTGACATTTTAATGGCCTCAGACCTATGGACAAGAATTCTCAACTACAGGAAAGGTTTATTATAAAGATAATGTAAAGTGGGGAAGCACGCTGAAACAGTATTGTTACTCACACTATAGGCTCAAAGTTGCATGTTGACATTGACATATCCTATTCTCCCAAATCACTGAAGTCTACACTATTTGAAGCTAATGTGTCATACTTCTTAAAATGCCTAATTTAGTGCCACTTGGAGGAAATATGTTGAAAGAGTAAAATATAATACAAAGTATGGTAGTGGGGATAAGGTCACCAAAGTTTAAATTTCATCTCTGTCATTTGCCAGTGCATGACCTTTTGGAAATTACTACCCTTTCCTGGCCTCTGTTTTCTCATCTGTGTAAGAATGAAGAGGGTGGCCTGAAGAGGTGGCCTCCATGATCTTTCTGAGTCAGTTACTCTCTCTGTCCTCTGAGTCAGTATATCTCTCTGTCCTCTACTCTTAATAGCCAGTTTTCCTACCCTAAGGAAACAGCATGATCTTAACCTCTTTTATATATTACATTTTTTATGCTTAACTACTTTCTGAAGAGAATATTATGTACACACGTGTCTGTATCTTGCACAATGGAAAAAAAATCATGTGAATCTCCAAACTAGTACTTATGTAAAAGTTTTATGAATTAACATGTTCCTGAAATGATTATCTAACTTTCTAAACACATACACACATTCTAATGTGTAAGTTCAAAACTAGAAATGTAGAAATTGACTATATGTTCACATGTTTTTAGTAATAGAAACCTTACCTGAGGCAAATCCATCAACACTGAATGAAAAACCCAGAGGAGCATTTAAAGATACTGTTTTTTATGAAGTCAAATTCTCTGAAAGGTCAAAATCCTTTTCAGCACAGCAATACCCAAGGACAGTTGGTTGAACTTATTTAAGAATATTATAGTTCGACATGTATAAAAGAATTCACAGTTTCACTTCTTCCTTTGTTCTTTGGAGACCCATAACTTTGACCATGTTGAAACATGATGTGCCACAAAATATCGCCTTCCTCTCTCTCTTTTTCTCTTCTTTCTTTCACCTATTTCCAATACCTATTCGTTGCTGTTCTAGCATGGCAGTGATGGGATTTGATGTCATAAAAATGGTAGCCCACAAGAGAAACGTGTTACAAAAGCAACTCCTTTCTACCCTCCCTCCCCCTGATAATAACAATTTGCTAAATTGTTGGGAAGTTGTTATAATTCCTTTTCTAAATTATTACTCGCCCTTTAGATTAGAAATGAGGCCAGGGTTAGCAATCAGCTATAAATGGTAGGATTTTTCAAGTAAGAAGCACTTGTCTGATTGTGAAGTGGAGGCCATTACTGCCTTGATTGGGCCTTTTTTTTTTTTTTTTCCCCAGCTCGCTTGATTTGCGGTTGAGAGCGCATATTCACTCCTGTACTGTGAGCAATCAAAGTCTCCCCCCTCTCATTTTTCCTCAGCGATTTAGGGTCCACTACTTTGGCACAGCTGCCACCTTTTAGCCTCCATCATGCAGAATTTTTTTTTTTAAATAACGGGTGGGGGATGGGATCAGGTAACCAACATATATTTGGCTTCTTAATCGGCCTGTTTTATATTTTTCAGAGAAGTTTTTCACTCAGAATAAAAATCATGTTGGAACTTGGACTTCATTCAATAAATAAGTTGGGAAAGAGACCTGAAGCTTATTAGAGTCTATTTTCTATTTCTTTGGGCAATCAAAACAAAACAAAACAGGTGTGGGGTACAAAACTGTGACTGTGACATCTGAAAGCACAGTTCACTGCAACCCTAGCATAGTCTTTGTTCTCTTGGGAAGTAAAACACAAACAAGGGCTCCGTTTGTTTGTTTGCTTGTGTTGCTTGCTTTGTTTGGAGGGTGTTTCATAAGTTTTTCAAGAAATTCAAGGTGTATAGGAAGAAGAAATTGAAATCTCTTTAAATTATAGAGTCTTGTTTTGTCAGAGTTAAAGATTACTTTCTCTTCTAATTTCAGAAGAACTATTTTTTTTTTGTCAACAGTAAGAAATATTTTTGTTAGCAGTTAAGTTCATCTTGTCTTGCTCCTTGGAACCCATTAGAGATCCCTGAAGTAACTGGAGTTTCAAGGTTGGAAAGAGTTTATAATCCTGAAAATGGCATCCTAGGCACCTTCCTGAATCTTATCAGCCATCATCAAATAATGATGCTCATGTGAGAGCCCCTTGTTTGCACCCTTTTCCTGCTACTTTCCCCCCAAAATTGAAATACTCAAATAAGTTCCATGACAGATTTTTCTTAATATGTCATCCAAGTCAGGGTCAATCCATGTGTAAAATAAATCAAGTTTAAACAGAGTCAATAATACTATCTGATAGGTAGTTGTTCCCTCAAGATCTGAGTCTGAACTCCCAATAAACATTTTTTTTACCAGCTTTATTAAGATACAACTTAACAACCTAAAATTCACTCATTTAATGTATAATTCAATGAACTTTAGTATACTCACCTAGTTGTACATCTGTCCATTTACTCTCTCTCTCTCTCTCTCTCTCTCTCTCTCTCTCTCTCAGGTCTATGCCATCACTAATCTACTTTCTCTATATATGTGTGTTTGATTTTTTGGACATTTCATATAAATGTAATAAGACAATATATGTTCTTGTACCTCAGACTCTTTCTCAGAGATATTTTTGAGTTTGGTGCTGCATCCTGGCTGTAGCATATACAGCTTTTGTTCCTTCTTCTTGATGAACTGTATCTGTTGTATGGACCCATTATCCATTCATTTGATGACAAACATTTGAACGTGACACTGTTTCCGTTTGGGGGATATTGTTATATATGCTGTTACAAACATTCCTGTCCAAGCCTATGTGTGAACACATGTTTTTATTTTTTGTGGGCAGGATCTAGGAGTATAGTTGCTGAGTCACATGATAAATCTTTTTTACTTTATAAAGAAACTGACAAACTATTCTGAAAAATGGCTGCCTCTCTATGCCATCCCACCAGCAACATATAGGAGTCCCAATTTCACCACATGCTTGTCAACACTGTTTATTGTCTTTTTTTGTTATAGCCATTTTTAGTGGATGAAAAATTGATCTTGTGGTTTTGATTTATATTTACCTAATGACTAATGATGATGATAATTGTTTCATGTTCTTATTGACCATTTGTGTATTTCTCTGAAGAAATATCTACTTAAAACCTTTGCCCATGTTTAGCTAGGATATTTATATATTCTGAATATAAGTCCTCCTTATCAGATAGAAGACTTGCAAATATCTTCTCCCAATCTGTGGGTTGACTTTTTACCTCCTTTTTTAAAAAAAAAAATTTTAGTTGTTGATATACCTTTATTTTATTTATTTATATGTGGTGCTGAAAATCGAACCCAGTGCCTCACACATGCCAGGTAAGTGCGCTACCGCTGAGCCCTAGCCCTAGCCCAACTTTTCACCTTCTTGATGGCATCTCTGAAGCATAAAAGTTTTGAGTTTTGAGGAAACCACTTTTAAATTCTTAATGGAGCACAATATTCCATCAGTTTTGAATATAATTGTTTGAAAAAAGAGATTGAAAAGTGAAAGATTTAAAGCAAAATCAACAATTGTGCTTGGGTTAGTTTGAGAAAAGGGAGAGCTGATTTTGAGATTCCACTTCCAAATAATCTCAAAGTTTATGACATGAGAACTAGTTTGTTGTTGATGTTGTTGTGTTGTTACTCTTCATTTCTAATTTCACATTCATCATTCAAATCTTTTCTTAAGTAGGGTAGCAGAAGCTCAAAATCCAGCCATGCTCAGGTCACAAGTGGGTTTGAACAATGCATCTGTAAAGAAACCTAAGGCCACAAAACTCTGTTCTTGGGGCTACCTGTGAGTAGCAGGAAATGGCTGAAGAAAATCAGGATCCAAAGAAGCTCATTCTCAGACAGGAGACCCTAAGCTTTACCCTCCCAGGCCCACTGCAGTGAAATGCATGAAATGCATTCTTTCAAGACAAAGCCATTGTTAAATGCCAGGTTTATTGTTGGTAATAAAAACACCTGTTTAGAAGTTCCTTAACATAGCTTATGAGTATGGGGCTACCTTTAAAGAAGACCCAGAACTTGTTTGCAATACCCCTGGCTCAGTTCAACTGTAGCAGAAGTGTACAGACCTTCCCTTTAGCAATATGAGTAGCAGGCTCTCAGTGCTTCCTAGAACCTACAAATGATCAGCATCCAAGAGTGCAACTTTTTGACATTAATCATCAACCTCTAATGGGTTTGCTTTGCAAGCCCAGATTTCCATCTGGCATTTGTTGTATATCACAAAAGATATACGCATAATGCAGTCTGATTGTTCAAGATATGTCTTACTTTTTTTGTAATTATTATGAATTTAGCCACCGATACCCAAAAAGCACATACAATTTCATCAAACATTAAGGAATCCTCTTATTTGACTTAGTAAACTTCAGAGTGGTTTCCTTTTTTGTTTGTTTGTTTGTTTGTTTTTATAAACTCTGGATATAACTACAAATTCAGTAATCACCATTGTTATATTTTATCTTATTTAAGCAACTGTTGTTGCAAATACAGTATAAAAAATGGCAAATATTGTGTGGCCTGAATATTTCCATCAAAGTCTGTTGAACTCAAGTACAAGGAAGTTGTTATCTTTATTATTTTACACTTGACTGCTCACCTCCTGGAAATCTTTTTTAAAGTGACTTTCAATTGAGGCTCAGCGAAGAATGGTACAAGGATACAGTTAACCCTTTTTGTCAGAGTTGAAAAGTTTGTTTAATACCTGTGGTTTAGTCAGTTTTTCCCTCCTGTGACTAAAGGACCTAACCAGAACAATGTAGAAGAGGAAAAATTTAGAGGCTCACTGTTTCAGAGGTCTCGGTTCATAGACAGCCAGCTCCATTCCTTGGGGCTTGAGGTGAGGCAAGACATGACAGAAGAGTGTGACAGAGGGAAGCAGCTCACACAATGATCAATAGCAGAGACAGAGACTCTACTTGACAGATACAAGATATATGTCTCAAAGCCACACCCCCAATGACCAATCTCCCCCAGCCACAACCTACCAGCCTACAGTTCCCACTCAATTTATCCCATCAGGGTGATTAATTCACTTATTGTGTTAAGGCTCTCCCAATCATTTCTTCTCTGAACCTTGTTGCATGGTCTCACACCTGAGCTTTTGGGAGATACCTCACGTCCAAACCATAACAACACGGAAACCTAAGCTGAGGATAGCGAAGTTAAAGCTGTTGATTGCAATTAACCTAGTGAAGTGGAAAGATGGTGCTAGGTGGTAGTTAATTAAAGCAGAAGGTTCTATGAAGTCCAGGCAAGTTTCACCAGAAACAAGACCAGGTGAGTTGAGAACAAGACTTTGTCTGGATAAATATCAGATAACTTAAGCAGTTCCTAGTGGTTTTTATAAGATGAAAATAGAAAATAGAAAAGGCACAGCCCCACACAATAAGCCAAGTTCTGAAAAGAAAGGAACCAATGGAACCATTAGTAGAACAACATCTGGGGTTCAGATCAATAACACTCATTCTAACTGGTTGAATATTCTTTGATTTCTTAAGTGACTATGTTGTATCAACTCAGCAACTTTATACACAGGAAGGAAATAGGTAACTTTCCCCGTCATAGAAGTTCCACAAGGGAAGCAGATTTAATTTATGACACCTAAATTTAAACAGGTCTCATCCTTCTGTTTTATGGATGGAATAATAGTAACAGTAGTATTTTGGGCATCCCAGATTTTTGCCCCAACATACTGCACAAGACCTCAGGACATGTTCCTAGGAGAATGCAGGGGACATTGTGGATAAATGGAGGGTGTTATCTCGAGGTATTGACTATACTTCTATTCCCACAGGGTTCTTGTTCATTGACTTTTGCTTCTTCCAGGAACTAGAGCAGGTAGCAAATATCATGGTTCCTGCCAGGAGCTACCACTGCCTCCTTTCAGGAACCTGCTGTGCCCTCCACATCCAACCACTGTCCTGCTGGGTGATGGCTATTTTTAGTGCCCTGAAATTCCTCAGTGGGCCAAAGAAGAATGTAAAGGGATACACATCTTCAACCACTTGCATGATATTCAATTTGATCCATCTTTAGATCTGCACTTGCCCCAGAGCATTGCAGAGCTATAACAAAACAGTCCTCAGCCTTGGCCTCTGCCCCTCCGCCCACCCCTTCTCAGTCTGCTGCCAGTTTCCCTTCTTCTCATTCTTCAGACAATCCCCTCTCTCCCTGGGAATTGTCTGGATATATATCTCAGGGCAAAGCAACACAAAGTAGGCAGATTTGCTTCTCTACCCTAGTTGGGGTCTATCCAATAGCTTCTGCACCTTGATGAAATTTCTCATCTTTTCATGAATGTGTTCCACCTTTTCCAATGTACCCCATTTGTATCATTGTTATTTTAAGTCCTGATATGGTAAGTTCAACATATTTGAGTCTGTTTCTACTGAGTCCATCTCGTGTATGTGTGTGTGTGTGTGTGTGTCTTCTGTTTGTACCTCTTTTAATGTTTTATTGTATTTCAGATATTACATGTGGGTGTGCTTGTATATATATATATATATGTGTGTGTGTGTGTGTGTGTAAATATGTATATATGTGTGTGTGTAGTACTGCTGTTTGTTTTATTGTATTCCAGACATTTTGAATAAAAGAGAAAGAAATTAACAATATAGACCCTGAGAAATAAGCATAAACTCCTTTTCCTTTCCTGTTTGCTGCTTTGAATGAGAATGAGACACAGTGAATCTGACTAGGGGGGAAGGGGATTTGGCCTTTTTTTAAGCATTAGTTTGGTTCAGTTCCCTTCACTTCTGGCTTTAAATGTTTGAAGGGTGGAGCCAGGAATTTTCCAGCAGTAGGAGTAAGACCCTGAACACTGAGATTCCTCCGCTCTCTGCATGCTTTACTGCCATACCAGCTTTCTGAGCTTGGTAGATCTCTCCTCTCTTCTCTCTCTCCCTCCAGCTAGGAGGATGCCAGATGTGTGGAATTACTTGAGAGTTCTCCTTGCTCTCTGGTAGTCCTGCTTTAGGATATAGGCACTTGAGATCTCTCTCCTCCCTGCTGCCCTCCTGCCAACTCCGGAGAGGAGCGGCTTCCACTCAGAATGACTTGAAGAGCTTTCTCTCAGTTTTCCTGCCCCATGCCAACTGTGGCAGTTAAGTGCCTGGAATGGGTGTCTTCCATACTCCTCCCCTGTCCCGGGGGCTGCAGTGTACCTCCTGAGCCCTCCTGCTCTACCTTTGGGCACTACTACCCATAAGTACTCAGTAAGCACCACAGAAAGACTGCTAGGCAGATCTGAGGCAGAGGCTGCTTGGAATTCTAACCTGTCACACCTGCTCATCTGAGGCCATTAAATGCTCTTTAACATTTTGGTGGATTTCTCTGTATACCTATTTCTGGTGAATTTTTCCTCCTGTTGTTCCAATATAGAAAGAAACATCCATAGGTCTCTTTTCAACTATGAAGGGCATGCCAATTTCTGAAACATAGTTAACTTAGGTTTCTTGTGTTCTCAGCTCCACAGTGAGTTTCAGTGTTATACAGCTTATTTGGTAATTAGGTCAAGAGCAAAAGTTTCTTCCAACTTTCTATACCCCCCCCAACTACCCCCAACCTGGTTTATAGGAAAAAAAATAGCTCATTTTTGCTTTTCTATTTCATAGGCTTATATAATGTTCAATTGAGTTGAATGATTATTACAGCTGTATGGCTGTTATGATCAATTTGGAGAACAGCAAAACTGAATCTGGGTAAATAGCGCTTCCCTGACGAAAAAAGAAATTCAAAGGCTCTATTAGCCTCAAATCTTCAAGGCATGGATATCAGTACATAGGTTTTGAACTGAATTATAGAGAATTCTGAAAAAGCCAGGAAAGCAGAAATAACCACAAACAAGCAAAAATCAAATACTACTCTATCACCTACAACAAACTTGGGCCTTATTGATTTAAAAATATTCTTTTAATAAGTGAAAACTCTCCAGGAGGTGTGATAAATATGCATACTACTCAAACTAGTAAACAAAGTTCAGTATTTGTCTTTCTCAAATGTTAGTTTACTCAACCAGCTTGAGTAAACTAACATTTGATAATAACTTCTGATATTGCTAAGTTATTTCTCTTGAGCCCTCTATCGTAAAAATGTTAGTATCTGCATGCTGGATTGGCTCTCTCTGTCTCTCAAAGCTGATGAAACCTCTTAATTCCTGAAATCCCTGTATCATCTATACTTTTTGTAATCTTAAACAATTTCATTATGTTGGTAATTTAATTTTAAGCAATGACTGTTCTGTTCATGGTCCTTCCTAAGTTATCCCCCAATTTCATAGTGATGCTTTAATTATCATTTGAGCTGCCTTCGGTAAATTAGTCACTTCCCAAAGGACCCACTTCCTAATACCATCATATTGGTGATCAGGTTTCAACCTGGAGAATTGAGGGTGATTCAAACGTTCAGACTAAAGCAACCTCCTCCACCTCTGCTCTCCTGGGCCCTTTCTCCTGCTGGGTTTGGACATTAGCTTCTTTCTGAGATCTTGTTCAATGCCTTCTGTTAGGGTTCCTACCACCTATGTCTGTGTGTTGGCAGCGGTGGCGGATGTAGCCATCTCTGTGTGGGAAACATTCTCAGGCTTTCGCTCACTTCAGCCGATTTAGTAGAATTGTCTTTGTGCAGAGCAGAAGGTAGAGGGCAGTTGTGTGGGAGCCATGACTTTTCAGACAGTGCATTTCTTGTTCATGGTTACTAGATTTTGAAATCTATTGGCTGTTTTAATATTTGGTTGTTGCAGTAGCTTAAGGTACACCTTTTTTTTTTCCTGGCACAATTTTAATCCACTGTCTTAAACTAGGAATCTGCCTGTGTGAGGCACTTTGCATATATTATCTTTTGAACTTTCACAACAACCTTGTGAAATATGTAATGTTATTCTCCTTTTAAAAAATAAAATCAGGCTCAGAGAAGTCTCACAGCAAATAAGCTGTATACCCAGATGCAAATTAAGATCTGCCGACCCTAAACAAGAGGATTATTTGCTTTTACCATTTCCTATACTGCAGTCATGTTAAATCATCCTTTAAAAGCCAGCTGTCTTTAGTGTAATAAAATACCAGATACCCAAGTACAGATCCTGTAATCCCTTGTTGGACATGTAAGGGACAGTGTGTCTCTTAGAGGGGGGAAAAAGCCTACAAAACCAAGAAAGATGCTCTTTTGATCATTTTAGAACTGGGTTCAGATGGAGGGTGAAGTAGGGAGGGTAGTGAAGTCCAGAGTAACATCTTCTCCTTTGTAGGAAAGAAAAAAATGAAATGTTAGAAATATGATAGAATGTGAAATGTGATATTGCATGAAATCGATGATGTAAATTTTGAGCCATTATTTCAAGTTAAAAATGGTTGATTAAACTGCACATTTGTATTCAATTCTTCCCTGAAGCCCATTATTGATTTCTTTTTAGTAGACATAAATCCCAAAGACAGAGAGAATGGAAGAAGAAGCAGTAGCAGCAACTTTGGAAGCTGAAAGTCATGTGGATGAGTGACACCAGACGGTACAGACTTGAGAAAACAGCGTTTTGAATAGTCAGAAGGAAGAGCTGAAAAGCAGCATTATGGACATCCAGGAAGCCAAAGATTCTCAACTGGTCGTGCTAGGTTTGTTTGGAAGTGGAAATGAAAATAGACTGAATTCTGAGGACACAACTGAAGGTGTTTAATTCATCAGACAGCCTCCTCCACTCTACCCAGTGTACTTCACTCAATCTTGAGATCTCTAGGCTTCTCCCACTGCTCAGCTTCCCAAATTATGGTGGCCAGATATATCCCTCCACACATGACTATAGGAGTCTTTTCTTAGGACTGACCAGGACAAGAGAACCACCAAAAGATGCCAACAATGGAAGATTCATGAAATGATCCAATAAGCTCATGTGTAAACCAGATGCGGTGGTGTATACCTGTAATCCCAGGGATTTGGGAGGCTGAGGCAGGTGGACTGAGCCAACCTGTGAAATTTAGGGAGACCCTATCTTAAAAAAAAATGGAAAACTGGCTGGCTGGGGATGTAGATTAGTGGCAGATTACCCCCAGATTTATTCCCTAGTGACAAGCCAAAAAAAAAATCACCTTGTAAAGTTCAGAATTCATTTGCCCATTTATTAATTGGGTTTTTAGATTTTTTTTGTTGTGAAGTTTTTTGATCTTTTTATATAATCTAGATTATTTTATTCTTTTTTATACATGACAGTAGAATGTATTTTGACATATTTTATACATATATGGAGTACAAATTTCAATTCTTCTGGTTGTATATGATGTAGAATTACACTGGTCGTGTATTCACACATGAACATATATGAACATAGGAAAGTAATGTCCAATTCACTCTACTCACTTTCTTACACCCAATCTCCCTCCTTCCCTTCATTCTCCTTTGTCTAATCCAAAGTACTTCTATTCTTCCCTACCCCTCCCCTTATTGTGAGTTAGCAGCTACATATCAGAGAAAACATTCAAAAGAAGAAATACAAATGGCCAATAAATACATGAAAAATGTTCGACATCATTAGCAGTTAGGGAAATGCAAATAAAACTACACTGAGATTTCATCCAAATGGCAGAATACAAATAATAATAAATGCTGGATATACAAATAATCTTTTTATTATTTGAAGGTAATATGGTATTTTCTATTTGTCCATCCACATCTATTCTCCTGTTGCACCTACAGTGGACAGATTCTAGGGTAGTCACCCCCAGTGGTTTACACCTAGTCCAATCCCCTCTCCTGGAGTATGGGTGAGACGTTGAATATGACAGAATATGATGCAGAATATGACACAAGTAATGGAATATCACTATCACAAATAGGCTAAGTAATTGGTATAGGCAATGAGATGCTACTCCTGTGTGTACATTACGATATACAGATACATACAAGTAAATATATTACATAGGCATTCTAATAAGTTAAAATCAATCTTTCTCTCCCCCCATTTTCTCTCTCATTCTCTCTCTTTCTCTCTCTCTCTCACACACACACAACACACACACACACACACACACACACACACAGCTTTACCTTGCTAGCATTCACCAGACAGACTCTCCTACTGACCTTGAAGAAACAGACTTCCATGTTGTAAACTGCCTGTGGAAAGAGTGATACGCTGAGGAGCTACAGGCGGTCACTTGGATCTGAGGTGGCCACTAGCCAACCACCAACAATATCCCAGAATCCCCAATTGCACAGATGCAAGAAAATACATTCTGCTCACACCCTGAAAGAGCTTGAACATGAATTCTTTCCTATTCAAGTCCCTGGATCTTCACTGCTACCTGCTGAGACTCTGTGGCAGTGCAGACACTAAGATTTGGTAATCAGTGATGCAAAAGTTGAAAACTAATAAAGCCTTCTAAAACTTCCTCTGTGGTGAAGATGTTGGGATTTGAGGACAACAGCTTGAGTTCAGTATTCAGTTTCATTACTTATATGAACAAGCTACTTTTATACTTCTTCTTCCTCAGATTTATTGTATAAAAATTTCAATAATAATAGTACTTATTTTGATGAATAATTATTAAGAAAGTAAATGTATAAGCAATTAGAATAATACCTAATATGATGATGATAAACAAACAATAAGAACTAACATTAAATAGTGGAAAACAGACAATAAAATATTCATGGTAAATAATAAAAATGATAATTATTATATTACTACTATTATATCAGTCAGAATAAACTAGGTTATGGCACAGCAACAAAGATCCCAGTACCTCAGTGACTTAAGCTCAAATATTTATTTCTTGCTCACTTTAAATATCTACTGTTGACAGCAATGCTCTCTGTTCATTGTATTCCCACAGAATCAGACAGATGAATCAGTGACCATCTTGAATGTTGTCAAACATTCTGCCAGAGTGAAAGAGGGAAAAAAAAACAAAAACATTTCTGGAGAGTCTCATATTACCAATCAAATGATCCAGCCTGGAAATGGCCCATCCTCTACTCAATTTCTACTCATAATTCATTGGCCCCACCCAAATATAAGGGAACCAATGAATGAACAAGATATGTAAAAAAAATTAAAGAGGACTATACCTTTTACCATTAGTGTCAGTGCTTAATTCTTTAATCTATTAATTTATTATAATAAGAATTAAAACTAAATTTGAGAAAGAAAATAGGTATTATCTAGATTCAGAAAGGGTAATCTTAATTATTTTTATTTCAGGCTAATCTTTGACTCATCTAAATCTCATTTGGAAGGGAGGGGGCAGAGGGTTAGAAATGATGGTGGAATGTGATGGACATCATTATCCAAAATACATGTATGAAGACACAAATTGGTGTGAATATACTTTGTACACAATCAGAGATATGAAAAATTGTGCTCTATATGTGTAATAAGAATTGTAATGCATTCCACTTTCATATATAAATAAAAAATAATTTAAAAAATACTTGCTTCAGAAAAAAAGAAAATGACATTGAACTAATTTGACAAACTGTGATATATTTTCATTAAATCATACTTAAAATTAAATATCAAAGTTCTTCCCTTTAAAAAAGGCTTAATATATCTAAAAGGTATGATTTACTAGCAGTCAAAAGTAAAAGCTTAAAATATTTTGTTTTGACTCTTTTTGCTAAAGATAAAATTATTTGTAATAGCCATCATTGGTTAACTTATAGGGAAATGGGCAACAGTATTTGATAATTCGATATTTAATAAAAGGAGAAAATATCATTCCATAATAAATGAAAAAACAAACTATAAAATATCAAGAAGGCTGGTGCTGTAGCTTGGGGAAGAGTGTTTGCCTAGTGTGCATGAAACCTTAGGTTAGATCCCCAGCACCATAAAAAGTTTTTGAAAACAAAAATGTACATTAAGAATGACACATATTCATTAAAATTTAATAAGTAAAACAGTATTTTAAAATATATACTCAGAAAAAAATCTAGAAAACTATAAGCCAACGTAACCAATGGTTTCCTATCTTTATAGGAAACTCATAGACTGTGTTCTCTTCTTTTAATTTAAAAATAAAAATGACTTTTTAAAAATTTGAAACACCCTCAAATTTACAGAAAAAAGTTGTAAGTATAATACAAAGAATTTTCATTTCCTAAATGTTTGAGAGTCAGTTACTTACATGCTGCACAAATACCTCTGCCTATTTAGTGTTTATTTTCTACAAATGAGAACACTGTTGTGTATTTTATAATAAAACTACCAAAATCGTGAAAATAACACTGATACATTATCATCACTTTGTTTCTATCCTCCTCAGTTTCCATGAAATGTCCCCCAGATGCATATTAGAGCAAAATTAATCCCACTGACGTATTAGATTTAGTTCTCATGTCCTTTTAGTCTTTGTTTTAGAATAGTTCCCAGAGTTTATTGTCAGGCTTTCTTTGACTTTCATGACCTTGACATTTTTGAAGTTCACAAGCAAGTAATTCTGTAGAAAGTCCCTTGAGTAGTGCTTGCTTGGGATTCCCTCATGATTAGATTTGGGTTATGTCTGTGCAGGAACATCACAAGAAGTACTGATGTGTTCCTCTCTGATCTCCATCACATAGCTTGTAAATTGCGTTTGTTAGCACTACAAGGTTCATTTTGGTAACTTTATTAAAAAGTTGTACCTTATGGTTTTCCTTACTATAAAATTACTCTTCTTATTTGTGACAAAAAAGTATTTTCACATTTTTCAGTCAAAAGTCCTGCACTATAGTGATACTTTGGCATTATCCAAATATTCCATTCCCCATTAAACTTCAACTTGTTTATTTGTATCTCCTTGGACACTAACTTTCTGATTTTAATTGGTCATAACCCATTAATAACATTTCATGCTTAGTTTGGCCCCTATTTGAACAGTGAGAGCTTATTCACGTTTGCTTGTGTACATTTTTGACACGCCCCATCATTCTTTGAGTACTTCTGTGCTTTCTGTCACACAACATTCTGGACTCATCCTACACTTTCTCTGTCCCCATACTGGAATGAGACATTTCTCTAAGAAGTCCTGATTTCCTTTAGTGTAGAGTGATTAGAAGGCAAGATTTTGAAGCTACATACGTGCTACTTGTTATCATTGGTCTGAGGCCCTCTAATTGAAAAGACCTGAGGAATGAGTGTATTTAATTCATATTTACATCTATATTTATTTGTGTATCTATCTTAATTTCAAGTAAATAGCACAGGCTCTTTCTGCTCTTTCCAGCACACTCCCTTTTCATATTTTTAGACCCTTTCTCTGACAATGAAAAACCTAGCTCCCATATTCTTAACATATTTACTTATTCTACTAATGCTAATATATGTAGCAAATCTCCTATCTCACGCTGGCTCTGACCTCACACAGGAGTCTCCCTCCCCCAATCAGATGTTCATGCTTCCTTACCCCAGCAGAACTTTGTAGGATCCCCATTCATAGGGATGCCCTCCCACTTTGCTGAAGCTCTTACTCCCCGTGCAGGACAGTCCCCCTGTGGAGATGCTCTTCTAATTCCTCTGGGCTCCAAAAGAACAGGGTGACCTATGGAACACCACAACTCCCCTCATCTCAGGCTCAGCTCCACCTAAAGGCTCTAGATCTGATTGTTCAGGAACAGAAAAAGGAGAATAGGATGAGTATTGGAACTTATGAATAATTTGCAAAATTCTCACAATATATTATTACTTTTATAATTTTTAATGGTTTTTTTTTTGTTTTGTTTTTGTTTGTTTTCTCTTTTAAAAAGATCAGATTCAAATATATTAGGCCAAGGGTCAGCACACTTTTCTGTAAAGGGCCGGAAAACATACTCTTCTGTTTTCACCCTGTGGGCTCAACTCAGCCATTACACAGAACAAGGGAATAGTCATAGCTACATTCTAACAAAATTTTATTTACAATGTAGGCATCAGGACATTTTTGGTCCTCAAATTATAGTTTGCCAACTCTGCATCTAAGAGTTGGTAGGTCCTAGGTTTATATGACACCAGAAATAAGGCAATCCAATACGGACCAGAGGAGGGAGAGGCAGTAGGTCTTGAAGTCCAATATACCAAGGAAAATAAATTGTGAGAGACAAGGAGAAAAGGATATTGTTAGATTCACTTGCATAACAAATCACTAAAAACTTTTAAATTCTGCCAACAGGCTATAGCTATACGGAAATTTTTAAAAAATACTTAGATTTAAACTTCACATGATACTTTTTGTATCAAGGAAAAATACCAGAAAAGAGTTACTGAAGACTTTTGAGTCCATTAATTCAAAAGCCAAAGAAGGGGAAATCTATAGGCTTTTAAAAAATATATATTTTATACAGTATTAGTATGAAAATAGGGAAATTTGTCCCATCTCTTGCAAATTACTAGCCTGTCTTGCGGATATCTTGGTGATACTACCCCCACTGTTTCACCAACTTCCTACATGAACTTCATGAACTTCAAAACTCTTTAGCATCATTGTCATTGATACTAGTCTGTTAATGAGAAGCTTCTAAAGATGAATGGTTTACCACTAGCCTTAATAGAGTTCTTTCAAAGGGTACCACAAAAATCCAGATGAAACCTAAAATTGGTCCAGGAATTTTGGATTTACCTAAAAGAACCTTGTTTGGGCAATGACATGATTTGGTTTGTCAGCAAAGATACTAATTATGGATCTTGGGCAAAAGCAATTATCATAATGTGAAGAAATATTAATTTGAGAAAATAACCTGTAGGTTCTTTCTTCTCCTCCATGGCTCTGTCCTAGCCCACCTGGAGAAGTGTGACCACAATTTGATCCATGGGGTTTAACTGCCAAGATAAAACCAAGTTACAACAGAAAGTTCATTGTATGCTCAAAAGCAACGGGTCCAGGGGTGAGAAGAAAAATTAGGAAGTAGAAGGAGAAGCAATTTTTCCTGACCCTAAATTTCTAGTCTTGGCTCCACTTCTTTTTAAAGACAGGACACTTTATCTTATTCCTGCTGTATTATAAGCATCAAGCATATACAGTAAAGTAGGTGCTCAATAGATGAATAAACAAATAAAAGACCTTTGGTAAGTCATTTACCCTAACTAAATCATTTTTTTTAATTTCTACATAATATTTTCATTTTAATTTAATGCAAAGAGGCAAAATGTGCTGTTGATACTAAGAATAGTTATCCTGATGATGATCATGATATATAGAAAATGGTATTGCTATGTCCATAGATTCCTCTGCATATAGATAGATAGATAGATAGATAGATAGATAGATAGAGAGAAATTGGCATATATTTTTGGGATTGGCATGTATAAAAATCTGGAAGCACAACTTCTTTCTAATTAAGAGAAAAAAATAATACACAGGCACTAAAGTAATCCCAAACTCTATATTCTAAATGGAGGAAAGATGAGGGTTACATAGGGAGAAGAACTGAAATTCTTCCTCAGGTGACAGAAGAGGGCATTAAACTTGTTCAGGAAAGGTAGGAATGAGAATGCTAATGGGCTGAACTCAGGCTCTCACTTTGATGCTTGGATAAAACAAGTAAGAGTTACATCCAAGTTACCAGATCCCCAGCCCAGTGCTCCAGCCCTTTGTCACTTATTATACATGCTTCCTCTCTAATAAAGTTCTAATTCAAGAGCCCATGTCAGATGGGGATGATTTGGAAACATTTTAGAAACCCAAGGCTTATCAAAGTACTTAAATGGCCATGGAATGATTAAAAGGACTGTGTGTGTTCAAATACAAATGAAGAATGATTTGAAAGTTGGGCACCAGGAATAGCAGATGGTAACTATTAATTATTAGCCTATTACCAAGGCTCGGTCCAGTAGGAAAAAAGGTATTCTATGTCTAATTCCACATCATCTAACCCTTGTAGTGCTTTGATTTATCGTAAGAAGGCTAAAGGAAGACATTTCATCCCTCTATTCAAGAAAGAAGAATCATGTAGCCGTGGATGGAATAATACCACATTAAATTCCTAAACATATGTCAAGGAATTAATAGACAGAAAAAAAAAAGGCCAGAAACATTATTACTAATGAACAGTTCTTGAGACATTATTCTTAATTAATGCAGTTCTACAAGGCTGAGCTGGACACACATGGGGACTTGAGACCCCCCTCCCAGCCTCATCTGCATTTAGGTAGCACATAATAAGCGTGTAGTCAGTTTGTGCCCTCGTCAAACGGTTTTAATAAATCCCTACAAGCATTTCAGATCTGAAGCTGGCAGGGGCATGTGGGGGGTAATGCTAGACATGAGTTGAGCCCAACTTTATGAATGAAGTGCCTACATGTCATTAATGTTTCAATGGGTCCCCTAACAAGGGTAATTGGGCCTCCAGGGATCTCCAGCAAGCCTCTGAGTTTAACCTGCCAGTGGTGAGGGTGCTCAGGCCTTGAAGGTAAGCGGAACCATTCCTGTTTTACCTTGAACCCCAGGGTCAAACAGGCCTAAGGGAACTAGTTTGGAACTGTCATTGAACATTATCATCGACATGTACTGTATTTCCAAGCAGCCTGCAAAGGGAAGCAGAGGCATGCGTGCTGGCCCCGCGCTGCAGGGTGGTAGCATGTCACATGTCTGGTAACAGGGGGATAACCGTCCCGGTACAAACTTGACATGTATAAATTGATTACATAAGTGGGCAGTGGTGGTCCTTTCAAGTACACTCCTTTTGTTTGAGCTTTACAGTAAAATTACCAGCAGCAGTTTACAATTAAGGGGAATAATAATAACTGAATATGCTTTCATCTGCACATACAATTACAATGAACTGCATGCCTTAATAGGATTGTGAAAAATCTGCGTTTGACCCATACAAAAAAGTAAACATTCTTGTTCTGGATACTATATCATTATCACAACAAAGAGAAACTCCTGAAATCTGATGATTTAAACATCTGGAGAATGTTAATCACTTCAAAATGACGGATGTTTTTTATTTCAGCTTTTGACAGACACACTCCTTTCATAGATAGATGATTATTTACATAAATTACATCATCAATCTGAAAAAAAAATCAGAATAACTTCAAAGGACAAAATGCTTAATTAAAAAGAGACTTGTATTTCTATTTTTCTCTCATTCTCTGTGCTTTGCCTTTAACAGAGGAGCAAAATGGCAAATCCACCAGTTCTGTTGTAGGTGAATGTGTAATGAAGAAGTTGTCTGTTTTAATTTCTTCTTGTGCAAGATATTCACCTTTAAGAACGATTACTCTGTTTTAATGCTCTGAAACCTATCAATTGTTTTGAGTCTACTTCTAATTTACAAAGTTTCCTTCTTGATAAAAATGGTAATTTGAAGTTTAGCCTGTCCTTCTAGTAGATGAAACTGAAAGGATCCAAGCTCAAGTTGGGTCTGAGACTCACTCTCTCTTTCCATTCAGACTCCCAAAGCAGACTTAGTGGAATAAAGAAACTTCTAAAAGCAACTTAGCAATGAACGGAGAGTTTAATAGCTCTCAGTGCATCCTTGATGAGAGGACATGTGGAAACAAAATTCAAGAGTAGCTTAAAGAGAAAGATTAGAAAAGTCTGCTCTTCCAGGGAGTGACTGGCACGCTACTCTGGCGGCAGAGCCCCAGGGTGGACCCCTGACTGGCCACGTGCTGCCTGATGCTGGTTGGTAGAGCTGGTGCAATTTGGCTGATCCACTACAATTTCCTCCTACACTTGGAGCTGATCTGCAGGCTGACCTTAGACAATTTGTCTTCTTTCAGGGAGAAATGTCACCCGAAAGGAAGCTATTAAGTCAAGAAGGTAATTCTCTCAGAACAGTCCACTGTATAAACAGAACTTGACCTCAGGTAATTTATTGCTGGTCCTTAACAAAGAGACCTAAGATAGAGGCCTGATAGAGATCCCAATCTGTCAATAAGAAGTGCAAGCCAAAACCTCACAAGCTTTCTCTTGAATGTCCATAATTAGAATATAAACCAGATTAATATATTCTTCAAACAAGAAAAGTGGCATTTGGCCACTCAGAATGAAAAGTTCATTTCATTAAAGAATCACAAGTTCCTATTTTCACAGTTATGCTACTAATTGTCTTGTTTTTTAACAGACCCAAGTTAATTTTGTTAGGTTAATGACTAAATATGATATAAAGATTATATGTTCTCTGAAACAATAGATTGGATTCAGTGCTCAAGACCCAGGCATGTTCAGGATTACTAAATTTTATTTTCTGTGTAACAGAGACTGGAAAGTAAAAAGCTCAATTCTTTAATTGACTGAGTGAGTTACATTACAGTGGGGTCTCAGGACAATCAGTAAGAGAATCCCAGGGCTCTAGATTTAAGGTACAAACTGCTGAACTATTTCCACACAATGTCCCATGGCCCATCTTTGATGGCCACTACAGAGGCTTCCAAAAGAAGAGGAGAAGAAAGCAGGAAAGGAAGTACCTAAGATGTACATCAGAAGAAGAGATTAACTCATGCTCTCCTTGTCTTACGGTTACTAAGGTGAAATTTCCCATCATCATCTACACAAGTGAGGACTTTTCTGCCTTTTCTGTTGTACTCCACAGACCAGCCTCCTTGACTGATTGATGGTCTGCTGTGTGCTTTCCCTTCCGAGGTCCTGGCTTTCCACTGTGACCCATTTCATTGGAACAGACTTTCCTACCTCCAGCTCACCATCCACAGCCCTCTCTGCCCCAAGAACCTCTTTCCTTCTCAAGGATCAGCAGCTTGGAGACCACCCACAGCCTGTAAGTGGCAAAGTGCTGAAAACCCATCAGCTACAGCTGACAGTCAGATTAGATTTTAGTGCTGTGAACATTTTTTTTTTCCTGAAATTTCTCCACGCAGCACTGCCCAGTGCTGACATTTCAGGTCTCGAAGCAACGACCTGATAACAAAGCAACATCCTTTGCCTCTTAACTGAAACGGACTTTCAAAGTGATAGAAAGCACCAGAGCTCTCTGAAGTCTCCATTTGTCTAGTCTGTAAAATGGAGCCAGTACCACAGCTGAATCTCAGGAGAAACTGCGGTACCTCCCTTGAGTGGGTGAAGTGCTTTGGGATCCTCAGAGGAAAATTCGAGAGGAGGAATTGGAGAGCATAATGATGTTTTTCTAAATTGAAAGTGACAACCAGCATTTAGTTGAGGAGTCAGAAGACAGAATTGAGAGCAGGAAGCCTTATATTCATTACAACAGATGGTTTAGTTTTCACCAAATGATGAGGAAGGAGCTGAGTGAATGAGCAGAGTTATGTGCTTAAAAGATCCAGCAGCCATCCAGTTAAATAGGGAGCATCTAGCAGTTACTGAAGACTTGCACTGCTCTGTATTATACAAAATAAAGCATCCCTACTGGGTCTGAGTTCAGCCAGTGGAAGTCATAATGCATAGTGTTCCCACTATTAAATTACACTGATATAATTACTATTGGCATGGCTTAAAAATAGGATTTTGCTCAAATTCTTGATACAAAGATAAGTCACATAGAAAAATCTCCAATACATGCCTGTTGAAGAAATTGTATGATTTTCAATATAAGAGAAATGCTTTCTCTCAATGCTTCGCCTGTCTCTCATCTCTTGCCCACCTCTGCTTTTTCTCTTTCTTTTAAAATATGAAACATTTTATTTGAAATATAAAACATGCAGAGAATCACAGAGTGGAATATAACAGACCTCTGTTTTTCACAAAGTGAAGCAGATGTTAAAATGTTTTAGTGTGTACTTGATACCTCCCTTTCTCCTGGACATGAAATGTTATGTAGGTGTAGTCTCACCCTGTCACCCCTGTCCCCTCAGACCACCTCAGAGGTGAAAACTTTTATAGCATTCTTGTGCCTAAGTTTGTAGCATTATTGTGTGTAAGTTTATATTTCTACTTCATAAGTATATATTCTTGGCCACTATGCACTATCAATTATCAATTCACTTATCAGTTTTCATATATATGTATATATACGTATATGTATATATACATACATACACACACATATATCCTTTCACAATTTTCTAATTAATATGTTTTTAACATTTATTCCTGTTAATGTACGTGGACTCAACAACAGTACAGCATTCCTTTGTCCCTTTTGTATAATTCATTCCCCTCCTAAGGAACAACTCCAAGTCTTCATCCATTTAGCAGGATGGCAGATTTTTCTATGTGTTACTGTTGCAAATAAAGCTGAAGCGAACATTTTTGTACATATAGGCTGAGCATACTTATTGCCACTTTTCTAGAAGAGAAGTCTAGTACTCAAATTGCTAGCTCTTACAGAATAATTTTGATCTTTATGCTGTGTTGCCAAATTGCTGTCTAAAAATGTTGTAACAAATTATTATTGGCAACGAATAAGTGTTGCTATTTCTTAATATCATTGCCAACACTAGAGGTAAGTCCACCAATTAATTTTTGTCAATTTAATGGTTGTGAGACCATATGTCATTGAAGTTTTAAGTTGAGTTTATCTGACTACTAATGATATTGAGCACATTTTAAAAAAATATTTTTACGCACCCGTGAATTGCATGTTCATATCTTTGGCTCATTTCTCATTCGGCTTATACTTCTTGGTTTTTAAGTTATCAGTTACAAAATATGTCTCCAACTCTCAGTTTCTTGATTTGATCATATCTTTTTTATAACACTGTTTTCCTTTTAAAATGCTGAAGTTTACTGATCCTTTCCCTTAAAACTTTTGCTTTTTTGTATCTTGTTCAAAAAATCCTTCCTTAAATGTCAAAAAGGTATTTTCTGAAGTTTTATTTTTAAAAAATTACAGCTTATTTTTTATATTATTTTAATTATAGTTCTGCATAAATATAATATAGTGATCCGTTTATGTCTTGCCTCTATGCTTAGCATTGAATAACTTACCTTTCACTTATTTATGTGCAAGTATCTTCTGCCAAACTAAGCTCTTACACGCAGATTTTCTTTCTAGGTCTGTCCTTATAACTCTGTTTCGATTTCACACTGCTTTTTATAATATGATTTGAAGGTGGATAAGTGGTGTGGAAGACAGAAAAGCCACTTCCTAGTGATCCCCACATCCCCATCCCTGGAACCTATGAATCTTTTGCTTAGAGTGGCAAAAGGAAATCACATATGTGATTAAATTAAGGACCCTGAGCTCAGGGAGATGATCTTGGATCATCCAGATGGACTCAGCCTAATGAGAAAGATAGAGAGAGGAAGAACTTTTTTGTTGTTTTCCTGGCTAAGGACAGAGTTGGAGGGAGATGTAGCCATAGAAGAGTGGTGAGAGGCCTCACATGGCTGGCTTGGAAGATGGAGAATGGAGCCTCAAGCCAGGGACGCCAGCATTTTGTAGAAACTAGAAAAGGCAAGAAAGGAGGTCTTTTCAAGTCTCTAGGAAGGATGTAGACTTGATTGGAGCCCAGAGAGAACTGTGTTGGTTTTTCAACATAAAAAGTTCTTCAGATAGGGCTGGGATTGTGGCTCAGCGGTAGAACGCTTACTTAGCACGGGTGGGACCCGGGTTTGATTCTCAACACCACATAAAAGTAAAAGGCATTGTGTTGTGTCCATCTACAAAAAAGATTCTTTCTCTCTCTCTCCTTTAAAAAAAAAAAGAGGAAAAGTTCTTCAGATACTGTATTTGTTGTCATTTCAGATCACTAATTTTGTGTTATAGTATCCACAGAAAACTAATACAAAAGTTCTCTTTTTTTCTTTTTTACGTGTATCTTGATTATTTTTGGTCCTTCACTCTTATTTTAATTATAGAATAAATTTATAAAACTCTAAAAAATAAAAAAAATGCTTCAAATTGTATTAAATACCAGTCAATTTGATAAAAATTACTATTGTCTAATATTAACTCTTCCTATCTATAAGCCCGGTGCAATGATTAATTCTATGAGTCAACTTGATTTAGCCACAGGATACTTTGATACCTGTACTTGGTAATATACTCAGTACTTGGTCAAATATTATTCTGGATGAGAGTGTGTTTTTTTTTTATTTTTAATTTTTTATTGTGGGTTGTTCAAAACATTACAAATTTCTTGACATATCATATTCCACACTTTGATTCAAGTGGGTTATGAACTCCCACCTTCACCCCATACACAGATTGCAGAATCACATCAGTTACACATCCATTGATTTACATATTGCCATACTAGTGTCTGTTGTGCTCCGCTGCCTTTCCCATCCTCCACCCTCCCCCCTCCCCACCTCTCCCTTCCCCTCCCCTCCTCTCTCTCTACCCCCTCCACTGTATAAACCTGAGGGTCTCCTTC
>NW_026000068.1:22342225-22385121 GCF_001458135.2 Marmota marmota marmota
TCAGGTTCTAAGAAGCACCCAGGCACTGAACCCTAGCAATCTGTCTGCAAGCCGCAGGCGAATGGCAGCTTGAAATTACCTGTTCTATGGCTGAATGAGCTGCGGTCAGTCGAAAACAGGGATGGTGACGTCAGCTTTCCAACATGGTGGCTGCTGGCCTCCTCTGTGGTCTGACCGGTGTGGAGAACCGAGATGGACCGCTTCCTTCCCCCGTCTCCAACCCAGAATTCAGCCCTGAGTACAGTGCTTGCACGGCTGGCAGAAACTGCAGCGCTGTATCCCTGTGTCGCTATCTCCTTGTTTCCCAGCGCGCGCTGCAGACTCTAGCCGCGGGGCGATTTGCTGAATAAGCAGTGTTACCCTCCGTGCGACTAACCTCTTGCGTTTGAGTCCCCGTAGCCGATCCTCGTGCGATGGAAATCCTTCCTCCAGGTTCCGGAGCACCCCACTATTGCTGGAAATTCCTAACAAGATAGCCTTTAGCCATCCTGACTTGTCATACTCCCACACAGTGAAGCAGCACACGGGGGCAATGCACTCCCCTCGCCGCCATCTTCAGGAAATCGAGAGTGTGTTTTAATGGAGATTAACATTTAAAGTGGAAGACTGAGTAAAGTAGTTTGTATCCTTAATATGGGTGGATCTTACCCAATCAGTTGAAGGTCTGAGTAGAACAAAAAGGCTGACCCTCCTCCAAGTAAGACAGAATTCTTTTCTTATTACTGCCTTTGAACTGGGACATTGGCTTTTTTCCTGCCTGCAGACTAAAACTGCAACATCTGCTCTTCCTGGGTCTCAAATCTGCCAGTCTTTGGACGGGACCTACACTCTGGTTATTAGGCCTTTGGTTTTGGCCTGGAAGTCCAGTCTGTCAAATCACCCTGGAAATCTTGGGATTTCCCTACCTCCATAATCATATGAACAAATTTCTTATATTAAATTTATGTATAAATTTTCAGCTAATTTTTTGCTATTAATATTTTATATCTTTTATTAGATTTATTCCTGATTATTTGTATAGGTTTTATGCATTTTAGAAATAGTGCCATTTTACAACTTTATTTTACAATTTGATGCTGCTTCAGTAGAGACAAATGAATTCCAAATATTGATTTTGTTTCCAGAAGAAAGCTTAACCTTGCAATTGTTTCTGCTACTTATTTCTCTTGGATACTGTATACACAGACTAATAAAAATGTTAATCACTTTACTTCTACTTTCTAATTTTCATGTACTCCCTTATCCATCTTCTGAAGTATTGATAGCATAATTATTTTTTAAAGTAGATAAATGATGCAATAATGAAATACTTCAGTAGCTTAAACAAATTGAATTTCCAATCTTATCATTCAAGACAGGTTGGCTGGGGAACTCTGCTTAGTGCAGTCAGCTCCAGACCCAAGAACCTTCTTCTGTGGGGCTCAGACATCCTCTAGACAGTCTCTCTGCATTTAGTCACACAGAGAGAGCCTGGAAGTTTACACAGAAAGTTCTCCCTGGCCCAGACCTTGAAGTGGTGCACATCACCTTCCCTCACTGTGTGAACTAGAACTCAGTCATCAGGTTATACCTAATTGCAAAAGGGACTGGGAGAGGTGAGCCACGTGCCTAGAAAGAAAGAGAAATAGGATTGATAAACACATAGTGGTCATCGTTCTTTAAATAGAAAAAAGAATTGCTGGGCACAAAGCATATGTACCTTTTTAAATTTATTCTAATTAGTTACACATGGCAGTAGAATGCATTTTGACACATTGTACACAAATGGAGCACAACTTCTCATTCCTCTGTACACAATGCAGTCACTCTGGTGGTGGAATCATACATGTGTATAGGGTAATAATGTCTGTCTCCTTCCACCATCCTTCCTACCCCTCAACCCCTTCACCCCCTTCTTTCTACCCCTCCACCCCCTTCTCCTCCTCTAATTCTCCTCTGCCCAATCCAAAATTCATCCATTTTTTTCTACCCACGCCCCCATATTATGGGGTCAGCATCTGCTTATCAGACATAACATTTGGCCTTTGGTTTTTAGGGATTGGCTTACTTCACTTAGCATGATATACTCCAGCTCCATCCATTTACCTGCGAATGCCATAATTTCATTCTTCTTTAAGGTTGAGTAACATTCCATTGTGTATATATATCACATTTTCTTTTTAAGGTCTGTGTTATTTTTAAACTTTATTTTTGCATACAGTATAATATGGGGCTATTGATACAATTGCAAATTTGTAGAAATGTACAGTTAGGATTTATTTTAAAAATTAGCCTAGATTTGTTCAAACGTGCTATCTTCTATGAAGTTAGAGTGACAGTCTAGCATTCCTCCCCTCTAAACACAGACTTCTGGCAGAGTGCCTTGCTCGGGGGCTGTGAAGTAGGCCATTTCTGGGGAAAAAGAATTGCACTGGCTGCTCCACTCCCATCATGGAAGCATCATCCTCACTAAAGCAGATAACAACCAGAATGTCAGGAAGCAAAGTCCTGAAAGAACATCCCAAAGCTTTGGGGCAGGGAGAGGATGGGGGATGACTTGGTCCTGGAGAGAGTAAAAGTAGGGTGCCACCAGGCTGGAACTGTGAGCTCTCGCTGAAAGAAATTCCTCCTGCTCTGCCCACAGAAGCCTCTTTGAATATCGTCCCACTCCATCAACAGTCCTCATGTACATACCCAATGGTATTTACACTAAATGTTAATGCTCGTAAGAATTTCATTTCATTTTTACTGATGCACCTCAAATCTTTGCTTATGAGTTCCCAAGAAAGTCCGCACAGCAGTGGTCATCTAGGCACGAAGTTCTCTGTGATGACCAATAACCCATGTTAGACTGTCCACCTCATTCAGGAGTGCTGCTTGTAATAATGAAGAGAGGAACGTAAATGAAGTGGAGGAGGTGCTTAGGTTCTAGCCCACCAGTAAGACAGGTTAGCTGATTAGTGATCTTCAACAGGAGGAATGCTAACCTGATTTTTATGTGACCAAAGGTTTGGTTAGCAACCATGACAACAGTCTATAACCCCTGTCTCACTTCTCTAGTCCCCCCAACTCATGGAGCCGTAGGGGCTAGTCAGACTGAGGGATCTATAGGAAAACCAGATCTGTGTGTCATTTTGTCATCCTGTGGCTAAAAGCACTGAAGAAAAAGATCTTCCCTCCAGGGTTTACTGTAGTTAGTCAACACATTGATATTCCTGTGAAAAAACAGTAGCAAATTTGCTACTAAAAATCTCAGGGGCAGGAGTTGTAGCTCAGTGATAGAGCTATTGCCTAGCTCACATGAGGCACTGGGTTTGATTCTTGTACCACATAAAAATAAATAAATGGATGAATGAATGAATAAATAAATAAATAGATGTATTATGGCCATCTACAAATAAAAAAATTTCAAAGATGATGGAAACAATATGATAATTTATTCTGAAGGCTAAATTAAAAAGTTAGGCATATTAATACTAATTCCCAGTCCTCTTAGCCCTTTCTCACACTTGTTCATTCTGCTAACATCTCCTCCTATGTAACTGGACAGCTGTTGTCCCTTACTGGTTTTAATTCTTTCCCTCTTCTCTCTTGCTTGTTCTGTCTCCCATTGCTTTGGTTATCTTTTCTCTCCTCCTTCATTAAAAAAAAATCCTTCTTTATTTTCATCTCCCCTTTTGTTTTGTTCTTTTTCCACAAGTCAATAACTGGCCTTTATCTCAATATCCAGTATCTTTTTATTATTGGTCATTAGTATTAATGACAATTTTTTGATTTTTTTGTCTTAAAATGAAAGATTAATTTGATTGCTGCATATACAAATTCAAGTTACCTAACCTTGTCTGTACATTCAGTGTCTCTTAGAATACCCTCAATTCAACTGATTAAAAAGAAAGAGAAGTACCAGCATTAAAATCTGCTGAAGAGGACACTGCTGTGCCTGCGCTCTCCTTCCTGATTATGCCATGTTACAGTGGGCCTGGGCACTCTCCGTTTTTACCAGGTACCTGCAGGGGTATTGATGTGGGAATTCTGTGGGATCACAATGAAACCCTGCCTTAACCCATCTTGAATTGTTCTTTTATACTCTCACATCAGCAATTGCAAAATTGCTTCTTTTCTTCCAATGCTTGCTATCTGCAGATGACCTTGTATATTTCTTTATGGAGAATGAGGCAACTAATGTGTTTCTTCAGTTTCCATCCTTTGACAACCACTAAGAACGTCTCTCTCTCTGTTTTTGAATCCATCCTTCCAAACCTTCTGATTACACCCAGGAAAACAGAACCTCCTATCTAAGGTTCACAGTGTGATCTGTACCCTGGTGTGATCTGCAATCCCACCATCCAGAAGAAACTCCCCCTCCTCCAACTTCTAGCACTATTCATTGCCTTCCGCTGAGACCATCTCTCACCCTTCCCTAAGTCAGCAACAACCAGAAAAAAGCAACAAGCTTTCCCAGTCACAATGGTAATTAAAACTAAAGTATATAGGAATGACTTTCTTCACAGATATATATATATATACACACACACACACACACACACACACACACACATACATATATATACACACACATTTATTGAGACATAAAAGAAACCTTAAACAAATGGACAGGCATACTTGTCCTTCTAGAAGTTGAAGACCAAATATTGTAAAAATGCAAATTCTTCCAAAATTATACTTTTTTTTTTTGTACTGGGGATTGAACTCTGGGTCACTCGACCACCAAGCTACATCCCCAGCCCTATTTTATATTTTATTCAGAGACCAGGGTCTCACTAAGTGGCTTAGCACCTCGCTTTGCTAAGATTGCCTTTGAACTCTCAGTCCTCTTGCCTCAGCTTCCTGAGCCACTGGGATTACAGGAATGTACCACTGTGCCCAGCTAAAGTATACTTTTTTGAGCCACTAAAAAACTCACCCCAGAATGTTATTGCTTTAGATTTTCTATCTTGGCAAAGGGAAAGGGGCAGTTTCACAGGCTTTCATGTGGTCATTGTCACTATCCTTTATCCCACAGATCAAGGAAACTGTGGAGGGTTCCACCACCTTCTAAGTCTGTAAATTTCAACTATACCCTTGAGGCCTGGGAAATGATCCCTGGATGGGTTTGTGACAACAATATTGAGTTCTCTAATTGACAATGCAATCTTTCCACTCATCTAGGTCTTTTTCAACCTCATTATGTTTGCGGGTTTTCAGTTTATAGCACCGTTAATATTTTACTAACGATAACTTGATACATTGTTATGTTATTGTAAAGTATACTTTCTTTTCATTTTCAAATTTTAATTTTCAGTTGTTTGATGTGTGTATATGAGAATACAACTGGTTTCTGTGTATTGACTCTGTATCCTATGTAACCTTGCTAAACTCATATATTCTTGTAGCTTTTCTGTAGGTTTCTTGGGATTTTCTTGGTATCCAATCATGGTGCCTACTAATAAAGACAGTTTTGTTTGTTTCTTCCCAGTACACAAGTGTCTCTTTTCTTTTAATTGCCTTATTATGCTAACTAGGAACATAAATATTGTTTAATAAAATCTTGAGGGATGCTGCCTTTTGCTCTCCAATATATTACCTATATGTTTTATTTTTTTAATTTTTTAAAATTTTTATTTATATATGACAGTGGAATGCATTACAATTCTTATTACACATATAGAGCACAATTTTTCATATCTCTGGTTGTATACAAAGTATATTCATACCAGTTTGTGTCTTTATAGATGTACTTTGGATAATAATGATCATCACATTCCACCATCATTTATAACCCCATACCTGCTTCCTTCCCCTCTAACAACTCTGCCCTATCTAGAATTCATCTATTCCTCCCATGCTCCCTCTCCTTATCCCATTATGAATCAGCCTCCTTTAGCAGAGAAAACATTCAACATTTGGTTTTTTGGGGGTTGGCTAACTTCACTTAGCATTATCTTCTCTAACTCCATCCATTTATTTGTAAATGCCATGATTTTATATTCTTTTATTTCTGAGTAATATTCCATTGTATATATAAGCCACTTTTTTATCCATTCATCTATTGAAGGGCATCTAGGTTGGTTCCACAGTTTAGCTATTGTGAATTGTGCTGCTATAAACATTGATGTGGCTGTGTCCCTGTAGTATGCTGTTTTTAAGTCCTTTGGGTATAGACAGAGGAGAGGGATAGCTGGGTCAAATGGTGGTTCCATTCCCAATTTTCCATGAAATCTCCATACTGCTTACCATATTGGCTGCACCCATTTGCAGTCCCACCAGCAGTGTATGACTGTACCTTTTTCCCCACATCCTCGCCAACACTTATTGTTGTTTGTCTTCATAATAGCTGCCATCTGAGTGGAGTGTGATAAAACAGTATGATATTGGCACCAAAACAGACTAGTAGATCAATGGTACAGAATAGAGGACACAGAGACTAACCCATAAAATTACAATTATCTTATATTAGACAAAGGTGCCAAAAACATGCAATGGAGAAAAGATAGACTCTCTTCAACAAATGGTGCTGGGAAAAATGGAAATCCATATGCAACAAAATTAAATTAATACCTTATCTGTCACATGCACAAAACTCAATTCAAAATGAATCAAGGACTTAGGAATACAACCAGAGACCCTGTGTCTAATAGAAGAAAAAGTATGCCCTAATCTCCATAGTGTGGGATTAGGCCCCAACTTCCTTAATAAGACCCCTGTGGCACAAGAATTAAAATCAAGAATCAATAAATGGGATGGACTCAAACTAAACAGTTTCTTCTCAGCAAAAGAAACAATCTGTGAGGTGAATAGAGAGCCTACATCTTGGGAGCAAATCTTTACCCTTCACACATCAGATACAGCACTAATCTCTAGAATATATAAAGAACTCGAGAAGCTAAACATAAAAAAAAAAAAAAACAAATAACCCAATCAATTAATGGGCCAAGGACCTGAAGAGACACTTAATACATAAAAAAAATGTTCATCATCATTATCTGTACGTTTTCTCTATATACAATTTGTCAAGTTAACAAAGTTCCTTTTGGTTTCTGGTTTGATGAAAGCTTTTCTTCACATGCTTTTTCTACATCTATTAAAATAACAATGTGTCTTTTAAAAACTCAGTTAAAATGATGAATTATGTGGATAGATTTTCAAATGTTAAATCAATTTCCCATAATTGAGATAAAACTCATTCAATCATGATATGGTGTTTTCATGTATTGCTATTTAAATATTAATTTGCTAAGACTTTGTTAATGGATTTTTCTGAATCTCTGTTTGCTGTGGTTTCAATATGGTTTACTCACCAAAGGCTCACATTTTGGAAGGCTGGTTTCCAGTGTGGCAGTGTTGAGATGGTAGAACCTTTAAGATGTAGTACCTAATGAGAGGTTATTAGGTCTGGAAGAAGGTAGTGCTTTTCTCGTATAAGTATATTCTTACTCTCATGGGAAATCCTGTAAGAAGTTGTGATAAGTGAGCTTGGCAGCTCATCTGAATATCTCTTGCTTTCTGCCTCTCCATGTAACTATTCCCCATGTTCTATACAAGGCCACAGTTTTTCCATTTCTCTAACATCTTATGACATAGCCAGAGGGGCCTTTCCCATGCTGTTTGGAACTTCCAGCCACCAGAATTATAAGCCACATAAACCTCTCTGCCTTTTAAAGTACCCAAACTTAGGTATCGTGTTATAATAACACAAAATAGATTAAGCCATTGTACATAAGAGTTACTACTTTAAATTTTTATTTTAATGTCTTCACTTGCTTCAGAATCAGGGTAGCATGGGTCTCATTATTTGGGAAAAATTCCTTCCTCTTTGATTATCTGAGAGTTTGTGTTGCAGTGATTATTTCTTCCTTAAGTATTTGATATTGAGGGCTGGGGTTGTGGCTGGGTAGAGCATTCACCTAGCATGTGTGAGGCACTGGGTTTGATTCTCAGCATCACATACAAATAAATAAAATAAAGGTACATTAACAACTAAAAAAAAGTTAAAAATATTTGATGAGATATTTTAATAGATGGCAGACACCAATCTGATGAAATACATACTATGTAAATGTATAAATGAAAAATGATGTCCTAATCATATAATGTACTAATATAGCATTTAGTATAAATTTTCTATTCTCATTAGGTATTTTCTTAGGCTAGCACTCCACTTAATCCTATTTCTCTAGGTCTGTGGGGAAGTCAGTTCACTAATGGTAGACACCCTCAGAGACTAATGAGAGAAGAAAAAGGGAAAACCAATGGATTTCACAACTAGTATTTTGTGATCCTCTAAACATAAATGGTTAAATTCAGGTCTCAGGAAAGGATACTTTAGTAAAATTGTCCTTAATCCAGCTCTTTATCATGCCTTCCATTTGAAATACATCAAACCTATATAAACTGAATGGCAATTATTTGACTGTCAATGTAAATAACAATCAGAATCAGGGATGCCAAATAGGATAAATTTATGATCAATATTTATTATAGGTGATTCTTTTATGTTTTATGTAGAAAATAAAGGAGTGCATAAAGAAATTAAGTAGGTTATATATGTTGAGTCATTATTCAACAAGAAATATTTATAATCAGTTTATCGTGTAGCTTTTTTTAAAAATTATTTTAGTTGTAAATGAGACTTTTATTTATTTATTTATTTATTTATTTATTTGCAGTGCTGAGAATTGAACCCAGTGCCTCATATTACATATGCTAGGCAATTGCTCTACCCCTGAGCTACAACCCCAGACCCTACTGCATAGCTTTATATATCATAAACCTTATATAATTTCTATTTAATTCTTCTATTCCTGTCTTTTTGGTCAAACATTAAATCTTTAACAAATTGTGTCCAAATAATTAAGGCTACTATTGATCATAATGCATTCTTAAAGGATATTTAAAAATTCTAAATAAACAAACAAACAAAAAACCCCACTGAGACTATGGTCAATTTTACTTTCTACCCTTCCTAATATCTATAGTAAATAAAAATTTCTTGGAAGATATTTTTCTAAGGTCTCCTGTCAATATTGAGTTTCCCACTCAGCTTCAGAAAGTTTTCTTAAAAGGAACTGAAAATTGCTAATTTTCAGAGACTTGAGAGGGAGCAAAGGTGCTGGCCTGCAAATTTCCTGTAGGAAACCCACATCCAATTATGCCTGGGTCCCACCCCTCGCAATACATGGGGGCCATAGACCATTAAAACACAAATTTCATGCAAATAGTTGGAACTAGTGGCTCTGAGAAACAAATACCGTATTATAAACAGCACACTGTCCCTCGTGTGTGTTTTTTTGTGCATTAACACGGTTTCCAAGCGAGAATGACGTTTCCAATTGAGGGAGAGCTGAAAGCAGATCCTCCTGAAATCCCCTTCCTTCCGCACTGCACCTGGATTGCCCTCCCCCTTCTTTGCTGAGCCCTCCACATCCCAGCCCAGGCCTGGTTCCTGTCACTAGCCAGGCAACAGTTTGAAATCCCCAGCCCCTGTTCTGGTTTCCCTCTGGGTCTTATGGGGAGGTTTATCGACAAAACGCAGACTCCTTATAATCTGTTTGAAAAGCCCACAGCGTTCAACCGGAAGATTTGATCATCCTTCTTGGTGAACACTGCTGGGCTGCAGTGGAGAGTAGTCCAGGAGCTGTGTACAGACGGAGCAGGCTTGGGGGGCGAAGGGGTGGGTTATTTCCACTCTCCTAGTGAAACAGCCTTCCCTCTGCCAAAACCAAAGATCCAGTGTCCTTTGGGAACTCTTTCTCTAGGTTTTACTTTGGAAAACCAACTGGTCTCTGTATATGGACTCCCCTGGGAAATCCTGGCCTCTCAAAGTCCTGGCCTCGTGTCCAGGGGAACTCCATGCCCCGAGCCAGCCAAGATTTGGGGTTGTCCTTTCTGGAGAGAACATTTTGTGGATCCAGGACTGTGCATGTGTTTATCCTTTGGGGAAAAAAAATCCATAAATGAAACTATCTTCTAATAAGTATCTTATCCTTGAAAAAGTATCACATATTCTCCTTTCTTAAATTATCATTGTGTAGTGAAAACAGTACCTGAATTTCCATTTCAGTTCTGCCAATTAACCATCACATGATCTCAGACAAACTGTGGATGGAAACTGGATACTGAATGGACTGAATTCAATAGGACACAAGCAGGAAAAACAGAAACAAAAACAAATGACAGTTTTGTTTTGTTTTGGTTTTTTTACTGTGCTCTTCACACGTTGTAAGCTATTTCTTCCTCACTGCTATAATGATATCGCGGAAGGCTTCAATTTCTTTCCATTATGCTCAGATGACAGAAAATGCTCCAGTTACTCATATGCAAAAATCTAGCGTCCATACAGGCCTAAAGTGTCATAGTCAGTGCTCCTTTTTCTTACTAGCTTGTTATTGCTTTAAGCTTGCATTTCTCATCATCTTCTTTCTGGTCTTAGAACTTCTCTGGGTCTGTTAGGCCTGAAGGTGGAGAGGAGAGAGGACAGATAAACAACAGGAGAGCTCTTAAACGGAATGGATGTGATCCCATGCCAACTGGAATGGACGCTCTGAGTGTGGCTGATTCTTTTCATGGGATGCTTTCTCACTGATATCCCTGCTGGATCCCTCCAATCACGGCATCCTTGATGCTTATCTTTGCTCACTGACTGCTTACTGTTCTTAGCTCAGGTTCTGAGTATATAGAATCGACTTTTGCTTTGAGGGTTGTATGTCCTACCCAGGCAGTTTCTTGGGGTGAGTATGGAATTCAGTAAAGCTCCATATCACCTCTCTCTCCCGTGGAGTTATTACCTGGTTCAAGAAAAAATATAACCATGTTTTTGTCTCACCATGCAGGTAATGGAAGAGCTTTTCACTTCTAAGGCAACTCTTTCTCCCTACTCTATTGTCATGAACCAATCTATCTCTAATTTCTCTTGCTATTCTTTGCTTCCAGACTCCAGAATAACAGGTCAAACTCTGCAAGTAATTTCCTTAAGACTCCCCCACAACCCTGTAGGGATCAAACCCAGAGGTGATGTACCACTGTTCTTTTTATTTTTGATGTATCAACAGTTCTTTTTATTTTTTAAAAAAATTTTGAGACAGGGCCTTGCTAAGTTGCTTAGGGCCTTGCTAAACTGCTGAGACTGGCCTTAAACCTGCAATCTTCCTGCCTCAGCATGCTGAGTCGCTGGAGTTACAGGTGTGCAGTGCTGTGCAGGGATGAGGTTCTCTTTTTAATTAAACTCAAGGGGAGGAGGCAGTATCCTGTCCAGCTCACAGAAGTGGAAATATTTTCCCCAAAGTAATCTTCCCTCCTAGCCATTTCAGCTTCAACCTTTTATGTCCTCAAAGTAAATGATAGCTCAAGATCTCAAAATAAGGACCACAGGACTCTTAAGTTCTGTATTCTGAGTTGTAGATAATGCATATTACATGATGATTGATGGACAGAACTTCATAGTTCCCCAAAAGGAAATTGGCAACTGACGGGGAACAAAACATTAAAGGAAAAGAAATGAATCTACCAAGATCAGACTAGCATGTGCTTACTTGACCTAAGATTTATATCTTTCTTCAGCTTCACACAATTCCACAACGCTCTCACCATTCATTTTATTACATCCTTCTGGAACGTCACATGCATACATGGGCCCTTCTTGTTCGTCCTCCAAATGTCTTAAATCCTTAAACATATTTTTAAATCCCTTTTACCTCTGTGCTAGCTCCAGTTTTGTAAATATGACAAATTGCTACCTAAAAAACCGTTCTGGAAATACCTAGAACTGTTGATAAAGTATAATATACAAATGCATGGCAGAATTTAATGAAGGGTCAAATGTGAGCTGTAGACTAAAAGCAAGAGTGGTAAAGATGTAAGCCAAATCTGTGGTGAGTCTCTCTGGGATGAGGCTAAGAGGGAGGAGCAGGATATTGACAATTTCAGAAAGTGTTTTTGACATCCACATACAAATTTCAGATGAAGCATTAGGCCCATGTGTGGGAGGCAATGGGAACTGTGATAGCTACACAAAATTGAAACAAGTCCAAGGTCTACAGCATCTGTGAATGACAGGACTAAAAAAAATAAATAAATAAATCAGCCTGTTGGCAAGAAGATAACAAGGAAGCTTGCCAATGGGAGAGAAAGACTCTTCTAGGACTCCATAACCACAGAGCTAATATTTATGTGCATTTTGGGTTCAAATTTTTACCACCTAAGTTATCCCTTGATGACCTCAAAGAAACCAACACAAAATGCTCACAGTCCAAGTATGTCAGAGTCTCATGGTTAAAGCTTCAATAAATCTCCATCCACAACCCAAAACCTAAAGTCCAAGAAGAAACACAATTCATATGAATACTATAAACAGCTGTTTAAATAATATAATAATATTATGTTAGTATATTCCCTACAATATCATATATAACCTACAAAATTGGCATTTTAAAATGTTTCATATAAAAATTATTTCATACTTGGAGAAAAGCTGCAAAAGTAATAAAAGGAACTCGAAAGTGTACTTCATCCAATGTTTAACATAAACATAAACATTATACCTGGATAATATATAATTTTAGAGTAAGTTATAGACTCAATGCCCATTAACTGCTAATGATGTCAGTAAGTACATATTTCACAAAATAATAATATTGTCTTATATAGAACCATAGTTTATAATATCAGGAAACAAACATTGGTAAAATTCTGTTATCTAACTATAGACCTTGTAAAAATTTTTGTCAGTTGTACAAGAGAAAAGTTTCTCTAAAGATCCAATTGGGGTCACATCTTGCTCTTATTTGTTCCTTTTGTCTCCTTTGATCTTCATAAGTCTTTGTCTTTTATGACCTTGATATTTTCAAAGAGTAGAGGCAAGTTGTCTCATATATAATACCTCTCAATTTGGTTTCTCATATTTCCTTGTGATCAGAGTCTAGGTAGCAGTTTTTGGAGGAACATCATAGAATTAAGATGGAATCCTTCTCAGTGCATCAGATGGTAAGGGATGTCTGTCTGTCCTATTTACAGTGAAGGTCAACTTTGAGCACTTGATTAAGTAATGAGTGTCAGGTTTCTTCAACATAAAGTTACCACTACTACTTGGTAATAAATACATTTTATGTGAGGAGATACTTTGAGACTATGAGAATATCTTACTTCTTGTCAAAATTTTACCAACTGGTTTAAGGATCCAATGATGAATTGTGCCTAAAATGAGTTCCCAAATTATGGAAAATTAGTATATTCAAACTTTTAGATTTAAATTTATTTTTAAACTTAAATATGAGAACGTACCATGTGATGTGTTCAGATACAAGCATACATTGAGTAATATTTAAATCAGGGTAAACATATCAAACTTCTCAAGCACATATGTTTCCTTTGTGGTGAAAACATTCAGAATCTTTTTTTTTTCTTTTAGCTATTTATTGTTATCTGTAGTCACCCTACTATGCCACAGCACATCAGAACTTCTTCCCCTTTTCTAACTATGATTTAGTACCCACTGACCAACCTTTCATCATTCCTCCCTCTCCCACCCTTTCCCAGCCTCTGGTAACCACCCTTCTATGACACCAACATTTTTAGATTCTACACATGAGTGAGATCATGCAATAACTTGTCTTTCTGTATCTGGCTTATTTCACTTAACATAATTATTATGGTTTGGATATGAAACATTCCCCCCAAATCTCCTGTATTAATATAGGAATGTTCAGAGGTGAAAGGATTGGATTGTGAGTTGGAACCTAACCAATGGAGTAATACATCTGATGGGTTAATCGTTTGAATGGTCTAACTGGGTGGTAATTGCAGTCAAGTGGGGCATAGTTAGAAGAAGTAGGTCCCTATGGGGTTTTTATTTTGTTCCTTGAACCTTGCTGTCTGTTTCCTGGCTACCATGAGGTGAAGAACTGTCCTCTGTCCTGTCCTTCTGTCATGATGTTCTGCCTTACTTCAGGCACAGATGATGGAGTCAAGCTGACCATAGAGTAAACTTCTGAAACTATGATACAAAATAAACTTTCCTCCTTTAATTATCATCGTCATAATTATCATCATCATCACTATTATTTTGTGGTGCTGGGGATTGAACCCATGGCCTTGTGAATACTAGGAAAGCACCTTACCAACTCAGCTATATCCCAAGCCCCTCTAAATTGTTTTTGTTGGGTGTTTTGATCACAGTGATGAAAAGCTGACTAACATAATAATGACCTGCAGTTTCATCCATGGTTGTTGCAAATGACAGGATTTTATCCTTTTTAAGGCTAAATAACATTCCATTGTGTTTTTAAATAAATTAAGACATAAAATAAAGAGGTAATAACTTAAAAAGAAAAACTTACCAAATTTGAAAAAGAAAAAAGAAAACTTACAGATATGAAATACAATGTCATTAAAGAAATTAATGGGTGAATTAAACACTAATTAAACACAGCTGAAAAGAATATTGACATTCTGGAATGTGGATCTATGAAATTATTCATGATATAGACCAGTGAGATAAAAAAGAAAAATTAAGAGCAAAATTAAAAGGCATAGAGGATTGAATGAAAAGATACAACATAGGAATAGATGTTTCAGAAGGGTAAAGGGGAAGAAAAGTAATTTTCAAAGAGATAATGGCTGAGAATTTTGCAAAATTGTTTAAGATATGAACCCTCAGACTCAAGAAGTATAGCAAGCAGAATAAATAAAATAAAAATAAAATAAATTTTAAAAATAATTTTTTTACCTTTTAGTAAAAAAATTAAAAAAAGAAAAAAAGGTCAGGACATCAAAAACAAAGATAAAAATCAAAGTAAAAGGAACTGATTAAGTCCTGGGGTTGTAGCTCAGTGGTAGAACGCTTCCCTAGGATGTGTGAGGCACTGGTTTGATTCTTAGCACCACATAAAACTAAATAAAATAAAGGTCCATTGACAACTGAAAAAAAATTAAAAAAAAACTGGTTAGAAAGAAAAAAGGACAGCTTTGTTACAAAATTGGAAAGCCAACTTACATCAATCTCATAGGCAACAACAATAGAAGCCAGAAAATAAGAATATTTTCAAACTGTGGCAAAATTACTATCAAGATAGCCCTTTCAAATTAAGTAAAACAACCATGCAAGAATGTAGCTATGTAAATATTTTAAGACAAGAAAATGCTAAGTTTATATTAATTGTTTCTAAAAAATGTTATGTGGTAGACACAATCCTATAATGCCCCCATGATTTTTGATTCTGTTGTAAGCACACATTCTGTGACTTATTCTATTAACATTAATCTAGGTGCTTTTGTGAAGTGATTTGGCTCATGTATTGAGATCCCCCAAATCCGTTAATTTTAAGATAGGGAGATTATCACATGAGTCCTTGAATTTTGGGTCAAGGGTCAGAGACAGGATGTCAGAGAGATTCAAAATATGTGAGGGGACTGAATGGCAAGGAACGGCAGGAAGTTTCTAGGATCCTGGCCAAGAGTCACCAATAGAATGGAAACCTAAGCCCTTTAACCACAAGGAACGGTTCTGTCAATACAGTGAATAATCTTGGAAGCTTTTAATTTCCCAGAACCTCCAGAAATTCATGCAACTTTTTGAAGTCCAAGTTTTGTCCTGCACCTGGACAGAAACTGAAAGATAACAGATAGATTTTGTTTTAGAACACTGTTTGAGGTAATTTGTTATATTGCTATGGAATACTGATATAGTATATTTTAATAGGATAAAATTGTAGATATAAACAAAATGGATAAAAACTTGCAAAATAAAGAAACCCTCAGAATTTGCCACTATTACCATTACCATATCTCTGTGTTTGCATCCATACATGTTTATATTGATAATCATATAGAGATATAGATACTTATTATAGTTATGAGAATCATACTTTTGTTCAGCAATATAGTTAATAGTTAAAACCATAAACTTTGGAGTCAGAATCCTGCGTTCAAGTTCCACTCCATCATTTGTAAGCTATATGAACTTTGATGAGTTGTTTACTTTTATGAATCTCAGTTTCTTTATATGTTAAAGACACAGGATAATGACAGTAATTTCCTCATACAGTGGTCATTGAACTTTAAATTTCTATTACTATTGCTCATTTCTAAAATTTACTCTTTAAAAATAATCATTGCTATTTTCTTAAAGGGTCTTGTCATTCATAAAATTCCCTATTTTCTTTCTTTTTTATTAGTACATTATAGTTATACATAATATTGGGATTCATTGTGACATAATCATACAAGCATGGAGTATAATTTGCTCCACCTCAGTCCCTAATATTCCCCTTTTTCCCCCATTCCTCTCTCCCTGTTTTCCTTCCTCTACTCTACTTGTCTTTCTTCTATTTTTTATAGTTTTTAAATTTGATTCTTTATAGATATATGTAAAGGTGAAATTCACCGTGGTATGTTCATATATGTATGTAGCATAATTTGGTCAATTTTATTTCACCATTCTCTTTTCTCATCCCTCCTGCCTCCCCCTCAATATCCTTCCTCTGCTGCACTAATTTCCCTTTTCTTTTCATGGAATATTGCCCCCTTTTCCCCCTTATTTTGGTCTAGCTTCCATGTAGGATAGAAAACATTTGACCCTGGATTTTCTGTCTAGTTTATTTATCTTAGCATGATGTTCTCCACTTCCGTCCATTTACCAAAAAATGCCATAATTTCATTTTTCTTTATAACTGAGTAAAACTCCATTATGTATATATACCACATTTTCTTTATCCATTTTCTCTTGACAGGCATCTGGGCTGGTTCTATAACTTGGCTATTGTGAATTATACTGCTATAAACATTGATGTGCCTATATTACTATAGCATACTGATTTTAGCTCTTTTGGATAAATACCAAGGAGCAGGATATGGCTCCATTTCTAGGATATTTTTTGGACCAGGGATTGAACCCAGGGTTGCTTAACCATTGAGACACATCCCTAGCTCTTTTTATTTTTTATTGTGACACAGGTACTTACTAAGTTGCTGAAGACCTTGATGAGTTGCTGAGGATATCAAATTGGCTTTGAACTTGAGATCCTCCTGCCTTTGCCTCCTGAGCCACTGGGATGACAGGCATGTGCCACTACACCAGGCCCATTCTTTGTTTTTTGAGGAATCTCAATACTGCTTTCCAGAGTGGTTGTAGTCCCAGCAATAATGTATAAGTGCACCTTTCCCACCACATTCTCACCAGAGTTTGTTACTATGTGTATACTTGATAATTGCAATTCTGACCATAGTAAGATGAAATCCCAATATAGATTTTTATTCACATTTCCCCGATTGCTAGAAATGTTGAATATCTTTAAATATATTTGTTGGCCATTTGTATTTCTTCTTTTGAGAAGTGTCTCTTTAGTTCTTTTGCCCAGTTATTAATTGGGTTGTTTGTTTTCTGGTGTTAAGTTTCTTGGGTTCTTTATGTATTCTGGATATTAATGCCCTGTTTGAGAAGCAGGTGACAAAGATCTTCTCCCATTCTGTAGGCTCTCTCTTCACCCTCTTAATTGACTACTATGCAGAAGCTCTTTAATTTGATACTTTCCAACTTACTGATTCTTGGTTTTATTTCTTGTGCTAAGAGTCTCGTTAAGAACTTTGGTGTTTGTGTCTTAACAACTTGACGTATTGTTAAGAAATTTGGTGCCTATTCAGGACTTGAGCCTATGTTTTCTTCTAAAAGTTGCAAAGTTTCTGGTCTTTGATCCACTTCGATTTTACTTTTGTGCAGGGTGTAAGATAGGAATCTAGTCTCATTCTTCCACATATGAATATCCAGTTTTCGCAACACCACTTGTTAAAAGGGCTATCTTTTCTCCAATAAATATTTTTGACATCTTTGTCAAGTATCACATGGCTATAAATATGTGGGTTTGTCTCTGGTCTTCATGCCTGTTTTAATGCCAATATCATGCTGTTTTTGTTACTATTATCTCTGTCGTATAATTTGAAATCAGGTATTGTGGTACTTTTTTTTTTTTAAAGAGAGAGAGAGAGAGAGAGAGAGAGAACTTTATTCATTTTTTAGTTTTTCGGCGGACACAACATCTTTGTTTGTATGTGGTGCTGAGGATCGAACCCGGGCCGCACGCATGCCAGGCGAGCGCACTACCGCTTAAGCCACATCCCCAGCCCTGTATTGTGGTACTTTTAGCATTGCTTCTTTTGCTCAGGATTGCTTTGGCTATTCTGGGTCTCTTATTCTTCCAAACAAATTTCAGAAAAATCCTTATTTTCTTATTTTATGTCTTTAATCCCTTCAAATATATTGTTGTATAAGACTTTTTGGAGTAGTTCTGTCTTTTCAGGTTACTGGGTTGTAAATCCCCCTTTGTTGTGTTATTTCTCTGAGTTATCAGGAGGCAATTCTTTCTATGGCTTACTTATTTTTCATGTGTAGATATCAGGTCCTTTATCTAGATGCTCTCTTCTGATCCTTAGTTTTATGAGGTCATCTGATTATCATTATGGCTATTGTTCACTGTTAATTCTTTCACATGTAGGTTTCTCCCCTGGTTTCCTTGGTTGTATATTTAGGGATTTTTATGGAGTATTTTCATGGGTTTGTATTGTCAATATTTGTGGGAATTTATCTCCATCAGTAAAGTTTTAGACATGGCTATCAAAACTGAGAAAAAACAGAGTGGACATTTTGCTCCCCAGCAACTTCAGATAATATGTAAGCACCAACTGCTTTTAGCAAAGTGAAAATCTGTTCTTAATTTGCAAACATGCTAACTCGTCAGCTTTCTTCTCTTCAATCAGAAGCATACATGTCCCAATACAGTTCAGCAATGCATTCTCACTTGACTATGTGGGCAGTGGTGAGTAAGGAAAGGCCTGGAGAGATTTCTGCAGAGCGGGAGAGAAAGTATAGAGCATGAGCTCTCTTTTGTAACATTCTTAGTGCTGAGCAAATCAAGAACTTGCAGTTAAACAATGTGCTTGGAGCTCTAGTGTCTGAAATATTTTCCCAGACTTCCCCAGAGAGAATCCTTAATGAGCTGCTAAGAGAAATGACCAAACTATCAGGATCACTTTGTGCAATTTTACATGATACTTTCACACTAGATATTTGTAATAGGGTAATGGTAATATTGCATCATCCACTGCAGACCAAGGCAATGACTGACCGATTGCAGGGCTTTCTATAATATAGAATCCATAAGACAGAAAATAAAAAGTAACATATCCTCATGTATTATTAGATAGCTGTAATATTACAATCAAGACAAGTTAGTAAAAAATCCTGAATCATGAATCTAAAAATTAGAGCATAATCCAAACAGACATTTCAGGTTCACTCTGAGCCTAAAAAATAGTTCCTAATGGTGGTGTCTTAGTTTTCATTTTTCAAAAATAGACGTCATAGTATCATTAGAGTGTGCACATTTCTAGTTAGGAGCTCTTATCTGGAGCATGAAAATTAGACTGAAAACCTTGGACAACAAATCCCAGACATCTCTTAAGCAACATCAGTTTTATATGCAATTGCATAGAATCTGAGTCACTTTCCAGAAGGACTGGGAAACAATCTGGCTGGGTGGAAGATTTGGCTGTTATCAGGCACACTGCGCTTGGTTTTATTCTCCCATAGGACCTTCAAGGGAGGTCAAATAGTAACAGAATATCTTTTTTTTTTAACCACTTTGATAAGAGATAATTTTTCTCCCCTCCTGGTTGGCTAAGGATCAAATCCCAACAATGACACATCACTTAATCACCCCCTGTCAGTTTCCTCATCTAAATATGTGAAAAAATTTTACCTATTTCATGTGCTATGAGGAATAAATGAATCAAACCATAGTTGCTATTATTATGGTACTATAATATTATCACTTTTGTTATTTTGGACTGTCTGAAAAAAATTAAAATAATAATGATGGTACTCTATGGTACTATGTAAGTGCTCAATCCATATATTATGTGCACCAGGGTGTTTATATTCAATACATTTTGTTTTCTTTACAACAGTCCAAAGTAAGCTATTTTATCCTCACTGTAAAGATGGTGAAAATGTATCTCAGAAAAATTAAATAACTTAACATGCAACTTGCAAATTGATTCAAAAAGGCTTATGATCTTCCCACTATTTCTAATGATACAAGCTTAATACAACCTGAATGTGAAAAGCATCCCAGCTGCTTCTATTTCTTTGAATGATAACAAGTCTGGCTGTTATGGAGCAGGGCACATCCAGTGGAAGTCTCTACTTCCACTGACAGGCTATGTGATTTTTGAGTCATCTCGCCTTTCTGGTCCTCATTTTCCACCCTGGTGTAGAGAGCAACTCAGTCTAGTGCACCTGTCCACCTAATTCCTCTGAATCTCAGCTTCCTTATCTGTGAAGCAGGTATATAAGTTTGCCTTCTTGGGCAATAAAGAGATTTTTAAAAATGTGTTCTAATTATCTATTGTTGTATAACTATCCACCTAAAATTGTGACTTAAAACGATAACAATGATCTATTTTTATAATGAACCTGAGTTTTGATTAGTTCCTGTTTTTGCTCAGGGTGACTTCTGAAGTTTACTTTGGATTGTGAATATGGCTGTGATCACCTTTAAAGCTTCCTCACCTACCTGTCTGGTGTCTGGGCTGGAAAGGTTCATGAATCCAGGGAGGGGAGAAGCTGGGGTTGTTTCACTCTCTTTGTGCCATCACCTCATGCAGGCACTCTGCAAGGCAGCCTTAGGGAGCTAGACTTCATGCATGGTGGCTTAGGTACCAATGGTTACTCTCCCAAGAATTACCAGAAGAAGATGAGCAGTCCTTCCTCAAGCCTCCAAAGTCACACAGCATCACTAAGTCACTGTATTTTCGTGGAGATGGCTTCCAGGTCCTGCTTGGGTTGAGTAGTAGGGCTCATAGACTCTACCTCTTGATAGGAGGAGTATCAAAAAATAACACACATCCTTTCAAAACGTTCCTTAAAACCACCACAAGTTTCTGTAAAGCATAGGTATTATTATTATTGTTAATTATTATTATTAATTTTATCCAGCTGCAAATCATTCTCTCTGGAGAGCATTAACAGTAAATGTAAAACATTTCATACCAAGTTGACTCTGAGCCTGCCTTCTCCAAATGTAAAATTGTCACATTCTCAGGAAATATCCCCCAACCTTTGTATTAGCTAAAATAAAACACAACCCAGAAAGAATATTCTCATAAAACATTACTAAAAATGATGCTATCTCAAGCCAATATCATTTTTTAAAAAATTAATCTGTTTAACAAAGGCTGTTCTCCTTATTCTTCTGTGTGTTGACATGGATAATTAAGAAGGGACTATAAGAAGTATATTGGATTATGTGGTCACTTACAAATATCCCTGGTACTTGGATGTATACCATATGATCTTTGCCTTTTAGTCATGAGGTACACCACCTGAAAAGCAAGAAAGGAGAGGGATATGATTTCTCCTGTAAAGCTCCCAGGTCTTAGAAATACAGCAGTCCCATTATCGGTGATAGAGGAAGTCCTGCCTAACTATCTAGCACTGGGTCTTTTCGGAATTACCTGCTCAGCCAAGACCAAATTCCAGGTCTTCTGACCCTCAGTTCAGTGCTTATTTAATTTGTCAATATTATTGCAAAATTTGTGTGATTTTCTACTTGAGTATAAAATGCATTGAAAAGAATGCTACTTCTGAATAGTTATTTCATAGTTAATGCCATGTTGATATGGCCATTCCATGAAATTGACAGTGGTGATGATGTACATTTTCAGTGATGACAAGTTCTTTTGTCTCTCAAGTAAATTAACCAGCAAATATCATCAATTTCTTTTATTCAGTGCTACAGATCCACAATTTATAGCTTTATCTAAATACTTCTGAAATCTATTTATGTTTTTAAGATTGTATAAATTTGAGGAACAAACACCAGTTTTAGAGCTTCATATTATTTAACTTAAAATGAACTATTTAAAACTGCAAGGTTACTCATAAATTTCTTATGGGTTCATCAATTGAATTAGTTGGGTTTTTTCTTTGTTTTTTTTTTTCAGGGAATAATTAAGCATTCTATGTTGCATGTTTTCTCAAATTTATATTTCATCTGAAATGTAATAGTTAAATGGATAAGCAGTAATTGGTACACTGAGAACTGACTTATTTTCTCTACAAACTGCAAAGCCTATTTTTACATACAATCTCAGAATGCTAATAAATAATCTTGTTTCCATTTATCAAAATCAAAGATGCCTGAATTTCTGATGACTAGTTTCTTTTTTTTTTAAATTTGTTCTTTTTAGATATACATGACAGTACAATAAAATTTGACTTCTTATACATACATGGAGTATAACTTATTCTAATTAGGACCGCATTCTTGTGGTCATACAGACGTGGAGTTACACTGGTCATGTATTCATATATAAGGATAGGAAAGTTATGTCTGATTCATTCTACTGTCTTTCCTATTCCCACCCCCTCTCCCTTTCCTTCATTCCCCTTTATCTAATACAATGAACTTCTATTCTTCTGCTCCCTCCCCTTCCTTGTTGTGAATTAGCATCCCCCTATAAGAGAGAACATTCAGCCTTTGGTTTTGGGGGGGCTAGATTATTTCATTTAGCATGATGTTCTCCAGTTCTATCCATTTCCCTGCAAATGCCATAATTTTATTATTTTCTATGACTGAATAATATTCCATTATATATATATATCTCACATTTTCTTTATCCATTCATGTTGAAAGGTGCCTAGGTTGGTTCCATAGCTCAGCTATTGTGAATTGAGCTGCTATTAAACATTGATGTGGCAGTGTCTCCATAGTATGCTGATTTTAAGTCCTTTGGGTATAAACCAAGGTATAAGATAACTGGGTCAAATGGTGGTTCCATTTCAAGTTTTCTAAGGAGTCTTTATACTGCTTTCAATTAGCTCTTGTCTTTCCACAATGAAAAGGTGTAATTTTTAAGCTAGAGAGTCCAAAGCTACCTTAAACATTTTAGTTATTTTTATATCTATTTCAGCTCCCACTTTCCCTTATATTCTATATTGAAATTTATACTATATCCTGTATTGAAATTTATAGTTTGGGTTCCAGTTCAGTATGCATCATTATGGATAAAGCTAGCAGGAGCTAGCTTGCAAAATAATCACTGCTATTTTAGCTCAAGCATTGTCTTAAAATCCTTCTTCACGCAATGTCCTTGGCATCCACCATGAATTGACTACAAGAGGCTTATTATATGAAATCCATTTGAGACTTCTTTGATCAATACAGTAGAGTAGACCACATGTTGATGTCCTCAATCCTTGAAATCCTATTAAAATAACAGCAAAAGAATTTAAAAATACATATATAACAGTATAATCCTATAAGGATAGAAGAATAGGAAAAAAAAAGTAATTGCTGAAAGTTGTTGACAAAAGTTTTGGCAAATAGAAAATAGAGAAGTAGTGTATGTGAAGTCACGGCCCACAGTGCACGTAGACAAAAAGCAAGTCTGCGTTCCCTCCAGAGCTCTGGAGGCGCTCAGGACTTGGGACATGGGAGTGACATCAAGAGTGCTGACTTAAACTCTGCATATTATGTCTTCAGTCTCCTCTCCGCCCATGTACTGAACTCCCAGAATGGAGAACTCTCTTCCCACTCCCCCATTCTTGGGAGGACCAGGGTTGGCCAGATTCCTTACTGATGAAGTTGGAAGGGATCCAGTGCAAAGCCCTGTGGTCTGATGTTTGGAGAGTCCCCCATGTAACAAATATGTCCTTTAGTCCACTAATGTGATGCACAAAAGTTAACAAGCCTTATTCTTGAATCTAGTGCTCTAGAGTACTTTTTATTGTCTCATTCTTAATATAAATTCTTCCATCAAGGCTTCCCAGATATTTCAAGAAAAATTTAAATCATGAAGAAGAAAATCAATATATACAGGTTAAAAAAAATCCAGTGGAAACTGATATTTAAGCTTAATTTTTAAAAATGCCTAATTCTAAATATCTTTAGACTGGCTCTTGCAGGCATTGTGTTTTCTAAACATTGAATTGAAAGAAACCAAGAGAAATGGAAAAAAAAATCTCTTAGAAAAATATTGAAACAGGAATGCCAAAAATCTCAAAAGAAATATAAATTTGAGAACAAGGAACAAACGAGAAAATAGAGAAAAATCAAGAAACATGAACATCAATGTATAAAGTTCAACTTTTGATTAACAGGGGCCATAGGAATTAATAAAAGACAAGGAAAGGAATAATTAAAACATACAAAAGAATATGGCAGCAGGAAAGGCAAACAGTTTCCCAAATGAAAGGGTCATTTATTGTTAGGATAACACATTAAAAGAAAAAAAAAAGACATTTATGGTTTTGTGAAATTTCAGCAACAAGAAAAAAAATAAAAAGTCCTGAAAACTTCTACTAGAGAAACAAACCACAAAAGGTATAGGGAAAGACAAGCATCAAGATTCTCTCCAGCAACAAGAGATACCAGGAGAAAAAGGACAGTGCCTTTCACAAAAATATCCAGATAACTCAGGTCCAAAAGAATAAATATAAAAGCAGAGCCGGTGCTCACCAGTAATACCAGTGACTTGGCAGACTAAGGCGGGAGGATCCCAAGTTCAAAGCCAGCCTAAGCAACTTAGTGAGGCCCTAGACAACTTAGCCAGACCTTGTCTCTAAATGAAAAATTTGAAAAGGGCTGGGGATGTGGCTCAGTGGTTAAGTGTCTTGAGTTTAAACTGTGGTACCAAAAATAAAAAAATAAAAGATAAAAAAAATAATGTAACCACAAAACAGCAGAAGAAAAAATACTTTCAACCTAGAATTATTTACCCACCTAAATGATATCAAGTGACAGAGTAGAATACAAAACACTCAAAATTAAAATCTCAAAACATTTACTCCTTGCATACCTGACCTTAGGAAGATATATGTATGTGCTCTTAAATGGAATAAGCAAAATAAAGGAGACTTAATACCAAAGTAGGGTCATTCTCATTCAAGAAAGAAATTCAGTGAATTTTCAGAAAACACTTTTCAATGTACTAAGGCAGGAGAATGCTTAAACCAGATTAGTCAATGGCCTTTCACGTGTATTTTGGAAGGGAGATATATGTGAATAAAAGGGACATGACTTAAGAGTTTCTAATTTAATCCTTGGTAATTTGAACTGACTGAAGAAGGCGATATATGTATTTAAGGCTTGGAAAAACAGAGGGCAACTGAGTACACGAAATGTCTGGTTGCAACTCCTTGGCAAGAATTAAAGTTAAATTAATTCTCTGCAAGAATTAAACTAGATAATAATCTAGGCACAATGGGGAACACCTGTAATCCCAGCAACTCAGGAGGCTGAGGCAGGAGGATCCCAAGATCCAGGCTAGACTCAGCATTTTAGAGAAAATCTGTCTCAAAATAAAAGATAAAAGGACTCATTGGTAAAATGTCCTTGGGTTCAATGCCCAGTACCAAAAGAAAAAAGTTTTCTAGCCAGAAGTAAATCATGATAAGGAACTCAGATATGGAAAAGCTGAGATAAAATAACAAGTGATGAAAAAGTGTCCATCTCAATAAATGACATCTCAGCTAACAACTGTAGTGGAAATTCCTTTAACTGAATATAAATATAATAAGCATTGATAAGATAAAAATCATAACAAAATAACTAGAAAAAAATGGGAAACCAGGAAATGAGTGGTGAAAAGAAGTGTAAAAGTGGTATATAAAGGACTCAGCCAGAAAAGTCTAAAATTAAAACGTGTAAAATTAATGACTCTTGACAAGGTTTTTTTTTCCCATTAAATATTGAAGAATATTTTTTTAAAGATAAATCTTTCTTGTATTAAAAAAACATTTTGTGACATTCCACAATTTCCTCTTTTTTACTTTTTCCTTACTAAATAAATTCAATAATATAAAATACTAAAAAAAATTGAGAATGATTCTATTTTTACAAAATAACACTTTTTATTCTGTCTATATATTTATCCACTCATCCATTCAAACATCTTTCTCCTATCTCCATATATGTGTCAGGCAGTATTAATCAACTTAATGTTTATTTAAAGAATTAAGAGAAAATTATTTGGGGATTGAGAGAAGAAGGAAATAAGATTTTATTTATATCCTTTTGTGCTGGCTGAATTTTCTATACAGCTATATCTCTTAACTCTATTAGAATTGTATATGACTTTCATTTTTTAAAAAAACACTTCAGTATGCATGCTTTATCCAATTCAATGTTCACAACCACTCTGCAAAGTAAATATAATTATCTCTATTTTATGGAAATTGAGAGAGCGTGAAAAGTTATGTGATTTTTCCCCAACAGCACACCCAATAAGGAGTATTTTCTTACTTTCAATCTCTATTATATATTTTACCAATTTACCGGGAATGCCAACTGAGGGTATGAAGATTAATAAAAAAGCAATCACCACCTGCAAGTAATAGTTATTAGAGTACAATGAAGATGCTACATTTTAATAGATAATTGATACTTTTTTCAATAAACAGTCTACTAAAGATTTATTCAGCACCTATGTTTACCAAGCGCTATGCAAGACATTATAGAAACATCATATTTAATCATCATAACAGTTTCAATGTAATTATTTTATTAATTTATTATTATTAACACACATTTATTGCACACATTAATTGAATTCACTGTGATATTTCCATGCAGGTATAAATTGTGCATGGATCATATGCATCCAACATTCTATTTCCTCACCCCTCACCACCCACCCCCTGCTCCCTATTCCCTGGTAATCCCTCTTCTACTTTCAGATTGACTTTTTTTTTTTTTAAGTTTCTGCATGATGTGAGAGAGAATATATGATGCTTGTCTTTCTGTGTCTGGTTTATTTCAATTAATATGAGGTCCTTCAGTTCTGCTTTGCTGCAAATGACAGGATTTCATTCCTTTTGTGACTGAACAATGCTTCATTGTGTATAATACCATATTTTCATTACCACTCATCGTTGACAGGTATCTAGACTGATTCTATGGTTTAGTTATTGTGAATAGTGCTGTAGTAAACCTGGGCATGCAGGTAACTCTTTTGTGCTGAATTTATTTCTTTGGATATATATCTGGGAGAGAGATGGATGGATCATATGGTACTTTTACTTTTATTTTTTTGAGGAACTTCAATACTGTTATCCATAGTGGATGTTTAATTTACATTCCTTCCAACAGTGCATAAGGTTCACTTTTACTCTACATCCTCACCAGTATTGGCTACTTTTTTTAAATAAGGTTATTCTGACTGAGGTGAGATGATATCTCAATATAATTCTGGTTTGCATTTCTAAGATGGCTACTGATATTGAGCATTTTCTCATATATTTATTAGTCATTTGCATTTCTTCTTTTGAGAAGTGTCTATTCAGATCATTTTCCCATTTTTACATTAGATTACTTTGTGTTAATTAACTAGATGATTTTTAAATGTTGATAAGTTTTTTGAGTTCTTTATATATTTGGGATATTAACCATCTTCCAGATAAATAGCTGGAAAATATATATTCCCATTCTATACATTGTCTCTTAACTCTGTAGGTGGCTACCTTTTCTTTGTCAGAGACTTTTTCATTTGATGCAATCCCATTTGGCAATTTTTATTTTTGTGTCCTGTACTTTTGAAGTTCTTTCCAGAAAAATCCTTTCCTGTACCAATATATTGAAATGTTTATGATTTCCTCTAGTAGTTTTGTGTAGGGTGACAGAGAGACCAAATTTCAATCTTCTGCCTGTGGATATTCTGTTTTTCCAGCACCATTTGCTCAAGAGCCTGCCCTTTCACCAAAGTTTGTTTTTGGCACCTTTGTCAAGGGTCCGTTGGCTGCAGATACATGGGTTTATTTCTGGATTCTCTATTCTGTTCCATTTGTCTATGGGCTTATTTTTATTCTAATATCATGTTGCTGTTTTTAAACTATAATTCTGTAGTATGTCTTCAAACCAGGGTCTATGATGCCTCCAGCTAAGTTCCTTTTTGCTTAAGATTGCTTTGGCTATTTGGAATATTTTGTTCTTCAAATTTTAAAATTTATTTATTTTTTCTAGTTCTGTGAAGAATGTCATTGGTTTTTTGATGGATGTTGCATTGAATCTGTGAATAGTTTTGAGTAGTCTGGATGTTTTAACAACATTCATTCTTCCAGTTCATGAACATGAGAAATACTTTCACCTTTTAGTGTCTTCCTTGATTTCTTTCTTAAGTGCTTTGTAATTTTCACTTCCTTAGCTAAATATATGCCTAGGTATGTGAGTGTGTGTGTGTGTGTGTGTGTGGGTGGGTGGGTGTTGCTATTATAAATGAAATTGCTTTTGTGATTGTTTTCCTCAGGAAATCCATTATTGGTGTATAGAAAAGATACTGATTTCTGTATATTGACTTTGTATCTTACTACTTTACTGAATTTATTTTGGTGTAGTCCTTTGGTGTAGTCCACAGATTTTTCTTCATAGAGAATCATATCATCTGCAAATAGACAATTTTATTTCCTCTTTCCTATTTAAATCTTTATATCTTTTTGAATCTTTTATATCTTTCTTTTGTTATTTGCCCCAGATAAGATTTCTAGTACTTTACTGAATAAGAGTGGTAAGAATATACAGCCTTCTCTTGTACCTAATCTTAGAAGAAATGCTTTTGGGTTTTGCCCATCTAGTATTATGTTGGCTGTGGGTTTGTATATTTAACCTTTATTATGTTGAAACATGACCTTTTGATATGTAATTTTTCAGGGTTTTTATCATGAAGAAATATTGAATTTTATCAAATTCTTTTTCTGCATCCATTAAGATGGGTCATATGATTTTTATCTTTTTATCCTATTTGTGGGTTATATTATATTTATTGATTTGTGTATGTAGAACCATCGTTGCATTCCCAGAATGAAACGTACTTGATCATAGTGCATGATCATTTTGATGTGCTGTTCAATTAAACTTCCTACTATTTTGTTGAGGGTTTTTCATGAAAGGGTTTCTTCCCTTTAAATAGTATGCAATATATTGAGAAGTATTAATATTAGGTCTTATGTAATGGTCTGGTAAAATTCAGCAGTGAAGCCATCTGACTTCATTCAAAAGTGTGTTGTTTAGTATATATCTATTTGTATAATTTCTAAATTTTCTCTTATTGATTTCTAGTTTTATTTCACTGTGATCATAAAAGATACAGAATATAATTTGTTTTGGGTTTGTAAATTTTTTTTTGTTGCCAAATATATGGTGTATCCTAGAGAAAGTTCCATGCTGATGAAAAAACATGTGGACAGCATAAATAGTGTTATTGCTGTTTTGTTGCTGTTTTGTTACCTGCAACTTTTATAATTGAATGTTCTGTTAATATGTTGTCCATTTGATCTAGAGTATAGTTAAACTCTATTTTTTATATTGATTTGTTTGTCCAGATGGTCTATTCATTGGTGAGCCACAGCTATTGAGATACACAAGTATTATTGTATTGAAGTCTATCTCTCTTTTTAGGTCTAATAGTGTTTGTTTTATAAAGTTGGGTGCTCCAACATTAGGTAAAAATCATATTTCTTTATGAATTAACCCCTGATCAGTATATATAACCTTATGTCTATTTTGTCAGATATATGCATAGCTCTTCTGCTTGTTTTCAGATTCCATTTACTTTGGGATGGTAACAGTGACTTTTTCCTGAAAATGTATCTTGAGGTATTGCTTTGTCATGCAATGTTGAGTTTATTTACAGATGGTTACTGTGTTGTACTATCCTTGCAGTTTTTGGTCTATGATTAGTGATTTGGGGCACAGAGAATACCATTTGGAGTCAGAGAGACCCACTGTCTCTGTGGATCATGCCAAAGTGAGAAAATTCTAGCATTTTCAGGGAGGTGTGGCACAAGTAGCATCATGTAGAGTTAACTTCAGGGGTTAGCATAGGTAACTCTGTGGTTACTCTACAATGGAAATGGTGACCGTTAGCAGTGATGAGGGGTTCTGTGAATACTGTAAATATTGGCTGTTACTTGAATGGGACTCTGTTATTGGCTGCTGGTAACAGTGAGGGGCCTGAAGCACTTTCACTGCTTAGAAAATGATGTTGGTCCTGGTCTTTCATGGGGAGAGGTAGAGGCAAAGATCATAGCATCACCTCTGTAGCACTCACACCCAATCTTGTCAGCAGTAAGTGTGTAAGTAAGACATGGGAGCTGACTGATGTGGACAGCACAAATAGTGTTATTGCTGTTTTGTTGCTGATATGGGCATGCCCACCCAGGAGGAGGACTTCAGGCAACCCAGCTGTAAATGCCTGGGGATGGAGCTGTAGCCGAGGGCTTTTCCTTCCTAATTGTTTTAGCTGGAGTGCCAACAAGGGATTGAGTGAGAATGGGTCATGGCTTCTCAAGGAAAGATTGCTCTCAGCTGAGATATCTCTGTGAGTGAGCACGAGCTGAGCACACCTGGCTCTGGACTAAGTTACTTTCTGTACCTTCTTAGGCTGTGTGCTTCAGGAGCAGGACTACAGCCAGGGCTTTGGTGAGGTTGCCCAAATCTGACCCCATCAGGCATCTGTGGGCAGGTGAGCAGAGGAAACAACTATACACTTGTCGCTTTAAGTCTTCTCTATGGTGAAGCAGGTAGGTCCTGGTGCCTCTATGCAGTCATCTCGCCAATTAAAGAAAGGAGTTCTTTCTCTTCCTGGCTGTTGAAAGGTATCTGTGCATGGTGCAGGGAGAGGGTTGGTGGGAACTACACTGATAACTGCTGTTAGTCCTATTAAAATTGAGGGGATATAAATTTTGTTATGTATATATGGTTTCATGTCAGACCTACATGAAACCATACATAGCTGGCCACACCCCACGTCTCAGTGGGAAGTTCCCTGGTTCTTGAGGACTGGACTCTCCACTCCCCTCCATGTTGCAATATCCGTTCCCCACTGTTTAGTATTCTCAGAAGGATTTTGTCAGAGTTAGTTCAGAGAGCCAAGTCTGGCTTGTGAGGCACCCATTCAGTGCAGCAGGATGTCTGTGGGGCTCCAGAGACAGGAACATACAGGGGATTCTGACTCCTGCAGCAGTCCAATTTCAGATAATAGGGGAAATGGAGTAAATTCCTTTTTCAGAGTCAGCTGCTGTGAGGATTTAAGCCCTCTTATTTATTTCAGCTGCAAATCTGCAAGGCCATGAAACTTCCAATAGTTAGGATAACAAGTATCTGCTCTGATAGAGTTTGCTAGAATTCTCTCTCTTTCTCCTTAACTCCTGCAGAGGGAAGACTCCCCAACTCCCAGCTACAGAGTTGGGCTCCAAGTGTGGAAAATTTTGTTTTTCTTGCTGTGCTGTTATCTCAGTTCTCTGGATTTTACAAATTTTCTGTTTTTCTACTGTTGAATTCCAGTGTTATCCCATGGTTACTTTCCTCAAGATGCAGCTATACACCTGTTGCTTTAAGGCTTCTTTATGGTGAAGCAGGTGAGTGCTGGATGCCTCTATGCAGTCATCTTGTCAATGAAATTATTTGTTTTTGTTTTATTTTATAAAAGAATTTAGATTCATAGGGACCATACTTCAAACTTCCTCGATGAGTTTTCAGGGTCTGATGTAATTATTTTAATTCATGTCTTTTTGTTTTTATTCTATGAAACATTAGATATTAGCAGTTGAGTCTTAACAAAATGATAAGGTGTGCTTGTGCTTATCCTTTATTCCCATCCTTAATTGTTGGATACCTATACATTGTTTCAATATGTGCTGCATTAAGGGTCACTGCACAGTGAAAAATAAATAAATGTTTAGAAAAGAAAACAAGTGGTAAAGTAAGGACCCAACATGTTTATTGATTATTGTTGAACATTAGAACTCATCTGGACTTCAGCCAAGACACCTAGGAGACTAAGAGTTGGAAGACCAGAGACTTTAGATCTCTGACCTCCTATGTAATGAATTTTATTTTTCATGGCAATAATAGTCTAATTAAGTTATTCCCATTATTTTTAGAATATGCTAGGGTCATGGGACCCTTTTCCTAAATTTGTAAAGCAATTCCTGCAAATTCCTTGCCCCAAACCCTTTGCTTATGAACTCTGTTTTCTTGTTTTTAGTTATGTTCTTTCGTAGTTAGTTCAGGCTGTTGTAGCAGAATCCTATTAACTGATTGGATTAAAATACAAATATGTATTTCTCAGAATTCTGGAAGCTGAAACTGTGAGACTAGGGTATCTGCATTGTTGGGCTCTGGTGAGGGCCCTCTTCCAGCTGACAGACAGTGTTCTATTTCCATATCTTCACATCATGGAAAACAAGAGAGAAAGAGTGCTTTGAGGTCCCTTTTATAAGGACACTAACCATTGTTGAGGGCTCTAGTCTCATGATCCATTACCTTTTAAAGGCCCCACCTCCTAATAGCATTACCTTGAGAGTTAGAATTTCAACATATTAAAATTGAGGGGTCATAAATTTTGTCCATAACATGTTCTTAGCTACAGATATCTTAGCTACAGATAGGTGGGGGAAAGACCTGTCCTTTTTTCAAATAAAGCAAAAAGAAGTTATAATAAATTTTTTTGTATAGACTCTAAACATTTTCCTTAGAAAAATTAATAAAGTGATCAGAACATACCATTTTGTGCAGGTCACTGGCAATCTCTACAGGAGTCTGGCTGTCACATACGTTACAAATCTTGTCTCTACCCTCAGTATCAGTGAGCTTGATTAGCTCTGGATCTCCAGAGCATTCTGACGTTTAAAGATTTCTACATTTCTGTAGAAGAATAGGAAAAACATGGATTGTATCTGGATTTTGTAGGGCATTAAGTTTGACAAAGGTGAAAAGCTACAAAGTTGTTGGACCAGTTTCTTTTTTTTTCTTTTTCTTTATTCCATTTTTTTTTAAATTTTTATTCTCTTTTGAGACTAAGAATTGAACCCAAAGACATTCTAACACTTAGTTACTTTCAGATCCATTTTTATTTTTTATTTCAAGGCAGGTTCTAATTTTCCCAGGCTGACCTCAAACTTACAAACTTCCTGCCTCAGCCTCCTGAGTCACTGGGATTATAGGTGTTGCCACCATAGCCAACAACCAGTCTAATTTTGATATTCTGAAATTTCTATCCCATTGTGATAAAAAAAAATCAAAAATAGGATTGGTCCAGATAGATAACTCCCCATGTTTGGCAAAATTCACCACATACAATGAAATAGAGAAAAGAAAAGTAAAAAAGCATCCTTATAACCCAACAAAACTTCCAACTTTTATAAGCAGGGAAAAGGGTTTGCACTTTATTGATCCAGACTATCTCACCACACTGATTAAACTTTTCAAGTTATTTTCTATTCCTCAATTTTGCATAAATAATATGTAACATGTGGAGCTATCTTAAGTAGCAATGGCCAAATTCCAACTTTTCAAAATTCTGATACCTTTTGTGGAAAGAACTAAGCATGCTCTCCTCTGTTCAGTGGGGCATAGGGAATAGTGGTCTTCTCCCCTCGTCATGTGCTGAAAGCTGAAATTATTCACTTCTTAGCTCTACAAAGTCCATCCAGCACGGAGACAGCCTGGCCTTGTGCATACATGCACTTAATAAATATTTCTGGATGATGCTTAAAGCTCTTAAAATAAAGTGCTAAATAATAACAATCATAGACTTTGGCAGTGTGCCCTATTAGCACATCTTCAGCTGTTATATGAGCAGCCCTAAATGAAAATTAGCCCACAGGGCCCCTCTAAATACTCTGCTAAAAATAAGCTGCATCATCTCTCATTTCAATGCTTGTGAGGTCACAAGCCGCTCATACAATCCAAGGGCTTGTCACATCAGTGTTCTTGAGCTCAGGAAGATGGCTTTTAAAAAAATATCAATATTTAGGATCCTACTGGATTCCAGGAAACAGAGTATCCTTGTCATGACTGAAAAACACTTTGAATTTCTGATTACTGATTATGCAAAGTCCAGGTATAAATCACTATGGTATGAGGGGTTTAGTGAAGATTGGCTCTTCTGATTTTTCATTGCTTGCCTGACACTTGCCCAAAGACTTAAGATGGAGTTTTGTGTTCTGCAGAAGCTTAATATGCATTTGTTATTATTGCTATAAATTCAGAAAAGAGTTCATTAAAAAAAATCAAAAAGGACCTGAGACATGCCTATGTCATAATATGGTCTTAAGATTTAAATTAGGTAAAATAGGTTGAGTTCAAAGTACAATACAAAATGTTACTTGCTAGTAGTTTTGTTCTTTATCTGCCTGAAACACTTCATTTTTAAATGATCTTTTTGTGGTATTTTGATTTCTCAAAATCTGTGGGAATCCAGTTTTTTTTTCAGCAGTAAGTCATGCAATCTTCTCAAGTTGAACATTTTTTCTCTCTAGTTTAAGTGGCTATGACTATGTCTGTTTTAAACTTCCTTCCTTCCTTTTTTTTTTTTTTTAATGTGTCTCCAGTGCTGAGACAGCTTGCAACATTTGTCCTCTCCTCTAGTCCTAAGCAACCTCTGCCAAAAGTTAACTGGATCCTCTGGATGATAAGTAGACTGCATTGACACACCAGAACTCATGTATCATCCCAGGTCAGTATCAAGTTCAATGTTTCAATGCCAGAGACTTCTCAAAAAAAGGGAGTGAGAGTGCCCCATCTTACTCCTTCCAAACATGTCACCTCCTTTCACTAAAATGTTCTAAGTATTAAGCACCCTCTTTTCCATTATTAATGACCCATGATTCATCAGTCTCCAATATCCTTTACTAAATTAATCTAAATTCAGTTAGATGGCCTCATTTAATAGATCCCATAAGCCCAGAGCTAGTTGGGGAAAAAGTAAAATATCAAGTCCACATTGTTATAAATATTCAAGCTTGCATATTTTCATCCACAGTTCATCTTGCTAATGTCAGCCTCCATAATTTATTGACCATGTAAAAATATTTTAGCATGGAAAGTGGAGAAAATGAGTGAGAATAAATCATCCAGTGCTCTTCCACAGGCCACAATGCCGTCCAGAAGACCTTCCTCTTTAATTTTGCATTCAAGCGCCAGTTCAGACAAATTGGTTAGCAGTTCATCATGGGAGCAATTCCAAAGCTCATTCATTCAGACTCTAAGGACTTTTCAGTGTCACCAAAGGCAGCCAACACATATTTGGTGACCTCAGGAAGAACATAATACTTGGCGATTTAGAAAAATGACAGAGAGTATGCCTCAGTCCTTAAAATTCATCTTCTAATTTCCTCTATCTCCTTTCCATCGGGTAAGAAACATCTGTCAACACAAGTGCCATTGACCTGTTATTTTTCCAAATGTGGTTATTGAGCTTGACTTTCTATACCCTGACAGAGGAAAGTTAATCTGACACATATGCAGGCACCGCGGGGTAATACAAGGTATGCAAGGGTTAAAATTGCCCACCCCTCACTCCCACCCCTGTGAATCTACCTAGAGGGAAAACTATGTGTTATTTTAAACAAAATGACTCTTTCCCATAATCCTATATACTAGGAATTTACATTGTAAAATTTCACTTATGTAATTTTTTTCTAACAGAACAACATATGATACGCTTGCATTTTGAAAGCCATCTCAGAAGAAGGGCCTGCATGTGAATACAATTCACTGGGAGTTCACATTTCCCTTAAACAAAATTGTGAGCAAAACACATGTTTTTCCATCTAAGTGAGATGGAAAATCATGCATTATTTTTTCGGCTTTTGTGGCATGCCATTTAAAATCAATGCATATTTCTTCATGCACGTTTTCACAAATGTCAATGTTGATACAACCATCAGATCTGATGGGTTCAATCTCTTCAGCACCTGGAAGAACTTGTACTCTCGAAAATATTTCCCCCTCCCAACTTTTCAATTTGCTCCTGAGAATTGTAATTCTTTTTGACTAGTGATAAGTGAGAAACAGAATCCTCTATCTTCATTTCCTGCTAAAGGAATAGGAACATTTTATATCCTTACTTTTAATTTCAGGTAGACCAAAGAATGACCATCCCATGCACTGCTGCTCCAGAATAATCTCTGCTTTTAAAATTCAAGAGGAAAGTAGGGCCAATCAGCCATCAGTTATAGGTGACATAAAATAATATGGTATAAACCAAGAATGCTAAATGCAGAAACTACTTAATCAAAAATAGGTCACAAATAAACCAGAACACATCATTATTTTGTCAGAAAAATATTCATTTATTCTTGTATTTAGAGGAAGAAAAGAAAGCTTTTTCAGAAATTCTGTTTTAAAAAAAATAAAATTTGTCTAGAAGAGGGAAATTGTAGGCTCTCATTTTAGCTATACACATTCAAGAATAAGGTTACCAGGAAGCCAATCAGACACTGATTAGAAACGAAAGAGAAAAGGACAAGCCCCATGAGCAAAGTAATCTATTCAATATTAGGAATGGCAGGATGCCAAAGGTAGATGCATATGGAGAGTGACTTTCCTCAATTTCTGAAGAAGGGATAGAGGTGAACAGGCTCTGTAGTGTTTGCTATGAGCACCCAGAGAGATGGACAGTCTTATCTTCATTTCTTTCAAGTACATGATTGATTTTGAAATGGGATGGGCAGAAAATCTATTCACAGCACTGGAAAAATAAAGTATGTTGGGAGACTATTCGCCTATTTGATATCTGAGTAAGGAGTAGTGGATTTAAAAAATCAAGAGCAAAATTTTATTTTGTACTATGCTGTCAGAATAAATGTGCCTTTATTCAGTTTTTTCCATATATCATTTCTCATGCCCTTGGCTAACATCAAATATGATATTTCTAAGTCAAATGATTTTATAAATATAAATAGTACATGTCTTTCTTTACAAAAGTATCTCTGGGCGACAGTAAAGTCTCTTTACCCATGAAATATGTCAATATTTATTTTTTCTCTACTTCAAATAAGACAATGAAGGCACGATAACTACAAAATAGTATGATACATGTAAAATTGCTAAATAAAAAACTTAATTTTCAAATCTGTCTCAGTTAAAAGGGACACTACAAAAATTAAACCTCAGTAGTGAATAGAAATACATCGATTGAATAAATATTTATGAGCAACTCAGTCATCAACTTTGACTTCAGAATTTTCAGAGCACAGAGTAAAAGGAAGTGATTGGCAAACTATTATTTCAGATTATTATATCAATTTTAATCTTTCTTTTTTCTTTTTGGCACAAAGATAGGGAACACAAATTTCAAGTAAGAGCAATAACCTCTCTTTATTCTTAAAGGTTTTCTTTTCATTTCAAACTGTATGACAATAAAAAATGATTAATTCAGATGACTTGAATCTTTACTATAGAATGAGTATTTACATAGTTCACTAAAAGTTAATCTAAGTTTAAATAAATCATAGTAAATTGTAGGTCAGGCTAAGGCACACACATTCAGTGCTGTATCCATAGGTCCTTTCTGGCCATTGGTGAGGCTCTAAGCCAAGCGTGAGCATATGTTCTAAGTTTGTGTTTGGGAAAGTTTCATTGTAATATTGCTCCTTTTCCTTCTCAAAAGAATCCTGGTTTGGATGATAAATTTTACGCCTGTATTATCTCAGCCCCAAGGGGCTGACATGGTGTCTCAGTAAGAATTATTTTCTCCTTTTTCTCTGCATTATGTCTCTGATGGACCCACACTAGTCTGGCCTCTGAGTAACAATATCAGTGCACTCAATAAAGAAAATGTAGGGATCTACAAGTTTCTCTGTAATGACTCTAAGATTAATCCTTCATAAATTCTTTATTCTTCTTCTGTAAAGAGATCAGTAAGTATCTGCTTAGCATTCTGACTATTTCTAATTGTGATCTCTTAGATTTGTGTAGCCCAAATTCTTCCAGAGTGAAATTGTGCAATGGACTCTTAAGTCTGTGATTTGGGGCTATACTCACCTTCCTGAACACTCCCCATCAGCCCTCATGGTAACTTTCCACTACACTCACCTTCATTCCCAATTGTCCAGCAACCCAGAGCATGAGCAGCTACATGACTATATATAATTAAGATTAAACACGAGGAAAGTACAAAGTTCCCCACCTGTCACAAGTTGATTCATGAATGAGGAGTTTGTTATTTACTTCCTTGTGCTCATGATAGTTTATTTGCATCTGGGAGACTCTGCGCTTACTTGAAGATAGTTAAAGACTGAATCGATTCCTGAATTGATGCTAGCATAAAGATATTTTCATAGAAGGAGTTGAATTTGAGATATTCAGACCCAATTCTTGGATATTAATGGGTTTAAGGACACCAAGAATGTTCAAGATACAATCTTGGGTGGCATGTCTTACTTGACAATCAGTCCAGTTTCTGGGGGCTGCTGTCTCAAGTTCTTCTTGGAGCCCTAGAACCTAGATCTAGGCTGAACCTGAGTGGAGAGAGGCTCTGCTGCCTCTGGTGGGAATGCCAGGGGTCACATTGATAAAGGTGGCAAGAAGAAACAGCAGTGACAAACGCCATCTGCAAAGCTAATGGGCACAGCACCTGGGCATCAGTGCCAGCCATTTCTAATGAACTTTGACAGTAATGACAGCTGCACGGAACACAATCACCAGGATGGGCAGAATGATGAAGGCCAATAATCAGCCATAAACCCTCAGCCTTCACTAGTAATGGGAGAATAGCAGGGGATACAGATTGAGAAGAATGGAGGTTTGGCGTTAAAAACACTATATTGTCACTAAACCTGGTGTGACCTGTAGAGAGAAGGATATGTGGGATCATGATCAGGTGCCTATTTCTTTTACCAGTCTTAGGCAGACAAGAGCTTCCTGACAAGAACACCAAGTTCAAGGTGGCCAAGAGTTGTATGTGTCTATTGCATGACAGTTGAGCAACAATTGAAAGGACAGAGAACATCTGTTGGATGCCTTTCCATAATCATGTAATTTAATCCTATTACCAACATCACAAGTTCTGAATTCATGAAACCCATTTTATAGATGACTAAAATGGGTCTCGGGAACATTTGAGTAATTTGCCCGCGGATAAATGACATAGCTGAGATGTGAGCACAGATCTGACTAACTCCAAGAGCCGGAATCCAAGACAAACAATGGAAACAGTTGCCATAACACCCAAGACCACTCCCTATCTCCTGCCCCCTGCAGAGGGAAGCAAATGCTGAGCAAAACATCCACAGCTCAGGCTCCAAACCTTCCTGTCTAAAGCTGAAATCCAGCGCTGCTGACACTGCTGCTGAGCCTTGCAGCTTGGTGTACATATGTCCATAATCACTGTGAATGGAGGATTGACTCACAGCCCAGGAAATGAGGCCAGAGCATAATAGTTCCCACAGAGCATCCGTGCTGTGGTTTGGAGAGGCACATGCTTTTCACGTAGAAAATAAAAAAATAAAGATTGGAGATTTTCCAGCTTCTCCTGCCCCAGCTCCCAGGGCTTCCAATCCAATGCTCTTAGTTCCAAATGTGATTTCCCTGTTAAGTAATCAGAAACCAGGTAAGGTGTCTGTTGCATGGGTGGATGTGACCAAATTTCCAGAGCACTAGTCAAACACTAAGAAGTGATGTGACCCTGGTACTATAGGCCCAGCAGTTTCATATGAAGATGGATCTCCATGAGAAAGTGAAACTTCACAGGAAGGGCCAAAGAGTGGGAGGGCTCTTTAAGTCCCCACAGATGTTGAAAAATGAAGGGCAATTTGAAAAAAAAAAAAATCATGATCATGAGGTCAAAGGTCAAGTTGTAGATAATTCTTTTTTTTGGGTTGGGGGGGGACTAAGGATTTAACTCAGGGGTACTTTACCACTGAGATATATCCCTACCCTTTTTATTTTTATTTTGAGACAGGGTCTTGCTAAGTTGTTAGGGTAGCCTAGCTAAATGACTGAGGCTAACCTTGAACTTGCAATCCTCCTATCTCAACCTCCCATATTGCTAGGATTACCTGCATGCACCACTGCCTCCTTGTAGTTGGTTGGTCACTCTTTAGATATTCGAATCAACAACAGGGTGGGTTTCTCTAACATTAACAGGAATAAAGACTGGTTTATCCTTAAAATGCCATTACATTGATGCTGTGGAATACTTCTAAAAAGTATGAATCCATTTCTAATATTTCTTATTTCCATGTGGAAAAAGAAAATGTTTATAGATTTGTACAAATATTTATTGAGCATCTATTATTTTCTGTTCTGTATGCTAAGACTTAAAGGTATTATCTCAATCATCCTCAAAATATTTGCCAACTATTTTGCAAATAATAGGTGGTATTCATTGAACATCAACTTTGCACTGTTTGGGTGGTTTATTTAACTTAATCCTCCATAAACTTTATACCATTTTCTACATTTTATAAATAGCAACAGAAATAATAAGGTGGCCTTACTTAAATATAATAAGAGTTACCATATTATTACAAAGTTACTCTGTGACAGGCATTTTACTAAATAGTTTTCATGCATTGAGCAACTCTATGAAAAAGCAAATACTATTGCTAAATGCTTCCTACATGAAATATCTGGTTAAGAGAGCTTAAACAATTTGTCCCAAATTACACAGTTAATGAAGATTAAAATCCAGTCAATTGGTTTCAGTGTCTACCATGTTAACCACTGCATAATATTTCCTCATAACTTAGGAACCTTAATACTCAGAAAAGCTTCTAGGATCACAGAGCTATAAAGAATAGACTTGATGAGAACCAATCCCAGAGTTTTGTTTATTCGTCTTTGTTTTTTACCACAAAGCCCATGTTTTCCCCACTTCGTGACCAGGCTGGCATTCTATGGAGTATTTCTTTGGCAATGATATTCTACCATAAGGCTCTCAGTGCAGCCTCTTAATTATGAGCACTACTGCGTCCCCTTGTGTACATCTCAGGAGAAGAGAGATCCCGACCCTGAGGACTCCACTTTTCTGGGCACACTGACAGGCTGGGGATGCTGTTTCAAAGCAAAACAAGTCTGTGAAAGGCTCTGTGAATAGGAGAAAATAAATTGAACACTTTGGCTTAGCTGAAAGTAATATAGCTTGCAGTATCTTTCATCTGAATTTCTCTGACAGGACATGCAAATGAAATCTTGTTTCCTCTAAGAAATACCATTTACTAAGTCAGCTGAACTGTTGATGAGTGACCATCATACTTGATTCATCCCATAGTAAGTTTTCAAATGATTTGTCCCAGTTATGTGAGCATAAATTCATAATGGTGGGGAAACAAGTGCACTGTTCTTGGAAGTATTAGTATGCATATTCATCAGTTTTTGGTCCTGAGGTAGATCCAGAAAACACCCCCATTTGCATTTCTGTGATGCCATTCTTAAATAGGATATTCAAACCAATGTGCCAACGTGTTTGCATTGTGGTTTTGGCACAAATCTACAACTCATCTGTTGCTTAGTGGAACTTCATTCTGAAGTTTTATTAATTATTTATATCTCCTAAAACTCTAATGAGTATGTTTTCAATGAGATCTGTATTCCTTATCAGCTGCTTTCCAATCCTTTCATAGGACTATCTGGAATGTGTTGAAGTCAAATGCAAGGAGTAATTCCTCATTGGATACATAAGCCATGCCCCCACTTCAGGAGATAGAAACACTAAATTCTCCAATGGGTGCTTTGACTTAAATGCCCAAAGTCCCATTCAATCTAAGTTACAGTCAAATATGAAATATTATTTGATACAGGAATATCATCAGAACCCTACCTTCCTGTCATGATGTCTATAATTCATAGCAATATGTGCAAGAGTGTGTGTGAGAGAGAGAAAGAGAGAATGAATCCCATGTTTCTTAGTATAGATGCCCCTCTACTTGAGATGGAGCTACAACTTGATAAACTCATAAGTTGGAAGCATCTCAAGTGGAAAAGCATGCAGGACATATAAGCTACCCGACGCTGTGGCTTAGCACACTGCACTGGACAGGGTCATTGTTTAGCTCGTGCTTCAGTGGCTGCCTGGGAGCTGCAGCTCTTTGCATGCCCTGCACCATGGGAGAGCACCAATAGTATATCACTATCCTGGGAAAATATCAAAATTAAGAATTTGCAATGAAATATTTACTAAATATGTATAGCTTTCTCACCATTGTAAAGTTGGAAAAATTTAAGTCAAACCATTGTAAGTCAGGGACCATCTGTCTGTACCTGGACATTCTGAATGCTGCTTTCTAGCTGTATCCACTTTGAACCTGTCTTCTGTGTACTCTAGAGCAATGCCTTTTACAAGATTATCTAGAGCAAGCTTAAAACATTCAAATTCTATGTGCAACCAACAGAAACTGCATTATCTTGTAACTATTGCATAATCTCATTTTCTTTACCAATTTATAAGACCCTGAAGGATAGAGATTAGCATACTTAGTCATTTGTAACCTTTGTGGCCTAATACAGTGCTCTGTATACAGTAGGTTTGAAATATATGATAAATAACTGCATAGGAATTTGACATTAGACTATAAAAGCCTGGCGTGGCAGCGCATGCCTGTAATCCTAGTAGCTTGGGAGGCAGGAGGATTGCAAGTCCAAGGCCAACCTCAGCAATTTAGAGAGATCCTAAGCAACTTAGTGAGACTCTGTCTCAAAATAAAAAAATAAAAGGGCTGGGGATATGGCTTGGGGGTTGAAAGCTCCTCGGTTCAATCCCTGGTACAAAAAGAAAAAGAAATTAAAGAAATTAACTAACACATTTATTTTTGTGTGTGTGTGTGTGAAGTACTCAGTAAAACCTTTTTTTAAAATTTTTTATTGTTGATTATTCAAAACATTACATGGTTCTTGATATATCATATTTCACCCTTTGATTCAAGTGGGTTATGAGCTCCCATTTTTACCCCATATACAGATTGCAGAATCACATCAGTTACACATCCATTGATTTACATATTGCCATACTAGTGTCTGTTGTGTTCTGCTGCCTTTCCTATCCTCTACTATCCCCCCTCCCCTCCCCTCCCCTCTTCTCTCTCTGCCCCCTCTACTGTCATTCATTTGTCCCCCTTGTATTATTTTTCCCTTTCCCCTCACTTCCTCTTGTAT
>NW_026000068.1:22386266-22400380 GCF_001458135.2 Marmota marmota marmota
CTATGTATGTCTTTTCCTATCAAATGCGTCTCCTGTAGGCAGCATATTGTTGGGTCTTGTTTTGTGATCCATTCTACTAGCCTGTGTCTCTTAATTAACTAACACATTTAATGAAACTTCAAACAAAATGCTAATGGTACTCTGTGAACCTTGAGAAGATATTTCCTGGGACTGGGGTTCTGGCTCAGTGGTAGAGTGCTCACCCAGCATGTGTGAGGCACTGGGTTTGGTCCTCAGCATCATATAAAAATGAAATAAAGATATTGTGTCCACCTACAACTAAAAAGTAAATACTTTTTTTAAAGAAAAAGATAATTCTCAGGGTTATCCAAGAGAATACATATGCATGAAGGGCTGGCAAGTGGGGGTAAGATGATAGGAAAGCTATTGCCGCTCCAGAAGGCTGAAATATTTGAAATAGTATAAAACTAATATCAGGATACACTGAAGAATAAAACAGAATTATATATATATATATATATATATATATACACACACACACACACACACACACACACACATACATACATACACAAAATCACTTGAAATTTCTTAGAAATGTCTTTGAAAGTAGGAAGTATGCCCTTCATTTCCCTCCTTTATGCTAACAGGAATCTGAAATTGATGACTGGAGCTTAGGTAGCCATATTGGACTATGAGTTATATAATCCTATCTTGAGGATGAAGGAATAACACATTTAATAAATCTCTATCCTTGTTGGAAGACCTAGTCTACTTACCCCTAGACTTAATTTGTATGTGTGAGAGAAAAACAATGATCTTGTTTATGTCATTCTTGTTCTGATTTTCCACTACTCATAGCTAAATAGAATTCTAACTAATATGCCTGGGTTAGAGCAGTTAGGACCCACAGTACAGATGTGGCTACTTAGACCTCCCTTCTACAGGGCTGATGGTTAGGGCAGAGCAGCAATCAAGGGGTTTGGGATGATTTGATCACTTTTAAAAACTTACTGTATAAAATGATGTATCATGAAGTTTCTGATCAATTAACAATTAAGTTGTTATCTAGTATTTAGTATGTGTCAAGATAGATCCAAAGCAGTATTTAAAAACTACTCCAGTGGTTGCCCTCTGTGATGCTATTCTAGATTTACCATATATATGCCACTGTTGTAGCCAGTGGAAATAGAGTAGGCTAGCTTATGTTACTACTCATTTGTTCACCAAAAATGTATTCAGTGAGTGCCATGTACCAAGCACCTTTCCAGGGATACAGCTGCAAATATTAACAGATGAAAGATTCCTGCTCTTGTAAGCTTGTATTATAGTGAAGAAAGACAGAAAATACCCAATAAAGATAGTCAAAATATATAGTATATCAGAAGCCATGGGTACAAAGAGAAAAACAACAAAGAGGAAGGAGCCTAGGAATGTCTGACTGTGGCAAATTTAGGTCAGGCGAGCAGACAGGGCCTCACTGAACAAATAGCATTTGAAGAGAAAAGGTGAGAGAAAAGAGAAAAGCAAGTTATCTGTATTTGCTTTAAGGTGATGTAAGGCAGAGAGAGGAGAAGGGACCTCAGGAGGTGTGAGGCTTTCAACATTTTCAAAACAGCCACGTGGACCTTGCAGCTGGAGCAGAGTGGAAACAAAGGAGAACAGTAGGAAATGGGATAAGAAAGGTAAGAGGCGGCCAGCTTGTACAGGGCACTGTCCTCTTTGGCTTTTACTCTGAGTTCGATGAGGAACCCATAAAAAGTCTTGTGCCAAGAAGTGACATGATCTAAGTTTTAAACTAACCCTCTGGCTGCTGTGCTCTGAATAGAGTAGACAAGAAACCTCAGAAGGCAGATGGTGGTGGCATGGACCAGGTGGTAACATCAGAGGTGCTGAGGTGCAGTGAAATTCTTGATCCCTTTTGGTGATGCTGGTAATTAAGAACAAATATGAAGGATTGGATGTAACATATGAAAAAAAAAAAGAGAAAAATAAAGGGTGAATTCAAGGATTTTGGCCTGAGAGACTATAATAATGGGTGATTTCATTAGTGGGTGAGAATGAGGCATTTGTAAGATCCCAGGGTCTGGCAAATCTGGAAAATTCTGAACCTCTGCATGGACCTAGAGTTAAGCTGACCACTTAGGACCTCTGGAGTGTGCCTTATACTTTGGAGAGCCTTGACTAGGCCCTACTCTTACCATACTTCTCCTCACCAGGTGAAGCTTCCATGACTAAGAATGTGTCACTTAGCCTTCACTCTAGATCATGCTCCAGATAGGACCTTGGAATTCCATGTCAAACATCCCAAACCCACTTATCCAATTATGAACCAGCCCATCAATATTTGTAATCCTAGGCCAAATGCATTCCTAAGGGATGACTGAATGAAAGGTAGGAAGGGCTATGGATGGAGCTTGGGGTGAGGCGCTGCACACATCTCTGTGGGGCCCTTTCCCACACAGGACATAGTCAGGGAGAGAAGAGAATGGAGGCACACCTGAAAAATGGAGCTACCTCAAAGACCGCTGTGAGAATAAATAAAATGTTAAATAAATAAGCAAAATGCTCAGCATACTTCCTCACACATAATAAACCCTCGAATGAGTAGGGGTTTTTTTCCTATTTTCCTTAAACAGTATCTTACATTTTATGCATTCTTAAATTTTTGAAAAACATTCAATTGGAGAATTTATATGTGTGATTTTCTCGTACCCACTGAACTCTCTCTCTTCCAAACTGGGAGCACATTTACTACCTGGGAGGTCAACACCTCTTGTGCTCTGTCCTCGGAGCTGGTGCTGTGCTTGCCTCTTGAGGCTCTTTCCCATTAGTGTTGATGGGAATCACGCTGCAGAACAAAGCAAGGGTGAGGGGCCCTGCTGAGGAATGACTTTAATGACTTTGAACTTTAAGAAAAGAACTTAAGAAAGCTACAGAGGAGAGGACTTAGACTCTGCACCCCTGCTGCCTCTCTAACTGCTATTTTCAGTTAGTGGTTCTGAACAGGCCCCTTCTCAGACTATGTTATTCTTTGTGCCCAAATAGAAGCATATTTCAGAGAACACGCCTGGAATCAGGAACTCAACACTTGATAATCCACAGTGGTAAGACTCCTTTACCAACATAAAATGCTCCAGTTCCCAACTCAAATCCAGTCTGTATTATAGAGGGGTGGTAAGGGCAGGGTAGTCATAAAAATTGCTATGATAAGAGCATCCACCTAAATTACTATCTTAAAATTTCTGATCCCCAACCTAAACCAGGGCCTCACTTATACCCCACATTCTGGGCATGATTGGGCTGTTGCTCTCATGTCTTGATTCTCCTACTCAGCATAAAGCTATTTATATCTTTTCTACTCTTCCTAGCTTATACTGAGCCACACTAAGAAACAAACCATACAGGCATGGAAACAAACTTTCAGTATGCGAAGTTAAATTATACCAAATAAATGTTTTTGTTAAAAACTAAAAATAGAACTACCATATGATCCAACAATGCCACTTCTGAGCGTGTGCTCCAAAGAATTGAAAGCAGAGATGCAGAGATTATTTGTCCACCCGTGTTCACATGGTAGAATTATTTGCTGTACTCAAGAGGTAGAAGCAACTGGAGTGTATATCAACAGGTGAATGGATCAACAAAACGTAGTATACATGCGTAATGGGATATCATGCGGTCTCTAAAAAGGAGGCTATTCTGATGCTAAGTGAAATAAGCCAGCCACAAAAAGATAAATAATTATAATTTCACCTGTAGGAGATACCTGAAGTAATTCACAGAAACTGAAAATGGAATGATGGCTACCAGGAACTGAAGGCAAGAGGAAAGAGCGGGTACAGAGATTCAGGCTTGCAAGATGAAAAGTTTCTGGAGATCTTTTTCACAGCCATGTGAATTTAATTAATGCTACTCTACACTTAAAAATAGTTAAGATTGTAAAATTTATGTTATGTGTTTTTTTACCACAATAAACGGTAAAACACAAACAAAAAACTTTTTGTTTTAAATTACAGTTCCTCAACAAATATGCTTGTGTGTTTACTTCATACCATACCCTCTGCAGGCTCAATTTTTTAACAACAGTACCAAAAGGAAGTCATGAGTGTGGCAGTAATAATAAAATTTAGACAAAAAAAAGAAAAAAAATAGGATTAGCTAGAATTTTGCAACATAATGCTGGATTCATACACACTTTAATCAAGAGCTTTCCTATATACCAACAATGAATCTGCCAAGAAAGAAATCAGGAAAACAATCCCATTCACAATAGCCTCAAAAATAAATAAATAAATAAATAAAATAAAATACCTAGGAATAAATCTAGCCAAGAAGGTGAAAGATATCTACAATGAAAACTACAGAACATTGATGAAAAAAAATTGAAGAAGACCTCAGAAGATGGAAAGAGTTTCCATGCTCACGAAATGGCCATACTTTCTTTAAAATTATGCAAAGAAAGGAATGAAGAAGTCCTGTGTCAAGTCTCCCTCCTTGCTTTATGCACACCTTCACTTTGAACACTTTGATTTCTAGTGAAGCATCCAGTACAGCAAGACGAACCTGACAGGCATTGGCCTGACAGGCATTCCTGGCCTAAGATCACACAGGCAGATTCTAGGAGGAAAGGCCACTTTGATGATTACCTTTGTACAAAAGCAGATGTGTGCCCCAGAAAATGCTTTAAGTGCAAAATTCCGAATAGCAGATCTATTTTCTCATTTCTATTAAAAGATTGGAGAATTGGTTTTTGGGGAAACACTCTCATCCAGAGACATAAGTGGTATTATAATTACAACTATGGTGGCAGCTTTTCAAGAATGCATCTACTTCCTTGGCAGAGTCCTTGGCAAAAGGCACAAACTCAGAAATTCTATCAACGAATTTGTTGAATAAGTCATAAGATGGCCAGGAAAATCTCTGGAAGACTTAAGAAATTTCCAATGAAGCCAAACAACTCAAAATTCCTCAACTTGGACTTTAGGCAATTTTTTTCAAACTTCCAAACTCAAGAGTCCAAACCCCAAAGGCACATCCCCAGTGACACTTTTCCAGCCACCCCTTACCCACCTCTAGTTACCACCCAGGATTAATTCCCTGATTAGGTTAAGGCTTTCATGACCTGATCATTTCACCTCTAAGTCTTCTTGTATGGTCTCACACAGGAGACACGGGTACACCTCACATCCACACCATAACAGGTTTTAAAAAGTAAGTATGATGAATAAAGAGAGAGGCAAGAGATTTGATTCTATACCCCATTTTGCCTTTCTTAAAGACATTCTAAAATAACATGTAATGAAAAAAAAATGATTATGGATGGTTATTAAATAAGAGTGATGCCCTTAAAACCAACCAGGAAGACTCATCAGTAAATTCTTATTATTTCAGACCAGCCAACTTTTGGGCAGTGATCTAGAGTAATAGGTCTCTTATAGGTAAACATCATGTAGCCATTCCTCTTGGAGTATCCACACACTCTTGTCCATGTGAGAAGTAACATGATGCAAGTCAACACCTACAGTGGCTGGGGTCCTAAAAAGATAGATAAGGGTGGTAGATGTGTCTTTTGTTCTAATGAGATGAATCCTGGGAGCTCCAGATAGTTTTGGGATGGAGGTTGGTCACCAGAAAGATCAATTGTCATTTAGAAACTTGGAACTTTCCCCTATGGAACTCCACCCTCCACAGAGAGAAGAGGGGCTAGAGATTAAGTTAATCACCAAAAGTCAATGGCTTAATTGTATCTATGTAAGCAAATCTCCATAAAATCCCCATAATAGATGGGGCTTGGAGAGCTTCCAGAATGAGGTACCCCAACTCCACTAGGAAGGATCTCCTGTGCTCAGGACACTTCTAGATGTGGCTATGTGTACTTTTTCATATGGCTGCTCATTTTTATCATTTATAATATCCCTTATAATAAATTGGAATATGCCGTAAAGCGTGTTCCTGAGTTCTGTGATCCATTCAAGCAAATGATCAAATCCCAGGAGGGATCAGGGAGCCCCTAATTTATAACCAGCTAGTCAGAACACAGGATGCTTGAGACTTGTGACTGGTGTCTAAAATGTTTGGGGGCAATCCTGTGGGATTGAATCTGCAGGATTTGCATTAATTGAGGGCAGTTACTCTTTGCATTGAATTGGATTGTTAAAGACCCTTTTGGTGTCAGATGAATCAGAGATTTGATTGTTGGTATTAGGAACCATCCCAAAAATTGCTCAAAAAAATAACTGCCTATTTTTTTTTGTTTTGCCTCTCTTAAAGACATCCTGAAATAACATGTAATAAAAAAATGATTATGGATGGTTATTTAATAAGAGTGATACCCTTAAAACCAATCAGGAAGACCAGAAATTTGTTTTTTTCAAATTCATTCATTTTTTTTAGTTACACATGACAGTAGGATCCATTTTGATATCATTATAGAAGCATAGAATATATCTTTTTCTAGTTAGAATATATCCCCATTCTTATGGACATACATGATTGTAGGATTCACTGTAATATTTTCATTTATATGCATAGGAAAATTATGTCAGATTCATTTTGCTGTCTTTCCTTTCCCTATCTATCTCTTCTCCCTTTTCTCCATTCCCCATTCAGACATCTCAGTTTTAAATAGTCATATCCACAGGTAGCCTCATATCAATACCCTTTATCAGAAAAAAGAACAGGAATTCTTTAGGTGAGGATGAACCAGAACCTTTTTCCAGATCATGTTGACATAGACATTTGGGAGTTCTATACCTTTATTGGAATTATGTTTTCTCATTAAAAACAGAATATTGACCTTTGCCAGTGATACTTTAAACTTGTACAAGGGTTATTGGTTGAATATTGTGCTTGGTCATAGCTAATGTGTACAAATTTGCATATCTTTTGCAATAAAATATTACATGATTTTAGATATAGTTTATATACACAAAAAGAAAATAGTTAAACTTTTATTGATCTATAAATGACACTATACAGTCATTCCAAAATGACTGTTTCCAGGGGAATATATAAGAAGCACTTTAAATAGTTATCTATTCTAATAACTGCCTATTTTTATGGGAATTTTTGTATACTTCATAAGCTAGATGCACTTAAATACACACATTTTATTCAGCTTTTATATTTAACCTACTTGTGACTTTAAATTAGTGTGTTCCTTTTAAGCAACTTGCTTTCTCATAGAATCACCTTTTTCCTCTTCAATTTATTGGAAGAATTTGGGAAGAATTGATATTAATTACATTAAAAGTTTGTTGGAATTTATCAGTGAAGGCATCTGAACCTGAAATTTTCTTTGTGGGTAGTTTTTAAGCTCTTTGTTATTCAACCTCTTTATTTGTTGTAGGTCTGTTCATATTTTTCACTATTTCTTCAGGTCATCTCAATAGTTTGAGTCTAGGAATTTTATTTATCTTGTATATGTAATTTAATTTGTTAATAGAGAGTTCTTCATGGTATTCTTTTAGTACTCATTTTAAATATTTCTGTAAGTTCAATGATAATGTACTGCATTCACTTCTAATTTTATTAATTCAATCTCCTCTCTTTTCTCAGGAAGTCTAGATAAAGATTGACAATTTTGTTGATCTTTTCAAAGAAAGAAATTTTGGTTTCATAATTTTTTTCTTTTGTCTGTCTATTCTCTATTTCATTAATTTCTGCTTTAATCCTTATGGATTCTTTCCTTCTGCTTACTGCCAGTTTGATTTGCTCTACTTTTTTTCCAGTGTTTTCAAGTAAAAGTTTCAGCATTGATGTGGAATCTGCCTTATTTTATAACATAGGCATTTATAGGTATAAATCCTCCTCTAGGCACTGCTTTAATTGTATCCCATGATTTTGGGATGCTGTATATTCATTTTAATTCATCTTCAAATATTTTAAAATTTTTCTTGTGATTTCCCTTTTTAACCCACTGGTTAATTAGGATGACTTAATTTACCAGGTCCTTTTATTCTGCTGTACTCAGGTTACACTTTACATAATTTCTATACTTTTTAACTTACTGAGGCTTGTTTTAAGGCCTGCCACTAATCTATCCTGGACAGTGTTCCATGTACCCTTGAGAAGACTCTATTTTTGCTATTGTAGGTGGTGTGTTTTATAGATGTTTGGCGTCTAGGTGGTTTATAGTGTTTGTTATCTTCTGTTTCCTGTTGGTATTCTGCCTAAATATTCTATCCATTGTTTAAAATATGATATTGAAGTCTCCAACTATCATTGCTGAATTGTTGAAATCTCCCTCCAGTTCTGTTAGTTTTTGCTTTATGTATTTTGGGACATCCAAAGGATCTTTAGCTCATTTCCTGAACTCAGAAAGACTTCTACTATGTTCAGCCTTGAGTTCCTGTGACCTTGAAGTTCTTTCAAAACAATAATATGAGCAATTATAGGGCTCACCTAATTTATTTCCAATCTCTGAGGGATCATGTCCCATTACCTAATATTCAGTATGCTGAAAACCATTGTTGCATATATTTTATCTAATTTTCTACCCTTATTTTAGTTAGAAGGGCAAGTTAGGCCTCTGCAACTCTACTTTCACAGTAGTACAAGTTAGTTAGACTTATTTTAAGTCACATTGTTGCAAGATAAAATCTGAAAAGAGGGGTTAATAACCTTCCTTAAAGGACTAGATAGTACTTATTATACTATTTAGGTATTGCCAGCCATCTAGTCTGTCACATATACTTAACTCAGCTATTTTAGCGCAGAAGCAGCCATAGATATATATAAATAAGCTAGTGTGGCTGAGTTCCAATAAAACTTTATTTACAAAAACAGATCATGGTCTCCTGGCTGTAGTTTGCCAACTTCTAACTTAAAATATTAATCTTGTACTTTTCCCTTCCAGATTTCTGACAAAATTTTTAAGTGCCAAAATAGGCTCTTGAGAACTAAAACAGAAGTTTCAACGGATGAAAATCAAAGTGTTTATGGAATGATATTAGGAATAGAATTGAAAAACAGCCAGACTACCTATACAGACTCTTTCATCTTACCCATCCTACTTGTCCCTTAGACTTTAAAGAAAGAATCACTGGATCTGAGGAGATTAGGGAAAGGGAGATGTGGTGCTACCTCAATCAAAAGACCAGAAATGATAAAATGTGACAAGGATAAAACACAAGAAGAAAGCAGATGTGATTAATAAGAGGTTCTGACTTCAACTGTAGATCATTATCAAAGAAACACACAAAATCTGGGCCAATATCCACAGACTATGTGAGCACCACTGCCTGCCCCCCACCAACAACCACCTTTAAATTGTCATAGCCCTCAAAAAACAAAAAGAAAAAAACAAACAAAAAACCCAAACCTGCTTTGCACTTAGAGAAGGATGATACTTTGAAAAGGAAAGTCCCATTAGGTGTCGTTCTGGGAGAAAATTTAAACTGGTAAAACTCATTTTCATTATCTTCATTATGTCTAATTATCCCAAATATGTCAATAAATATGTCTTCCGATTTTAATGAAAGTATACCTGATTTTCTTTTTCCTTTTCATGTTGGGAGAAGGAAATACTATTAACTAATTTTATAATCCACAGTTGCTGGATTTAGCAATTCCATTTTCTTAATCCTCACATGTATTTTATTTGCTGATTTTTTTTAGATCTTTGCTATTTGAGAAACTCTGATTTTATTAGTTCACATTTATAGCTATATGGCTAATTATTATTAGTTAAGCATTCTATAAAAAATTCAAAGTCTGCATTAATTAACTCTGATGGCCCCTATGAAGCACCACCATTAGCAGCCTGATGCGTGAAACCACATATCCAGCATCACACAGGTGGAACCAAGACTAAGATGAAAGGTTTTCTGACTGTAATCCATGCTTTTTCCATTATTCTGAGCCACCAGTGATGTCAATTAGTTCAAAGTTTCTTGAGGAGCTTGAATTTCTTAAAAATTATTTGAGATTTCCTAGATGGAGGAGCCCCCTTTCAGCACAAAATAATTTTGCAAAATCATTAGTAAGAACATAAAAATTGGACAATCTATGATGTTGCTCAGATGTTTCCAAAGACAATACACCTTATGGGAACACTCATCAGCAGTGTTAAGTGTCAATTCCAGGGCTCTATGCACTGACTCATGCAGAAACAGCCAGTTGGTTTCAGTGATCTGTTCCTGGTTGCTGTTCTCTCTTACCCACAACTCTTTCTCTTCACAGGCCCCTTAAAGTTCATTCAGAAACATTGAATCATGTTTAACCTGGTCTTAGTAAAGAGAGGTTATCAAAAAGAATCAAGGAAGCTGCCTAGAACCCCAGGACAAGAAATTCAGCTCAGGCTTTCTTAGGTATTTTCTGTAACCTCACAGTCTCTCATTTCTTCTATTTACCCCATTGACCCCATTCTTGTATATTTTTTAAATATGTAGAATCTGCTAGAATTTGATCAACAGTATACAGAAGTCCAAAAATTGCTACTGAGAAATGGCAGCCTCAGTCCCAAGTCTATATCACCTTACAGATAAAGTATCTTCTATAAATAATTTGTGTGAGCATAAAGAAGTTATTGAAGTTTCCAATGTAACTGAACATACAAATAACGTTTACAATAAACATTTTCTTTGTAAGCAAAAACCTGTAGAATTTTCAAAATGCTCCGCATTCTCTTATTTTTTCCCCGAACTTAATTCCATAGAGGAGATAGATAGGTGTCTGTTGATTCATTTTACAATTGAAAAAAACAAACTCAGAGACTAAGTGATTAACTCAGGTAGCTGAATCACAGCCTGAAACCGGGCTTCCTGGCTTCTAGTCCATGGCCCTTTCAATACCCCATCCATGGCCACTGCCCAATGAAAGGAAGAAAAGTAGTGATGTCATGGAGGTGATGACAGAGGCCAACAAGTGGGTGAGTGGAGTGTTTTCTAAGTTGGTCAGAGTTCTGTCATTCTATAAACTGATTATTATTCTTGGACCTCAACTGCTCCCCTCTTTCCTTTGCTCTTCCTTGTGAACACACCAAATTATTTTAATTTGTGTTTTCAAATTTTACTTAACTTTTAACTTCCTATAGATGGATTCCTCATCTGATTGTGAACCATGAATGACCTGAGAAGCCAGTAGAAAATAGTATGGACGATGATAATAATGACAATAACAATCCAAAGCCAGCCTTCTATAGGATTAAAGTTTCTTTTGAAACTGACAAATGGAATAAAAAAAATTTTTTTGAAGACAAATGTTAAATATCTGCCATGAGATGAAAGAATTCTTTATTCAGTGATTGATATGAGCCCAAGGAACTAACTCCATGTGTTGAAACAGAGCAGAAAAACGTGAGTACAGAGGTATTATGCAAACAAAGAACAGCATTTCCATATGTATAAGTTTAACAGGGTCTGGCTGAAGTGAGCTTTGGGGCACCTTCCCTAACACAGACATCTGAATCTGGGATTTGTATCTAAAACATTCTCCATGGTTAGATCATTGTTTACATAAATGTAAGGTGGTAGTTTCTGGTAGGGTATCCTGAGTGAGAATTTGCTAGTGAAGAAAACATGAATACAAATTTCAAATGTTTCCAAGACATATATAAATAAACACAATGTTAACACAGCAATGACATAGCTGCAGGTTATGCCAAGTAAATCAGGTAATGTTTCAACCTAGATTTGTTGTGCCTGCAAGTTTGCTATTGTGTGAAAAAGACTAGGACATCTGAAAACACAGAGGATCAAATTCTGAAGGAGGGAATATAATTTCTAAGCATAAACTAGAAAAAGCTATCATATGGCTCATAGGCCAGCCTAAAAGTGACCTAGTTGTCACATTTTAATTTAAATGGAAACTAAAACTGAGCCTGATTACTAAAATGCTTACTCACATATCTTTAGTGGACCCTTATACAATGGATATGTACTTTGTACTTTTAATAAAATGACTACTACCTTAAATGATTTCTTTTGCATCTCAAAATTATATCCCAGAGTCAGAAATATCTCTATCTGGCTTCTGCACTAAAAATCTCACCAAGTCACTTGTTGCTTTGGAGGCCAGTTTCTTCATTTGCATAAATGGTAAAATTAACCCTTTCTACTTCTGAGGTCTGTGAAGGGATTGAAAAAAAAAGTTATTTTACAACTTATTTTACACCATAAAGCACTGTATACAGAACAACTTAAAATAAAAAACAACCCTCCTCTCTCTTCTATTTTCTTCTAACTTCTCAGTAATCCTATTTCATCTTACTTAAGCTCAAATTTAACTTTAACACCTCAAAGTTTCATATTCCAATTCCAAGTTGAAACCCTCCTTGGCCCTGAGAGCACTCTAGCTCAGGGGACTGGTGGGCTCTGCAGTTATTGGAGCCTGCTTACCCAGTGTCTGGTGGCCAGTCAAGGGTAGATGGAGGCTGAAAACCCCTTCTTTCCTGTGTTTGGTTGATATTCAAAACCAACTAAAAATCCCCTGTTACTACATAAGGTACAGTTAAATCTGGAAAAATGGAAATAATTATGGTTTTGTGGAGTCACTTTAAAAATAGAAGCATCTTGTCTATTATGTTCTTTTTCTTTTAAATAACCCAAAAGTAATGAGACTTCCTAGGGATTAACTTGCTCATCTGACCAAATCTGGCTCAACATGCTGACAATGTCTGGTGAAAAGATGTGACTACCACAAACACAGCTTCTCATCCCCTGCACCATGTTTTACTCATTACCTGGCAAAGGTACAAGCCCAAATTCTCGTAAACCTCCTGATTTCCCACTCATAATTTGGGGAAGTAAATTGTGGCTGAGAAACCACATGAAACTCCATTAAGTGAATCTAAATAAATGATATCTCTGCAAATGAATCACTTCTTACCCAAATTCCATGTACAGCAGAGACAGGAATGGCCAATAAATACCAGATTCCCAATAACTACAGTGCACAGAATCGATCTGAGGGATAGCTCCATCTCAATTGCAAGTAAAGAGAAAGCAGTATTCACTATTCCTGTTCACAGCTTAAAACAAAACAAAAACTGCAATCCAACAACAGCTCAGTGTCTGTGTTACAACTGTCTCACCATATGGGTTAAATAAGACAAGTAAGAAAATTTGGTCCATTAAAATGGATGCCAAAGATAGGAGCAAAGAAAAAGGTTTTCAGGTACTTCTTGCTTTGAAAGAAGTATGTCATTTTTAAATTGCGCAATATGTATTTTTTTATGATAGGCCATTTTCTTGGCAAAGTTGTGCTAGAATGTCCTCTAAATTCCTTAAACAAATGTTTGTGGAGTTTGTATTGTATTTCAGGGAATGTGCTCAGTTCTGGGAAGATGATAGTAAACAAAAGTATACTTCTTGCTCTGAGCCAAATACAATTCACTGCCTGTTTATTATCAATAAAGTTTTATTGGAACACAATCCTCTGGTTATTTGTTTATTCCGATTGCTTTCATGCTACAATGACAGAGCTAAGTAGTTGCTGCCCAGAATCCATGACCTAAAAAGCTTAAAATATGTACCATCTGGCAGGAAAAATTTTGCCAACCCTTACTCTAGGGAAAAATTAAATAAGCATAGAGGAAATTATAATACTGTTTAATAAGAACTATGACTGGGAATGTTGCAGTGTTATGTGGCAATAGAGAAAGGGCACTGTTATGGTTTCAGTGTCTTCATAAATTCATATTGAAATGTAATCCCTATTGTGATGTTTTAAGAGGGGAACCAAGGGGGAGCAGTAAGAGGTGATTGGGTCATGAATCCATTAGGGGATTGATGAATTCATATATTGATGGGTTGTTGAAGGAGTGGTTTTGTTATAAAATTGAGCTCAATCTGTCTTAGTATGTGGTACCTTCTGCTATGTGATAACCCAGCAGGAAGACCCTCACTAGGTGCTAAGCAAATGCCAGCACTATGCACTTAGATTTCCAGAGTGATGAACTAAATAAACCTTTTTGCTGTTGTTGTTGTTGTTATAATTCACCCAACCTGTGGTATTCATTTATGGAAACAGAAAATAGAATAAGACAAGTACATAATTCTAATTTGGAAAATCAATTAAGATTGATGTAACATTTAAGATGAGACTTAAAAATTAACAAGAGTCTATCTGGTTGATGGGGACAGAGAGAGTATTCTAAGGGAAGGTTGTATACAAAGTCCTTGTGGTATCAATGCAAATTGATATATATA
>NW_026000068.1:22400405-22473947 GCF_001458135.2 Marmota marmota marmota
TATATATATATATATCAATTGGGCAAGAATAAGGTGAATGGAGTACGGACAAGAAAAAATGGCAGAGAAAAAATCAGCACCCAATTCACAAAAGTTCCTCAACATTATCCTGTGAAGTTTTGAAATTATTGTAAGTTTAAGCTGTGGGAAAAAGTAATGGAGCTGCATGAATGTATAATTTGGTGTTTAAGTCTTACAATAAGGCCAATTTTTGGTGTAGCCACTAGGAAAACAAAAGCAATGAACTTTGAAATTGAGATTCATCAAGAAATGCCAAAAATCAAATAAATCCATTTTCTCTCAATCCCTTCTATTCATTGCTGTGGGAATTAAGTGGCTGGGACAGCATGCCACTAACATTTCCCATAACTCTTGGGTGATGCTTCTACTACAGTTTGTGCTGACAGCACAACAAAAACACATCCACAAAGATAGTGATGAGGAAGCCAAGCTGCCCTGCCTGAAAACAGAAACCACTGAGGCAATTTAGGTTTGACTTCACTTCTCCATTACCATGTTCACATAATCGCCCATGATTTCCCTCCTATCTTATTGGTAGTTTCATTTCAATCTTTTATCCTGTTCATCCTCTGCCAGGTCTCTTAATGTTGGCTTTAAAACCTACCTACATTAACCCCTTTGGTGAGCATAACCCATCTCATTGCTTTACTCTCCATTATGAGCCAATGATTCCCAAACACACATCTTTAACCCAGGCTTTCCTCCTGAATTCAGTCTTATTTGTCCACTTGCCTGGAAAGACAGCTCCACTTGCATGCTTGTAAACATCACAAGCTCAATAATATATCCCTCACCAAGTTTATTCCTCTTAAAACTACTCCATCTGCAGTTTTTTCCATCTCATGTGATGGTAACTCCATTATTTATGCTGTTTGAGCCAAACATATTGAAGTCATCCTTGACTCCTCTCTTTTTCCCACACTCCTTGTCCATCTGTCATGGAATCCTCTTGGTTCTGACACCAGGAAATATACAAAACTTAACCTTTGTCTCCATCTCCACTGCTGCCACTGACCACTGATATCTTCCACCAGAACTTTTGAAATAGCATCCTGATGGTTTTCTCTGATTCTATCCTTGTCCCTTCAAGTCTATTTTTGATAGAGGAATTGGAGGAATTAATTTAAAATATAAGACAAAATGGCTCAAATCCCTGTATTGACTTCCCATCTTACTCAAATGGCTATGCTCATTCCACAGCGGTCCCTATTGCTTCTCGAATCATATCTTCTATTCTCTCTCCCTCACTCACTGCACTCTAGACCTACTGATTTTGTTTCTCAAATATACCAGGGGTCCTTCTGCCTTGGGTCTTTTGTGCTGGCTGTTTACTGTACCTGGGATTTTTTTTTTCTTCCAGCTGATTAAATGGCCTATTACTTCACTTGCTGGAATAAATTGAATTCCGTTCCTCAATTCTTCATCCCTATATATTCATACCCTGGCTATGACCTCATCATAGGTACAATGTATCCTCTGCCCCTTGACCTCAGTCTTAGCCATTTGATTTCTCTTGACCAAACGTATGTGGACAAAGTAATAGAAGGCCAGTTTGTAGCCTATCTCTGAAGAGGCTTGCTCTCTTGATTTTCTGTCACCACAAAGGTCTTCCCCCACTAAACTGTGCTACTGCATACTCAGCCTATGCCCTAGAATGAACACACATAGAACAGAACTGCCCCAGCCAATCTGTAGAACATTGTAAAATATTGTTGTTTTAAATCAGGGACTGGCATACTTCTCCTGTAAAGGGCCAGATAACAAATGTTTAGGCTCTGTGGAGCTGAGTCTCTACTGTAACTATTCTGCCATTGTAGTTTTTAATAGCCGCGTGTCCTATGCAAATAAGTAAAAAAAAAAAAAAGTCTGTATTCTATAGAACTAATTTATATAAATAAGCAGTGGTCCTGATTTGGTTCCCTGGCTATTGCTAGTTAACAGGACTTCTTAACCATTGGGTTATAAGATGGTTTGATAGGCACAAAAACTGGTCAATATATCTCTTCCAATGTTTGTGTATATTATATTCTATCCCAACCACCTTTTTTTTGTTTTTATTAGTGCATTATAGTTGAACATAATGGGGTTCATTTTGATATATTCATAGATGCATACAACAATTTCAATCCCTGCTACTTCCTGTTTCAGTTCTCTTGTCCTTCGCTGATTCCCTTCCTCTATTCTACTAGACTTCCTTCCATTTATTTATTTTTTGAATTGGCGCATTGTAGTCTTATGCAAGAGTGGAATTCATTGTGATACATTTGTATATGCATATAGCATAATTTACATAATTTGGCCAATTTCATTCTGTAGTTGCTCTCCTTTTCCTTCTTTCTTCCCTCCTGCTTAGCCCTCTTGCTCTACTCCACTGTTCTCCCTACTTATTTTTTTCTTCATGAACTCCCCCATGTTTAATTCCTTATTCTCTCTGGCTTCCACATTTATGAGAAAACATCTGACCCTTGACTTTCTGAGTCTGTCTTATTTCACTTAATGTTCTCCAGTTCCATCCATTTACCAGCAAATTACATCATTTCATTCGACTTTATGTCTGAATAGAACTCCACTGAGTATATATAACGTGCTTTCTTTGTGCATTGGTCTGTTGATGGGCATCTAGGTTAGTTCTATAACTTGGCTATTGTGAATTGCGTCACTGTAAACATCCCAACCACTCATATTTTTTTAAAGATGGTATTAAGATATAATTCACATTCCATTAAATCAATCTATTTAAAATATCTAGCTCAGTGGTTTTCAGTATATTCACCGTATATTAGGTTTCTATTGTTGTTGTAACAAATTACCACATATATTATGGTTTTCAACAATACGAATTTATTGTCTCATATTTCTGTAGGTCCAGAGTCCTAAATGCGTCTCCTTGGGCTAAAATTAATGTGCTAGCCAGACTAAGTTTCTCTCCAGAGGCTCCAGAAGGGAATCCATTTTCTTTACTTTTCTCCTTACTCCACCTTCAAGGCTAGCAATAACTGGTAGAGTATTTCCCATGATGCCATCTCTCTGGTTCTACCTCTTCTGCATCCATCTTCCCCATTTAAGGACTCTTGCAATTGCTCTGGGCCCACTCAGATTATCCCTCTGTTTTATGTCAGCTGATTCCATCTGCAACCTTAATTCATCCTTGAATTTAAACATAATATATTTACAGATTTGGGGAATTGGGCAATGGAAATGTAGGGACAGAAGGAATGGAATTAGTCCACTACCCATCACAGAGTTGTGTAGCCAGTGTTACAATCTAATTCTAGAACATTTTCATCATAGCCACCTTATTTTAAACTGTAACTGCTCTTTCCCCATCAATAATCCTGTTTTCCTTACCAAGCTCTTTTCCCCCATTACTTATTTACATCTTTTAAAACTACCACTCCCTTTCTTATGTTGTTCCCTTTACAATTGTTTTCTTCTCACTAGACTGTAAACTCCATAAATACAAAGGTTTTATCTGTTTTGTTCATTGACATGTCCCAAGCACTTACAAACAATGACACTTAAGCAGATTTTCATACATTTGTTAAACAAATGAATAAATCATTTCATTATCAATTTTGTACCAGAAAAACACATTTTAAAGAATGGTATACATTAATCTGAAAAACTAAGACTGACATTCTATAGAATTTACTAGAAAACATTCAAGTTCATTGTTTAAAAAATGGTCTATGATTATTTTATAAAAATCATAGAAAGAAGAAACTTCATATCTTATCATTACAGAGCAAATTAAGGAAATCTTATCCCTACCCCTGAGATACCTGGGTCAGTGTTGCATACCAAATTTAGACATTGGGGGAGAAAGTAAATGTGATTTTAGACTGAGGGGTTGTAAGATGGGCTCCTGCTTCAGAAACAGGCTCTTTTTGAATATGATACCATTTGGATAATGCAGTTGGGCTATAACAGGGAATAGTCATCAAACATACCACTTATTGAATATCTAGTGAGTGCCAAGTATGACAGTAGGGCAGAGTCCTACAAAATAAGTGCTGTTATTTCCACTTTTCAGGTGAACCTCTAAGAGATTTGGAGACGCCTTTAAGATTAACTGATAGACATCTCACTCCAGTCAGAATGGCAGCTATTATGAAGACAAACAACAATAAGTATTGGCAAGGATGTGGGGGAAAATGTACACTCATATACTGCTGGTGCGACTGCAAATTGGTGTAGCCAATATGCAAAGCAGTATGGAGATTCCTTGGAAAACTGGGAATGGAACCACCATTTGACCCAGCTTTTCCTCTCCTCAATCTATACCCAAAGGACTTAAAAACAACATACTATAGGGACACAGCCACATCAGTGCTTATAGCAGCACAATTCACAACAGCTAAACTGTGGAGCCAACCTAGATGCCCTTCAGTGGATGAATGGATTTTAAAAAATGTGGCATACATACACAATGGAATATTACTCAGCAATAAAAGAGAATAAAATCATGGCATTTGCAGGTAAATGGATGGTGTTGGAGAAGATAATGCTAAGTGAAGTTAGCCAATCCCCCCCCCAAAAAAAAAAACAAATGCTGAATGCTTTCTCTGAAATGAGGAGGCTGACTCATAGTGGGGTAGGGAGGGGGAGCATGGGAGGAATAGATAAATTCTAGATAGGGAAGAAGAGTGGGAGGGAAAGGGAGGAGGCAGGGGATTAGCAAGGATGGTGGAATGTGATAGACATCATTATCCAAAGTACATGTATGAAGACACGAATTGGTGTCAACATACTTTATATACAACCAGAGATATGAAAAATTGTGCTGTATATGTGTAATAAGAATCGGAATACATTCTGCTGTCATTTATTTTTTTAAAAAATCAATAAAAAGAAATAAAAAAAGATTAACTGGTAGAACCCTTGAGAAGGACAGTTTTTAAGCACCACTTAGTACTGCTGTGTGCTTGAGTATACATTTCTGTGCAGCCAGGAATACTTTACTTTGTTGTCACCTCCTTCTTCCTCCTCCTCCTCTTCCCCCTTCTCCCCCTCCAACTGCCTCTTCCTTCTTCCCTCTTCCCTTCTCCCTCCACCTTTCTCTCTCCTTTTTCCAGAGTATAGAGACAGTGGTTAGTGGATAATGTGGTGCCAGGGTTTCGGGAAGCCTAGAAGAGCTTGTGAGAAGCTGTAATCAAACCCAGGTGACTCCTTCTCCTGAGGTCTCCTGCTTGTTGTTGCCAGGGCCAGGGCAGCTGCTGTTTCTTTTATCTCTCAGTTCCAGTGCCCTTGTAGTTGCATCCTGCTGATTGCTGCCCAATGTGGATTCTAATGCCAACTACTTCTGATTATCCCTGTCCTGTCTCCTTCTCCTCTTTTCTTCTTCCTCCTCTTCCCCTTCCTTCTCCTCTCCTTCTTTGACTTTCTATTCTTTTAATATCCCATCATTTTTCAGCCACCATGAAACAAAAAAGGGGTCACATTCATCAAGCCTCTTCTTTTTCCTGAATTCTCACACATAAAATTCCTGGTGGGGAGGTGGGGCTCAACCTGAACACCATAACTTTACATGTAGACTAGCTTTATCTGTGGACAGGTATGGTATGGGGCAGACTTTTTTTTTTTTGGGGGGGGGATCCTTAGGCACCACATTGACATTTGATGTTTGGAAGGTGCTGTTCTTTCATGATCTTTCTGGAATAAATATAGAGGACTAATATAGAGAACTAAATATAGAAATCTCTTCATTCTCTGTAGCAAACCTGATTCAAGTTTGAAATGTTTCAAAAAGATGAATGAAAGAAGAATGGAGATGAAAGAGCAAAAAAGGCAACAAGGAGTAGAATCTAGACCAGGAACTCTGAAGGTGTGGTTCAGGACCCCCAGGACCCTTCTAAGTAGTTCATGAGGTCAAAACATTTTTTTTTAATAATAGAAGATGTTTATTTTCTTTCTCCATTCTCATTCTTTCACAAGGATGCATTGGAGCTTTCCAGTGGCTACAGTGGCATATGATTTCACAACACATTGACAATTAAAAAGTGAACTAGGATTTGAACTGGGTTTGTCTGACTCCAAAGCTCTCTTCCTGTCCTCTGTGTCACTGTAATTTCATCCCATGTGTCTGGGGAACGCCATATTTGGTTTAAAAATCAAAAGCAAATACCCATGATATTATTGATAAAATATACATCTAGACATTTTGACTTTTACTCCATCACTTTTTTTGTTGTCTTGATAAATTTGCTGCTAATTTTAGCAAAGTTTCTTAACTGAAAAAAGGCTTCATATTCTGCTTTGTACCCATGTTCCTAACTGTGTCTATGCCTTCCTTGAAGCCACTAGGTCAGGCATCCTACAGTTAACCCAACATCCTATAGGTCCTAGTATTTGGGTTCTCTTGCTCTTTCACTCTACCTAACTTCATGTTTGAAAGACCTCGGTATGTACCAATTCATTGGCAACACTCAAGAGCCCTGTTTCTGCTCTGGTCCAGTTTCAGATCATATGCAATGAGCCATCAACCTCTCAACATTTTATGAGTGTTCATATGACAAGTTGGAACTGCAAACATTGCTAATCAGTACTAGTTACCAAACCTTTCACTTTTGCAATAAACAAGAAACTTTAGCCTCTGGCTTTCAGAAAGCAATTCTGGAGCCACATTTCCTTTCCCTCTCAGAGTTCAGGTGGATCCTATGGAGGCCTGTGTGTAAAATTTGTGATCATAAACTATCAGTACTCTTCAATGAAAGTCTATGCCAGGAACTCTAACAGACCTGCCTGGAGATAGCAGTTTCATTGTTAAAGAGGTGTGTATATTTGAATACGCAACTTAATGTTCTCAGCTTCCTCGTCTCCAAAATGTTTGACACTAATTTTGTAGGGTTTGTTAGAAGGTTAAATGAGATAATGGATGGGTGCTTACAAAACATCTTTTTTTTCCCTTTCAAAATAATTATTTTTTTATTGGTTGCCCAAAACATTACATTGATCTTGACATATCATATATCATACATTTGATCCAAATGGGTATGAATTCTTATTTTTCCCACGTGTACAGATTGCAGGATCACATTGGTTATACAGCCACATTTATACATACTGCCATACTAGTGTCTGTTGTATTCTGCTGCCTTTCCTATCAAAACATCTTTTTAGAGATAAGTTCATACATATATTTTTTTTCTCCTAAATTTTCCTCTTTAATTTATTTTCAGAAAAATGAATAACCACATTCCCTTCTAATACTGTAGAAAACGTATGTGCAGGGAAGAAAACAGAAAGATCCTTTAAGATTTACTGTCTTTTGCTTAAAATTATTTTAGGGGAAGAGATTCAAGAACATAGGGGAAAAGATAAAATACCTTGAAGATGCATGTAAGCAAAATGTTTTTCAGCATAGACTAGAAGGAGAAATGAAGAAAATGCCTATGGATCTCAAAACCAAAGGAGGCCTTTGCCCTGCTTCTGCAACACTGGGATTGGCAAGATCCCAAGAAATGACATTTGGCTGGTAAGTCAGAATTGTGGCAGAATATAAGGAGATAAAAAAGTATAGGCATGTATCTTGGGGTCAGATTTGATCACTTTTACAGAGTTTATATGTTGATTATCCTAAAGTAAAGAATTTTAAAGCCAAGTATGAATTTATTCAAGAGTAGTTTTAGGAAGATTAATCTGAAAGCAAATTGGAGGGGAAAAAAATTGACAGCAGAGATTGTTTGGAGAGACAAGGGTTAGGATTTATTTAATAGCCAGGGCCTGAAGTGATAAAAATCTTAAACCGTTATGATTTGAGCCTCCCAGCTCTGGATTTTTAATGGGTGGGTGAAGAAAGCACTTCGGCCAAGATTTCAAGATGCTCTTTGGCCTTGCCAGAGAGAATTACAGCCACCTGTGAGCTAAACCAGAGCTTGAAACACAAAGGCGTCAGGAATCCATTTAACCTGGCCTCAGCGTGCTGGGCATATAATGGGATGGACCTTTGTCTTCTCTTCAGCAAGTCACTTACGATAACCTCAGGAATAAGAGGTAGAAAATTGGATGCAACTGCAAAGGGCGGGCTGAGAGGGGTTTGAGTGGCTCACTGATTGTAATGGCTCCAAATCAGGCTGCTGTACTCTCACAGGCAGAGGGGCTTGCGGGCTTTCCTTCTACAGCACTCTAGAATCTTTTCACCTGTTTTAAGGATCATTATTGCCATTAAAATACAAACTGGACTTTCATTAAACAATATATATCACAAAGGTTTGATGGATCCCATCAGGCTTTAGGAAGCTTTTTGACTGCTCTTGAAGCTGGGTTCTCTCACGAATAGAATACCCTGGTTACCATAAAGCACTAACAAAGATATTTACAGACTGCCTAAAAATTTGGTCACTACTGATTACAGAAATGAAATGTATGGAGAGAATTATTGTTCAATTTATTTTTACCTATGGAATAAAGAAAAAGAGAATCAAAAATTTTGAGAGTCTACTATGTCCCAGGTACTCTGTTAGATCTTTTCCATGCATTGTATCACTCAAATTTTACAACCCTCTATGTTAAATATTAGAAAAGAAGAAATAGAGTCCCAGGGAAATGAGATCATATGATGAAAATAAAATGTGTTAGAAATATATTGAAGCTGGGATTCAGATTTGTCTCCCAAACTTTGGAAGAGATTATATAAGGGAGCATATGATTAATTTCCAAATGAAATGTATATGAACTACTGATTCACATTAAAAGGAAAAAATCAAAAGATGCTTTCTACATGCATTACCTCATTCATAAAAGTCTAGTTTTATGGATGTGGAAATTAAATGGTTGAAATTGAACTCTGTATTTCTGGCTCCAAAACTCCTGCCCTCTTTCACTGCATAAAATCATAGGATGCTAGAATGGAAAAGTATCTCACCTTATCCAACACCTTCATGTAATAGATGTGTGCGTTAAAGTTAAGAGAGTTGTCCAGAGGCAAACAACTTGTTAGTAGTTCAGAGTTCTTGCATATACTTCTGAAGGTTTTTACCAATACAGTTAGGCCCACTGTTCTTTGAAATTATGAGAACTGTCACTCTGAGGTGTATCCCTGTGAGTTTTCACTGAGGGTTCTGTTATCTACAGGCTGTTCCTTTGCCACCCCAAATGCTTGTTTTTCACTACATCTTTCCTCTTGATCTCTCTAGGGCAATGATTACTAACTTTGGATTTTAAATACTCAGGTTGGTTCCATGTGCCCTGTTCCATTCTTCTCCATTCTGTATGAGGTGCTTCCATCCACCTGGCTGTTCATGATAACAAATAGAAGCCATGCTTAATAATTCATTCTGTCTCAAGTGGCTCATCCACTCCACCCCACAGTCAATTTTCCTGCCTCCACGATATACGTTCACTTCATTCTGTCTCCACTGGCTGCCACTAATTTTGTCCAAATCACCATCATCTCTCATCTGGCCTTCTGTAGTAACAACCTCTTAATAGATATCTCTTACCGAACACTTCATCTCTCTATACTTTCGTTCTCTTCCCATCTATTCTCCACACAACCAGCAGTAATACTGATCTCATTTTTATCATCTCTTTAAAACACTTCAATGTCTTCCAATGCACTTAACATCAAACTTTAAAATCAACAGCAAGTGCTCATAAAGAATTCAGCCTGAATGCACCTCTGGGTTCTACCTTTTATCACTCTCCTTCCATCCCTACACTTCAAACACATTGGACATGTTTCACTCCTCATGCATTTCAACTCATCCTTCCAGCATTTTCCCTGCTTAGCTATAATTTCCAGAGGAGTTTGCCTATTCTCTCAATCTAAATTGGGTGTCCCTTTAATATTCAATCATAGAAATTTCTATTTTTCCTTTGTTACACCTACCTCAGTTTCTAAAAGCATACCCACTTTGGTGGTTGTGTACTGCTTGTCTCCCTCTTTAATCTGAATTTTTTTTGTGTGTATATGTGGTTCTGGGGATTGAACCCAGGGACTTGTGCATGTGAGGCAAGCCCTTTAACCAAATGAGCTATATCCCCAGCCCCTCCATCTTTAATCTGTAAAAGCCATAAAAGCAGGGACTGGGTTTATTTTGTTTTCTGCTAAATTTGCTTCTTTATCAAATTTTCTGATGCACAATAGAAGCTCATGCATATTTGGTGAAAAGATGTATGAATAAACATTCAAGATTCACCTAATCATTTTGAGGTTTGGAATGAAATTCTCTCAAAGCAGAATTTATCTAAATTTCATCAAAATTTATACACCACACTTGATAATGGCTGGGTATGGTGTTGCATGCCTATAATGCCAGCAGCTTGGGAGGCTGAGGCAAGAGGATGGCAAGTTCAAGGCCAACCCCAGCAACTTAGGTACTAAATAACTCAGTGAAACCCTGTCTCTAGATAAAATATTTTGAAGAAGAGCGAGTATGTGGCTAAGTGGTTAAGTACCCCTGGGTTCAATCCCTGGTGCAGAAAGAAAAGAAGAAAGAAAGAGAGAGAGAGAGAGAGAGAGAGAGAGAGAGAGAGAGAGAGAGAGAGAAATATAATAAGTATAGATTGGATTTAACATATTATATATACCCCAAATGTTGGAGAATTGACTTTACTATATTCTAATTTCTAAAAAGTGTTTAATAACTATTTTCTCTGCCTATTCCAAGTTCTGTTTCTTCTAAATTATTTTAAAGAAAGAAAGATCTGGACTTCATCAGTTTTCCTCTCACTTTTATAGTTCTTTGATTAAGTCTGGTCCTGGTGATAATAAAATGTCCAAAAGGGTAAATGAAAAAGGGTTCCTGGTTTATATGAATAAGGGCAGATGTAGTAACCTACTCACAAAATATAAATGTTTCTTATAAATAAGGCAGGAGGTACTGATTCATCAAAAGGCAACTGCCTAAAAAAATGCATAACATTAGGAAATTACAAGTTCCGGTCAAAAAATTGACTTACAAAATTTAGTTCAGTTGTGTGTTGATGAATCTTGATAAAATTAGCTGATACATATTTTTTCTAGTGAGTATATAAGCTGTTCATACTAAACAAAGTAAACAAGATAATCAGGAAATTAAAGTAAAATTGTATGTGCATATATATGTATGTGTATGAATAAAAACTCACATATATACACACATGCAGACATATACACATATATTTATGTTAATACTCTGAGGCCATGGGAATTTTCCTTCCCATATTAAATTATAGACAAATTCTTTACTTAATTTTCCCTGGTTTGATGTAGCCACCAAAATACTATATCTCCTCACATAAATTCTACTTGAAGAATGCAACTAAATTAACACTTAGGGCTAATTTCACTACAATTTGGAGAGCTAAGTAACAAACTAGCTCTCAATCAACTTCTTACTTCCTCAAATCTTTTGTGGAATGAGACAGAATAAAAATATTTTAAGAATAAAATAACTTGCCAACTTTATCTTACTTTATGAATTGATATAAATGAAGTCTTCACTAAAATGCATAAATCCTTCTCCCTTATGAGTCCTAAATAGGCTTCTGTTTACCAGATGGAAGTAAAAGTTGATGATACATGCAACATGTGCACCAAATCCTACTGTCAAGGTTTTTCATAAAATGATTTACTTTTGAACATTTCCACTAAGGTCCAGATGTGTTAGGCCTGATCTTAAAAATAATAACAAAAAAAGTCACTAACTGTGGTTATAGGCAGGGATCCTTTCTAGTTCCTTCATGAAGGCTGCTTGAAACTTCTTAATAAAAGTTAAAATTTAAAGACAGACAAACAAATGAAACAGTATAGCTTCCAAGATCACAGAGCTGAGACCATCAGGACCTGCCCTAAGCTTGAAATGGCAAATTACTCCTTGGCTTCAATCATTGCAGTCAGGAAGTAGGTGAGGGAGCAATTGCCCATGATATTTTACAGGGATCCTCAGAGTCAGCAGAAGGTAAGATCAAGGACAGTATGTAGTGTTACCATCACACTAATCATTAAGTACAGTATTTTCACAAACCTTCTATTACTAAATTCCTCCTGTAACTCTGTGGTATAAATATTATGGCTCCCATTTTGCAGATGAGGAAAACAAGACCCTTAAAACTTAAAATTCTCTCCCAGTGTCACCACTGCTGCTAAATGACAGAGTCAGCTTTTGCATCCAGTTCTCATATATTGAAGCATTGTCTATCAGATGTCCCAGTGATCATTTGACGACGTAGGGCATATTTTGTTGCTTGACTATTGATCAAGAGGTCAAACACTATGAAATCACATGTTATCTTATAGATTTTTATCCAATGTATATTCAAATGATGTTTGTCTAGGACAAAAAGTAAGCAAAAGCTGATGGGTGTGCTTTCTGGGACGTTAACCAGTTTGGGATATAACCTGACATTCTCATTCCTATATTCTCTCTTTAATGCATGTAAATACTCAATTCTTCAAATGTTCTTTAAATCAGTCTTATTATCTTTATTAACAAGTTTAATCTTGATCTATATCTAGTCTAAAGTTGTATGAGAATCTCGCTTTATTAACTGTTGAAAATTTATGAACACTTACAACGTGCTGTGTGTGTGTTCTTTCATGAATTCTAACTTAATTTCTAAAACAATCCAATGAAATAACAGGATTATTCTTACTTTAGAAATTTAAAAACACAAGATCATAAAGTCAAAGGGACATTTCTAAATTACACAGCTAGGAAGTGGCAGAGGTATACTTTAAAGCCAAATGCCTTGATCTGAAGACTGAGCCTCAATCATAAAGGCACACTTGACTGAAACTTTAAACAGCCCGCTCTGCTTTGAGATGGGTTCAAATAGCAGCTGAATGGGTGTGAATATTCACAAGCAAGGTGTGATTTGCTCGTGAGTGCAGGTTCATACAACAGGTTGGTTTAACAGTATTCACTCACACTTGTTGAGCACTATGTGTCAAGTCTTAAGTTTGTTGATTGGGGGAGCATAGATGATTGGTGGTAAATAGATAAATGGGGCACAGATTCTATTCCTAAGGTGCTTATAGTCACAAGTAAAAATCACTAAAAAACAAAACAGAAGCATAAGATATTACTGGTAGTATGGATTTATTCACACAAAAGGTATTAACACCTAGTACGTGTTATACATTGTGTTAGATACAACAATTAATAAAACAGTAATGATACTTGTCCTCATGGTGTTTTTTATTCCACAGAAAAAAATATATAAACATTAATCAAGTAATTACATGGATGATGAGTGTTTTAAAGAATATTTATAGTATGTTCTGCAAGCGTGTACTTGGGGAATCCTATCTCTAGACATTTGATTTTATTTCCACTTTTCTAAATTTTCAAAATGTCAACAATGCTATAAACATTAAATTTATAATCAAATATAAATTAATACCCCTTTGAATAATACAGACTTAAAATTCATGCATGACATAAAAGATACAAAGTACTAGAATTCAGAAAAAGGAGGAATTTTCTTCAGATAAGGGTGATAAGGGGAGATTATGACCTAGTAGCATTTGAAACGAGAAATGGTATCAGAGTTGTCTGATAAGACTTGTATCTACAATATACAAAGAACTCTCAAAATTCAATTATAAGAGAACAATCCACTCAAATGTTTTGAATGGGCAAAGATAAGTGAACAGACATGTTACCAACTCATATGCATGAATTAAAAATACTTACATGAAAAATGTTCAGCATTATTAGTTATTATTAAAATCATGATGAGATATAACTACAAAATGGCAAAAAAGTAGAACAACTGTAACTTTACTACAAATAGGAATAACATTATAAAACCCACTTTGACAGTCTGTCAGTCTTGTAAATTAAGACCTACTATGTGGTCCAGTCATTCGACCATTCCATTTCTACATGCATGTGAATGCCCACATATACACACATACTCAGATATTATGAAACTTGTGGTTTCAGAGGAGCAACTTAAAGAAGACAATTTCTCTAAAAGGGAAATAACAACGAAATGAACTGCAAACTTTCATGAGAAACATTAGGTGCAAGAAGACAGTAAAGTAATAGCTCCAAAATAGTGAGAAAAACTAAGCCTAAAACACTATACCTAGATAAACTACCATGCAAGAGTAAGAGTGAAACATAGACTAAATATTTCTAAAATACAAAGACTAAGAATGTCTAATACTCACAAACTGTTACTGAAAATTACCAAAACACATACTTCACAAAGGAAAAATGTGAACCTAAAAGAAAGTGGAATTGGAAAAAATACTTCTGACCAAAGTAATCACAAAAACCGGTCAGGACATCTAAGTATATATTGAGGATAAAAAGTATTAATAATAATTTCCAAAACAAAAATATACAAATTTCTGTTATAAACAAGTTGGAAATAAAATTCTAAACCATATGACATGAAGCTAGAGACATATATTTTGTAAAATTTAAGGATGCTAAGGTTCTTGCTTTGTTATGGAAGAGGTAACAGATATTGTTTAATCACTTAGGAAAAATATAAAATTTAACTCGTAAAAATATTGCCCCCCAAAAAGAAGTAGAAAAGTAACTACCAAACCAAGAAGGAAATAAAAGACAAAGGCAACTAATTAAACAGAAAACAGGAGAAAAGAAAAAGACAAAGATAAAAACAAAACATAATTCAGTAATAAAATGGTAGAAGACTTCAGGAATCTCAATAGGTAAAAATTAAACACATTGACCTAACAAAAAATAATTTATGATTAAAATCACATGGTATTCAAAAACTATATATTTCCACAAGAGACATGTCCCAAACAAATAAATAAAGATCTCTGAAAGTTTAAAAATAAAGGAATGGAGAAATATATATTGGTTCAAATAGAATTCTCAGAGTGTACATTATTTACAAAACAAAATACAGGTAATATTTTGAGAAATTTATTCCAAGTTTAGAACAGAGTAGGATTGAAAAGATTTAAAGAAAAATGAGAAATGCTGTTCTAATTTAAAATAAAGTAAAATTGAAAAGATTTAAATAAAAATTAATAACACCGCAAATAAAGAGTAAAACAAATTACAGTGTAAAACTGAGGTGAGATGGTCTAAAAATAAAAATTTCGACTATTAAAAAGACCGCAAAACAAAAGAGACATGCAAAACAATTGCATAGCTATGTAGAAACTCTGATAGGCTTAGATTTTTAAATGTTGGATAGATTGAAAAATGTAATGGTATTAAGTAAGAAAAACTGGGTCCTATACAATATGCATGAAAATGACTGTAACAACTTCCAATTATGTGACCAACTGGATATTTTGAACAATAATCATCTTGCTGAAAACAGAGTAAAAAATGCTGAATAAAGCAAAAAGTCTTCTTTAGAAAAGCATAGAGGATCTGAAAAGGTCATACAGAATTATCAAGCCAAATTTTAATTGAAGAAAAAAAACTTAATATAATTTATAAGGAAACTTTTTTGCTCTGACAATCTTCAGTCCCCAATAATGTTGGGAACCCAAAGGTCTATACTTTCTCCTTAAGGGTGAACTATATAAAACTTCATCCAATTCTTACTCCTAGGTGAGCCCAAGATAGATTTGTCACCACAACACAGTGGGGAAGAAAGTTTAAATACTTCTGAGAAATAGAAACCTCAAGTCATGCCTCACATATTTTGTAGTCAAAATTTTATCAACTACATGATCCAAAAAATGTCATAAGTTTTTAATTTAGTTGAAAGTGATTCAACTATGATAGAGCCATCAGGAAACTAGCATAAACAACTGCAAATATTCTGAAGGAAGATGCACTTAGCCTATTTCACAGAGAATTCTTGCAATCTTCTAAAAAAAATGTACGGCCTAGTGTAAAAGATAATTATATAAAAATATAACCAAATCATGATTGAGAAGAAAAACTCAATAGAGAGGAAAAAAAAAGACCTACAAACATATCAGATATTAGAATTATCAGCCCAAAAGTCATATTACAAAAATAATCTTCAATTATCTATAGATATTGAAAGAAATAAAGGCAAATCTTGAAAATAAAGTAGAAATAATATATCAGATTTGAAAAAATGAAATAGAAATGCAAGACACAAAGAACACAATAATTGATATTAAAAAACTAAAAGAATGAGCATAAAAAAGGTTTTACATGGCTGATGCGAAAATTCATGAACAAAGATGGGATGGAATAAATTAACCAGCTACATATAAACCACAAAGACAAAATCAAATACATAAAAGAAAGGTAAAAATACATGAAGAGTAGATTATATATCAAGTCAGTTGTCCAAAGGGAAAGGAGAGTTAATGAGGCAGAAGCAATATTTAAATAGTTAAGAATTTTCTATAATTGAAAGACATCAATTCCAAAGGTCCAGTGACTCCTAGGAAAAACAGAAACATAATTGTGTATCTAGACTTATGTGCATGAAACTATACAACAAGAAAGACAAAGACTTAAAGGCATTCTGAGAAAGGAGAAAAAATATTTTTAAAGGAACAAGGGTCATACTGACAACTAAATTTCCAAGAGCAACAAGGAAAGCCAGAAGAAAATGCAAAGATAAATCCAACATCCTGAGGATGCTAGAAAACTGCTAAGACAGAATTTTGTACTTAAGTAAATTTATCTTTTAAGAATCAGGATAAAATAAATAAAATTTCAAAAAGTGTGTAACAGATTCTCATTAAAGGAGATTCTAAAAGACACTCTTTTGTCAAGAAGAAATTTTCCCAGATAGAAGGTGAGATATGCAAAAAAGAATAAAGAATAAATAAAGTTATAAATACGAATATAAATTACTCTGACCACATAAGACTACAGTAATTATAATGGTATGTGTATATTTGAAAATTAAAATTCTTAACAGTAATAAGATATAAGATGGGAATGAGAGATTGGAATTGAAGTGTTCTAAGTTCCTTGAACTGTCTGAGCAGGAGATGAAACAATGAACTTTAAACATAGGTTAAGAATTCCCTTTATGGCTACCATGGTAACCATAAAATGATTAGGAACATTGTATATACCTTCTAAATTAGCCATGTACTGATTTTTAAAAAGTTAATCCACGTTAATCCAATAGTTGATGTTTATTAAATGAATATACATTCACTTCAAGCATACATTCCACATTCATAGAAATTGAAATTTAATTTGTATATTCTAGGCACATCTTATGAATATGTCATTTTAATTGTATATTGACACATCACAACACTTTTTAAAAAAACAAAATTATATAGACTATGTTATCTGAAATTAAGCTAAAAATTAATTCTAAAGAGATAAATAGAAAATGTTTAGACATTAAGATATATACTTCTAAGCAATGCATTATTAAAAGAATTATATGGGACTAGACTGTCAGATCCTATAGGCACTGCATTTGCTTAGTACACATGAGGTCATGGGATCAATCTCTGTAAAACACACATACACACACACACAACACACATGAGAAAAATTATGAAAATTAGAAAATATTTTGAATTGATCAGTAACAAAGGTACTGGATATCAACATGTATAATATACAATTAAAATTGTACTTAGGAGGAAATTTATAGCCCTAAATACCTATATTAAATAAGACCAAGTACTAAATATTAAGGAACTAATACTTGAAAACTGAATTGAACAATAGATTAAAAAATCATGCACCACAATCAAGCTGGTTTCATTCTAGGGATGCAATGATCATTCACCACACACAAATCAATAAACATAACACACAACAAAAGTAGAATCAAGGACAAAAATCACATAAGCATCTCCATAGGTGCAGAAAAAGTCTTTGACCAAATTCAACCATCCTTTCATGTTAAAAATTCTAAAGAAACTAAGGATAGAAGTAACACAATTATGACTATATATGACAAACTCAAAGCCACCATCATAATGAATGGAGAAAGACTAAAAGCATTTTCTGTAAAATAAGGAACAAGACAAGGATGTTTACTCTTAACACTCTTATTCAAAACAGTATTTTAAATTTTAGCCAGAGCAATTCGTCAAGAGAAAGAAACAAAATGAAGGCATATAGGAAAGAAAGAAATCAAATTATCCCTATGTGCAGGTGATATGATCCTTATACTTAGAAGACCCTAAAGCCTCTACCAAAAGACTTCTAGAGTATATATACAAATTCAACAAGGTAGCAGTATGCAAAAATCAACATATGAAAATGAATAGTTTTCCTATGCACCAATAATGAGCCTACTAATAAAGAAATAAGAAAAAAATCAATTAAAATATCTAAAAATTATGAAATGCCTAAGAATAAATCTAACCAAAAGGTGAAAGATCTAGACAAAGAAAATTACAAAATGAAAAGAAAATAAATAAGACACTAGAAGACGGAAAGACCTTCCGTGTTTGTGGATAGGCAGAATAAATATTCTTAAAATGGCCACATTAGCAAAAGTGATTTGTGGATTCAATGAAGTCCCCATAAAAATACAATGACATTCTTCTCAGAACCAGAAAAAAAAATCCTAAAATTCACAGGGGGAACAATGAACTCAGAACAGACAAAGCAAACTTAAACAAAAACAGCAAGGCTGGAAGCCTCCCAATACCTGATTTCAAATTATACTACATTGCTATAGTCATAAAAACAGCAAGGGACTGGCATAAAAAAAATGGACACAGGCCAATGGAGTAGAACAGAGACAAACACAGATACAGTCATCTGATTGTTGACAAAGTTTCCAAAAACAGGCATTGAAGAAAGGACAGCCTCCTTAACAAACGATGCTAGAAAAACTGAATACCCATATGAAAAAAAAAAAAAATGAAACAACGTCCTCTCACCCTGCACATCAGTCAAATCAAAATGGAACACATACCCAGATATAAGGCCAGAAACTTTGCAAGGCTTCTATAAGAAAACAAGGGAAATACTTTAATATATAGGCAAAGACAATGACTGGCTAAATGGGACTCACATACCTTAGTAAATAGTAGCAAGAATCAATAAATGGCGGGTCTCGGTGGCACAAACCTGTAATCCCAGCGGCTAGGGAGGCTGAAGCAGGAGAATCACGAATTCAAAGCCAGCCTCAGCAAAACCGCGGTGCTAAGCAACTCTGTGAAACCCTATCTCTGAATAAAACACAGAATAGGGCTGGGGATGTGGTTCAGTGGTCTAGTGCCCCTGAATTCAATTCCCCGTCCACCCCACCCCTGCCAAAAAAGAATCAATAAATGGAATGACATTGAATTTAAAAGTTTCTACACAACAAAAGAGACATTTAACAGCATGAGGAGACAACATGAAGAGAATGGGAGAAAATCATTGCCAGCAACTTTTCCAACAGAGGTTAAATATACAGAGTATATTAAAGAACTAAAAAAACTTACCACCAAAGGAAAAAACCCATTCAATAACTGGCCAAATGAACAGAACAGACATTTCTCAAAAGAAATACAAATGGTCACAATTATACGAAAAAAATTCAACATTGTTAGCCATCAGGGAAGTGTAAATTAAAACTACCTTGAAATTCTATCTCACCCCAATCAGAATGGCCATCGTCAAGAATAGAAATAGTAATACATTCTGGTGAGGATATAGGAGAAAAGGAACACTTATACATTGCTGGTGGAAATGTGAATTGGACACTAATTGGGAAATATGTGTGGATAGTCTCAAAAAACTAAAAATAGAACTATCATCTGATCCAGGTGAACCACTCCTTGGTGTTTTCTTTTATTCTAATTTGTTTTATATGACAGGAGAATGCATTACAGTTCATATTACACATATAGAGTATAATTTTTCATATCTGATTTATAAAAAGTATATTCATACTATTCATGTCTTCATACATGTACTTAGGGTAATGATGTCCATCTCATTCCATTGTCTTTCTTACCACCATGCCCCCTCCCTTCCTCTACCACCCCTTTGCCCAATCTAAAGTTCATCTAATCCTCCTATGCTCCCCCTCCCAACCTCACTATGAATCAGCCTCCTTATATCAGAGAAAACATTCGGCATTTGTTTTTGTTCAGATTGGCTAACTTTAGCATTATATTCTCCAACTCCATCCATTTACCTGCAGATGCCATGATTTTATTCTCTTTTATTGCTGAGTAATATTCCATTGTGCATATATATCACATTATCTTTATCCATTCATCTACTGAAGGGCATCTAGATTGGTTCCACAGTTTAGCTATTGGGAATTGTGCTGCAATAAACATTGATGTGGTTGTGTCCCTGTAGTATGCTGTTTTTAAGTCCTTTGGGTATACACTGAGGAGTAAGATAGCTGGGTCAAAAGGTGGTTCCATTCCCAGCTTTCCAAGGAATCTCCATACTGCTTTCTATATTGGCTGCACCATCTTGTAGTCCCACCAGCATTATGAGTGTGCCTTTTCCCCCACATCCTCACCAACTCTTATTGTTGTGTGTATTCTTTTTTTTAATACCTTTATTTATTTATTTATTTATTTTTTTATGTGGTGCTAAGGATCAAACCCAGGGTTTCACACATGCTAGGTGAGCACTCATCGTTGAGCCACAACTCCAGACCCTTTGTGTGTATTCTTAATAGCTGCCGTTCTGACTGGAGTGAGATGAAATCTTGGAGTAGTTTTGATTTGCATTTCTCTAATTGCTAGAGATGTTGAACATTTTTTTTCATATATTTGTTGATTGATTGTGTATCATCTCTGTTACTTGGACCATTTATTGATTGGGTTATTTGTTTTTTAGGTGTTTAGCTTTTTTTTGAGTTCTTTATATACCCTAGAGATTAGTTCTCTACTTGTACTCGTTGATATTTATATGAAAGAATTAAAGTCAGCATGCTTTAGAGATACATGCATACCCAGAATTCATATTAGCCAATTCACGTTATGAAATTAGCCTAGATGTCCATCATCAGATGATTGAATGAAGAAAATTTGGTATATATACATAATGGAGTTCTATTCATCCACAAAGAAGAAACAAATTATATCATTTGCAGGAAAATGGATGGAACTATAGAGAATCATATTAAGTGAAATAAGCCAGACACAGAGACAAGTATCATACATTCTCTCTCATATATGGAACCTAGAGGGAAAAAGAAAAAAGAAAAAGAAAGGATATCATGAAAGTAGAAAGGAGACCATTAGTGTAGAGGAAGGAAACCAGGGCCAGGAAGGAGAAAGGATGAGATTAAAATTGATCAAATTATGGGGCTGGGGATGTAGCTCAAGCGGTAGCGCGCTTGCCTGGCATGCGGGCGGCCCGGGTTCGATCCTCAGCACCACATACAAAAGATGTTGTATCCACCGTCTGTCTCTCTCTCTCTCTCTCTCTCTTTAAAAAAATTGATCAAATTATGTTATATTCATGTATAATTATGCCATAATGAAACCTGCTATTCTGTATAATTATATACATGAATTAAAAAGAAGATTAACAAGCACACATGTACAGCATAGCAAAAACTCTAAAAGTGCACCTATATTTTGGGGTAGCTATAAATTGTTTTGATTGTCATATGATTAGTACATTATTGGAATGTAATATATATGTATGTATGTATGTATGTATGTATGTATGTATTCTCTTTCATGGAGCATTTGAGTTTTTCTGTTTTTATTATTAAAGCATTGCTACAGACTATTGTACATATCTCCTGCAATAAAAGCTTAAATTTATCCTCAATAAATATCTAAAAACAGAATTGATGAACTACTGGATTGTAATATTCAATATTCCAAGACAATGCTGAACTATTTTCTGGAATATTTGTGCAAATTTGTGTTCCAAAAATAATTAAGAAATACTCCACATCTTTTCCAGAAATCAAGTTCTTGGACTTTTATAATATTTGCCATTAAGTAAACATGAAATTCAAATGTGAAATGGCATCTCCATATGGTTGAGTTGTATTTCCCTATCACAACTGACATTTAACATCTCTTCAGGGTTGATTAGTCACATTTTTCCGTTTCATCATTTTTGTTAATTATTCTTTTGAGTTATTAATACTTTTATATTCTTGATTATAGTCCCTTGAAAATTATATTTGTTATGAATACGATCTAGTATTTTAAAATATATTTTTTATTATGATGAAACATAAAATTTATTTTTTTAAAGCTACAATTTAGTGGCATTAAGTATATGCACAGTGTCATGCAGTTGTCAACACTATCCTGCTGCAGAATTTTTTAATATCCTAAATCAAAGTTCTGTAGCCATTAAACAATAGCTCCCCATACTCCTCCTCCCAGCACATGGTAATACTGTTCTTTCTTTCTTTGTGGCTTTGTCTATATCTAGGTACCTTATATGAATGAAATCACACAATATTTGTCTTTTTATGTCTGGCTTAATTCACTTAGCATAATGTTTTCAAGTTTCATCCGTTTGTACAGTAACATTCCATTGTATACATATGTTGCATTTTATTTATTAATTAATCTGATTATCAATGGACATTTGAGTTGGTCTCAACTTTTGGCTGTTATAAATAATGCTGCTATGAACATTGACACACAAAAATCTGAGTTCCTTCTTTCTGTGCCTATTTACTTCTTACTTTAAAGTTAATTTAATTGAGATATCAATTATTAGAAAATGATACTTTATCCATGATCTTCTTCATGCAACAATGACACAAGACGATAGTGATGATGAGTCTCAGAATATTGTATGCAAAAATAAATCTTTTGTTAATAAGTAATTTATACCATTCTTTAAAAGTGATATATATTATGATAAAATGATATTTTAAAACAATGAAGTAGTAGTTAAAAACAAGATTCAGGATAGTGGTAGTCTGGGGAAAATGAATGGAGGAACTTTGCATTGGGCAAAGAGGAGGGAGGGAAGGGAAGGGGATATGGGGATAGGAAAGATGGTGGAATGAGATGGACATCATTACCCTAGGTACATGTATGATTGTACAAATGGTTCAACTCTTTTAGTGTACAACCAGAGAAAAGAAAAAATGTTCTCCATTTGTATATAATAAATTGAACAGCATTCTGCTGTCATGTACAACTCATTAGAACAAGTAAAATAAATAAATAAAAGCAGTAGCAATAAAAAAAAATACTATGTAAAATTGTCTTCAGGATATGTGATAAGATATGTGATAAGGTATATCACATATGGAATAAAAGTAAATTTTGTATTTAGGATTGGATCCTGCTATGGTTTCAATAAGCTTTCTGCAAAGGTCCATGTTTCACTTTGGAAATAAAATGTACTTCCAAAAGCTCTTTTGGCAATGCAGGAATGTTCAGAGGTGAAATGGATAGATTATGAGAGTTGTAACTTAATCAGTGGATTGATCTATTTGTAGATTAATAATTTTAATAAATTAGTGGGTGGCATGTGTAGGTAACTGGGAGATGGCTGGAAGTAGTAGGTGACTGGGGACATGCCCTTGGGGATTATATTTTTCCCTTACTCCTCTTCTGTTTTCTGGCTGCCATGAATTGAGAAGCTTTCCTTTACCATGCCCTGCCTCCATGATGTTCTGCCTCATCTTGGGACTACAGAAATAAAGTTGGCCAACCATGAACTGAGAGCTCTGAAACCATGAACACAAATAAACATTTATTCTAGTAAAAAAGAAAGAAAGAAAGAGGAACGTTAGAAGGATTTTGAAAAGAAGAAATGAAATTGTTATTCACTGATGATGTGATCTTATGTTTAGATAATTTAAAAATTAAATTATTAAAATCAGATTTTTGAGAGTTAATGGATACAAAATTTATAAACAAAAATCCCCTTTGGTTTCTACATATTAGCAACAAAGATATAAGGTAATATGTTTTAAGTATACCATTTAACAGCACAAAAATATGACATATACAGGAAGGGGTGTAAGACATTTATAGAAAAGTTGTAAATTTTACTGAAATACCACAAATAAATGGAAAGATGCATTGTTTTATGGGTTGGGACAAATCAGTATTTTTAAAGATGTCAGTTCTCTCTCACTCTAGAGATTAAAAGCAATCTCATTCAAAATCCTAAACAGAATATTTGAGTGTGTGTGTGTACACGTGTGTGTGTACTCAAATAGTGTGTTCAGTAGTGCATGGAAATTCATAGGGCCAAGAACGACCAACATCTACCAGATAGACACTGCAACTAAGGCTGTGTAATGTAAGATTAAGTAGTTAATCATGTACAAAGAAATGGCAGTAAAAAGGCAAACACTTCAAATTTCATCTTGTTTCTCTATGCTTCTTAATTTGATTTTTAATATGGCATTAGGCTCTGTATCTAATAATTGATAAGTACTAAACAGAAAGTGTTGTGGATGTCAACTTGAAAGGAATTATGGTATTGAACTTTGCTCCTGTACTTTGTATGTTTAATATTCCTAATAAACAAGAATGAATAAAAATCATCTTAACAAGATCATTTTGACCATTGTTTACTTTGACAATTTTTCCTTTAAATTTCAACATGCCAAATATTTTTAAAAACATAGACATTATCATACTTAATCTTTATAACAAATTTGTGAAATAAGGAGAGAATGTAATTTTAAGCTGAATAATTTGGAATCTATTATTTCCTGAAGCCAATAGAATGTAATGCCCTGAATTATACAAATACAAATGGAAGGGATCCAGTTTAATTGCAATTTTTAGATGGAGTCAAAACCTAACCCTAATATGTGAAGAGATAATACTTAACAGAATTAATGAAACTGTTTTAGCCTGTTTAATAGCAGCAAGTATGCTTTTTAAGGGAAGTGAAGACAACCTGTACTTTGCACCGGTCAAATAGGGAATGCAGTGTTCAGTTTCTGGGAACCATATCTTGAGGGATATTAACTAACCAGAGAACACATGCAGGAAGAAGACCAAGATGGTTGAAAAATTAAAAATGAAAGAAACAATTGAGATTAGCCTAGAACATGAAAGCTCATGTTAAATATTTTTAAAAGCAATATAGTAAGAGAAATAGAATTATTTAATGTTGGCTCGGAGAATAGGTCTATGGCCAATAAATTCTAGGAATACAGATTTTTTTACTCAGGAAAGGGAATTTTCTAATTCAAACCACTCCATTTAACTGCAAGGTTTGGTACTGTGTTGCTCAAATATCCAGATAAGTGGCTTTCTTTCTTATTTATTGAGGCATAACAGGCACAAAATGAAGTGCACTAACCATAGACATACCACTCAATGAATTTTTATCTTTTGCAAACCACTGTACAAATGAAAATAGAGCATATTTCTAGTACCCAGGGATAAGGGCTTGCACTTATGATTTTACAATCTAGAGAAGACAAGCATTAGGGATGTGCTATACTGTGAGAAGGAGGCTCTGCAAGAGCATCTCATGGGTGGATTCTGATCAAGCAGTAAGGTAAAGTATCCCAAGGATAATGCATTTAAACACAGACTTGAGAGGTAAGTATCAGCCTGACAAAAGGATGAATTTGTTCTGGATTTTTTTTTTTTTTTTTTTTTTTTTTTGCTAGGTGAGTACAGAAAATTCTTACCATTCAAAAGGCAAGAGAGCATGGAATATTCAAGAGGCAGAAACAAATATAAACAGAAACATGAATAAGAACTTAGGTTAAATAATACCAAGCAAGTTTCCTTTAGCTGACCCTTAATACCCTTGGTCACCTTCACATAATATTTTTGTAAGACATGAACTAGCAGATTGGAACAAACAAAAAATGTGATTTTTCTCCTGTCTCCGAACCTGCTATCCAGTCCAAGGCCCCTTTTCTAAGCCATCCTCACAACTCCTGCCTGCTCTGCCTTCACCTTATTTCTTACATCCCGTGTGTTGCTCTTTCCACCTGCAGTCTCATAAATATTTTTTTAGAATTTTTATGTTTTAAGGAAGAATATTGCTTCAAAAAAAGATAAAGAAAATAAAAAAGCAGATAATATTTTGTTAGGGAACATCTTATGGAATAAAAATTGCTGAATTAAATCACTTGCTCATCCTAGAAAAACAACCTTATCAGATTGCTATTAACTGTAACTATAAATAATAAGGTTCTTTTATTAAGAAAAATAATAATAATCACTGTAAATTAAAATGTCAGAATCTTTAGGATATTCTTTTTGATTGCATCTGTACTCTTTGTGGCATGCTCTTATTATAAATTTCTGTGAGTTGCTGAAATTCAATGAAATACTTCCTTTAAATCAGGTATTATTCTAAGATTTTTATATGTATTTAATCATGTAATTCTTACAACTAATTGTTGTAAGGCATCTACTATTATAACTAACAGATGAAAAACTGAAGCATTAAAAAGGATGATAAATTGGTAAAGTCCAGATAGCTAGTAAGAAACAGAGTCCAACCCAGGCTATCTGGCTTTGGATCTGGAGGCACTGAAGCTGCACTTGTTAATGAGTATAATAAAAGAAAAATATTGAGACTGAAGTAAATATCTAGTTTGGAGAATTTCTTCTGCATGTCATTGAGACCATTCATAGAGTACTTACTTTTCTTAAAGAAGTCCCACAAAAATTTCCTGTAAAAGGCTAAAATCTAAATTCCCTTTTATAGTTTCACACGATGGAAGAGTAATGTTTAAAAGATACCCTGGATTGATCCTCTTTGGCTGTGGCTCTCAGGTGCTCTGGCAAGATGAGAAAAAATTTTTGTTTGCACAATTGGGAGCTATCTTACAGAGTGAGGTGAGTCATAGGATTTCCAACTGTCTTTTTCTTAATTTTCCTATCAACCTCATGTCCCCCCTCAACCCTACACCCCACCCAACCCCAGGTATACAGTGTCCTTAACTGCCACCTTCTTCACTGTGATCTAAAGTATCTTACCTATTCCCTCCCAACTTGACTGATTTCAAGGAGATGACAACTAATCTTCTAAATTATCCTGTGTGTTGACAAAGAAGCCAGTAGTTTCTTTATGGCCTTGCTTTAATGTAAAAATAAAGTGCGAGTTTCAGAGTTGGAAACTTCTATTTCACACTAGCTGAATGGCCCTGGGAAAGTTATATAATTTCTGTGAGCATCAGTTTCTCATTGCTAAACAGAAAATAACAATAGCCCACAGAATCCTCAGAGAGAAATTTGAAAACTGCAAAGCAATGGAGAAACATGAAATTATCAACATGTCAGTCAAACTCTAAGAGAGTCCTATTTCTGGAGAAAGTATCTGAATCCATAGATTGAATTTTTATGATAAAAATGGTAGGTGATATAGATAACTTATACAAAAGTTAATCTGAGGACTGATATAATCTTCCTGGGTTCTTCAAAACACACATTAAAATAAATTCCACATAATGCCATAGAGTTCTCAGGTATATAATTTGAATTACAAATATCTACCATATTAACCAAGTATGCTCCAAATTATTAAAAATACAGAGTTCACAGTTTTAGGGTGATCAAGGGGCTGTATTAGTGACTGCTTTGGTTTTGTACCACCCTAATCAGCCCTCAGAACAGCAAACTGTTCTTCATATATATCCTAATCAATTCCAAACATCAAAGAGGTCTGCAGACATTTTAGCAACATGCTTTTGTTTGGTACAAACCCCAGATGACTGCCAAAGCCTGTTCATGTTTTCAAATGGTTGGAAATATACTACCATTTTTAATTAAGTAATGTTTTCTTAAGCATGAGTCACTAAGTTTGGTCATATGCCACCCCTGAATTTATTGATATAAATTTATATTGGAATATTAATTTCAGAATATAATCTACAATCCTTGTCTACATAAATTATAGTAAATTACAGTTCAATGAAATTGCTTTATTAAGAGGAATACAGAATGGTCATGGATTTTGTAAAGAAAATACAGTATTCTTAAAATAATTACAGAGTTGTCACTTAAAAATATCCAGTTGTTTCTCTCAAAAGTGAATCAGTGTTAAGTAGACACTTTCATCCCATATTATATAACTTCAGTTTTGTAGTTACGAAATTCCTTTTTGTTTTACTTATTTTAGAAAAGTTGGTTCTTGTTTCTTTTTATGAAAAAAGTAAGTAATGTATGAAGCACAATATTAAAACACATATGGATACATAAATTCCATTTGTGAGAACAGTATGTCACTGTTATGTGATTTGTTATTATTTAATAGTTCTTATAGAATTATAATTTATCATTAACAAATAATGCAATACATTTACTATAGATAATTTTATATATCTTAAAATTATAGGAAATAAAGTCAGGATTTTTTGTTTGTTTTGCTTTTGAAGTAACATGTCTTAAACAAAGAAGGTAGTCATTAGGAAAACAGACTTTTTGAGTGGGCTTCCATTGTCCTGTGCTAACTGCAGTTTTAAATAAACTACTCTGTATACACAGTTTTTATGTAAAGGTTCACAAAATATGCAAGTTTATTATGCATTAAGTTTATATCAGAAAAGTAAAAGAACATGTTCATTTCTCAGCACGAGGCTAAATAAAAATACTAAAGTCTATATTTAGTCCTAAGCAACTCTTAAGAAAAGATGACTGAAAATATCTTCCTGGAAGTCAACAAGTACACACAGATGGAAATGAAGAATCGTGCCCTAAATAAAAGTATAATCAAAATGTTTATCAATAAAACCTACAGTCTCTATATTTTAATGACTTCCAGAATTAAATCAAAATGATCCAAGTTTGGCTCTAAACTTTTTACCTACCACCATTATACAGCCAAGTGAAAAGTTCACCAAAACCTAAGGAATCCCATGGTGTATTTGATTATTTTATATTAACCCAACCCATAGGGGAAAAGTCACAAGGAGTTGATTTTTAATGCTAATTTTGATTTCTAATGCTTACAATAAATGAAGTCAACTGCTTTCTAAATTCTGTACTACCACACATGATCTAAACTGCTCTGTGGGGATAAAACACTTTAGAAGCTTATAATTCCTACAGAGTGTTTTGATTATTTTAGACAAACTAAACTCAAAGAGCAAAAAATTTCACAAGGAAAATTGCTATGCGGTTTAAGGCCACATAATCTGGTTTCAACTCTTGTTGTCTTTGCCTTGAATTAAAGGCATACTCATTAACTTGAAACAATAAACTCAAACCTTAACATTTCTGGAGAGAATTCAATTCAAGACGTTGGCAGTATCGATGGTAAATATTATACACAGGCTCAATGTGATCTTATGCAGATATACAGGACACATAGGTAATGTAGACAGTGCTGAATTTTTAAATGAGCAGCAGATATATCACATATCCCTGCCTTATATATGTGCACTGCCCCCCTCAGACACACACAAACTTTTATAGCTGCTACAATTTTCTAGCTTTCTCAATGCTGAATTTTGAGTGTGGTTATAACTTAAAGATTTATTTAGACTAGAAATGTAGACTAGAATTTGAATGATATTAATTAAATACCACATTAAGAAACATGGGGCCTTGCAAAACTACATTTTTTAAAAAATAACTACATCTGGGGCTCATAGTCCAAAAGGAATGGTAACAGGCTAAAGTAAGCACCCTCCTAATACCTCAGCAAGATATGATGGAATTAAATAGGACATTAACACTGAGAAAAAGGGAAAACGCAAAATGGATGAAGGTATTTGTATATATTAAATATTTTTATAAGTTCAACTATCACAACAAAGGAAAGATATGATCATAGAAAATGCTATTTAATTAAAAATAGATTTACCAAAGAGATGTCCCTCATTTCCAAGCAATCTCCCCCAATAGAGACTATTCCCCAAATTTTCATGAATTATAAACAAACTCCACTGCGGTTTTCATACCCCCATGCCACTGCCAACCCTGAATACTGTGAGATGTGTGTCTGAGAACACTGTTGATTCAGCCTCTGGACCTAGCAGATGCTTATTGCATGTGTGCCGGACATCAGGGTAGGCCCACTCTCAGATGTCCTACTTTATTATCATATTGCTGAGTATTAAGATGTATAATGCGTATCTGTATTTCAGGTCCCCAAATGTAGTATAGCATATACAATATGAGTACTATATAGAATTATAATTTATCATTAACAAATAACGCAATACTATCAGCGCAAAGCCTTCTTCCTGTTTTTTTTCCTACTATATCCTCATTTGCTCACTCATCTATTTGACCAGTATTTATTAAATGCCTATTAAGTGCAAGCATTGGTACTGTAAATAAGACATTCGTGGATTCTAGCCTTGAGGGTTCTAGAGGCTCATGTGGCAAGTTTCAATATATTATGGTAAGTGTTCGGATATCTGAAGTACAGACTATTATGGGAGCTGTTAAGAGAACAACTAATTAATGGAGTGGAAGGTGAGAAGTCAGAGTGGGCTTCTTGAAGCCTGAGACCTGGAGGATCTTTGACCTTGTAGGAATGGAATTTAACTTCTAAGTTACCTCTTATTCTCTTGTAAAATATGATCAACTACTAAATGATTCTTTCCCTGTTCTCTTGGTTTAGCTAAATCCATTTATGGTACATTTTGCTTTAAAGTCTTGTTGCTCTGGTCATTTTTTCCAGTTATTTTTAAAACTAAAATAGTTTACCACTGCCTTTTGCCTTTTTAAAATTCACAGCTAACGTACATCAAGTGTTTGCTGAGGATTTATTACTTGTGCTATCTGCTTCATCTGTTTCCTTTCAATAATCCTCCTGACAACTTTACCAGGCAGGTACTATTACTGTCTTTATTTCACAAATGAGCAAGGCTTTTAGTCTTAAAGCCTAGAGAGTTCCAGTAATTTACTCAAGGTCAGATAGCTGGAAAATGGTAATCAGAGTTATTTGAATCCTAAACCTGCATTCTTAGCTACCACACTTTAGTACCTTTTCCCTATTTGTTCCTTCAAAGGTCAAATTAATCTCACCTCCACAATGCATATGCTGAGGTGAATGCCATCAGGCACAAGAATAAAACAAAGCTTTTTCTCAACAAAAAGTAGAGGGAAAAAGATATCCCTCAACCAGCATTACTCTAATACCAAAACTAGACAATGATACTATAAGAAAAGAATAGATGAATATATCTTGTGAAGATAGAGGCAAAAATCTTCAACATGGTTTGTATGTATAGTTCAATGGTGAAGCACATTCTTAGCATGTGCAAGGCTCTGGGTTCAATCACCAAACACAAAAAAATACACATATATTAGCAAAAATATATAACAGAAACGTGAAAACAATTTCATATCACAACCAAATGAAATATATTCCATGCATAAAAGACTGGTTCAATATTTGAAAATCAATGTAATCATCATTTCTCTAAGCTAAAGGGGGAAAATCACATGACTGTATCAATAGATGCATTAAAAGCATTTGACAACATCTAACACACATTCATGATAAAAACTATCCTCTAACTAGGAACAGAGGAGAATTTCCTTAACTTGATAAAGGACATTGACAAAAAAGCTGTAGCTAACAGAAAATTCAATGGTGAAAAATGTAAAGCTTTCCCAGTAGACATGAATTCCAGTCAAAATCCCAAAAAGTTATTTTGTGAATACTGACAGACTAATTTTAAAGTTTATAAGAAGAGGCAAAGAAATAGCCAACACATGGTGAAAGGAGAAGAATAAAATCAGAAGGCTGATGCCACTTAACTTCAAGACTTACTACGATTCTTTAGCAATCAAGATAGCTACATTGTCAGATGTATTGTCAAAAGTATAGAGAAATGAATCAATGGGGCAGAATAGAGGGACAAGAAGGAGACCCAAACAAATATAGTCAAATGATGGTTAAAAAAAAAAAGGTAGCCTGACATGGTGGTAATCCCAGTGGCTCGGGAGACTGAGGCAGGAGGATTGCAAGTTCAAAATAAGCCTCAGCAAAAGTGAGACACTAAGCAACTTAGTGAGACCCTGTGTCTAAATAAAATGCAAAATAGGACTGGGGATGTGGCTCAGTGGTCAAGTGCCCCTGAGTTCAATCCCAGGTACCCCATCCTCCCAAAAATAAATAAATGTAGACATAGATTCATTTATGCTCTTCTCAAAAATTGACTCAAAATTACTCATAGATATAAATGGAAGATTCAAATCTTTAAAATACTAAACAATAATCTAGGAGGAGAATCTAAATGACCTTGAGTTATATGATAACTTTTTAGATACGATACCAAGGAATCAACAAAAGAAAGAATTAATAAGCTGGCTTTCACTAAAAAACAAAAACAAAAAACAGCTCTGCAAACACACTGTTAGGAGAACCAGAAGACAAGTCATAGATTTGGGAAAAATATTTGTAAAATAAATATCTGATAAAAGAAAAAGCAAGTATGAAAAATATAAAAATAACCCTTAGAACTTAGAAAATAAACAACCAGATATGCCCAGTGGCACACATCTACAATCCCAGAGACCTGGAAGCAGGAGCATGGCTAGTTTGAGGCCAGCCTCAACAACTTAGTGAGTTCCTAAGCAATTTAGTAAGACCCTGTCTTAATATAAAAATTTTAAAAATAAAAGGGCTGGGGTTGTAGCTCAGAGGTAAAGCACCCCTGGGTTCAATCCCCAGTACTAAAAAGGAAAAAAGAAAAGAATCTAATTTTTTAAATGGGCAAAAAAACAACTTACACCACACCAAAGATACATAGATGGCAAATTAGTTTATGAAGGATGTTTAAATCATGTGTTTGTCCAAGTCCATACCATGTACAACATCAAGAGTGCCTTAATGTAAACCATGGACTTCGGGCAATAAGAACTTATCAACTGTAACACATGTCTCACTCTATTAGAGGATGCTGAGAGTAGGGGAGATTGTGCATGTGCAGGGACAGGGATTATATGGGAACTTGCACTTGCTGCTCTATTTTCCTGTAAATCTGAAACTAGTTTAAAAATTAAAGTCTCAGAGAAATGCAAATCAAAACCACCCTAAGATACCATCTCACTCCAGTTAGATTGGCAGCCATTATGAAGTCAAACAACAACAAGTGCTGGCGAGGATGTGGGGAAAAGGGTACACTTGTACATTGCTGGTGGGACTGCAAACTGGTGCAGCCAATTTGGAAAGCAGTATGGAGATTTCTTGGAAAGCTGGGAATGGAGCCACCATTTGACCCAGCTATTCCCCTTCTCGGTCTATTCTCTAAAGACCTAAAAAGAGCATGCTACAGGGACACTGCTACATCGATGTTCATAGCAGCACAATTCACAATAGCAAGACTGTGGAACCAACCTAGATGCCCTTCAATAGATGAATGGATAAAAAAAATGTGGCATTTATACACAATGGAGTATTACTCTGCATTAAAAAATGACAAAATCATAGAATTTACAGGGAAATGGATGGCATTAGAGCAGATTATGCTAAGTGAAGCTAACCAATCCCTAAAAAACAAATGCCAAATGTCTTCTTTGATATAAGGAGAGTAACTAAGATCAGAGTAGGGTCGAAGAGCATGAGAAGAAGATTAACATTAAATAGGGAGGAGAGGTGGGAGGGAAAGGGAGAGAGAAGGGAAATTGCATGGAAATGGAAGGAGACCCTCAGAGTTATACAAAAGTAGATACAAGAGGAAGTGAGGGGAAAGGGAAAAATAATACAAGGGGGACAAATGAATGTCAGTAGAAGGGGCAGAGAGAGAAGAGGCGAGGGGAGGGGAGGGGAGGGGGGATAGTAGAGGATAGGAAACGCAGCAGAACACAACAGACACTAGTATGGCAATATGTAAATCAATGGATGTGTAACTGATGTGATTCTGCAATCTGTATTTGGGGTAAAAATGGGAGCTCATAACCCACTTGAATCAAAGTGTGAAATATGATATATCAAGAATTATGTAATGTTTTGAACAGCCAACAATAAAAAAAAAATTAAAGTCTATTTAGGGCAAAAAAAAAAGGTTTAGACTTCTCAGGTCAAAGAAAATAGGAAAGAAGAAAAAATTCTGGAAAATAAAAACAAAAATGATGAAATGAGTGGCAACTGATTCAATGAAAGGAAGAAAAAAACTGAAACCCAACTGCTTGCAAAGGGAGAGGCCAATGAAAACAAATAAATTAGTGCTACTAAAATCCAAAAAATGTCCAGAAATTGGAGGTACCAGGTGTCTTGGAAGGGCAGGGGACAAAATAGGGTAAGTATAAGAAGATCGACTTCTGTGTCTACAAAGCGAAGATTTAGAATTGGAGTGACCTCACACAACCTACCTTGCCAGTCAACTACAGTGCTCCCATCCTATAGAAGAAAGAGCATTGCTCTACACAGAGACTGACTCAGAGAGGCTCTGGTCTTGGGGACACCAGGAGAAAAACATACAGCACAAGATAGAGAAAAATCTAAAACTGAAGAAGGAAAAATACTCCCAGAGTAATGATAAAGAGAGATCCCAAGATACAGTGGATTTAGAAAGCAGTCTGTCACATTGAACCAGGAAGATGGAGAATCCAGATGGGAAGTTTCTAAAGGAAAAAAAAAAAAGGAACTTGGAAATTTTCTATGAAGCTTGACAATAAGACGAACTTTTGAGTTTCAACCAACAGCATGGGTTGAATGAATAGTAAGTACATAGAAAAAATAAGCAAAAATCAACAGATCCTACTGTTAACTCCAGAAACAGCAGTAAATTGATCAAGAAAGAGCCATAATAGATTATTGCATGTAGGTTTACTTGATCAAACTTACATAGTCCGAATTATACAAATACTAAATGATTTAAATAAAGAAAGAAAACAAAACAAATAAGAAAAATAAAAGTAGAGAATGTTTGTATAACTGGGACGTTTAAGAAAGGTAAAACCTTGTGTTCTACAGTACAAATCAAGATATAATTGTTTAAAATTGAAAAATAAAAAATTAACAGTGTAGCATGTTATTTGGATAAATAGTTTTGAATATAATTATCAAAAAAGGAAGTTCATATCTAAAAATGCAAAAAAAGGCAGCAAAAATAGTTGAAAATAGTTGCCTCTGAGGAGAAGAAATTGGGGAGCAAGAATCCTACAGTGGGGGCTGCTATGGAAGTCAGGCACCCACGTGTCCACTTTTCTCAGGAATGTTAGGTCACATGCTTGTTTTCCTACTGTCCTATTCAGTTAGCAATGCTCTTTCATTCTCAGAAATACATGAGAAATGACAAATGTTCAACCCAATTGTAAGATCTGAGAAGTATTTTACTTCCAAATCATGCATTTTTATTACTTTATTTAAATAAAAGATGTTTCTTTTAAAATGGGGCTCTGTGGAGTCAGAATAATTAGGTTTATTTATGTCTCTTAATATTTTGTGATCCTGGGCTAATTTGGTATCTATCCTATATGTACCTCTTTTCTCTCATCTATAAAATAAGAACCATATAGGAAGGGCAGCAGAATACCACATACACTAGTATGGCAGTATGTAAAAAAGTGGATGTGTAACCGATGTGATTCTGCAGTCTGTATACGGGGTGAAAATGGGAGTTCATAATCCACTTGAATCAAATGTATGAAATATGATATGTCAAGAGCTTTGTAATGTTTTGAACAACTAATAATAATAATAATAATAATAATAATAATAAAATAAGAACCATAAACGTTCATATCTCATGTTATAAAGATTAAAGAAACCATTTTGCACAGTGTTGTGCACTTGATGCGCAATACATATAACCTAATATTAACTTAAATGCTGGCCAACTTTGAGTTGATTTGGAGTGAATTAATTTCCTGATAGTAGATTTGCTTTTAAAGCTTTAATGTCATAATTGGAAATTAGTGATAAGTTTATATTACATTCCTTTTTTTTCCTTAAATCTAGGGAACAAACTGAATAGGGTTTCCTTTATGATTGTTTCATGTAAAGGTCAAATTTGGAATTTTTTATTATAAAGCAAAGATCCAGTCAAATTTAGGTCTTTTAGCTGATTTGAACCTTCAGATCCCAGACAAATAGATATGTTGCTTGTTTTCAAGCATTGTTTTCCCCTAAATATTTTCTTCTTAATCTTTATTTGCCATCATGGAGTATAGAACACATATACTAACCCATTGCCAGCTACAGTGGAAGGCTCTTCCCTTTGCCAATGGGGCTGCAAGCCTTCCTTAGTTGCCATAGTCTTTGGGATTCTATCAATACAGAACTGTAAGGGTTGACAGTTGATGGGTTACTCAGTTGTGAAAAGGTTTTAAGAAAATGCGTCTCAAAGTACTAAGCAATATTTCCAACATCATTTCATAAGACTTCTATCAAGGTTTATTTTTTATTCTTTTGTCAAATAAAAATTAGGTAGATAACTTGTCACATACATTAGAGGAATTTTTAAAGATTAACCAACATTCTTATAGTTATTATTTCAACAAATTGCTTAAAGATATGTTTAACAGGATTGCTTGTGTGTTTTAAATTTGATGTTTTAATTTTTTATGTTTCATCTTCCCCAACTTCACACATTTGCAGTTTGGTTTTCTCCATGGTCTTTTTCCAGGTCCATAAGCACCCTTCCTTAATCTCAACTACCATTTTCACAATTGTTTTTATTCTGCTTTCCTTTATCCTTTAAAAGTCTTCTGTGTGTAGGTGTCTCAAAATTTTAATCTATGTAAGGAGCATCTTCTTCACAGCATAACCACAAAATAACTCAACTTTATTTTTAAACAGGACTTTAAAAACAATTTTCAAACGAATGTTATTCTTTTCCAAGTAGTACTTTGGAATTCAGCCCCTACTCACACTGCTGCCACTTTTAACACTATGAAACTATAGCATATTCTTCTATTCAGCCTCCGATACAATGAATTTTCTTTCTCTGAAGATGAAATTGATTTTGCAGAAACAATCAGCAGTGCTGGGTGTGGTGAGGTATGTATGGAATCCCAGTAACTTGGACAATTTAGCAAGACTCTGTCTCAAATGAAATAAAAAGGGGTGGGGATGTAGCTCAGTGAAAGAGCTCCCTGGGTTCAACCCCCAGTCCTGGAAAAAAAAATCAGTAGTTATTTTTCACCAACTCTAGTACCAAAGCATATGAGTAAGCAAAGGACTATTATGTAGCTTAATGGTTCTGAATATAATTCCTGCCAAAGCATCTCCCCAAATTTATTAAATATAATATGACTCAGACTCCTATTGCTTTCACATTGCTATGTTTGATTGTTTTTGTCTTCTATCTCCCCCTTATACTTCTCTCTAGTACTATGTAAAATGAAGACACATGATGGGCACTCAACCAAGGTCTATAATATTGAAACTTCTCTGTCCTTCTTCCTGCAGGAGGCAACCAGTAATCAGAAGGAAATGTAATAAAAACCACCTGGGCAATTCCAACCAACTCAGAGTTCCTGGATTAAAATTAATCATTCAATTTTCATCAGCTTTTTTTTGTTTGTTTTTTGTCTTCCATTTTTAGAATGAAAGACACTCATTCTGATACCTAGTAAAAAAATTATAGACAGGTCTGTTTTTTAAGTTTCAGAAAAATAAGATAGAGCTGCTGGAACATGACGCTCAGATTCTTTTGGCTTTACCTTCTACAATAAATACATGCACTGCTGTGCTTGGCAAGGTGACAAAAATAGCTGTCTCCCTAAGGATCTGCAGGGGAGGTAAAAACTACCCTGGCACAGGCTCTCAGGCTGACTGCCTCTGTTAAGGAGACATCATTCTGACATGTGGGGCCTGCTAGACTGACAGGCGAGGAGGCCAGTGGAGGGAGAGGAGAGTTAAGCTCCCTGACCTTTGGGTAAGCTCTGCTTCCAGCCATCCCTGACTTCCGCAATTTGGTAACCTTTTCCACTCTTGCCCTGGAGATTCCTCTGGGAGTGGTAGAGTTCCAGAGCCATAGCCCTACAAATGGAAAGATACATTATAGGCTCAAGTAACCCAAAGATGGGAGGGGGAAAGAGAGAAGAAAAAAGAGGTAGAGAAAAATGAAAAGAAACAAATTTAAAAAGAAGAGAGAACTGGGAATGAATTCATGTATGGTAAAAGAAATTTAAAAAGAGGAATATGAAAGGGAAAAAAATAAATTGAAGAGAAATTAAAAAGGAAGAAGGCAAAAAAGATGTAACAAGAACCTTTTCTGTGTGATATATGGATAACAGACAGGGAAATTGAGAATCCAAGGTCCTAATATCTGTTAAGTATATTAATATACTGGGGAAGATACTAAAGAAACTTTACCTTCTTTTTCCTTCTTTATAAAATGGACACAAGAAACTCAGTCTTATAATAAAAGTAATGCTTTGCCTTCTGAATAAAAGTGCTATATTAAATCCCATTAATAGAGTGAGCTGGCTGCAAAGGCTGCCTGAGTAAACTCCATGTCATCAAGATCTACAATTAATTTCATTATTTCCAAGTTTTTCTGGTATGTTTTAATCCTGCCTTAACTATTTTACATCATTCTTTTTATATTCTTGCAACTTTATGTCTGACCTCATCTTCACTTTCCCCTTGATTCGGTGGATCCTACTTGACAATGACATATGGATCTTGCTGAGAAGTTCCCTATACACAGCAGCCTGGATTCAGAATCCCTCTGTGTGGTTCCACTGCCTGTTGCAAAAGTCCAAAGTCCCACTCAGACCTTCCTGGTTTCAACCCCAACATGCTTTAAAATTTTACTCCCCTCCCCACACTTCTAAGCAGACTGGTTAAACCTTCACAAATATTTTCTATCTCAGTCCAAATGTCAAGCATACATATAATTTTTTTGTCAATTACAAGATGTGCTTTCTTCCCTTTCAATAAATAATTAAATTAAATTGTATACATTCAGCTTTGAAAGTGGAAAAGAATGAAGGAACCCCAGATAAATGCAATGCAAAAATAAGTGACTACAGGTGAAAAGAAGAGAAATTCAGTGAGTACAGGACAGAGACAAGAGGAGCCACCACCAGAGCTTCAGGATCAGAAACACTCAGAGGTGCTGGCTCTACAGGAAGAAAAGCATTCATTCATTCAGTAATTATCCACTCAGTACCAATCAAGTGTTAGATAAGACTACAAATATGAAAGGATAATCCTTGCCCACTGGAATACTACTGACCAATGTTTGGGAAAATTATAGTACAGAATGGCTGGAATGTGGTACTCAAGGGAAAGTACCAGGTGATAAACCTAAACTGAAACATAAGACTCTACAACTTGAAGGGCCTTAAATACCATGCAAACAAGTTTAGATTTTATTTACGTAGATATTGAGGACAAAGTAAAATTTTGAGCAGATGAGTAATAAGATCAGAATTTCATGGTAGAAATTTAATTGTGGTGGAAGTGGAGACAAGGAGGATAAGGACAAGGAGGCCATCTAGGAGGTGACAACATTAGAATCAAATAAATCAGAGGATGAGAAAGAAAAGGAGAGGTTTTTAGGCAACACAGTCAATAGTAATGTATATAGGTGTAAAAGGTTCTGAAGGATCTTTAAATAACTTTCCAGACTTCAAGCTTGAACTACCGGTAGTGTGGAGGGCCCATTCACCAAAATATATAATGCTGGAGAAACAGCAGGTTTTAGATAAGACAATGAGTAGGTTTAATTTTCAAAACTCTACGCTTATGCGCTTTGGTGATAACCAAGTGGAAAGTGCTTAGAATGAGGTCTATGCTAAAGTCTATCTACATTATAAGGAAGAGGATTAAAATGTGAGGAAATCAGAAAATGAAGATTCTAAGAATTAAAAATGAGGGGAAAGGGGGGGAAAAACAAGGGAGAGAACTGAACAACAGCAGAGGGGGTAGAGAGGGAAGATGGGAGGGGAGGGGAGAGGGGATAGTAGGGGATAGGAAAGGTAGCAGAATACAACAGTCACTAATATGGCATTATGTTAAAATGTGGATGTGTAACCGATGTGATTCTGCAATTTGTATTTGGGGTAGAAATGGGAGTTCATAACCCACTTGAATCAAATGTATGAAAGATGATATGTCATGAGCTTTGTAATGTTTTGAACAACCAATAAAAAAATAAATTAAAAAATTAAAAAGAAGAACTACAAAAAAAATAGAGTATCAGAGTCAGAACTGTTCTTAAAATTAAAAAAAAACTAAAAATCAGAATTCACTAGAAAATATTACTTAAATAAAGCAAGGGATTTAATATAGGATATTAGAAGAATTCCCAAGGCTAAGGAACAAACACCCCCATCCCAGTGTCTCCACCAAACTCCACTAACACCAGAAACCCGAATTTGCTGCCACCATGGATATCACCATCACCAGGAAATCCAGAAATATTTCCACTGTACACACAATCCAGAATATTCCATGGTAACTTTAGACTGGAAGGATCAAGAGGTTCTATTTGGCCTCAGATACAGTCCACAATATTCAAATCTTTAAGAAGGATTGGAAAGAGAAATTTGAATGTAGTAAAATTGGATAATAGACTTACCTTTCCACTTTCTTATTCTCCCACATGTGGATTTACTACCACGAGCCTCTAAAAACCTTCCTGAAATAATATCTCAGTCAGAATGTAGAAGTATGCATTTCAACTCTTTGGCAGGAAAGCTAATAGTTCACAAGGTACAAATAAATAGGCAGTTTTAAAACTAGCAGGACAGGGGCTGGGGTTGTGGCTCAGTGGTAGAGCGCTTGCCCCACACATGCGAAGCTCTGGGTTCGATCCCCAGCACCACATAAAAATAAATAAATAAAACAAAGGTATTGAGTCCATGTACAACTAAACAAAAATCTTTAAAAAAAAACACTAACAGGACATTTTATTGCATATCATGAGCAGGGCCTTGCTTGTCAGGGGAAGCCCTCTGCTGTAGAGCACAACACTGGGATGATGGCTTGTGTCAGGTATGTGGAGAGACTATTTCCCCATATTGCTAGACTGGATAAATGGAATCTCCTTTTCCTTCCATATATGAAAGAATATTTCTATCCACTCACCTAGAAAGCCTATCAGCAGTCTATGATTATCTCTTTATGTTGTGTGCACCATAAATGATTCTGTTACCATGAACAATGCTTTTATTATTAAAATTCAAGCATTGTACAGTGATAGATTTAACATGTAAATTGAGTAATGCATCCCGTTGTCATTTATTTTTTAAAAAATCAATTAAAAAATCCCTTCAAAGACCTGTATTACATTCATACAGAGAACCTAAACTCCTCACCATAAAGTACAGGCCCTAAGTGATTTGTTTCCTGCTGAGCTCCTGAATTCATTTGGTATCACTGTCCCTTTGGAATACTATGCCTTAGCTATCAAGGTGTCCTTGCCCTTGCCCATTGAAGGCTTTTATACATATTGTCCCTCTGCTTGGAGGGCTCTTTCTCCACATAGCTGTTTCTCAGACTTCAGATCTCATTTCCAAAGCTGCCTGCTCAAAAGGCCTTCCCTAATTTTATCTTTCATGGTCTACTTCCTCCCACATAACCGTGGCATTTCTATAACAGTGCCTGGAACATTTCTTTCAGTATCTATCACAATAGGTTTATTTGTGTATTTGCTGGTTCTGCTGTTGTCTCATTCACTACTATACAGATGCATGAGGACAGAGATTCCTTCATTCATACTGCTGTATCCTTAGTGTGGCTGGCAGGTAAGAGTCACTCTATATAGTTACTAACAGACTCAATGGACCAGCAAAAGATTGTAATCAGCGTGACCTGTGCCATCCATCCTACCTCCAACTTTGCTAGCTTTTCATTCCATATCACATCTTGTTTTCCTATGTCACGGTCAGGCATAATAAATGTTCCTATTGCTCTTGATTAGATCTGCTTCTCCTATCAACAAGTACATCTTATTTTCTAGTCCGAGAGCATTTTCTTCAAGGCTTTTACTTCAGGAACTACTGAATGCTTAAGCTACCCCCAATTGCTCAGAATATTTAAAATTTACTCTATGACCTACCCCTATGCCAGCTAGAAATTTACATTCTGCGGTGCAATCTATTTGTTATTGCTATGTAGCTGGTATTAACCATTGGCAAGGGTCAGACATCCCCAAACTTTGGCTTTACTGGTAGGTCTGATACTGGACAGATGTCACTGGAGTGCTGAAGATTGATTTTAGAGATCCCAACAGTAATATCGTGGGGATTACATTATTCATTTATTTTTTAAGGATGCCATGTAATCTGTGATTCCACATATTTTGTAATGCCTGACCAACAACATGTTAGGGTTTTCACAGGTCAAATTATACATGATAAGGTAAATTGTGGCCCCAAAGAGGCCCTTGGCCTTGGGAGTGTTTTGCTTATTCTGGAATGGTATTTCAGGAACATGAGATTAGCTCCTAGAGATAATGGTCCACACAAAATTGGAGACATTTAAAATCTTGTAAAATCAGCTTGCAGAGACAAAAAGAATAGGTTTAGGTACAGAAACTATCAGCTTGAATTCCATCAGCCAAATTTATTTGTGTTTCCCTAGGTGGAGAATCCAGAGAAGTGGTGTTTAGGCATCTTTCTCCAATTATTGTTACCTCCATATTGTTTGAAACAAGATGCCAATCACCATTTGCAACACACCTCTTCTGTGAATCCCTGAGACACACTGTGGCACATGGCCTGTGAACTTACATTTCCTGAATAACACTGTTTCTGTTCAGAGTGCTTATTCAATCTAAAGTTATCTGTAGGCAAAGGTGGAGTTACAGAACCCAGCTCTTCTGAGCATTAAGAAGGTTCCCAAGGTGACAGGCCAAACAGACTACAGGCAGGTTCCACAGGTGAGTGGACAGAAGGGCTCTTTCAGCTATGGACAGGGAAAATAGATTCTGTTTTTCTAGACCAGCTAATGTGAAGAAACAGTCATCCTACACCTCTGACAGCAGTGTCTCAGCCTTGCGTATGAACTTAGAACCATCATTTATTTATTTATTTATTTTTGATGCATAACAATTATACAGAATAGTGGGTTTCATTTTGGCTGGTTGATACATGCATATAACATAATTTGAACAATTTCTCTCCCCAGTACCTCCCCCTACCTTCCCTCTTCTCCCCTCTCCTGATCTCCTTCCTCTATCCTGATAGTCTTCCTTCTGTTTTCATGACATCCATTTCATTTTCTTTTTCTTCTTCTTTTCCCTTTAGGCTCCATATATGAGAGAAAACATTTGATCCTTGTCTTTGAGTCTGGTTTATTTCACTTAACATGATGTTTTCCAGTACTCCCCTGCAAATGACAAATTTTCATTCTTCTTTGTGGCTCAATAAAACAGCCTTAGGTATATATACCACATTTTCTTTATAGAGTCATTTGTTAATGGATATGTAGGTTGATTCCGTAAATTGGAAATTGTGAATTGTGCTGTGATAAACATGGATATGCATGCTTCACTACAGTATGGTGACTTTAATTCTTTGGGATAAATACAGAGAAATGGCATAATTCAGTCATATGGTGGTTATGTTTTTAATTTTTTGAGGAATTTCCATAGAGGCTACATTACTTTACATTCCTACCAATGGTGTATAAGAATTCCGTTTTCCCCTGCCTCCTCATAAGCATTTAATGTTGTTTATATTCTTGATGATTATCATTCTGATTGGAGTTAGATGAATTTCCCTGATGAGTAAAGATGTTAGCATTTTTATATAATTGTTGGCCATTTGTACCTATTCTTTTGAGAAGTCTCTGTTCAGTCTATCTGCCCACTTATAGAATGAGTTATTTGTCATTCTTGGTGTTGAGTTTTTTGAGTTATTTTGTCTTCTGGATATTTAATCCTCTGTTGGGAAAGTGGCTGGCAATGATTTTTTTTTCCCATTTTGTAGACTATTTTTTCACTCTTAATTGTTTCCTTTGCTGTGAAGAAGCTTTTTAATTTAGTGCCATCACATTTGTGGATTTTTTTATATCATTTCCTGAGTTATATGAGTCATATTCAGGAAGTTGTTGCCTCTTCCTATATGTTGACATGTTTTCCTTCTTTAATGCAGATGCATAGTTTCTGGTCTTACACCTAGATCTGTGATCCACTTTGATTTTATATAGGGTAAAAGACAAGGATTCTAGTTTCATTCTTCTATATCTGGACATTCAGTCTTACCAGAACCTTTTGTTTAAGAGGCTATCTTTTCTGCAATTTGTTTTTGGCACCTTTGTCAAGAATCAGATGATTATAGTGGGTTTGACCTGCATCTTTTATTCTACTCCATTGGTGTATGTGTCTGTTTTTCTGCCAATACCATGTTTTTGTGTTACTGTAGCTCTGAAATGTTCTTTGAAATTGGGTATCGTGAAGCCTCCAGCATGATGCCTCCAGCATTGTTATTTTTGCTTAGGATGGCTTTTTCTATGTTTGCTCTTCCATGTAAATTTTAGGGTTGTTTTTCTAGTTCTATGAAGATATCACTGGTATTTTGATGGGGACTGCATTGAATCTGTAGATGACTTTTAGTAATATGGCCATTTTAACAATATTAATTCTGGTTATCCATAACATGGAAGGTCATTGCATCTTCTAATGCCGTCTTCGTTTCCTCCCCCCTAAATTTTTCTATAATTTTATTTGTAGACATCTTTCACTCTTAGGTGGATTTATTCCCAGGGTTTTAATTTATTTATTTATTCATAATAAAATAAATAACCTTAGGATATGAAACTCTAGCAATGAAGAAAAATAGGTTTTTTTTCTTTTTTTTCATACATGTGAGGTGTTTAAATAGCTGGTCAAGAAATTCCTTTTTCATATATCTTACTCCCTTAAAAATTAACTAATATGCTTACAAGACTAACCATTAACATTTTCATCAGGTTATTAAGGCTTTTAAATAAAAATACCTCAAATGTTATAGAGAAGAGATCAAACTAAACTGTGTAGCACAGAGAGATTGTATAGTGTTTGATAATTCTTATGCATACATTTAAAGGTACACAATGATATTGTTTTTCATGTAGCATAACCCTTATTTTCAAAATAACTTAATTGCACTTCAATTTGAAAAGATAAATTATACTTGATATGTGATCTTTTGTGCAAAAGCACACATAGGATAGATATTCAATATGTTATACAACAATCATATGTCATACACTCCTTTACAAGGTTGATGAAGACAGAATTTGCAACTTTCTTACCATGCCCAGGAGTGATTTTTTAGAAATGTTATTAGACAACCAAAATGTCCGTTTTCCAAACTCAGTGTTTTCTGCATTCATTTATAAGATAAACAGTAAAAATAGAAAAATAATAAAATGCATGCTCTTTAAGTACCCCAAATCTTCATTTTTATATAATTATGTGGTAGATAAAAATGTTGCATACTTTACTCTTTTTCGATTATGATAATTTCTAGTTCTGTCAGACCAAAACATTCCTATCTTTGGTCTAACTACTATGAAAACACATCAACATGTACCTAGTCCAAAACCTGATGAGTTTTTCATCCACAAGCTTCAAATATCCTCATTTACTGAGCAGTTACAGCTCACAGGAGTGTGCCTGTGTGTGTGTGTGTGTGTGTGTGTGTGTGTGTGTGTGGTGTCTGGCTAGGTAATGATGAGCTAAGCTTAATTACATCATTAGGCAGGAGGCCATAGAACTCCTGCTGCCTTCAGGGACTGATTGGAATTTTAAAATATTATTTTCACTTAGTGGAATCTAAATTAAATAAATAAATTCCAGTTAAACTGTGCTGTGGTAAATTTGTTGTTGGTTTTTGTGCGTTTACAATTGTCTCTGATGCTGAGCTGTCCAAATGGGTATAAAATTATATTCTGGTAAAAACCTAATTTGACAACTTTAAATATGATAAGTCTTTTTCTATTGTTCCAGAATATACTGATTTTTAAAAGAATCCTCCCTTTTTTTTTGCATCTCTACTGTATTTCCCTAACCTTATTATTTCTTTCCCAAATTGTTGGTTAATGTAAATTATTACCACATGAGGAATGGACTGCATTTTTGTTTACATTTTTGTACATTTATTTCAGGGTGATGTTTATGGCTCTACCCAGTTAACTATTGCAATCCGAGGAAGACAGAGAGTTGACTTCCTCTACTCAGAGTTATTCTTAGCAGAGCTATGAGAAAGAAGAAAAGAGAAATCTGGTTTGGGGTCCTGAAAAAACGAAAATCATAAGTCCCCCTTGGTATTCCTACACAGTCAGATGACTTCTTGTTCATGTAAGCAAGGTTATAAAATTGTCTCTATCCTTCCTAATTAAAGACCTGAACATGAATTTTAGGTTACTTAGAGAGTTGGGGTCGAGTTTGAGGCACCACAGGCCACCCAGGGAAAATCCAGCTGCATCACATTTGGAGCTGTCCTGTCATAGTCTGGAAAAATGTTCCAATCTTAAAAATATGTCTAGACCACTCTATTCCACTCTACGAGGCTCTTGGGTGGAGGGAGAGGGAGACAGAGGGATCAGAAGGGAGCTATAAATGAGTATTCTACATGAAAAGCCATTTCTAAAAGAACCATCCATCTGTAAAGGAGCTGACAGACAGTTAACACCTGACATGATAGGTCACGTGTGTGCTTCCTCAATCAGTCTGTGGTAGGGCGTTTTCTGCACTGCCTTCCACCAGACAGTGTGCAGAAGAGTTCTCCTGCTTCAGGGAATCTGGCCCCAGCCAAGGTTGTGTTCCTTGTCTCTTCAACTGTCTCACTTTCCCTGGGCATGCTCCTCTCTTTCAATTCCCCATGTCTCCTACATCTCTTGGTTTCCATGATCTGGTGTGCAGCTGTTTACCCGAGTCTGTTTTTCCCTGAAGATCTACCTCCAATTTAGTATCAATCCAGTCTCCTTGATTAAAAATAACCTGCATTAACTTTTGAGACTAATACATAGATTTTGTCAACAGTTCTTTTGGGGAGTGAAAATGATTAAATGATCTTGGCTAAAACGACTTTAGAATTTTGTTGTTGTTGTTGAACCCAGGGGCACTTAACCACTGAGCCACATCCCTAGCCCTTTTTATTCTTTTATCTGAGACAGGGTCTCGCTAAGTAGTTGCTTACAGCCTTGCTTAGTTACTGAGGCTGGCTTTGAATTTGGGATCCTCCTGCCTAGTTTCTCAAATCCCTGGGATTACAGGCCTGAGCCACCATACCAGGATACTTTAGGCTTTTATAACCATAGCATACTGGATTTTTTAAGGATGGGAACTAAAAAGATTATTTACAAGAGTAATCTTATTTCCCAATGAAATTATCTAATTTTCTCAAGGTCACACAGCTACTTATTAATTTGGTTGAGTCTAAGGTCTATGCTTCACTGTTCCTAATCCATTATTTCTACCACTGTCACATTGCTGCTAATGTTTTTGCCTTCTAAGGAAATAGTATCATTTAAATGCAGACACTATTATCCTTTAATCCAAGTGATTAATAAAATGAGAATTATAAGTTCATACACACTCATAAGATGCAGTAACCAATCCTCTGGGAAATTTTTAAAACAAACTTTTAAACTTCACAATGTATTGGACTGGTTGGCATGCTTTTTCATTTGTGGCTGGTAATACCATCTCTTAATCTCAGCAAGACATGGACTGCAGTAGCTTCTTCTAGGAATATCGGCAACAGCCATTCCCCCCAAAGTAGTAAAGAAACGGTGATTCTGGTCTTGTTATATGTGTCATTTGATGGAGGGAGTAGGGACAGCCCAGCTATGACCTTACGCAGTTCTTTAACACACATTAAATGCATGCATGCCGGAGGGTTTCATTAGGGTAAATGAACAGAGTTTGGGGGATTAATGCTGTTAACACTGCTGCCTGCAGTGCTAAGAGAAGGCAATCTCAACCTGTTAAACAGCCCACCACCTGGGAAGTTGAACTGCCCACAGTTAGCAGAGACTGGCTTGGCACCAAGAATTAGCTTTTAAAGAAAAAAAAAAAAAGCCACAGAGATATCATACAAGAGGCAGAGAAATTTTTAAAGGGAGGAAGAAAAAAACAAAACAGGGAAATCTAAGCAAATCAACATGTCAAGCTATCTTTCAAAATTTAAGAGTACTGCTGATTTGGTCCTAAAGAAAGTACGAGGCACTATTGTGAAGAATTTTGCCCATATGATATTTCTATCATATGATATGCTAAGGTCATCTTGTTTGGGAGTTTCAGAGTAATTTTAATGTGTATTTTTTTTCAAAATATCTTTGCATGATCACTCTTATGAATATATTCATAATATACACCTGTGGCTTTCTTGACAAGATGGTATACTAGCACAGGGTGAGGGGGGTTTCCTTCCCCAAGTCAATCTGGAGAAACTACAGATTTGAGAGAGCATGGGTCTGAACAACTAGTAGAAAAACAGAAAGACAGAAAGCTATGGGAGCCAGTGTACTGGCTTGCAGCATTCTGGGGCAAAAGAGTACTGGGTCATAGCAATAAAGGGCTAGTTTAGGGATAGCTTTAAATTTTGTTCTTCATCTTTTCTCCAGATTACTTTGAGATGGTAATTAATTGCCCCAAGGAGGAAAGAATCCACAACATTCCAGATTATCACCCTGGGGTAATTTTAGGGCACCATTAAAGTTCTGCCAGAGTTAAAATACATTCCTGCCAACCAACCACATGCTATAAATCAGTACTTTACTTTTTCCCTATCTAAACTCCTGAGCTGGTGGGTTATATAATCCAGAAGGATGGCCTCTGTCCAGATATATAAAGAAGATACCTGGTGGAGCACCAGGTAACAAGAACACTCTGTAAAAATATAATGGTGATTAAACTAAATTTAAGTGGGCTTAAAATACTACTTAAGGGAGTGGGGTTGTGGCTTAATGGTAGAGCACTCACCTAGTACCTGTGAGGCCCTGGGTTTGATCCTCAGCACCACGTGGAAATAAATAAATAAACAAAATAAAAGTATTGGGTCCAACTACAACTAAAAAATAAATATTATATATATATATATATATATATATATATACACACACATATATATAATTAAAAATAAATAAACATATATATCTTAAAAGAGATTCCATACTGGAATTTAAATTAAAAGAAGAAAAAGAGTCAGTAACACTGTTTACAAGAAGCTCCATTCATATGAGAGGATAGAGAATAAACAGAAAAAGGTAACATGGTAATTACTGATAGTTCCAAAGAAAACTGGAAATGTACTCTTACCACCTGACATTATGAAGGTTAATGGGAAAATATCATAAAGTACAAAACATGACATTATGCTCTGAAAAAGGGAACCATGGTGTAAGAAGATTAGTCACTGTGAACATAAATCCACCCCAAAACACAGCAGTGTGGAGAAAAGTAGATGAATCAAACTCAGGATCAATATATGCCCTCAGAATCTGATATAGAACAAGAAATCAAAATTAATTCTAGTTTGCCAATTAAATTATAATAAAATTAGAAGTAAATATGATTTGAGATCTCCTATGTGTGAAAGCTACAATATATGTGCCAAATAGCTTTTGGAAAACAAGAGAAATGATGACATATTTAGAACTAAACAATGAAATTTGTAGATTGCACCTCAGGCCATATTTATGGGGAAATTTATAACTTTGACCACATTGTAGGAGAAAAATATTGAAGAAAAAGCACAGCTATGTATTAAACCCAAGGAGGTGAAAAGACCAGAGAACAGATGTCATCCAAAACCAAGGAACTAATTTAATAAGAGAAGCCAATATATAGAAAATTTAAGTGGAAATATAGAATCATAACATCAAAATCTCATTATTTAAAAGAATCAACATATTACATCTCAGGTAGGAATGATTGAATAAAGGAGTAGTTGAAAAAAATAAATAAATAATAAATAAATAAATGTGGCATTTATACACAATGGAGTATTACGCAGCACTAAAAAATGACAAAATCATGGAATTTGCAGAGAAATGGATGGCATTAGAGCAGATTATGCTAAGTGAAGCTAGCCAATCCCTAAAAAACAAATGCCAAATGTCTTCTTTGATATAATGAGAACAACTAAGAACAGAGCAGGGAGGAAGAGCAGGAGGAAAAGATCAACTTCAAACAGAGACATGAGGTGGGAGGGAAAGGGAGAGAAAAGGGAAATTGCATGGAAATAGAAGACCCTCATTGATATACAAAATTACATATAAGAGAATTTGAGGGGGAAGGGAAAAAAAAACAACAAGAGAAAGAATTAAATTACAACAGATGGGGTAGAGAGAGAAGATGGGAGGGGAGGGGAGGGGGGATAGTAGAGGATAGGAAAGGTAGCAGAATACAACAGTTACTAATATGGCATTATGTAAAAATGTGGATGTGTAATTGATGTGATTCTGCAATCTGTATTTGGGGTAAAAATGGGAGTTCATAACCCACTTGAATCGAATGTATGAAATATGATATGTCAAGAGTTTTGTAACGTTTTGAATAACCAATAAAAATAAATAAATAAATAATAAATAAATAATTTTTTAAAAAATGAATAAAAATGTAGTATAAAATAAAAACTGTTGCAGAACATAGATTTTTAATAATAATGAAAGATTATGATGAAAGTTATATTCATGTAAATTTGAAAACCTCAAAGAATTGGTTAAATTTCTAAATCTAATAAAATTTCAAAAATATAAACAAGAAAATATAGAAAACTTGAATAGATAAATTGGTATTGAAGAAGTTTAATTTCCAAAAAGCCTCAGGCTCATATGGTTTTACAGTTGTATTCTAACAAACTTCCAAAGATTGGTTGATCTTGTAAATAGAAAGGAAAAGAAGACTTACCAGTTCATTTTATGAGCTTAGTGTAATCTTTAGTCAAAAACTGAGTAAGAATAATATAAGAAAAGGAAATTATATATTCCACTTATAACCACAGCTCCAAAAACTTAAGACAAAATACTAGCTATGTGAATTCAACATTGTATTATTTTATGTATAGCATTATCAGGTAGAGTTTATCCCAGAAATATGTTTCAGTATGAGAAAAACATGTTGATGATATATACCACAGTAATATATTAAAGAATAAAATCAGGGTTGGGGCTGTAGCTCACAGCCTCGCAGATGTGAGGTTCTGGGTTCGATCCTCAGCACCACAAATAAGTAAATACATAAATAAAGATATTGTGTCCATCTACAACTAAAAATTTAAAAAAGAATAAAATCATACATTTATAATCAATACAGAAAAATGATAAAGGGCCACCAATACTTATTAATAAAATATTTTATCAAACTAGGAATTAATAGAAATACGTCAACTGTCCAAAACATCCCCTTTAATTTTGAGAAAAAAAAAATACCCATTGTCTCTAGTATTGATTCATATACAACAGTGAATTATTTTAAAAGAAGCAGTTGCTGATTGCAGTGGTGCACATCTGTAATCCCAGCCTCTGGAGGCTGAGGCAGGATTATCATAAGATGGGCAATTTAGTGAAAACTTGTCTAAAAATAAAACAACTTTAAAAATTTAGAATGCAGTTCAGTGATTGAATGCTCCTGGGTTCAATCCCCAGCATGACAAAAAGAGAAAAAAGAAAAAGGAAGAGAAAGAGAAGAAATTAAATTCTCATTTGAAGACCTTCTACACAGGAAAAACAACAAAGTCAACATACACACTCTATGAACTATTCGATCCAAAATCAATACATACAAAACCAACAGCACTGCTCCATATCAACAATAAGCAACTAGAAAGTGATATCATCCATAAAGGTAGTAAAAACTATAAAATTTCTAGAAATTAAAAGATATTCAAATTTATAGGGGAAAAAATTTAAAACTCCATTAAAAGCCTTTAAAGAATAGCAAAATGCTCTATACATTTGGAAGAATTGGTAGTAGCTTACAGAGTCAGTTCTTCTTCATATTTATAAATTCAATGCAATTCCAATCAGAATTCCAAGTAGACTTTTTTAGATGAAACTTATTCCAAAGTTGGTTTCAAGGGGTAAAAATTTTTGATGAGTTTAAATCAACTTTGAAAAGGAAGAGCAAATAATAAAGAACAAAATCAATGGAATCTAATAGAGTTCAAGACAGTCATATGAAAATATAAGGACATTTTATATAAGTTGGCTCTACAAATTGTGGCAGTCATGAAAATATGACTGAACACAGAGTTGCACCCTGGTATCCCCAAATGCTGCTCCTCTGTATGCACTACCATGTTTGTGTTATAGGCAATTACTGAGCACCATGAAGCCATCAATTAAGGCCCATTCTCCCAAGATGTGTTAGTCCTTGGATAGGTAATTTTGGTTTGAGGACTCTGTTTTAGCTAGCTTTTTTGCTGCTGTGACCAAAAGACCTGATAAGAACAATTTTCGAGGGGGAAAAGTTTATTTGGGGCTCATAGATTCCGAGGTCTCAGACTGTAGGTGGCCGGCTCCATTGCTCTGGAGGCGTACGATCCTGGCAGAAGAGTGTGGTGAAGCATTTCAGAAGTAGAGAGATAAACTAAGTTCAGGTACAAAATATATACCCCACAGGCACACCCCTCAAAGACCCACCTCTTCCAACTACAACCTACCTGCCTACAGTTACCACCCACTTAATCCCTATCTGTGGACTAATGCACTGATTAAGTTAAATCAGTTTATCTGAACATTCTTGCACTGTCTCACACATGAGTTTTTGGGGGGGACACTTCTTACCTAAATCATGACAGATTCCCTACTGGTCTGGTCAAAACTTTCTTAGAACTGTACTGTGATTGACACACTTTCTACCCAGTCCTCCTTATCAGTGGTTTTTCTGGCCCCCTCCCCTTTATTTTTCACAGATATTTTCCCTAATTAATCTCTTAATTAAATATCCAAAGCTATCTGGACACCTGCTTCTGGGAGGAACTGAACTAACATAAAACAAATAATAAACAGATTATTGAGTAGATGTTATTGGAAAAATTACATATATATATATATATATATATATATATATATATATATATATTTATATTTATATATTTATATTTGCATGTGAATGCCAGATAGAAAAAAGAAAGAAAAAAGAAGATAATACCACAAATATATTCTCTCCTGTTATGACTCTAACAATAGAATTTGCGAATTTTAGGTGAGAACATAGCCACCTAAATAAATGTCTACTTTCTCAGACTTCCTTGTGTAGATTTGATGGTGTCTATATTCTAGCCAATGAAGTGTAAGTAATCTTCCAACAAATGTGTGTGCCTTCTATATCATGCCCTCAGAATGAAGAGGAATGTTCTCTTCTCCCTGGTTTCCCTTCACAATGGCTGGTGAGAGCCACCTTGTATCATGCTGAAAAAGCAATATCCTAGAAGTGGTTACAAGGATCCCTTTTCTCCCGACTATGAGAAAAACTCTTTCTTGTTTGAGCCATTGTTAATGGTATTAATACAAACGTCAAGAGTTACCACCTAAATAAGATAAATACCACAAAGTCAATGCTTAGGCCATCAATTGGGAGAATTTGTTGGTAATATCAAAAATCATAAAAGTAAAATCTAAAATATGTGAAAACAAAACTTCGTGCAATCAAATAAATAAGAAAATGAAATAAATGGTCTAAAGCTATGAACATGCAATTTACATAAGAGGAAATCCAAAAGACTAGAAAACATACAAGGAGATCTAAATTTTATTAGTAATATGAGAAAAATTAAATGATTTTTATGTACATCCATCAAACTGCTCAATGTTGGGCAATGCCAAGAATTGGTAGTGATGAAAGCATAGTAAGGACATTCTTGAAGATTTGAGAGGAATATAGATAGCCTGGCCAAGACTAGTTAAATTAAATATCCATATACTTCTTTAGCCCAGCAAATCCTACACTTGTATAGACTTCCCACAGAAATTTTCATTCAGGACCAAAAGGAGACACAGAAAAGACTATTCTTTACAGGGCCGTGTTTTGTAATAGGGAAGTGGAGACTCTATAGTTCTCTATCATTGAGAAAACAGTAAGTGAAATGTGGCTTTAACTTACTAACAAGACAATCTCTAGGCCCTATAGCCTGGAGAAATTCCAAGGGGTCTGTATTCTTCTACAGCCAAAATGGCAAAAGGAAACTGAAAACTAATCCTTGCTGCAAGTGAACAAGCACTAAGACCTTCACTCCATTAGAGCAAATGGATAAAAAAATAAACAAATGTGATGATAAAAGGAAGACATTAGTATGTGATAAACGTCTATCATCTTCTTTAATTTTCTTTAATTTTCCTACATCCACAACCAGCCCCATGGATGAGTAACTGTGCAGTATCACACCGCTCCATGTTCATGAGGCGCCCCCTTTGGGCTGTAATGCTCTATGGTAGCCATCTCTGAACTCTTCCTTCCAACTCTTTCCATGGTCTTCACCCTGTCCTAGAGTAGCTACTACTTCATCACCCCTCCCAGAGACCCTGGTGCCATTGAGGGTCTGAAACAGGTGTGCACCCCACTGTGTCTCAGCTGATAGAATGGCAATGCATCAGTGGGGTCTCTCTCGCAAACTCATCTGGGTGTCAAGTGAGGCCTGGCACTGAATCTCCAACTTCAGTTAATTGCACAATAGGCCGTGGCAATGGGAGATTGCTTCCCTGTCCCTGGCTGAGGGCCTACACTTGATTTTGCTCTAGACCCTGCATTCTGTAGCCAGCTCTGCTTAAGTCCTCCCAGGATTAGTACTGAAAGGAAACTTCCCTGATGGCTTAAAGAAGCTTACCAAGTAAAAAGGTTCTGTCCCTCTGAGTTGATCTCTAGGTTCTCGTTGACCCTAATGCCACCAACACACTGGCTAGGAATAAACTACCCAGCTCCTACCATATAATTTAACTAGCCCTTTTTCTGTACCTCAGTGCAACAGAACCAAGCTAGAAATTTCAGCTTAACATTAATTAAATGTTAAAGAGAACAAAAGAAGGAATATGTACAGGATGCACAAGGAATACCATTATCCATCTGACAAAGTAAAAGGTGTGTTCCCAGGATATCAAGCTTGTCCTTAGGAAGCCCAGGACTCAGTCACTCCACATACCAGCCCATTCTCTTGCCTTATATCCCTACAAATTTTCTCTATAAATACTTTTAAATAATTTCAAACAGTTCTGATTTTCTCTCAGAATGGCCTATGTCTTCCCAGGATGACTGATACCAGGAATTAAGCCATACTTCAAAGGAAACCCTGCCTTCTTAAAAAAAAAAAAAAAAAGTAGTTTCAGCTTTGTAGGTCTTATTATAATAAAATTTAAATTTTCTTTTCATTCAGGTATTGGGTAATAAGTATTATAGTAACAAGGAGACATCATTCCTGAAATTGGAAATGTTAAGGATATTTTCATTTTCATTTCAAGTCTACATTCAAACAATGATATATTCTCCAGATCTATTAAAAAAGTAACATGGATTTTAGTGGCCGTACAAAGTTATGTGTTCAAGCTTCTCATTAAGAGACCTGACCTTCCCAAAAACTTAATCCTGTTGTTTAAATTATTGATTGATTTTTCTAAGAAGTACAACTTCATTCTAAAAGTATTTGGATTATTCTGTTTTTCTCTGGAATGAATTATAATTATAATTTATTTTATAATTATAAAATCATAGCATGTTAATTTTTTATATATATTTCTTTGTGACACAATTGATTGACCTGTAGCTATGGCAGGCTTTTTGTACCAATTTACATAATAAAAGAGCCCTGTCAACTAATTTATAAGTTCTTTTTGGCTAAGTAGACTCACAACTTTTGAGTTTCTCAGAATGGTAAATATTTTTAAAGTGTAGGTAGAACCCATAAACGGAATTTTGTTTTATAAGGTAAAGACACTGAAAAGCAAAAAAACACATTAACAATATTATTTCATAAAATAAAGTATATTTAATACTGAAAGAATCCTTTAAGTGAACAAATTAAGCAATGACCTCATCATATTCTCATCTCTCTGAGAAACACTAAAGAACACCAAAAATAATCACCTGGCAACTTCTTAAATCAGAATTTGGCATTTTTTTAAAAAATTCTTAATATTTTGCTCTAAGATTTTCACAAATTTTACATATTTCTATAATATTTTATGAATGCTTAGATATGAAAATTCAACAGTATGCAGTGAGATTCAATAGTGAGATTCAAAAGTATGCACTTGGTGGCTTTTAAAAGTCACCCTAAATTTAAAAAACTGTGAACCAAGAATTATGTGTTTTTTAACCACCGTGAACACTAAATAGAAAGCCTTGTAAATTGGCATTTATGCCCTTAAATCCAACCAGAATTTTTTTTCCTATCTTGTGCTCTTTACATTCAAAAGTAGCAGAATACCTCATATTCCATGTTTGATATACTCCCTGAGTTATTTTTTAAACATATGACATTATTTTATAATAAGGAGCCTAACTTGACAAAATATACTTACAGTCTCATCAGTAGATATCAATCAAATGTCTTCACTCTTTACAAGGCTTCTCTAGTACATCTAGTTCCTCTTAGCAAATACACTTCTTCCACATACATACATATAGATGAAAATGTGTTAGGAATTTTAAAAATTCTGATTAAGTTCTTTGCTTAATAAATGTGTTCCTGTATGTATTTTAAGCATGCCTGTTCGGATTTTCGGTTACCTGTGCAGAAAGCAAAACACTATATATAATTAATGAGAAGCTCAAATTTGACCCTTACCCTTCATTTCATAATAATCGATGTCAGATATTTTAAGGAAGTATTTATTATATTAAAACAAAGGACATTATTCTGATAGCTGTTGTGTCTGAAATGTAACATTTGACTTTCAAAGCAAGTAAATCAGCAGAGCTCCAAATAGGGGACTCAACCAACAAAGGATCATGAAGTTAAAAAGTCTCTGTTAATCAATGACAAATTTAGTACTTGTTGCTACAATTACAAAGATAATAGTTCCTTTATGTCAGTGCCTTTGGTTCTGCAGCTGTAAAATAGCTTTGAAATTCAGCATTTCAAGGAACAGAAATTAATAGGAGGTCATTTCTACCAGAGAAATTTTAGGGGCCCATCCTCTCTAATCATCATTAAAAACTAAATCCGTAGGAGAAGAGGCACTTTACTGATTGTCAAGTGGAAGCTATTATTCATTTGATGAAGCTCTTGGCACCGTGCCATTGATTCTGCACTACAGCCTGCTGCTTGTTCTCCTTCATCTCCTGCAATCAGGGTTGTTTCTGCCTGCCAGGAGCTATTTATAGAGCAAGGGGTTGGGGGAGCAACGCTGATATGTTCTCCTTCTTGAAAAACAACTTTCAAACTTTGTAAGTACAAATCTATTTTTCTTGTCACCAGATTGTGTGTGCTTTTTTCTGTCAATGTAGAAGATAGGGAAACTGACTTGAAGACCACTGCCCTTCCTCAAAATGATAATGGATTTGGTGGGGTCCCAGGCTACAGTCACCCTGTCTCTGATTCCCCAGGATTCATCTTCCTTGAAGCTGCGTACACTGTCATAGGTTCATAATGAAACTGTCATGTTTATACTTGTGTGTCATTTCTGGTTCTGTATCAAAAATTTTTGAGACGCTCTGCTTTCTTATATTAAAAAAAGCAAGTATATTTGGGGGAAAAAACTCAAAATGTAAGAAAATCATTGGGGGCTTAATTTTTTAAGGACTGAATTAACAGCATTAATGGTTAGGTTTTGGCTAGATTGCTTATTCTTCCTACAATAGGACAAGAATTTGGCTTTTCATATATTTACTTAAAATATTAGTCATCTCAGGATAATATAAATCTCTATTATGTACAATTAATCCACATGATATGGACATTATAATTCTTAAAGTTAATTGCAAGCCATTTCATTGTCTTAAATTATAAATACATTTTAAAATCTAAACTATTCAGAATCTTTATTTTTGGAATCTTTCATGCTCTAATATCAGTTACTTACCAAAATAATTTAAAATGTTTTATCCTTTAAAATAATATAGAGAGAAAGTAAAAATAAAGTAATAGCATGCAGTTAAAATATTAAGAATAGCAACAGCAATACTTCTGATTGCTAAAATTTAATTTAATGGAAAGGAATTTTAATTTTCAGAATACAAAAAGCAACAACAAAACAGGAACCTAACAAATATATGCAAAGGTCAAAATCATATTTGTTTGATGATCTGATCAACTATTGTTTTAACAACATTTATTTTTTTAAAGTAGCCAGAGGGTCTTTTAGTAAATGTCTGGTTTCAAATAGAATATTGAGGATTGCTTTAATCATTTCAATACAACAGAGGATCCAGTCAAAGGAGTCACTTTGCAGAATAACTTCAGTAAGCGGGGAAATAGATCAAGGATTGTGTTTGCTTGTTTTTAACATCATGGAAGACCTACATATCAGCACCCCCTATGCATTGTGATATTTTCAGAGTTGAGGCTTTCAGCAGGGACCAGAAAGGTGTTTACCATTGAGTCAACAGGGCCTTTTCTCCTGAAACCTACATGCCAACCATTACGATGGTTATCTAGGAGAAGCCAAGATTAAATGAAGTGCTCTATTTTAGACAAAAGCTATAGAACATGGAGTGAAGTTAAGGATTGCAAATCCAGCTATTTTGGACACTCAACAGAAACAATAATAAAATGCAAAGTCTACTTAACTCTGACTTGTCAAGAATAACTGCATAGTCTGCACTTCTAGAAAATTTCTAGTCCCACTAGGCACTGTGGCTCATGCCTGTAATCCCAGCAGCTGGAGAGGCTGAAGCAGGAAGATCATGAGTTCAAAGCCAGCCTCAGCAACCCCTGCTTCTAAATAAAATATTAAAAAGGGCTATGGCTGTGGCTCAGTGGTCGAGTGCCCCTGGGTTCAATCCCTGGTACCCAAACAAGAACATTTTCAGCCCCTCCCCTTCACTAGTAGTTCTCAAGAACTTTCTCTATAGTCTTTCATGCCACACAATGAGGAAACCAAGTCATTTAGAATAGTTTTGTGAAATCTCTAACGCTAAGTCAATTGATTACCAATGAGGCTCAGAAAGTTAGGTTCTGGAGTTAATTACCATTTCAAACTTTTAATAATTCACTTAACAAATATTTATAAAGCACTATTATGTGCCCAGCACCATTCTAGCTGTTAAGGTATATCAGAGAAAAAAGAATATTGACTAAAAGAGGTGCAGTTGAAACAAAATAAAGATGAACACCAAAGCATTTTTGTCTTTCAGGATCATAGTCCTGTCTCTGAAACATGCACTACACTAAACTGAAGGACAACTCCATGAGTTACCATTTCTTGAACACTGACCAACATGTGCCCAGTACTGTGTCAAACACTTATGCATTATCCCACTTAACTTATTCCCATTTCGTCTTTATTTTCAAAAAGTCCCCTGTATACTGAAAAAGAAATGGATATTTGGAAATAATATTAAAATAATATAGCTGCTAAGCAGATAGTAAGTGGCGATGTAACACAGTCTGTTCACAACATGAGAATTCTGGGCAAGTCTTCTACTGAGGACTTGGTACTATTCATTCAGCAAATATTAAATGTGTGCTCTGTATGTCCAACAGTTTAACATTTGCATAACACATTAGATTCATTTGTGGAACAAAGAGGTAAAGCTTCCTTATCCTGATTGGAGCAACTAGATAATAAAGATAAAAATAACAAGTAAACATAGTATGATAGAATGTTAGCATTAATTCACAGGGAAAAACTAAGTTCAGGCATATTTTTCTAACAATTTGATTTTTATGTTAGAGGAAAAGAAAACTTTTTAACTCAACTTTTATAATTTAAAAAAAAAAACCAAACAAACAAACAAACAAACAAAAAATCAGTGACTGAACAAAGGACCCAGAAAGGAATTATGGAGATCCACAGCAACAGAAAAGAGGTGACTTTAGCTGAGGGGAAAACTGACACCTGTTTTCCACCACTGTTAGGAGGCAGACTTGTGTTTCAAAGTCTCTGTTATTTTGATCTTGAGGAGCTTGCAAATAAAGGACAGAGAAGGGAATCAGTAATTGCCCATCTGGAGTACAACAAACACACATAAATCACTGGAAAATCACGTGCGGTTTGATGACATTTACCCACTTTGGTTTCCACTGACTGGCATGCCAAACCCCAGACACCAAAATGACTAAGGTTGAGGAATAAATACCCATCATTAAATTTCCAGTGGTTTAATAATTATCCCCCTTCCTAGGGACATGATTAAACCTCACACAACAGCAAAACTCCAACTAAGTTGCTGGCCATCAGAGGTAAAGGGAAAGTAAATGTGAAAAAGAGAAAGAGGGTGAAGTAGCCAAGGAAGTGAAAGGAGAGAAAGAAGGAAAGGTAGAGACAAAGAGCATGGGCAGGGGGGTCTCTTTGGTGGTTACCGTCAACCACGTTTGGGATTAAAACAATCACCCACCAGTACTCAGCAAAGTAATTAAGCAGCATTTTGGACAAGCACCTCATTCTTATCATTCCAGGGAAAGAGGCAAAGTACTCCACTGGAGCAAAATACAGTAACAAGAAACACAATCCCACCCTCTTGCCAGGTCCTCCTCTTTGGGTGAGGATGGAACAGATCTCCAGCACAAAAACAGTGAACTCCCTCCCTTCCTGGGGTACTAACTGTCCTTAGTTAATAGAGGAAAGAAAAAAAGAAATTTTTATTTTAATAGTAGGTTAAGTGGACCCAGAGTTATAACTGTCCCAAATATCAGAGTTCTTCATTACAGTTGAGAAATTCTAAATACTTTCATATCCGTGGAACTTCCAGGCTAAAACTAAGGAAAAAATTTCTAATTACTGACTGAGACTCAGGGAAGACAATTGGCTATAAGGTATTGCTAAGTCCTCTTTGGGCCTAAACTGTGCCTAACAAATAGGCATTGATAGGGCTGGGTTTGTGGCTCAGTGGTAGAGCACTCACCTTGCTCGTGGGAGGCACTGGGTTCGATCCTCAGCACCAAATAAAAATAAAAGGTATTGTGTCCATCTGCAACGAAAAAATAGGCATTAATAGGCTAGCATTGGAGAAATATTTGACAAAAAAGTCTAAGTTAGTTACTTTATTAATATTATTTTAATATATAAAAATGCAAGCATGTGACAGCCTTTATATATAACTATGTTTCCCTGCATTAATTAGGTGTCCTACAAAATTGAAATTACTCAAATTCATTGTATTGTATACCTCACTATTTTCTTTTGTATATTACTTTCTTGTTAAACAAAATTACCACATTACTCCCTGGCCAACATATAATAAGGAAAAATAACTTTGTCAATATTACTACAACTGACATGTGGCATAGACCTTCATAGCACCATCTTATTTATTTTCAGGACACTCTGATAAAAGAGATATTATTAATTTCCTTTTTACAAAGGAATAAACATAAGTTAAGAGAGATTAATCAGTTTATCTAAGGTATGCATCCTGTGAGCAACAGAAGAGAGATCCAAACCCAGGCTTTTGACTTTAAAGGGCATACTCTTCTTTCTATTATATTCAATTGCCAGAGGAAAACATTTGACCTGCAAAAGCAAGCATGTACCTGTCAGATGGACTTCTTCACAAGCTGGAGGGTGTGGCTGATCTAGCACATGTGTGTTTTCATTGTGATGATTTCAGCAAAAGAGAAAAATGCAAGCTGAGTCCAAACACCAAAAAAACTTTTATTTTGATATTTTATTTTATAGTGATATGCCTAGCAATTGTCCTATGAGGCCATTTCATTATAAATGTTTATTTACTTCTTGTGCTTTGGCTTTTGGGATCAATCAAAAACAAAAAACGTAATTCTAAAAAAGTCCCAGATGGAAGTAGATAGTACAGAGAGAAGAGAACTAGACAGACCTTCAACAGCATCCTGATAAATCCACTGATGTCTACCAGGGAAAACATGAAAAGCAACCCTTTCTTGATGAATACCAGTTTCCTGGAAGGGGGCAATTATGCTCTTCTCTTCCAGAAAGTTACTTAGAAAAGCCAGCATGACCTCTGTTTAAGTCTCCTGTGAATAAGCTCTGGAAGATGTCTATGGAAGCGTAATCCTATATGAAACTGAACAATCCTTCAGCAATTAGATTGATTGTGAATTTAAGTCTTAGGGGGAAAGTCCCACATTGGTAAGGGAAGGAAACATTACTGATGTTTTAACCACCTCATTTCACCTCACATGGATGTTGCACACACCACTGGGTTAATTATCAGAGTTCAAAGAAAAATACTTGTGTCTGTGCATGTCTATGTGTGTCTGTGTGTGTCTCTCTCACAGGAAAAAAAAAAGGCTCAATTTTCAACTGATCCAATATGTAAAACTGCTCACAATACACAAGCATTAAGTTAAAAAAAGAAATAATTCAGCAAAATTTAAAAAGAGAAATAATTTTGATAAACCTCTGGCAGCCTCAAATTCAAAGTGCTTTATTTGGTTGAATTTCTGCATTGGTTTGAAACTCGTGAGACCCTGCCAAAAGCAGCTATTAGTCAAGAACATTAATAATCATAATCATAACTTACTAAAAAGCAGCTTATATTTTCATGTTAATAGTCCCCCTCACCCTGAAATAAATAAAATAGTAAGTAATCCCTGTCTAAAAGAAGATATTTTATTTCTATTTTATTTTATTTTATTTTTATTTGGAGGGGTTATTACTTTTCCTCCCATATTTTTACTGGTGCATTATTACATTTGTACAAAATGGTGAGATTTGTTGTTACATATTCATCCAAGCACATAATATAACAATATGATTTTACCAATATCATTCCCCAGTATTTCCTTTTTTCCTCCCCTCTTCCCTTCTCAGGTCCATTTCCTCTATTCTACTGATCTCCCTTTGATTTTCATGAAATCCCCCACCTCGCTTTTCCTTTTTCCTCTCTAGCTTCCATATAGGAGAGAAAACATAAAAACCCTGACCTTCTGAGTTTGACTTATTTCACTCAACAATCTTAAGTTCCATGCATTTTCCTGAAAATGACATAATTTTATTCTTTTTTTTGGGGGGGGGGGGCTGAATAAAATTCCATTGTTTAGATATAGCATATTTTCTTTATTCACTCATCCATTGATGGACACCTAGGCTGGTTCCATAGTTTGGCCATTGTGAATTGTGTTGCTGTAAACATGAACATGTATGTGTCACTACAATATGATGACTTGAATTCTTTAGTATAAGTTCTGAGGAGTGGTACAGCTGGATGATAAGGTGGTTCTGTTCCTAGTCTTTTAAGGAACCTCCATACTGATTTCAGTCATGGTTGCACTAATTTACAATTCCACCAACAGTGTGAAAGTCTTTCTTTTTCTCCACATCCCTTCCAGCATTTATTGTTTATATTCTTGATCTATTTGAAGAATGTTATCAGTATTCTTGATGACTGCCATTCTGACTGGAGTGAGATGAAATCTGAATGTAGATTTTGCTTTTCATTTACCTAATTTCTAATGATGTTAGAATTTTTAAAATATATTTGTTGGCCATTTGTACTTCTTTTGAGGAGTGTCTGTTTAGTTCATTTGCCCATTTATTAACTTTTTTGGGGGGTGTTTTGAGTTCTTTATATGTTCTTGATATTAATTCTCTGTTGGAAGAGAAGCTAGCAAAGATTTTTTTCCCATTCTGTAGGTTCTCTCTTCACATTCTTAATTGTTTCCTTTACTGTGAAGAAGCTTAATTGATGCCATCAATTTATTAACCCTTGGCATTATTTCCTGAGCTTTAGGAGTTCTATTGGAAAAGTCATTGACTTCACCTATGTGTTGGTGTATTGACCCATGTTTTCTTCTAAGACTTGCATAGTTTCTGCTCTAATTCCTAGATCGTTGATCTATTTAGAGTTGATTTTTGTGCAGAGTAAGAGATAAGGATCTAGTCTCATTTTACAAATAGATAGCCAGTTTTTCCAGCACCATGTGTTAAAAATACTGTCTTTTGCCCAAAGTATGTTTTTGGCATCTCTATCGAGAATCAGATGACTGTATCTGTGTGCATTTATCTGTGGGTTCTATTCTGTATCATTGGTATATGTGTCTGTTTTTATGCCAGTAATATGCAGGTTTTATTTTTTTTTTACTATAGTTCTGTAGTATAATTTGAGGTCAGGTATTGTGATGTCTCCAACATTGCTTTCTGGGCTTGGAATTACTTTGACTATTCTGGGTCTTGTATTCTTCCAAATGAGTTTTAGGATGGTTTATTTTAGTTCTGTGAAGAATGTCATCAGTATTTTGATGGAGATTGATTGCATTGAATCTATATATTGCTTTCAGTAATGGGCCATTTAACAATATTAATTTTGCGTATCCATGAACATGGTAGGTTTTTCCCTCTTCTTTTGTCTCAATCTCTTTCTTCAATGCTCTATCATTTTCATTATAGAAGCATTTCACTTCTTTAGTTAGATTTATTCCTAGGTATTTTTTTCCAGGCTATTATGAAAGGATTTGTTTTCTTGATTTCTTTCTTAGCAGATTCATTATTGGTAGATAGGAAAGCTATTGATTTTTGTATGTTAATTTTGTAATCTGCTACATTGTTGAATTTGTTTATTAATTGTAGCAGTCTTTGGGTGGAGCTTTTTGGATCTTCTAGGTATAGGATCTAATCATCTGCAAACAGTGATAATTCAACTTTTGCCATTCCCATTTTTATCCCTTTTATTTCCAAAAGAAGGTGTTTTAAACAGCATTATTTATACAGATAGGCAAATGCCACTGGGTTAATTATCAGAGTTCAAAGAGAAAAACTTGTGTCTGTGCATGTCTATGTGTGTCTGTGTATGTACACACACACACACACACGTCATATATGTCTTTTGTAGGAGAGGTATCAGGATTGAACTCAGGGGAGCTTAACCACTGAACTACATCCCTAACCCTTTTTATATTTTATTTAGATACAGGGTCTCACTGAGTTGCTTAGGGCCATGCTAAGTTGCTGAGTCTGGCTTTGAACTCTTGACCCTCCTGCTTCAGCCTCCTGTGCCACTGAGCCCAACCTCTGTGATGTATTTTAAGGGATAGAAAAAGCCCACATGTCCCCAAAACATATCATCCTTTCTCATACACAGATTTTCTTTTAGAAATTCATCCATAATGGTACTTCTTTGATCAAAATGTAGTATTATGTTAATTTTTCATACACCTTTTTCACTAAGAACAGAAATTGAGGGAATAGGCAAAAAATTAGGTCTATTTCAATATGGGGAAAAGGAACAATTTGAAATCTCCACAGGAGAAAAAAATCAGATTACTAAATACTAGTTAGAGAGATAAAGATGCCAGAAGATAAAGGAAAGTTGGAATAAAGGCAAATTTTCCTAACAACATAATTCATCTAGCTTACCTTACTTAGCAAGATGAAAAAAAAATGCATGCAAAGCTCTCTGAATATCTTGCAAAAGAAGCCATGGAAATACCATTAGTAAATATAGTTACATCTCCTGGTACCTAAGCAAGTCTTGCCTGACAGTCCCATTAGTGCATTCAGATCATCTTTTTTCTTTTAGTAAGCCAAAGGAAAAACCTCCTGCATGATAGTCAAGGAAATAATGCAGCCTGCAAGGGCTCTGATTCCAACCAGAATTCAACTTGGGCAGTTGTAGGAATTGGTTCACATGTTTTTAATGGACATCTTTTAGACACTTAAGGGAGAAAGAGATTAATAATTTATCTCCAAATCCTGTCCCTAACCATGTAAGGAATGAAAAGACTGCCACCTGTCTAGGATTTGAGTTTCACAGGCATATTCCCTACATCAAAGCTCTGGGGACAGGCTTTGAGGGAAGGCAGACAAGATCAAGAGACTTGCACATTTTAAATAAGACTCAAAAATGACAACATTAAAAAGGATAAGGCCCTCTCTTTATTCATTTACATTTCTGAAGAACCTTAGTGAGTTAGGCTTTAATTTACTATCCATCCTTGAAAAGGCACCAGTGTAAGAGAAAATTTAAGGAGAACAATGTATTTCATGGGGTTTTATATATTAATAAAAGTATTGGCTAAGGTGCTTTGACATTCAAAGATTAAAGACAACTGTGAAGCCAAATAAGGTATCCGTGTTCCCTAATACTGTGAGAATATGAGAAACTTTCTCAGCTGTTGTCAAATAATTTGTCCATGTTTGTTCTTTCCTGATATTATCTATTACAATGACACCTTACATTTAAGTAAGCTTTAAAGATTACAAAGCACATACATGTTATCTTTGGGGATTCTTATATATATTCTATAGGCAGTTCTTTTATATTAATACAGATGAGGCAATGTATATTTAAAAACAAAACTTCTTAGTGATTTACTTAGGGTTACACAATAGGTAAGTAGTAGGACTAACCATCAAATTGACACCTTTGTACTCCTAGTCAACAACATTTTTGCTAACTAACCTAACTTTACAATCAAGTAAAGATATGGACAACCTCTGTTTTCATTTTTTCTGACTTCACAAAGAAGGACATTCTGATTTTAACTGTGAAAATATCTGGTTGTATTATTAATCAATGTATAGTCAGATTTATCATGGACAGCATAATAAAAGTGTAAACCACAGCTTTTTTTATATGATCCACACAAAGCAAACTAAGTATGGAGACTTTTGGTTGTTCCTAGATCTCCCTAAGTGTGGCTATTCTGCTTGTGTAAGAGGATTTCTTTATTCTGGACCCAAACCTGTGAAACGGAGTCTCATATGTTGAGGCAATCCACATTTTATGCACATGTAGTGTACATAATATCTGCCTAAGCCACAGCTTCAGGGGCAGGTGGCTCCTTTGATCTTTACAGTGGTAAAGGAAACATTTGGTAATCAGACTGAAAACATACCCTGGAGAAAAACAGGAAGGCATTTATATAATGACATGGAACTCTTCTTTTTCCTGCCTAAATCTCATTCTTTCAAAAGGAGGAGAGTTTGAGGAAAAATCCTGGGAAAATAGGAAGAGTTTCAGAGACAAGTAGTTCTTTCAACAGCAATAAAAAATTGAGGTTTAAAAAAATTCAAAAGTATTTCATTTCATCACAGCTTATGGCAAAGTCTCCATAGTGGTGTATTTCGGTAAGGCTTTGCTGAGTAATAAACTACCCAAAACTTAATGTCTTAAAAATGAGTGTCTCACTCCTCACTCTGAGGGTCGCACTTCCTCATTTGCCGAACTCACCTGGAGGCTGAGCTGGGAGCCTGCATTTAAGCTGGAAAAATAGACTCCCTCATTGATGAGAAGCAACATTGCAAAAGTCTATGGACACAAAGAAGCACCCATCATTCTTTGGAGGACATTATGAAACCATCCACCTATCTCACTGAGGTTTTCAACTTCACAGAGCAAACAATCATTTGGGATACTTTTAAACAAAACACTAATGATTGGGTCTCACTCCTAGAGACCCTAATTTATGAGGTCTAAGGTGAAGCCCAGTTGTTAACATATTTTAAAAGCTCTACAGGTGATTAAATTTAAGCCAGATTTGAGAACCATGCCTTATATTTCAGTGATTAAATTTGCTCATTTGCAGGATGAATGAGAATACTTTGTGATAATAACTTCATAAAAATATAAATGATGAAGAAAATAGTAAAATAGAAAACAGAAGTAGACTAGTCAGGTAGTCCCACCCAACTTCCCATGGTCCTGGGAAATAACTGGGCAGCCTACCCTGAGCCCACCCTGAGCAGCTTGGCTTCAGAGCACCCAGGAAACAGATGTCCTCACCCAGGTTCTCAGTCCCTAGAAGTATTCTGGTAGCCTTTCCTGAGTGCCCAATAAAGCTCCTGGGATCCTATTGTAGCCCCAAGAGCTATCCAGGCAGCCTGTACTCAGAATTTCAGTCCTCTGTGGCCCCATTCTCATCCCTATGAAGCAGTAGGGAAGCTCTCCCTGTGAAGTTGGCCCATGGAGAACCCACAGAGTCAGCTAGGGAGCCCTCAGATACTGAGAGGTGCCCATCTAGGCCCACTGGTGTATTCCAGCCCTCACTTGATTAGCAGATATTGATAAGCATTTCATTCCCACTTTATAAAATTGTAGAGGCAACCAACCTACTGGATATCAAAATAATGACACAAAAAGAATGAAAAATGCAAGGTAACATAATGCCTCCAAAAGAACACAATAACCCTCTAGCAACAGACCCTAAAGAAAATAAAATAAATGAATTATCTTAAAGTAATCTAAAATAATGACATTAATGATATTTTTAAGGCCTGGGGATGTGGTTCAGTGGTAGAACACTTGCCTAACATGCATAAGACCCTGGTTTTAATCCACAGCAGGGGAGGATGGACTTAATTAGATACAGGGGAATACAGACAATATGCATAAAAAATTAGTAAGAAATTCATGATGACAAAAAAATTTAGCAGAGAGACAGAGATTATAAAAAAGAACTAACCTGTAATCTTGATGATAAAAATTCAATAAATGAAATAAAAATATAATTGAGAGTCTCAATAGCATTGGAGGTCGAGCAGATGAATAAATTTCTGCGCTTGAATACAGATATTCTGAAATAAACTAAGTTAAATAAAAGAAGAAGAGGTTTAAAAGAAAAAAGTAGCCTTCAAGATTTATGAGACACAATTTAGGGGCAAATTTTTGCTTTATAGGTGTTCTGGAAGAAGAAGAGAAAGAAAGAGGCATGTAAAACAAAATAATTGTGGAAAATTACAAAATCAGGGGAAAAGATATGGGCATACAGATACAGAAAGCTCAAAAGATCCCTAGTAGATTTAATCAGAAATATTTTCTTCAGGGCATACTAGAGTCAAACTTTCAAAAGTACAAGACAAAGAAGGGGTTCTAAAAAGAGCAAGAGAAGGGCTGGGGATGTGGCTCAAGTGGTAGTGCGCTTGCCTGGCATGCTTGCGGCTCAGGTTCTATCCTCAGCACAACATACAAACAAAGATATTGTATCTGCCGAAAACTAAAAAATAAATATTAAAAAAAAAGAGGAAGAGAAAAATTACCAAGTCATACAAAAGAAATCTCCATCAGCGTAACTACTCTTCTCAAGAGAAACCTTATAAGCTAGGAGAGAATTGGATGATATATTCAAGATCTTAAAAGAAAGAAAAAACTTCCAACCAAGAAAACTATATTCAGCAAAACTATCTTTCAGAAATACAGGTTTTACAAGATAGAAAAAATAAAAAGAATTCATTAGCATCAAACCAAAGTTATAAGAAAAGCTTAAGAGTCTTACAATATAAGCACAATAATGACAATTACCATCATAAAGTCACACAGGACAGAAAACCTAAGACTAGAGTAGATACACAAAAGAGAAAGAATCTAATCTTATCGATACAGAAAACCAATAAATGACAAACATGAACAAGAATGGAAGCAAGAAACCGAGACTATATAAAACAACTAGGAGAAAACTAATAAACTTACAGAAATATGTCTTTACTTAATGTGAACAAAATAAATCCCATAAAGGATTTAGACTGGTAGAATGTATAAAAACATAAAAACCAACTATATCTGCCTATAAGAATCTCACTTCACCAGGAAAGACACACATAAACTAAAAGTGAAGAGGGGAAAAGATATACCATGCAAATAGAAACAATAACAACAAAAAATTAGCCAGAGTAGTTAAATTTATAGCAGATAAAAAAGACTTTAACTTTCTGCTTCCTAATTGCTATGTTCTCATCTGCTTTCCTTCACCATTTCCTTCCACCATGATGTTCTGTATCATCCCGGGCCCAGAGATATGGAGTTGGCCATCTATGCATCAAGACCTTTGAAACCATGAGCCAAATAAACTTTTTCTCCTTGAATCATTCTTGTAAGGTCTTCTGATCACATGATTTAAAAAGCTGACTAAAACAGAAATTAGTATAGAGAAGTGGGGTTGTTGCTGTGTCTAAACATGTAGTTCAAAATTCTTTAGAGCTGATTTTCCAGGGGAGAGATTTTTTTTTTTTTAAGTTTAGAGATTCAGACAGGAAAAGCTTTAAACTGTTGAAAGCAGAGCTTAATGGACAGTTCTGATGGGAGTTTTGAAGATCAGAATGTCAACAGGACTGTGGACTGTAAAGAGTAGGCTCATGAAGTTTTAGAGTAGAAGCACTGCTGTAGGAAATTAGAATAGAGGCCATTCCTGTTATTCTGGATAAGAAGTTGTCTACGTTTTCCCCATGTCCTGAGACTCTCTGCTAGTCTGAATCTAAAATTGATGGACTATTTAATCTTGTGGAGGAAATTTCAAGGCAGAAAAACATTCAGGCAGTGACTGGCAGCTCCTAACCAAGTTTATTATAATAATCAAGGGCAGAAAGCAAAGCAGAAAAAGATTTGAAAATTTTGAAGTTTGGCCAGAGTAGTGGGGCAAAACTGGAGCTAGGTATGGTTGTTTAAAACATTACAGCCACTACAGGAATGCTAAGTACTTTGAAATAGAGATCATAGAAAAGATGGCTTGAGGGCATCTCAGGAATTGACAAGAGAACACCCATCTCAGGGTCAAGGTTATAAAAGAAAAATTCCTTTGAGAGGAGGACATGGGGGCACCCTGCTTACAGGATGTTTTTTCCCCAAGCATCCAGGTATTCAGAGGCTGTTGCATCCAGGGTCCCAGGACACTTAGCTACTTCAACAGATGGCAGCAGACCTTGTGATCAATCAGGAATGCAAGAGATGCTAGAGTTAGGAGGGTCATGGAGGCCTCCATCAAGATTTCAAAGGAAGGCCTAGGAGACCAGGAAAAGTGTAGCAGGGTCAGAGTCCCTACAGACTGCCCCTAAGAGGGTGAAGAAGTGAGAGGGAAAATGAAGATGCAGTGGAGATCCCTAACATTAAGAGAAGCCAGTAACATGGGATGTCGGCTAAGGAAGTCTGCAGGAATAAAGCAGAAACAAGTCAAGAGAGAGGCCATATAGGTTGCAACTATCAAGGACATAGGGGTGGGGATATTTAAGCTCTTTGGAGATAACATCACAATGCCATATGCTCTACCAGATGCTGAACATGGAACTACAAGACTTGTTTGCCCAGCTGGATTTTGGTCTTGCTTTGGACCTATCCCTTCTTTCTATGCCCCAATTTCTCCATTTCTGAATGCAAGTGTTTATTCTGTGCCACTATATATTGGATATATGTACCTTGCTTTTGCTTTTTATAAGAATTCACACTGACAGTGTGCCTTGAGTCTCAGAAAAATTTGGACTTAGAATTTGGAAATGCAGACCCGTTAAGACTATGGGGAGTTTTGAATATGGACTAAATGTATTTTGCACTGTAAGATGAGCATGATAGAGATGGATATCTATATGCAGAAGAAAAAATTAGACACCATATCTCATATGAATACAGAAATCAACTTAAAATGAATCAATTACTTTAATGTAAACCTTAATGTAAACTCAAAACCTATAAGGGAAATGCTTTAACATTTTGGAATCAACAAGGATTTGGGGATATGACTCCCAAGGACAGGAAACAAAAGTAAAAATCAATGGGATTATATCATATAAAAAAACCTTTTGCACAGCAAAGAAAATAATTGACAGAGAAGAGAAAATCTACAGGGTAGAAGGAAATAACTTCGAACTATACATCTGACAAGGACTTAATATTGAGAATATATAAAGAACTCAATTCATAGCAAAATAATAATAATAATAATAATAATAATAATAATAATAATAATAAGAAGAAGAAGAAGAAGAAGAAGCAGCAGCAGCTGGTTTTAAAATGGGCAGTAATCATTTCTCAAAGGAAGACATACAAATGGCCAGCAGGTATGTGAAAAAATATACAACGTTTGTCATAGAAAGGGTTGAATATGAGAATTAAAGAAAACGATTACAGGGTAGGACTGAGTTACACTTATGGCAATGGCTAAGTTTTTTGGGCCAAACTTACCACTGAGAACAACTAGAAAGGAGGGAAACAGCCAGGCATGGTGGTACATACCTGTAATCCCAGTGGCTTGGGAAGCTGAGGCAGGAGGATCACAAGTTGAAAGCCAGCCTCAGCAACATAGCAATGCCCTAAACAAATCAGCAAAACCCTGTCTCAAAATAAAAAATAACAAAAGTCCTCCTTACAGACCTAAAAGCTATTGGGCCAAGAAACAATGAACTAAAACCTCCAAAACTCTGAGTCAAAAAAAATCTTTCCTCCTTTTGATTTTTTTTTTCATAGTGATGCAAAGCTGACTAACAAAGATTTGACTAAAATAGGAAAGAACAAATTAAAAGAATGTAGAAACATACCTATGGGGTATATAGATATAATTTTAGATACAAAGCTGTAAATCACTATGATTAATGTGGTCAGACAATTTTCTGGCAAGAAAGAGATTCCATGAGATATACAAAGATTATGAAATCACATGAAAATTCTAGAATAAAAATATTAATTATTGAATTAAAAATCTCATTGATGGGCTTAAGACAGATTAGTCATAGGATTAGTCATAGGGGAAGAAAGCATTAAAGCAACACAATATGAGAAGAAAATATTCAGTCTGAAGCCTGGAGAGGAAAGAGAGAATATAGTTTACAAGTTTAATATGTATGAAGCTGTAGTCTCAGAATAAGTTTATGAAAATAAGAGAAAGGGGGGCAAAGAATAGGCAGAGGCAAAATTCTCAAATATAATGTTCAATAATATTTTAAAATAGATGAAAGTTATCAAATTACAATTTATGAAGCAATATAAACTTTATCCAGAATAAAGAAAACTGTATCCAATCCTATCTAACCAAAATCCCTAAAAACCAAACATAAAGAAAACATTTTGAAATCAAACATGAAAAACTTGACTACTTTAAACAAAGCAACAAAAGGATATACAATTTTTTAAAAGAAATAATGGAAACTAGGGGATGAGGTTGTGGCTCACTGGTAGAGCACTCGCCTAGCATGAGTGAGGCGCTGGGTTCGATCCTCAGCACCACATAAAAAAAAATGAAAACAAATAAAAATAAAGGTATTGTGTCCAACTACAACTAATAAAATATTTGAAAAAAAAATAATGGAAACTAGGAGGTTATGGGGTAATATCTTCAAAGTAATGAAGAATATCAAGAAAAAATATATACCAGAAGTGAAAATTTAAATAATAAAAATCAGTTAATTCAAATGAAGCCAAGAGAAGAGAGGAAAACAAACATAGGACAGGTGAAATAAGTAAAAAAAATGTGGCCACAGCTTTTATTAACCCAAATTTATCAATAATTACACTACATATATAAATAAATACAAACATTAAAAAAATGATCAGACCTAGAAAAAAAACAACTATATGCTCTTATAGGAGACACAATGCTGATTATAAGAAACACAATTACATTAAATATAAACATATGGAAAGATTAAAAATACAAGAGAGAGAAATATAGCATGCAAACACTAATTGAAATAAGGCCACTATATATATATATTAATGCTGGCAAAGATTAGATGTTAAGACAAAACATTTTAGGAAAAAAGGACATTTCACAATGACAAAATAGTCTGTTCACCCTTTTAGAAGATAAAAACCCTAAATTTATATGTACCTAATAACATAGCCTCAAATATAATATTATAGAATCATGTACAAAAGAAACATGAAGAAATGGAGAAATACAGCGCCGGCAAGGTAGACGGAACTGTGACCACCCACAGAACAGGCCCAGCGGCCTGCTGAGGGGCAGAGCCACCCCCCACCCCCCGCGTCTGCTAGGTAGGTGGAACTGTGACCACCGACAGAAAAGGCCCAGTGGCCCGCGGAGGGGCAGAGCTGCCAACCACTCCTGCAAGGTAGGCGGGCCTGCGACCCACCGGCAGAACAGGCGCAGCGGCCTGCTGAGAGGCAGAACCGCCCCCTTCCCCCGCGCCTGCAAGGTAGACGGAACTGTGACCACCAGCAGAACAGGCCAGACCTGCAACCAACAGAACAGGCCCAGTGGCCTGAGGAAGGGTAGAGCCGCCC
>NW_026000068.1:22476486-22487711 GCF_001458135.2 Marmota marmota marmota
ATCAACAAATGGGCCAAGGACCTGAACAGACACTTCTCAGAGGAGGACATACAATCAATCAACAAGTACATGAAAAAATGCTCACCATCTCTAGCAGTCAGAGAAATGCAAATCAAAACCACCCTAAGATACCATCTCACTCCAGTAAGATTGGCAGCCATTATGAAGTCAAACAACAACAAGTGCTGGCGAGGATTTGGGGAAAAGGGTACACTTGTACATTGCTGGTGGGAGTGCAAATTTGGAGCGCCAATTTGGAAAGCAGTATGGAGATTTCTTGGAAAGCTGGGAATGAAGCCACCATTTGACCCAGCTATTCCCCTTCTCGGCCTATTCCCTAAAGACCTAAAAAGAGCATGCTACAGGGACACTGCTACATCGATGTTCATAGCAGCACGATTCACAATAGCAAGACTGTGGAACCAACCTAGATGCCCTTCAATAGATGAATGGATAAAAAAAATGTGGCATTTATACACAATGGAGTATTACTCTGCATTAAAAAATGACAAAATCATAGAATTTACAGGGAAATGGATGGCATTAGAGCAGATTATGCTAAGTGAAGCTAGCCAATCCCTAAAAAACAAATGCCAAATGTCTTCTTTGATATAAGGAGAGTAACTAAGAACAGAGTAGGGTCGAAGAGCATGAGAAGAAGATTAACATTAAACAGGGATGAGAGGTGGGAGGGAAAGGGAGAGAGAAGGGAAATTGCATGGAAATGGAAGGAGACCCTCAGGGTTATACAAAAGTACATACAAGAGGAAGTGAGGGGAAAGGGAAAAATAATACAACGTGGAGAAATGAATGACAGTAGAGGGGACAGAAAGAGAAGAGGGGAGGGGAGGGGAGGGGGATAGTAGAGGATAGGAAAGGCAGCAGAACACAACAGACACTAGTATGGCAATATGTAAATCAATGGATGTGTAACTGATGTGATTCTGCAATCTGTATATGGGGTAAAAATGGGAGCTCATAACCCACTTGAATCAAAGTGTGAAATATGATATATCAAGAACTATGTAATGTTTTGAACAACCAACAATAAAAAATTAGAAAAAAAAAAAAGAAATGGAGAAATCCACATATATGAAAGAATGGAGACCTGCAAAGAGGTTTACATGGGTCAGGCGTGGAAGTAGTATCCATTACTTCTATCCATATTCCATTAATGTTCAAATTTCTGAGCAGTAGGGGTTCTCATACTAAGTAGAGAATTAAGTCTTCAATTGGAACATTAAATAATTTAAGGAGAAATAAGACTCCAGTTCTAGAGAAAGTGGCTCACTGAAACCCAGTGAGGAAATCAGCATCCACAGCCTCTTGGCTAGGATTAAAGTTAGACTTTATATTCCATTAGAGAAAAAGACTAGGGGAAAATAGGTAGAATGGTACCAGAGCCTGAGCAGGAGTCAGGGAAGCAGACTGGCCACATATGGTGGATGTGAAGTAGGGAGCAGAAGCAAAGGCAATTGTCCCTAACACGCTAATCAGTCTCCAGGACCTTAGACAGCCATGGAAAGACTGAATCAACTCTTTTCAATCCCTATTTGTGAGTACAGAGAGACTCTATATCCCACTGAACTATGATGGACTGTGATGAGCCTGCAAAAGACATACATAATTACAGACTTTGGGTGGAAATAGGACAGACAGGTCCTGATAAAAGTAGTATGTCTTCTGAGCTAAGTGCTACCTGGAAGACTCTCTCCCCACAACTCAAATTTCTTTTCTTCCAAGGTGGTTTCATGTCTCTTATTTTCAAAAGTTTTTCTTAACCTCATCTTCCCAACTCTTCCACTGGTAGCTAGAGTCTTTTTTTCTATTTCATTCCCATTACATAAAGACTATAGAGTTCGTATCAGGGCTATGAAAAGGGGGGAAAATGAAACCAAGACAAATTCTAAGCAGAAGACTAGAGATCTCAGAGTAAAACGCAACACGATTTTCCATCTAAATAGAACAGAAAGAGCAAGTGACCACAGAGTGAGCAGGTCATGAGACACTTAACCACAGAAAGATGACAAATACCTGAGATGAACTTCAATATCTTTAAGAACTTAGAAACTAGTGGTTTATTTTGGAAGGTTTATCAGGAAAGAAAAAAAAATGTGAAAGTTGCTGGACTTAATCCAGTAAGCCTAAGAATCAAGAACTTTCACATAGTTATGAGAAATTCAGGGTTATGTGGTTAGACAAATCTTAAAATGCTATGCATCAGTCATTTGAAATCTTGGATAGACTCTTCTTGTGGGTAGAGAATGTAAGTTCAAGCTGAACTTTCTTGGGGAGAAACTGGCTGGAATTCTTTACCCTGGAGCCAAGAGAAGAACTTCAGATATGCTAGTCACTGATGTATTTGTCAAAAATATGAATCTAAGGAATTTTAGCTTGTTTTTATATGCAAAAGCCCAGACAGGATTTAACTGGAGCAAAATGCTAAGTTGAAGAGTTTGTGTTTTATAATTTCCCACCTGCTCTTGCATGTCGGTACCCTATCTTCAATGACCTTTCTCCTCTATTCTAGAGACCTTTTTATTTCAGTCCAAAGCTGAGAACCATAAAGGCCTGCATTACTTCAAAGTGTTCTATGTATCTCATTTCTCATTGCTGATCTACAGAGGAAAAAGTTACTCAGAATGGGTAAGTGATTAGCACAAGATAATAGAAATTGATAGAGCTCATCTAGGTATTTTGATTTCTTTCAGTTCTTCATGCATCCATCAATTCATTAACTCACTTAATAAATATGTACAGAGAACATGCTATACACAAATCATCTTTTATAGAGAACCTTATAACTTTTTCATATACCCTTTTTACATATCCCACCATAACTCTAAGATAGATGTCTTATTAAGCTCATTTTACAGGTGAAGCTATTAAGGTTAAAAGAAGTCAAATAATTTGTTTTAGGTCACTGGGTTTATTAAGCATAAGAGCTGAGATTTAAATCTGAGACCTCTTATGAAAAATGTAATTGAACTTCCCATTATTCAGTGCTAAGGATGCAGAGAAAAACATATTGTTCCCGTCTTCACAAGTATTATCTAGTTGAAAACCAAAACCAGATTAAATAACAATATAAAGCAATATAGGCACAATCAAAACACAGTGCTAATTAAGTCATGTAGGTAATAACCATGGATTGAGAGAGTAGAAAAATCACTGAGGAATCATGAGAAGTTATATGGAATAAGCAAACAATGAGAAGGCCTTGAAAGAGGAAGAAGATTTACGTAGGAAGGAAGAAAGACATTTACTAGCCCCGTGGATGATATGAATAATAACCAGGAGGTAGAAATAAATATACATGACATGTTTAAGAGACATTAAGTAAACAGAGTATTAATAGTTGCCATTTATTGAAAGGAAATATGACTTAGTGATTAAGATCATAGCCTCTGAAGACAGACCCTCTGGGTTTGAAATGTGATTCTGACTTTTACTAGCTTCTAACATGGTCAGCTAATTAACTTCCCTATACCTCTATTTTCTCATCTGAAAATTTATGCTAATATTACCCATTTCAGAGGGTTATACTTAGACTAGTACCCAAGGTTTCCAAGCATTATGCAAGCCAAGTTAATTAAATAAAATTCTGAAAATACACTCTATTCCAGGCATTGCATTAAGTATATTAGATCATTGCATTAAGTACATTATATTATTTCATTATCTTCATCATTCAATCAGGTATATCTTATTATCCCCATGTTACTAGTGACAGTCCTAGAACTAAAAGTTAAATTTCTTAAGATCACTCAACTGGTCTTTTGAAAAGCAAGGTTCAAATACAAATGAAAATCCTGTCCTTTTAAACCATGAACCTATACTCTCTGAGTATGGGAAGTAGTGGGAAAATAAAGTAGAAGGAGGTCAAATTATGGAGGGCCTTAACATCATCAGGCTAACACAGTTATAACATATATAACAGGGAGTGACAAGCCATGGAAGGTTTCTGGGTGGTGACGTATTTTAGAGAGATTTATCCAGCCACAGAAGTATAGGTGGAATAGAAAGCTCTAAGCCAAAGGACTATCAAGTAGACACAAACATACCCCAAATGAACTTGCAAAAAAGTAAGTCAGTTTTTTCGTACTTTGAACTTAACACTGAAAGGTTCATCCATCTCTGTGATTCCATTTAATAACAGTTTCAATACCAATAACCAAAGAGAAACTGGAGACTTCTATTAGTCGACCCCTAAATCCATTCAAATCAAACCCTGGTATAACATTCCATGGCCTAAGTGTAGGTGCAGACATTCATGTCTCTCCATAATCTCTTTGTAACTGAAAGGCATTTATCAACCTGAACTAGAATGTGAATTGTGTATATGATTCCTCTTGATTTAATAGCCCCCCTTGTCACCCAGATGCTATGACCAACTATAAAGCCATTGCTAGAGAAAGTCACATAACCGTGATTGCTAATACTATAAATTCATGATCTTCAATCAGAGCTGGGCCTGAAATGCAGACAGACAATGTCCCTAGAAAACTCTAATCAGCTAGCTCTCCCATGCCTTCCGGGGCCATTCGTTTTACCACCCCAAGCCTGCTACACCACATCCTCCTCCCTCCATCACTGTCATCTCCTGCTGCACCCATCCTTGCTGAACAGATGACCTTTTCTGTGTTTTGCTGATTAAATAAATTTAAATGCAATCATCAAGGAATTCTTCAGTTCCCCAACTGCAACCATCATTAATTTATATGTAAACACACTCATTTTAATGCCTTTCCCTCCTAGATCCAGTAAAAAGGTGTCACCCTGTGTCCAAAGTTCATCTTTTCATCTACACTTTAGATTCCCTCCCATATCTATATCACTCCACTGACCATTCTTCTCATTTCTAAATGTTTTATCTTCCCTCTCCACTGACTCTTGCCCTTTAGCATATTCCCTTACTCTTTTTTCCTTTCAAAGTCAAGCTGCTTGAATGAGATTTATATGCTTTGAGCTCCTTCATCTCTTTATTCTTTCTTTTTATCTTCCTTGTTGACAGAATTGAATTAATCATGACTCTTGAATCATAACACACTCATCATCAGTTCATGCATGGACCACTTTTAGTTTTTTAGTTAGTTGGCCAGGGACTACCAGCTATCTCTTTTTCCCAGCCCCGCCTCACTCTCCCTGACAGGTTTTTTCCTAAAGAATCTTCCCTTAATGAATCTCATGACCTGAATTCCTACCTCAAACTTAGCATCTAGTTGTTTTAATCAGCTTTTTCACTGTTATGACCAAGAGACCCATTAAAAAGAATCTAGAGGAGGAAAAGTTTATTTGGGGCTCATAGTTTCAGAGGTGTCAGTTCATGGATGGTTGACTCCCTTGCTCTGTGGCTGAGGTGAGGCAGAACATCATGGTGGAAGGGTATGGGAGAGGAAAAGAGCTCAGGATCCAATAACCAGTAAGCAGAGAGAGAAAGATTACAAAGCTCACCAAAGACAAAATATATACTGCAAAGGCACACCCCTAATGACCTGTCTCCTGCAGTCACACCCTACCTGCCTATGGTTGTCACCCAGTTAATCCATTCAATTGGATTAATGTGCTGATTATATTAAGGTTCTTAGAAGCAAATCATTTCATCTCTGATATTTCTTGCATTGTCTCACACATAAGCTATTGGGAGATACCTTGTATCTAAACCATACTATATAATAAACCCAACCAAAGACACTAAAGATGATAGAGCAAAATAATAAAAAGTAAAATAAAAAAGTGACTGAAATAGTAATGATAATGTGACACTACCACACAAGTCCTGGACAACTTAACCATGAGCTTCTTGTAAGGTAATAATAATAATAATAATAATAATAATAATAATAACAACAACAACTTCCTATTTGGTTAAGAACCTGTGGCTGGATTTCTTGGATTTGCACTTGAACATAGTACCTGAATTCCAAATCTATCTTCTCCAGTCCATAAGCTCTTCTAAATCCACATACCCATATCTACATATTTTAGAAACATCTCCATTTAGTACTTAAGATCCAACTTGCCCCAAACAGAACTCATCAATATTCTTCCAAAATACATATTTTATTCTGTATCTCAAACAATGATGAATGTCACCATTGTTTACTTTTCCTATCAAAATTCTAAACCACAAACAGAACCCCATATCCCTTACAATCCCTTTGAAACCTTTCCAAACCACATTCCCCTGTACCACTGCCTGAGGTTTATTTTGTCATGAGGTCTAGTCCTATGAAATCAATTTCATAAATATATCTCAAGTATATTCTTCCATCTCCATTCCTACTGCCACTGCTACCACCTTACCCCAGGCCTTCAGCACTCTACCCTACTACAGCCTCCTACCTTGTCTACTTGTCTTGTTTTGATCCCTCCAGCCCATTTCTTACCCACACTTCCACCAAAGTGGCTTTATTTGGCAGGAGACAAAATGTAGTCTCTCTTTCCACAACTATTTTGCATGGTAAAGGAAAACAAAATTGAGGTGGTTATTTCCTGAAAGAGAAAGAAACAAAAAAAGAAGAAAAGCACTAAATTATACATCTTAATTCACAAGATGAAGATTAGGAATATGTACAAGATAGAGAGAGGATCTATAAACTTAAAGTAATTCAGCAGAAGCAGGAATTTTGAGCCAGAAATGCCTCAGAAGTCCAACAACTTCTTTCTCTTCCCAGTTCTACCAAATCCCCAGGGAGATTGAGAGGTATGCAGTCTTCTACTCACGGTCTGAACTTCAAGCAAATTTCATTTGAATTTGAGATGTCCCTGTACCTCTCTGATTGCTGATCTACAGCCCAAATCTAATAATATTATTCTCCTACTTACCGTGTTTGATGATGTTTATAACATCATCAGGGGGCAAAAAATGTCACACATCTTAGCACAGCAGCCCTATGATCCATCTGTAGTAAACCACCCAGAGTTTATGATACAACTGTTATGGGCAGAATGTTATGTCCCATGCACTGCTCCATTCCTATCTTGAAATTTAATTCATAATGTCATGGTATTTAGAGGTGGAGTCTTTTGGAGGTAATTAGTTCATGAGGGTAGTGTTCTTATAAAAGAGATTCCAGAGAGCTATGTTGTCCCTTTCGCCATATAAGGACACTGTGAGAAGATACTATCCATAAATTTCGAATTGAATGAACCTGATGCCTTGGTTTTGACCCACCAGCCTCTAGAACTGTGAGAAATAAATTTCTGTTATTTATAAGTCTATAGTATTTATTATAGCAGCCAGATTACATTCTAGTTTGTGGTGACAGAAAAGAAAAAGATATATAAAATGTAAAAAAAGAAGTTTTCATTAGGTACTATAACAAAAAAATAAAGCAGGGTGAGAGACCTTTTGGTGGGGGTAGGTCAAGGAAGGCCTTTCTGATAAAGCCTCCTTGAGTAGAGACCCAAATGAAGTGAAGGAGCTTTTAGATCCCTATGAGATAGGAGTTCCAAGGCAGAGACAACAACAGATTAAGGCCTCTGAGCAGGAATGATGCAGGAACAACACTGAAGTCAAGCTGAAATGGAGTCAATGGAAAGAGAGGGTCCATGCAATTGTACTCTGGGTTTCTCTAAGCAGGTGTCTTTGACCTTTCAAACAAATTTGTAAAGTCAGTTAAATTAATGAAACCCCCCTTTTTCCTATAGCTCTCTTGATTTACTTTTTGCCAAGATGTGTTACTTGATTTCCTTTAGGTCTATCATGATTTTACTCATTCTCAGGCATGCAGGTAAGATATAATGTTCACATCTCAATTGAAGTTCTTATATAGTTTACTGGAGATCAGCTACTTTCAAATGGGAGAGAAAAAGAAAACCACAAAAAGTTCAACATGAATGAAATATCTGGAAAATAAAGAACTATGATTGTCTTCTGATTAGGAGATATAGAATTCAAAATAAAAATAATTGCACTAAAATAAAAACAAGATAAATTCCAATTGTCAGGACCCCATATCTAACTAACACTTAAGATAGACCAATATCAACTGAAATGGATGTCCAGTCCACCTATATGGCAAAAAGTAGGTGTATTCAAACAGCATTTAGTCTAAAGCTGAGTGCTCATTTGCTAAGCAGACAGACCATTAAAAACCTGTGGTTTGGGGTGTTTTCAACTGAACCTGATTTTTTTAGATGTATAAATTAGTTTATCTCCTTGGAAAGACATGATTTCCTGTTTTCTAGAGAAATGCATACTTCTAAAAGCTTATTTAAAAGGTTCAAAAGGCTACTTGGGCATCAAATAACTATTAAAAACAATATTTTGACTATTTAAGTGTAAACGAATCAGAAACATATGGATTAAATTTCCCTTAAATTGCACATGCAACAAACTTAAGAGTAAAAGCAGGGGTGAAACCTGTTTTGGATTTCAGTGGGCCCAAAACATTTGAAAAATCATCTGAGATGTTCAGTAAAGTCAAAAGTACAGCTAGATTCACCCATTCCTAATTCATCCCTATCCTATGCTTCTGGGCTTAATATAAAGAAGGGTATAAGTACAAAGTAGCTTAAAGGTAAAATGGTTAGATCTAAATTTAGAGGAGATTAAAAAAGAGAGAGAGAAGAAGAAATTTTTAAAAATCTTTTTTTAAACCTATGCTTGAAAAAGAAACTTTCTATTTTAAAGAAATTTTGAAATGTTATTCGGACTCTTTATATGATTTCAAGTCCAGTTCAAATTAAAGATTGAATTTGTATCATTCTAGGATGAATAATATTGTAAATTAATGTTTTTTGACTTTCTACTATGTTCCAGTCACCGTGCTTGGCACGTCATCGTCAGTTTTTTCCCCTTCCCTCTCACCAGAGGAGACAAGGCACTTGAATTTTATTTGGTTTTAATCTCCTCACCTTGAGCTGTCAGCCCATTTACAGTAATCAACCTAATAGATTAGCTAAAAAATTTGAAATTTCTTCCTCCAATTGAACTCATTAAGAATTGAAGTACTTAGCTACTAGCAGAACTACATAGAACTGGGAGACAGCATGAAAAGTAGTTAATAACACATTTTTGGATAGCAAGTTATTCCATTTGTTTGTATGACTTCTGTATTTTTTGTGTATAACAGGGGCAAAAACATTTAACGTTATAAGATCATTGTGAATATAAACTGGGGAGTCACATGTAATGTGCTTGAGAGTAAGAAGTGGGTGTACTTTTATATTTTCAGTACTTCTTTACTCCAGCCGTCACTCAGAGCCAGACTGTGTCACTGCCTATAACTATTCCCAGTGCATGCTGCTCTCATCTCTCTCTAGACCCTCTGTGTTGAACTCTCCACTAGGCACAGAGTAGACAACGAATGGTCTCCGTACATTCTGAAGAGGCGCTTAGAAGCACTTCCATCAAAAGTTCAACTTTACACCTCAAAGTGTGTACCCTGTGGGATGCTGCACCAGCTTCTTGGAGACTGAGGTTATTCCAGCATGTCAAGTCAGAATTTACCTGTGCCAAATAGTAACAGGGATGGGACCTTCCATGACCCATCTCTTGATAACTATGGTATAGAAACTTCCCTTTTCCAGTCAAAATCTGAGTGGCATCTCCTACCATTTATTTAGGGGATTTCTGGCCTCCAAGAAGTCATCGCTCTTTCTCAGATGTACTGCAGCTTCTTCACTCTGCTCATCTACTCTGCCATGGCTGGAGAAGCTAGCATAGACCAATGGGCAAATAGATTCATAGCAATGCCAATGCTCACATCCATTATATCTGAAAAAAGAAAGAGGACATTGACATCCCCCTCCCTATCAACTGCTCCTGCTTTCTTATCTGGGGTTCATGCCTCTGCCTCCCTGCTGTGGTTTGGATATGAGGTGTCCCCCAAAAGCTCACGTGTGAGACAATGCAAAAAGGTTTAGAGGAGAAATGATTGGGTTATAGTTCTAACCTAATCAGGAAATTAATCACTGATGGAATTAATGGAGTGGTAACTGGAGGCAGGTGGGGTGTGGCTAAGGAAGTGGTTCATTGGGGATGTGGCTATGGGATATATATTTTGTATCTGGAGAGTGGAGTCTCTCTTCTCCTCTTCTCTTCTCTTCTTTCTTTCTTTCTCTCTCCCCCCCTTCCTCTTCCCTGTTCTCCTCTCCTTTGCCTTTCCTGTTCCTCCAATAAAGTCTTATTTTAAGTAGTCTTGGAAGGGGAAAAAAAGAACATGTAAGGCAAGTGATTGCAAAGTGTTCTGACTGGTGAGGAAGTGCAGTGCCCACAACTCAGCCCACTCAATCACCCCTCCCTTCTTCTCATTCCCTAACAGCCTGCGAAAGGCACCAAAGAAATTCCAATGGGTTTCTAGAAAAATTCAAAATCATTCCCAGTTCTCTGCTTCTTGGGTTAAAGTGACTGGTGGAGAACTAGGATGACTTCCAAGGGTACTGATCTTTGCACTATTTCAAACTGCCTTATTATCCCCTATTTAAGTACCTGAGGGGAGGGAGGCATCCGAATTGTTGAGACACCCGTCCAAAAATGACCCTTAGACAAGTCATGTATAACTGACAAGAGAAAACTCATTTTGCACTTTAACATTATCAAGCAGTATTGGAGACTTTAGAGGCCCCATGACTGTCATTGATATTTTCGACATCAAGTCCCAGAGGGTTTTAAGGTAAGCATAGAAGTGAGATAGAATGTTAAAGAAGGGAGGGAATTTAAAGAACTGAGAGGTGGGCTCTTTTTGAGAGAACACTGCAATAGGTTTCATTGATTTGTAGGCTGAGAAAACGAAATCAGTTCAAGCTAAACTTCTTAATATGTCCAATACTAATTAAGACCTGCTTAAAATAATACATTCAAGGTAGAAACCTAAAAACCACCAGCTTTTTAGATTATTTTTTATAATGAAAATAACAAAGAAATGAGGTGATACTAAAACAGTGTTATCTCAGACTAGAGAGGCAAAGACTTAGAGAAGATATAGCTGAATCTCATGACATCAGAAAAGATATTGACAGGGCTGGGGATATAGCCCAGTTGGTAGAGTGCTTGCCTCACATTCACAAGGCCCTGGATTCGATCCCCAGCACCACACACCCAAAAAAAGATATTGAAAAAGGAAGACCAGCACAACTTCTCCCCTGGTTGTAGTTTCACTGAAATATTTTGAGAAGATGCCCAAGATTTTTTTTCTTTTGTATGTGTGTGTGTAGTAATTTCTTCTCATTTTTTCATTTTGATATATATGTCTCTGTTTCATACTTATGGAACAAAA
>NW_026000068.1:22487830-22518020 GCF_001458135.2 Marmota marmota marmota
CCCCCCCCCCTCTCTCTCTCTCTCTCTCTCTCTCTCTCTCTACTGATCATCATGTGAGCTGCTTCCCCCCACCACTCTCTTCCACCATGATGTTGTGCCTCATCTCGAGCCTTACCTCCTGAGGAATGAAGCCAGCTGTCTATAGCCTGAGACCTCTGAAACTGTGAGTCCTCAAATAAACTTCTCCTCCTCTATAATTGTTCTAGTCAGGTCCTTTATTCACAGCAGCGAAAATGTTGACTAAAACACTCCCCATGACCGCCAACCTTTTCTCAAGGAGGAAATGAGGTGGCTGGCAAGAGTTCTCAGCACCATACAATTACATACAGAAAAGCAATCACAGAACATTTCACTTTGACTGCTCCCGGCCTCCCTAAACACTAGCCAGTATGCCCTTTCTCTTGGGGAAAGGCCTGAATCCCCAGCACCACAGCCCATGAGGCTTTCACAAAGCTCCTGCACAGCTTTTAAACTTCTGAGTTGTATCTTAGCTTGTCAGATTTGCTGGTTAGTCAACTTTCCATTGCCTGTCAGCAGTGAAAACCTGACCAGAAGAGGTGACCAGCAGGGATCTGTGAGTCACTTACTTCCATGAGGTTTTAATGAGCCACATTAACTTAAGCACTCTGACAAATCCACACATAAGATAATTGGCTATAAATCCCTAGTGAGAGGCTGCACGTGGAGTAAAGGTGTTGCATGTTGTGTATGCACCACAGGTGAGAATTTTAAGAGGCAACTTAATGGTTTGAGAGCCATCTAATTATCATTAGGTAGCTCTTTGGTTGGGTTGCTCTTTGTTTTAAGTTTGTAGGACTAGGAACTAGCTTCAAATCATAGCTTAAGAAGGTGAAAATGATTGATACTTAACAGAGGGCCCACTCTCCAGCCATGTGCTCTTTGGGAAATAATGGAACACTATGCCCTTCCTGCAGCTTCAGTGGCATTCGATGTTAGTTCATCTGTCAAAGGCAGAGTTAAAGTTACCGGTGCTGCTAAAGCTTCCACATCCCATTATCCACAGTGTTATCACTCAGGCCAATCTGGGACATGGCTGCAAGGCTCTGGGGTCCCATGAGAGGAGAAAAATCATTCCTCAAGCTTCCAGGAACTGAGAAAGACAAAAAGTAGTACCAAAGTGACCTCAGGCACCTTGCAGGTATCAGTACCAGAGGTACATTGGTCAGACTGAACACTACAAAAGGGAATTTGAACAGAAATGTACGCTGGGTGTCCTAATATGATCCAAGAAACTCTGTCCATAACTGAGAGATCAGAGGTGGAAAATCCTGTTTGTAGACAAAGGATTTTAGCCCTCAGGGAGACAAAGGAGAGATCAGAACCTTGTAATAACCCAAGTTCAGGAAGGAGGCTAGTTCTCTAGGATACCTGACCGAAATACTAGAAATAGTAACCATGCAGGCTGCTGCATATGAAACAAAGGCCCCTCAAGAATTATTGTTTTCAATATTCCCCTCTTGTCAATAGCTGCAACATCCCACCCAGTTCTGAAGTCAGAAACACAGGAACTGAAGCCAGACTTAAACAGGCAGTCAGTATACATAGATAAATCGAGCCAATTTAATTCTGGGAAGTTGGAGACTACCCCCTGAGTGATTGAAATGCCTTCCGAATTCTTCCTCTACTCTTATCAAGATAATCTGCCCTGCTCCAACCTGTTGCTAACTTAATCTGTCCCAAGAATCCTCCCTCCCTACAGGGAGGGAGTTATAAAAGTTGTTAATTAAAGAGTCCTGGGCTGTTCCATCTGGCCCTTTCCCCTGTCCATCGGCTTTTCACTTTTTGGCCATCCCACCATAGCATCTCCTGAGCCTGGTCAGTACCATATGCAGGAAGGAGAGAGATAAGGAGAAGAGAGCAGGAGGGGAAAAAAAAAAAAAAAAAAAAAAGCCTAGGACATATAAAAAAGGAAAAACACCCTCAGTTCTTGGGATAGCAGGATACCAGCTATGGCTCCCTTCTCCCTCCAAGAGAAGTCTGTTATCCCTTTTTATTTTTAAATATATTTATTTTTTAAGTTTTAGGTGGACACAATATCTTTACATTTACGTGGTGCTGAGGATCGAACCCAGTGCCATGTGCATGCAAGGCGAGTGCTCTACCACTGAGCCACAACCCCAGCCCATGTTATCCCTTTTTAAATAAGCCCTGTTTTATATGCTTGCCTCAGCATGCTTCTCTAATGTTATACTTCAACATGTGAGGAAGCAGGACTCATCACCGATAATCAGCGATATCAGAACCATACATGAATGATATTTTCGTCTCTGATACGCCCCATATACGCTTTTGCTCCACATTCTTTGATGTCCCTTAAATTTCTCACTTCTCATCATCCCACTATTAATACCTTGGTCCGACATCATCATCTTTTACCTGAATTTCAACAGCAGCCTCCTGACTACTCTTTCTGCCTTCCTACCAACCCCCGTTTCTGACCAATACATTTCTTATAGTCTGTACCCTTTTCCTACCTAATTACTTATAGCTCCCTAAAAATGTCAAGCTCCCTCTTTCTCCTGGGGTTTACATACCTTTACTTCCTAAGTCTCACTCCTTCACTTGCTCCAAGTGGGTGCTTTTAGGCTTGAAACCCCACCCTGTGTTACCGTTTCACCCTGGGATAAGGGCCTGAGCACCATATTCCAGCTGCCTCTTGTCTTTCTGATCAACATATTATTCCCACCTCCTGGCACACTGCCTGGACCACAGTAGGTAATCAGTGACTATCAGTGGATGGGATATTGTGACTTGCAGAATATTCTCCTGACATATATCAAATTCTGGATATAGACAATAGCAGAAAAATACATATGTATTTATGGATCACAATGAATTTGAGGAGTTTTAACTGGACTGTGCCTCCAGATTCTGAATGTGAGGAGTATGACTGTACTTCATGCTATGATCTGAATGTATGTGCTCCCATTCATATGTTAAAATCCACCCCCATGTAATGGTATTAGGAAGTAAGACCTAATCTCTTATGAAAGGGATTAGTGACTATTTTAGTCAGTTTTTCACTGCTGTGACCAAAAGGCCCCACAAGAACAATTTTAGAGGAAGAAAAGGTTTTTTGGCTCTGTTTCTGAGGTCTCAGTCCATAAATGGCCAACTCCATTGCTCTGGGCCCCAGGTGAGGAAGAACATGGAGGAAGGGGGTAACAGAAGAAAGCAGCTCAGCACACAGCACCAAGAAATAGAGAGAAAGAGCTAAATTTGGGGGCAAAATATGAACCCCAAAGGCATGCCCCCAGTGACCTACCTCCTCCAGTCACACATACAGTTAACACCAGGTGAATCCATTGAAGTAGATTTATGCACTGTTTTGGTTAAGACTCCTGGCCTAATCATTTCTCCTCTAAACTTTCCTACAGCATCTCACACATGCGCTTTTGGGAGACACCTCGTATATAATCCATAACATGCCCTTATAGATGAGGTCCCAGAGAGCTAGCTAGTCCTTGTCACCATGTGAGGACACAGTGAGAAGGTACTATCCCATGAACCAGGAAGTGAGCCCTCTCCAGACACCATATCTACCAGCATCTTTATCATGGACTTTCAGGCTTCCAGAACTGTGAGAAATAAGTTTCTGTCATTTAAAGGTAAAATCAGCTCATAGTATTCTGTTGTAATAGCCCAACAAACTCTGATACCCAAGGAAGAGACTACTCTTCTATCAGTTTTGGCTCTTCTATCAGATCTACCATGGATGGCTATTCCAGTGACCTAGCAGTGTATCATTAAAGGTGACCAACAGAAAACAAACAATGTAAAGCAATGTAAAAACCAAACACCAGGGAGAGGTAACAATACCTCCTCATCCAAACAGCTCTCCTTATTTAATGATGGTAGTAGCAGGAAATAGTAATGGTATTTGAAACTGAATATAACATAAAATCTAGTCTGATAATTTGTTTAGAGATTTACATTTTCAAGGAAAATCCTCCAGTCACCCATTATAACACTGAATCTAGACCAATATTTGCTCCTGCTTTCTACGCCCAAGCATAACTACCCACTATAAATCAAGGCTAAACTAAGTTCAAGTAAAATCAAGATCTTATCTTGAATAAGTATGAAGGATTTAGTTTGCTAGAATGAAAGCAATCCTCTTTTGCATACCTTTTATTTTTTTATTTGTTCTAATTAGTTATACATGACAGCAGAATGCATTTTGATTCATTGTACACAAATGGAGCACAATGTTTCATTTCTCTAGTTGTACAAGATGTAGAGTCGCACCATATGTGCAGTCATAGATGTACCTGGGGTAATGATATTTATTTCATTCCACCATCTTTCCTACCCCCTGCCCCTCCCATTCTCTGCCTCACCTTTGCCCAAAGTTCCTCCATCCACACATACCCCCATTATGGATCAGCATCCACTTATCAGAGAGAACATTTGGCCTTTGGTTTTTGGGGATTGGCTTACTTCACTTACCATGACATTCTGCAACTCCATCCATTTACCTGCAAATGCCATAATTTTATTGTCTTTTAATGCTGAGTAATATTCCATTGTATATATGTTTGCATACTTTTTATATAGAGAGCTAACCAAGTAGAAATAAAACAAGCTAAAATAAAACAGTAATTTTACATGGTAATGTGAGAACAAAGCAAGGATTCTTAATGCATAGAAGTTTTGCATTTAAGATTGGTCAGAAAGTAAGTTTTCTTAATTCTGTTCACATCAATTGGCTAATTAAAACATTTTATTTTAATATACAAGATACTCTCGTGTTGAGATTTGCCCATACCTGCTAGTCATGGTCAAAGTATCACATGAAGAGTAGGATACCACCCTGTATGATTATAGAGGTTATGCCCACCTAGAAAAGTGACTAGGGACTGAGAGTCAACACCCTGCTCAAAAAACTTTGGATTCTGGCATCAAGCCATGGACAAGGCACTTTCCTCAAATCTATACAGAGGTACTATATAGACTGTATATATAGGAAAGTCCTGTTTGGAAAGGTTAAAACTCAGACACTGTCATACCTCTCAAGTAACTTTAGAAGATCAGTCTTCTGAATTATGTGTTCCAGAAATCCCACAAGTTGAGTTATATGATTGAAGATGCAATCCAAGAATATATCATTCTGCTCTCTATTCGTCATGACTTTGAGCCTGAACTATTAAATGAATCTACTCAACACCTGACCATCAGAACTTTTGCTAACAAGGGAAACTGTCAAACTTTATACCATACTGTACAAACGAAAAAGTCTATACAAGTCTACTTGAGGCTAGAGAATAAGCAAAATCCATCTTTCTGTTTATATTCCAGACATACTTGGCTCCAAGCTCTTTGAGCACACTTGCATCTTCAATCATATAACTCAACTTTTAGGGACAGCGCTAACCTAGGACACAGTCCCATAAATATCAGTAGTCTGACTGACTCCTGAATATGGTTTCAATCTCATGCCTCAATCTTTTTATACTTACTCCTCTTTGAGGCTGGCCACCCTTTCTTCTAGTGTTGAATGCAATCCCAGACCCAACATACAGCCCAATATAAGGCAAGGTCTGATGTAGTCCAAAAGATGAGGACAACATGGTAACTTCTATGGGCTTCAAAATGCTAAACTTCCCCATTCTGAAGTTTACGTCTTTACATCCTAATAACGATCTCTGAAGCACAAAAGTTTTTAGTTTTCATGATATCCAATTTACCTACTTTTTCTTTCATTACTCCCATATCTAAGCATCCATTTTTAAGTCCAAAGTCATGACGAATGACACTATATTTTTTAAATAATTTCATTGTTTTAACTTTTATTATTAGATTGTTTAATTATTCTAGATTAATTTTGCACATCATGGGAAGAAGAGAGGCAAATTCATTCTTTCATACATGGAAATTGTCTTAACACCTCTGTTGAAAAGAATATTCCTTCTCCATTGAATGGACTTGGTATTCTCGTCAAAAGTCATCTGACTAGAAATGTATGGATTTACATATCTCAACTCTATTCCCTTGGTATATGTGCCATTCTTTATACCCTTGATGATTTTTTGATATCCCTAAATTATGAAATACTGAAGGTCATCATGCTTATTTTCTATTGCTAGTATCTGTAAAAAAAAAAAAAAAGTTACTATGAATTTGGTGGCTTGGCTTTATTATATTATAGTTTGGGAGGTCAGAGGCCCAGAATAGTTTTCACTGAGGTAAAAATCAATATTTCAGCAGAGATGAATCCTTCTGGCAGATAGTGTGAAGAAGAATCCATTCCCTTACCTTCTCCTGATTCTAGACCAACCACATTCCTTGGCTCATGGCCTCCATCCATCTTTAAAGCCATCAATGATAGATTGAGTCCTTTTCATATTGAATCACTCTGACTTTTTCTCCATCATCACATCTCCTTCTCTGTGACTCTTCATCTGTTTCCTTCTTCTTGTGGCTATTAATACATGGCATTTACCCAGTAATCCAGAAAAATCTCCCTATTTTGAAATCAGCAAATTAGCAAATTTGATTCCATCTAATCTTAATTCCCTTTGACATGTAACATAACACATTCATAGATTTCTGGAACGAGGGCATGGCCATCTCTGGGGATCCATTCTATACTTCTATAGCTTCTCTAGCTCTAGACTTATAATCATTTGATATGATACATTTCCCGATGTTGAAAGCCTACACAATTTAAAACTGGGTCTGATTTATTCTCTATAGTGTCTCTTAAAGTTGGGATATGAGATGTCCCACAAAATCCTATATGTCGATGCATAACTGTTCAGAGATAGGTTAAAAGATTAGATTAGGAGAGCTGTGACCATTTGATGGATTAATAATTTGAACAGAGAGTGGTAACCGTAGATAGGTAGAGCATGACTGGTGAAAGTTAGGTTACTGGGGGCATGGTTTTGGGATCTTTTTTTTATCCCTGGCTCCTTATGCATCCTAACCCCATCTGCTTCCCAGACACCAGGAGCCAAGGAGCTCTCCACTGCAATGCCCTTCTGCCATGCATGCCTCACCTTGGGCCCAGAGCAATGGAATTCACCAGCTATGGACTACATCTCTGAAACCATGAGCTCAGATGAATTTTTCCTCCTCCCAGTTGTTGTGGTCAAGAATTTTGTTCACAGTGATGCAAAGTTGACTAATACATGTACCTACCACCCCTCAACAGTGCCTAGAAGATAGCATATACTTCATGGATACTGTTGAAAGATTCGTGTATTGACTTCCTCAAGGCCCAGATAGTTGAGGCAAGTATTTTCAACCTAGATTCCACAGAGCCCCAAGATTCTATTGTTGTGACTTAGGACCCACTTGAAGGGAGGAGGGGAAACTGCTAAGGAAAAAAATGAGTTGGGAACCCAATCCAAACCTAGTTTTAAGCATAGCAGTTTGCCTATATCTATTTCCTACTGAGATTCTGTGTAAAATTTTATTTATAAGAAGAGATTATAGTACTAAATGAAATTTGGAAAACACTGGGATTAGGTCATTGACAATATAGCACATTTTCAAAATGTCTGCTTTGTGAAGATGTTGATTTTATAAGATAAATTGAACCAGCTGTCTAGGTAAGTTACTCTTATAATGGAAAAAATGTGTTTCACATGGTGCCCAAATGAAATTAGGTTGAGTAGACTTGGAGCATGAGATAGTCTCTTTACAACTCAGCATTCTAAATATAGTTTCTTGTTCAATTCTACAAATATTTTCTTTCAATGAAGCAATTCCTGTATTCCTGTATGTTTCCTAAAACTCCTTGCAAATTCCATTGGAAGTAAAGAACTCTCTTTTCCAAACTAGTAATAAAAGAAAATCATAAGTGAGCTCTATTAAATGCTTACTCAGTGCCAGGCACTGTGCTAAGCAATTTACATACATTATCCTTTATGTGTATGCAGTCCTTGCCAAAATCCTGCAAAATTCGTAGCATCTCGACTTAACTGGTAAGAAGACTGGACTAATAAACATTCAATAACTGGCTAAAGTCACAAAGTTCGTTAAGAGATCTTCTACTATTTCCCCCATATAATGATCTCAAAGACACTTCTAAGAATAGGGAAATATTTGTCTTGCTATCCTAAAATGATCCTTTCATTTGTATAATGTCCAGTGGTATTTGCAGAGATTCCAGATTGTCAATTATATTTAAGTGAAAAGTAAACTATATGGAATAGTTAATCATACAAGGTCACACTTTCATTAAGATATAAAATTTCTGCTAGGCCTGGTGGCTCATGCTTGTAATCACAGTGACGTTGGAGGCTAAGGCAGGAGGATCATAAATTCAAGACAAGCCTGGGAAACTTAGAAAAACCATGTCTCAAAAATGAAAATAGGGCTGAGGATGTAGATCAGTGGTAGAGTGCCCCTGGGTTCAATTCCCAGTATTGAAAGAAAAAAAAAAGATATAAGATTCTTATTGACTTTGCAATAGCCAGGAAATGGTTGAAATCTCCTCAAAAGATCCGATATCCTGCCTAACTAAGATATAGTAAGCAGCTGGCCAGAAGCAGTTTAGCAAAGGTTAAGAGCCTACTTCAAGGCAATCAAACTTGGGCACAAATTTGAACCTTTGCTATGTGATGTTAGGAAGATTCTTAACTAAGCCAAGTTTAAGAGGGAGCTAATACAGGCATTTAGAAAATTAAGCAAAATGACAACAATTGGAAATGTTTGAAATAATTCCTTTCATACAGTAAATTCTCAATAAATGTTGGCAAATACAAATGTTTGGAGTGCTTTCAGATATGAAACTTAAACAGCAGTTCTCTTTGTACAATACCAGTAATAATTAGTAGTAATAATAATAAATAGAATAATAATTATTATTCTTCCTTTTTTCCTGATCACCTTTTTCCCTTTACTTGAATGATCACCTCACTGTCAAATCTGCTAATATGCTTCATCTTATAAAGCAACTCTTCTGTGCACATTTCCTCTAGCTATCATCCAACATTTATGCTCTCTATTGACACAAAAATCTTCAAAATTCTATATATACTGAGTATCCCCCACTTATCCTCTATTCTCTCTTCAAATGACCCAAGGTTGCCTTCCCTACACCTCTTTGAAAACTGTTATTGTCAGGACCACACCTTGCCAAATCCAATCCTCATCTTACTTGTCATGTCAGCAGCAGTTGACAATGGATTGCCCTTCCCTGTCTAAATCATTTTCTTCACTCTGGCGTCATGATAAATAAATATTTATTCTTTTTGCCTTGTTCCTGAATCACAGTTCCTGAAACCCATGTAATTTCCTGAGTAACAGGATGATGGGAGCATCTTTTGTTCTAATACTTTTTCTTTCTTCCAATTCCAGACACAGAGCACCAAGAGGCCTTGGAATTTCCTGAGTGACCCAAGCAAAAATTTTCATTCTAATATGGTGACTCTTGGTAGGCCTCTAGATAGCCTCAGGATGAGTGTTAGTTACCGGAAAGACCAAGGCACTATTGGTGGGTTTTAACTTTCAGTCCCACCTTTGACCTCCAAGGAAGGGAGAGGTTTTGAAAATTGAGTCAATCACCAATAATTAATAGGGATTTGATCAATTATGCCCATGTGATTTAAGAGTTTGAGTGTTGGTGAATACATGGAAGTACTGGGAGGGTGACGTGCCAGGAAGGGCATGGAAGCTATGAGCCAACCCCCATGTATTGCACTATGTATTTCTTCTCTCTGGCAGTTCCTGAGTTATATCCTTATAGTAAACCAGTAAACATAAGCAAAGGATATCCCTGAATTATGTAAGCCATTTTAGCAAATTATCAAATCTGAGGATGGTATCTTTGAAATCCCAATTTATAGCTAGTCAGTCAAAAATAGAGCAGGCCTGCAACTTGACTGGCATCTGAAGTGCGTAGGATCCTGCTATCATTTGGAACTTAGTAGTTGACATATGGGGTCTTCACTTACTCAGGTAGTTAGTATCAGAATAGAAATAAATTTTTGGATTCCCAGTTGGTGTACAGAGAGTTGGTGAATTGTTTGGTGTGAGAATGAACACCCACATATTTCTTGTCAGAAGTGGTGTGTGTAAAAACAACTAAGTGCAAACATGATGGCACTCTGTCTCTTCTCTCAGTGCTCTCTGAGTGATCCTTTTCAACTTCTCTTAGTGGTCGCTATTTATCTTTCAGAACCCTTTCACTAGAATGCCCCAGACTACAGGTCTCTCCATCCTTCAGCAGCACTCGCTCTGTGATCTCATCCAGTTCCAAGCTTCAGATAACACAACCTACTACAGCTTTTAAGTGTATATCTCCAACCCCACCTTTGGATTCCATATTTATCTATTAGACATCTCAAAAATAACACTTCTAAAACTTAACTCCTGTTTTCTTATTTCTACTTCCACCTCCACATTCACCATTCCTTGTCTCTACAAATGGCAACTCAATGACTCAGGTGGAAACTTCTTTGACACTCTCCCTGACCACTCCTGCCACATGCAAGCCATAAGTATGTCTTATCAGATCACCTTGAAACTGGCTTTGGTCTAGTAATTTATCCTATATCTAGCAAGCAGCCAGACAATTCCTTATTTTAAAAAGTTACATCAGATAGTGTCATGCTTCTGCTTAGAAATCCTGTAACAGCTTCCCATTGCATTCAGAATAAAATCCTGTTTCCTTAGGTCACTCCACCCTAGCTACACAGAGCACTCAAGTGTCTCTTAAGTATACCCAAGACTTTGTATTATTTGTGCCTGTGCTTGAAACATTCTCTATTGCTATGTAGCTTACTCCCTCATTTTACTCAGTTGTCTACTCAAATGTCACTTTATTAGAAAAACTGTGAGTCATCCTGTCTCCTTAGTCACTCTGTATTCCTTGTGCTGTCTCATTTTCTTCATGTCATCGTTACCTGGAATATTAGGGTTGGTTTTTTTTCATTATGCTTTCCTCATTGTAATATGTTTCGCTAGAGCATGGCTTTTGTCTTTTTTTATCATTTATTGTTATAGCCTAAAGACACAGAACTATACATGTATCAATAGAAGCATTCAGAAACATTTGTTAAATTAATAAATCATTTCTTAAGCCCCTGCAATATAATCATGTCCTGGTCAAAGCTAACAACCATACAAGGTTAAGTGCTTGGATGTTGGTTTTTAGATGGTGTCAGTCTGATGCTCTTTTACTAGTTCTAGCGTTAGACAAGTTACTTAATTTCAATTTTCTCATCTGTATAAAAAAGAAATAATATGCTTTTCTTAGAATTGTTGTGAAGACTAAAAGGGACAAAATATGAAGAACTTTGTATAATATATAAAATTTGCTTAGTATTCTACAGATAAGAAAAGGAGGAAAAGGTTAAAAAATCAAAATTAGAATATAAGTTATAAAACTAGGAGGAGACTGGGGCCCAGGTGTGGAATACAGAGTTCTAACGCTGAAAGATTTTCTTATTTGTGTTTATTATTGAAACTGAATCAAGAAAAGCAGCTTTTTATACCATTTGTTCCTATATCTGATAAGAAACATGAAATTTTTGTTTCCAAGTTTTATGAATCTGTTGAGGTGTCCTGTTTCTAGAAAGGAAATTATCATTTCTTAATTTTAATTTAATAATTGTTATACATTCTTAATATTTATTTTAACTATTCACACAACAAACATATGACTAAGAACTTGAAGTCTGCTTAAGAATAAAAACAGTGTGCTTTGACAACAAATATATTAGAAGAGCTGAATGCTGAAGAAATTCAGGGGAGAGTGTCACCCCTTTATCTCCTTGAAGGTGGGAACACTCTCTACCCTGTATGGCAGTTTCTTTTTAAAGTCCTTGCATGTAAACACCAGTACACGAGAATGACTAACGGACTCACTTTCCTCCTATTGCTTGAGTTCCTAGCTCCAATTTCTCAAAACAAAAATGCATAGAAAATCTCTGGAAAGTAAACCAGAGAACTTACTATTCCTCTCATCTGGTTTTCACACTCTTAACTGGTGCCTCTGGGTACACCGTGAAAAGAGCTTTAATTAAGAGCAAATACACTTGGGTTTTACTTATCTTGGGCCCAATACCATACTAAAGAGTTCATGAAGGGGGAACAAAAAAAGATATTTTTTTCCAAAGCTTTTTGACTACTTTTGTGGTAGAAAAAAAAAAAAAAGCCACACATACTGTTTAAGATTATTTACAACCCCCAGAGAAAACTAACACCCAGCATTAGTGTTCATGGATTCTGTCATGTGTTAAAAGAAACACACTTATAGTGGGCCTGTGACTACAGGATTTTGAGGTTGAATTTCAGGGTTTATTGGGTAAGGGAGTGATTCATTGAGATGTTGATATTTTAGCATTTTCTATTCAACATGGGAATTCAGGGATTATCCTAGGAGAAATGAAGGGGAAAGTTATATGTCTCAACTTTTATTTTTAATGAGGGTAAATTTGCAGGGATGTCAAGAATTGGATGGTCCACTTGCCAAATCTCTGTTTTACATATGCACTTTATTTCTCCATCTTATTCTGCTCATAAAGGTGTTGCCAAGAGTCATTCCTGCCATGGTGTTTAGTGCCAGCACTGTCCAAATAAGAAGCTGTTCACTGTTAGAAAGAGCTGGCTGCCGAGGCACAGATGCTACATTTGTGTTGGAAACATTCCTGTTTGGAAGCCTCTGTGCTTCACATGAATAAAACTGTATGTATGATATTTACCACTCCTTAATCCAGAGACCCCCCTCCTCCTTCTATTTATGGTAACTGCAATGTGTTGTCTTAAACTACATCTGGACTGCAAATATAAAAAACGGAGCAGTTGAAAGTAGGGTTGTGATAATAAGACAAAGTGTTTGCCTTTACTGCTTTCACTCAAAGGTCTGGCATGACTGCGTATCATTCTGTCTCTCAAAGAGAAACCCCTGGGCAAACCTCTTTAAGATGTGGCATCCACCCTGGAAAATTAGGAATTATAATATCTTCCACAAACAATGGATATCAAGATGTAAAGCTGTAACCTTCATGTACCATTTAGCACACACAGAACAGGGAACATAAATACACAGAAAATGTGAATGGAAGGGAAGGAGATTACAGAAGTTTATAAACAAATATTCCTACTTTCTTCTCTGGTCTTCAATTCTTAATGTGTGTTCCCCTGGCCAAATGAATTTCTCATTTTCTATCTCTTTAAATTGGACTGTTATATTACTTCTCTCATATATGTGTGACAATTAAATATGATAATGCATCTAAAGCGCTCACCACAATGTCTGACACATTGTAAATCCTTATGCATTTCATCATCATTTTCAATTTATCACTTTCTGCATACTTGTAAAAATAACCTAGTTTAGCATATTTCAAAAAATCATCTGTGAAATAAAGCTTATTTATTTTCCCATAAGAATGGAGATTGACCTAGGATCCTCTGCACACAGGCAGAGAATTACAGAGCCCTAAAGCAGATAAGATAAATCCCTGAACTGATTAGATCATGTTAGGATCTCCCAATCTGAACACATCACTCAATCCTGGCAGGGATGTACAAAGTGCTCCCGATTCAGATCCTATTGAGAATCTGTAGGCTCTCTGGGGTTTGTGACTTATGCCCCTGGAACACACTAGATATGCAAAGGAGATATAGCTGTTGTTTTGCCCTGCTTGGACTCTACTCCAACAAGGCCAGTTTCTAAAACAGTTTCTTTGGCTTTGATTACGTTTCTTTGTTTTCCTTTGACGTTTGCTCAAAAGTTCTCTGGAACCCAGTTTTCATGAATTCACTCCTGCGAGAGCTAAGCTTTTGATCTCTAGTTTTTCTGGAATCCAGAGTCATTCTATCTTGTAGATATTGTTTTCCTATTTAATCTTAAATTTTAAAGAAATATAGATATATACATACAAAAAAAGAAACTCCATCATTAATGCAAGTACATAGAAAACATACCCAGCAAAGAAATTTAATGCATGCAGTCAAAGCAAGAAGAGAAAACACAAAGATGCAGTTAGAATCACAAAACTTTCTGCACCAAAAGAACTTATTTGCTCCTGTGGTCTGTGATGGATATAGCATTCTGAAAATCAAAAACTCTACTTTGTGAAAAATTGATACACAAAAATCAATCAGAGACATTTAAGTTATAAGGCACTTTATCCACTTATTCATTTTTCAACACATATAAAAAGAATAATGAATAATGGCTAATTTATTAAACATTTTCTATGTCAGACACTATTTGTTATGATTTGGATATTAGGTGTTCCTCAAAAGCTCCTGTGTTAATGCAGAAAGTGAAATAATATAGATTTTGAGAATCATAACCTAGTCAGTGAATTCATCCACTTGATAGATGAATAGTTTGAATGGAGTAATTGGGTGGTTACTGTTGGCAGGTAGAATGTGACTAGACAAGGTGGGTACCAGAGGCATGACTTGAGGATTATTTATTTTGTCCCTGACTCCTTGTGCTCTCTCCCTCTGCTTTCCAGCTTCCATGACCTGAGAAGCCTCCTTCTACAACACCCTTCCACCATGATGTTCTACCTCACCTCTGTCCAAGAGCAATGGAACCAACCAACCATGAACCAAACCTCTAAAACCCTGAGACAAAGTAAATTTTTTTTCTTTTTAGGTATTTTTGTCACAGTGGCAAAAAGCTGACTAACACACTGTTCTAAGCACTGAAAAAATGATCGATCATCATAATAGAAAAATAATACTCTAAGGTATCAAGAAGACCAGGTGAAGACATCTGAAGAAGATGACTACAAGCCACAGAGAGAGGATCTCAAAAGAAACCTAACCTGCTGCTAAAACCTCGACCTCAAACTTCTAGCCTCTAAATCTCTATCATCTAAGCTTTCCAGTCTGTGGTACTTTGTTATAGCAGATCTAGCAAACTAATAAGATGGTCAATAAAGGTCTCTCTCTCTCAATGAGGATATTTACTATAGGATTCCCAGAGTAAAAAGAGTAGAAGAGTGTTTCAGACTAAAAAAAAAAAGAAAAAGAAAAAGGCAAGAGAGGCCTTAGAGTGAGAATCAAAGGACAGTTGTGCTTTTTTGGTTTTAAGAATTATCATAACCCCTTCATTAGGTGCTTACTCACAAGATGCTTTATAAGTTGTGAATAATTTTACAGCATTATTCTCAATCTTTACAACAACCACATGAGGAGGGTAGTAATAACTTCATATTACAGATGGCAACTAAGTCACCTGAGATATTAAGTGACCAGACCAAGTTCACATAGTAACAAGAGCCAGAACTTGCTCTCAAACCAATATTATATATATATATATATATACACACACACTTACACATATATNATATATATATATATACACACACACACACACACACACACACACACACACACATACACCAGGGATAAAAATCAGAGGCACTCGACCAATGAGCCACATCCCCAGCCCTATTTTGTATTTTGTTTAGAAACAGGGTCTCATTGAGTTACTTAGTGCCTCACTTTTGCTAAGGGTGGCTTTGAAATCACAATCCTCCTATTTCAGCCTCCAGAACTGCTGGGATTATAGGTGTGTGCCAGCACACCCAGCCCCCAAAATTATACCAAACTTTCCTGATAACAAAAACATTTGTATAAAAGGCTCCAGAAATCTTGTGAGAACTTATCATAAGAATCTTATATCATAAGGAATCAAATCCTAAGGAAAAATTTTCATCATTAGACTAAAGTCTTCTGACTGTATCTACATAGGGAAAGGCAGATTAAAAATTGAAAAATAATTAGAATATAGAATCTTCTGGAAACTTAAGTTTCCATCTCTTTCTCCAATTCACACTCCTGCCCCAACATCTCGGTGTTCCTGGCTCAGTAATGATGGTGTTATCTTATAGGTTATCAGTTCTCACAAATAAGATATTTTAATTGTTTTAGTCTCCCTTTCACTTTAACTGGATAGAACCATCCATAACCCAGAAATCTATGAATTCCCTTCAAAATAGTTTTGAGTTTAACTGCAGCCTTTGCAATATGGAATCTCAACAACTACCTACATTGCTTGCCAACAGGGCTTGGGGAAGTGGTGGAGGCAAGAGAGATTTCCCTATAACACATGTGCTGTAAGTACAAAATTACAATAATTAGAGATGGCAAAGACAGAGCTGTCTATCTCCAGGAAGGTCAATGAAAATGTTTAGTCTAGACCTGGTTCCATTCTCCTAATGCCACTTACAGTGAACAAGCTATATATGCATTCCCTCATGGACAATTATGTGATCTAATTAAATACAGTTTTATCATATTTGCACAATGTCACAACTCATAACCACATCACGTTTCACAGTCAGTTCCTCCCCTTGAGCATTTGGGGGAGGAATACATTTTTGTTTATATGTTAAGACATATAAAGTGTCACCTATAGCTATACCTATAATTCAAGGTGGACTTTGGTAAATTTTAGAGAAAAGATTGAGAAGTGAAAGGGGAAATTCACATCACATTGTAATCACTGAAGAGCCTGTTATGGAAGAGAAAGTGCTTAAACTGGCCTTGAAAGGCAGTCAGGATTTCAATTGGTAGGATCATGACTTTTGGAGGTGATAAAGGGCAGGCTTTTAGATGAAGGAAATAGACCATGAGAGAAATAAGGAAAAAATGAATGATTTTTAAAGAACAAACTTGATGAGAATGTGCACATGAGTCTGCAATGCAACAAACTCCTGTTTTTTGGACAGTACTGAAAATTGAACCTAGGGTGTTCTACAATTGAGCTACATCCCCAGCCCTTTTTAATTTTTATTTTGAGATAAGTTTGAACTAAATTGCAGAGGCTGACTTTGAACTTCTGATCAAGGTCAAAAGTAGCTGGGATTACAGGCAACTGCCTTTCAAAATAAAAATTTTTAAAGAAGGGTGGGAGATATAGCTTAGTAGTAAAATGCTTGCCTATCATGTATGAGGTCCTAGGTTAAACAGCACCAAGAGAAAAAAAATAAATGACATGAAGAACTCTCATTTATTATCACAAACAAAGAAAAGGAGAAAAGATTATTCAGGATCAGAATAATAACATGCTTATTGGCACCAAAATAGACATGTAGACCAATGGTACAGAGCAGAGGACACAGAGAACAAACCACATAAATACAGTTACCTCATACTAGACAAAGGCTCCAAAAACATACATTGGAGAAAAGGTAGCCTCTTCAACAAATGGTGCTGGGAAAACTGGAAATCCATATGCAGCAAAATGAAATTAAATGTTTCTCTCTCACTCTGCACAAAATTCAACTCAAAGTGGATCAAGTACCTAGGAATTATAGATCAGAGATTCTGCGCCTAATAGAAGAAAAAGCAGGCCCAAATCTTCATCATGTTGGCAGAGGATCTGACTTCCTTAACAAGACTCCTAAAGTGCAAGAAACAAAATCAGGAATCAATAAATGGGATGGATTCAAACTAAAAAGCTTCTTCTCAGCAAAGGAAACAATCAATAACATGAAGAGAGAGCCTACAGATGCGCGAAAATCTTTACCACACGCATATTAGATAAAGCACTAATCTCCAGGATATATGAAGAACTCAAAAAACTTAATATCAAAACAACAAATAGCCCAATCAATAAATGGGGTAAGGAACTGAGCAGACACTTCACAGAAGATATACAATTAATCGACAACTATGTAAAAGAATATTCAACATCTCTAGCAATTAGAGAAATGCAAATCAAAACTAAGATTTCATCTCACTCTGGTCAGAATGGCAATTATCGTGAATACAAGCAACAGTAAGTGTTGGCGAGGATGTGGAAAAAAAAGTTATACTCATTTACTGCTGGTGAGATTGCAAATTGGAACAACCACTACAGAAAGCACATGGAGATTCCTTAGAAAACTTGGAATGGAATCACTATTTGGCCCAGCTATCCCACTCCTTGGTCTATACCCAAAGGACTTACTACAGTGACGCAGCCATATCAATGTTTATACCAGCTCAATTCACAGTAGCTAAACTGTGGAACCAACCTAGATACCCTTCAATAGATGAATGGATAACGAAACTGTGGTATATATACACAATGGAATATTACTCAGCCTTAAAGAAAAATGAAATTATGGCATTTGCAGCTAAATGGATGAAGTAAGCAAAGTAAGCCAATCCCAACAAACCAAAGGCCAAATTTTTTCTCTGATAAATGAATGCTGATCCATAATGGAGTGAGGGGCAAGAGAAGAATGGAGGAATTTTTTGGATTGGGCAGAGGAAAGTGAGGGGAAGGGAGGGGGTGAGGAGGTGGGAAAGATAGTGGAATGAGATTGACATTATTACTCTATGTATGTTTATGATTCAAGAATGATGTGACTCTGCTTTGTGTACAACCAGAGAAATGAAAAATTGCACTCCATTTGTGTAAATAATAATAATAATAATAATAAATGAATAATGATATGCTGAGTTTAAAGTGAGTAAAATACAGCTAATTGCAGATTTCCAAAAAAAATTTAAAGGTAAGGAATTGGTACAAATGGTCATAGCCATATGTAAATTTGAAAGTTCTACTTGTAGAAGTGATAGCTCAAATTGTAGGCAATACAAGATGGCAGAATAGCAAATCAAGAGATGACAGTGAACTGGGCATAGTGGTGCACACCTATAATCCCAGTGGCTCCAGAGGCAGAGGCAGGAAGGATACTGAGTTCAAAACCAGCTCAGCAACAGCAAGGCACTAAGAAACTCAGTGAGACCCTGTCTCTAAATAAAATAGGGCTGGGGATGTGGTTCAGTGGTTGAGTGACGTTGAGTTCAATCCCCAGTGCAGAGAGAGAGAGAGAGAGAGAGAGAGAGAGAGATATTACAGTAAAAGACACAACCCCGGAAACATTACCCTGCCATTTGGGAGGCAAGGGGAAGAAAACGTGCAACAAAGAGGAAAGGAATGGAAGAGTGGAGAAATATTAGTAAAGTTGAAATTTCTGTTATGTAATAAACTCAAATCTGTCCACAAAGCTGAAGAATAAGACCAAGGGAAGAAAGAAGGTAAGAATACAGTGAGAAAATTGAGAAATCACACCAAATTTGGAAAAAAGTATGGGGAATATAATAGGAAATCAATTTGAATGGAATAAAAGTCAAAACAAGGGCTTCTGCAATGAGATATTGAGACTCTCTAGCCACACTGATATCCTGTCAACCTAACAGAGCAGTGAAACAGTAAAAAAAAAAAAATAGAAAGTGTGGAACCCATCATGGGGCCCAGACAGAGAATAGGCAAAGGCTGTAATGTTATATATTAACATATATGTGTGTATATAGTGCTAAAATTTTAATATATATATACATATATAGTATTAACACACACACATATGTATGTGTATGTGTGTGTGTGTGTGTGTGTGTGTGTATATATATATATATATATATATTACTATAACTTTAAAAATTCAAAATAAGCATCTAACATCTAACTCAACTTTATTTTCCCTAAAGAAAATAGGCACATAAGAGATGGCACATGTGAGGCACTAGGTTCAATCCTCAGCACCACATAAAATAATAAACGAAATAATAGTATTATGTGCCACAGTCTGGCTGGGCACAAAATAACCGAGCCGCCACACAAGCCTTGTAGATTCCAACAGCAACTCTTTATTCAGAAATTAGAAGTCTCAGATGAGGGTGTTAAAATTTATAGACAAGAGCCAATTTAGAAAACATTAAACTAGAAGGAAATTGGTTTAAAACCACATCAAAAAATTAAAAGGACTAAAGTAATTCTAAAAACTAAGGCAAAATGCTTTTGGAAGATTTGAATTCAAAAGAATCTTTAAATTTCCAAAGGATGCATATAGGATATTTTGGAACATAATCCCTGAAGAAAAATCAGTTAATGTTTTACTTAACAGGAATCCCATACAATCCACAGGGACAAGGCATAGTTGAAAGAGCTCATCAAACTATTAAAACGTACTTATTAAAGCAAAAAGAGGGAATTGGAAAGGGGTATATATCCCCCAAAGATAAAATAACCCTTTTTACTCTAAACTTTTTAAATTTGGATTCATCAGGGCTTAGTGCTGCGGTATTTGGTGGCCCGTATGGGGAACGTCTGAAGCTTAGAGGAAAGTGAAATGCTCACCCATTTTCTCGCCTTCCCTCAGGGGCGAGCAATTTCACTTACCTCTAATCTTGAAGCGTTCCCCGTACAGGCCGCCAAATGCCGCAGTCTGGCTGGGCACAAAATAACCGAGCCGCCACACAAGCCTTGTAGATTCCAACAGCAACTCTTTATTCCTGAACCTTCACCGGCTCTACACGCACGTTCTGGGAAAAAATACACTCCCTTCACTGGGCTCTGCCTACCAATTACTCTCAGAACCCCGCGAGAACTCCACGGGAACTCCTGAGGCAGCAGGATACGCCCTATTCCCAGCAGGATCCACCCTAAACTCGGATCCACCCTAATCCCTGAGCAGGGTCACCTTTCAACCAAAACTCTCAAACATTCATGCAATGTCACTGCAAATGACCTGGGTCCAAGGCAAGCCCATTTCCACAATGGAGAGTCCTCCCTCTAAGCAACATTGGGTAGGCTGACAAGGAAATTGCCATGCATCATTCCTACGTGGCTATGGCTCTCAGCAATTATGTCCATCTACAACTAAAAAAATTTAAAGATATGACTAAAGAAATAAAATATGTAAAATAAAATTGCTTGTAAACATTGAATTTGGCCAAATTTATCCCCATGATTATCAAGCTGGAAACCAAATTTGGATTTTGTGTAAGCCCTTCTAGCCAACTCATAACTCTATGTGGAAGGCAGCCTGACCAGGTAGAAAGAATTCAAATTTAGAATCAGAGAGAGCAAAAGTAGAATCTTGTTTTCACACTTATTGGCAGTGTGACATAAGAAATTTGTGTTTCCACTATGAGTTCTTATAGATAGGATGACTATGCAGATGTAGTGAGATAGCATGTGTAAACCAAAAAAAAATATTTATTCCAACAATATTTATTGAGTGTTTTTAATATGCCAAGATCTATGTGAGGAACTGGTGTTAAAAAGATAACTGAGCTCTGTATTCAGAGAACTAACAGTCCAGTAAAGAGAACAGGAAATAAATAAGTACAATCCAAAAAAACAGAAGCATACAGAAGATGGAACATTAAGGGAGTCAGGAATTAAAAAGTGTTTTTAAAGGTGTGCAGGAGGTAGCTATTAGAGAAAACTTCCTGGAGAAAGTTTTCTCTAATAGCTTAATAAAACTTCTAATGTTTATGCTTACATGATGTCCTCTGTTCACACACATTTGTAGACAGGACCTTGAAAACAAAAAACACTACTTCCAAAAGGTTATTCCAGGGGTGGGAAGAATAAATAGAAAACTTATTATGATCCCCCCGTGGTTTTCCCCTCTTTATTCTCTTCTAGAATCCTAGAATTTTAAAGCGAAAAATGATCATAAATATCTCAGTCCAAATTTTTAATTTTATACTTGAGAAAATCAAATCCCAGAGAACATCGGTGATACATTTGTCCATGAAAGCAGCCAGCAGAGCTGGAAACAAAGTTACCATTTCTTTTGCTCCCATTTCATAAACACAGAACCCAGCACACACACACAAAAAAGGTAAAGCTCTCTGGAGGCCGTGTTCAGTGACACATGCCTGCAATTCCAGTGACTCAGGAGGCTGAGGCCTCGGCAACTTAAAGAAGGCCCTCAACCACTTAGTGAGACCCTGTTTCGAAATAAAAAGTAAAAAGGCTGGGGATATAAGCTCAATGGTAGAGTGCCCCTGAGTTCAATCCCCAGTACTAAATAAATAAATAAAGCCCTCTGGAAATGCCTTAGACACAAATGTCGGTTATCTTTGGAGATAACATAAGTGCTCTCCCTCCTCTGGGCAGGCTGGGCCTGTCTTTACTATAATGTTTCTCCAGTCCTCTAACAGGACACGTCCATCATCTAATCTGAAGGCATTCTTCTGTCACTTGTCTCCAGTTTTTTGAAAAATTAGATTAAATAACACCAATGGGAAATGATAAATTATCAATGATTGTTAATACTGGTGAACACTGCCTGCAGATGATTTTACATTTTTGTAAGTGCTAAGCATGTTCCATGTGGTTCTGCAAATGGCATAAATAATGCCTTGGCCTATGGCTGACGTAACACAATGGGCAAAGAAAGCATTTTTCATGCAACATTCCTACATCCTAAAAAACTACAGAAAAGCACAGGGGCCACTTGGGTTTTGAAGCCTGACACATGAGGAAAGGAGACTGTTCTTGTCACTTGTTTGATCTCTGAGATACCTATCTCATTAAAATCCAGGCTTCTTTGATGATTGTATTGGCTGAGTGGAAACATACCCATGGCACTCTTAAGGAATAACTGTGGGAGAAGAATGTTTCTTATTTTGTCTTCAAACTTCCCTTTTTGAATATGCAAAACATTTTCAATATTTTCCTTAAAATCTTCCTACTACTAATGTCTCTTTTTAAGGACATTCTTTAATAAAACTAGAAAAAGACTTTATTTTGATTTTGCAAAGAAAACTGAGGAAAAACAGGTCAAGGAACTCTAGAATTATAAGCTAATTAAAGTTAAATTAAGCTTGTGCTTCTTAGGTTTGTTGGAATGGTTAAGTGTTTTTGTTAGTGTTTTTTAATCTTGGCCTACACTGATTTTTGTTGTCTGCAAGTTTGCTAGATATTTGTAAAGCTACAATTCCCTCTATCTCAGAAAGACTTAGGTAAAAGCACATATAAGTCCTCTGATTTTACATGATAATTTTATTTATGGACAGTGTAGATTCATGACTAGAAAGAAAAGAGAAAAAAAACCTTAAACTTAAATTGGTTAACAGCTCACCTTCCATCTTTCTGAAATGGAGACTTGAAAACATGAACATCTACTTTATATTTATCTCAAGAGTTATTTTTTAAAAATTACAGATTCCCCAGTACAAGTAATATACAAATTTGAGTATCTCCAAAACAGATGTTAAAGGACCAACATTTTTGCTCTCCTCCTGCATGTTTGTGATGGTTCTTTCGTAACTGCATAGGTATTCAAGAGTTGTAAATAATAAAATGCCCCTGGTTTATTTTATAGGGAACAATAGCTACTTCCCATATCTTAGTTGTCACCATGCACCCCACCAGTTTTCTATGTATTTATTCATAGAAAGGAATTAATTAAGGGGTAAGATAATCTAGTATACAACTGTTTAAAATATGAGCCATATTATCAAGAATGATAAAAGATGGTTAAGAGAAAACAAGGCATGAGAATATTTTCTATTAGTTCAAAGAAGAAAGAATGCATATTTCTTCAAAAGAGAGTGCTCAGCTACACCCAATACTGTCTAATTCAGGGCTGTCTGAACTTTTTGGTCTTTTTCTTACTCCCATCCCACTTCTGGAAAGGGATTTATTCATGGTAGAGGATAAAGGTTACTGAGTAAGACTATTATAGAAGGTATATAATTTACAGTCATTATATCCTACATCTATATAATTTCTATAACTGTTTAGTATAAATAACAGAAAACACTTCAGTATGTTGGCTCTGTGTGTTCCCCCATTATACCATTTGTAAGTTACAATCATTCATTTTTAGGCTAAATTTTTCTTTGTATATGGTATTAAAAGCCACAGTCAAGTTGGATCAGTTGGGATATACTTTATGCAAGGGTCATCTAGAAGCTTAAGCATAAAAACAACCATCCCTCAGAAGCTAACTCTTGTAATTATTTCCCTTGAAACTTCCATAACTTGTAAGCAGCATGCTATTTCTTATCTTAAATTTTTTTGCTAAACATATCATATTTAGGGACAAAAAAAAATCTAACAGATGTTTTGTGTTCTACAAGTATATTTTTCACATTCCCATTTCTCAAAAAGAGATAGATCTACAGCAGATGGAGTACATTCTGTAAAAAACCTAGCAATGTGAAATGCGATTTGTCACCATTAGATGTGTGGAGTCACATGGCAGGCAAGTTGACTCCATTATGAATTGTGCATCAGCCAAATAAAAGATTAATTGAGAGAACAGTCAAGTTTTAAAAGTCTACTGCAGCTGGGCTTGGTGGTGAATGCCTGTAATCCTATCAACTTGGGAGGCTGCGGCAGGAGGAAGTTCAAGGCTAGCCTGGACAAGTTAAGGAGACTCAGTCTCAAAATAAAAACAAAAAGGACTGAAGATGTACCTCAGTGGTAGAGTGCCTCAGGGTTCAATCCCCAGTACCACACACACACACACACACACACACACACACACACACACTAAATAAACACATGATTTTAAAAACAAAGGTCTACTACAAATGCATGTGTTCATCAGACATTTCCTAAATGGAGCTCACGGTGTGCTTGGGCCATTAAAGTTTACTGGGCTGCATTATATAATGCAAAGAAAGATCTGCAGCTAAAATAATTGGATTTGAGTCCTTCTTCATTGATTTGTAGGTCTGAAGCAAGTACCTTAACCTCTCTGTACCCCAATTTATCATTTTTTCCCTTATTAAATGAAACTAGGTAGTGAACATCAAGAGCACATGGAAAATTTGGAAGCTTTACTTAAATGGAGATAATTTCTATTATTATTTCCAGACATTTCAAGAAAAGAATTCTTGGCTTGGTTTGTACATATTGATTATAAACCTACTTATAGACAATGCAATGGTTCAGTTTACTTGAGGTTAGTGGCTAGAATCACACATGTAACTATAGGACTCACCTCTTCCAAGACCAATCTACACAGCACAAACAGAATAAAATATTTATACAAAAAAATCCTCTGACAGTCTAACTTAAACAGGGGTAGACAATCTCACCCTCAATTAACAACTTCTCTAGAGCCTTGTTCCTTGATCTGTTGCTTCAAATTTCTCATTGGTTTAGGAAACACAGTCTTCATTAGCTTGGTAATTGTCACCCTTATTCATTATTGAAAAACTTGGCTATCATCTTCCAACTAAACTTCAGTCATAATAATAATACCCTGAAGGTCAGAATTTATAAAAAGTCAGTGATTTTTTTTCTGAACAAAAGAAATATCTAAAGATGTTCTTGTCTTTTCTTGCCTCTTCTTGCCTCTGAAAGCATGCACTAACCAATTTTTAAAAAACTGTATCAGGTTATACTCCATTACCCAACCTGCCCACAGATAAAATTCTGGTTACAGCTTTAAAATTAAAATACAAAGGCCAATTAAAGGTTTGTGCTAGGAGAATGAATCGGACATAATGTTCCTATGTTCATATATGACTACACCACCAATGAAACTGCACGTCATGTACAACCACAAGAAAGGGATCCTAATTAGAATAAGTTATCCTCCATGTATGTATAATATATCAAAATACACTCTATTTTCATGTATATCATGTAAATCTAAAAAGAACAAATTTAAACAAAAGTTTGTCCTTGCCAGAATGTTTTATTAGAAACAGGAAGCATTTTGATATTACAGAAAATATTTCAGTGCTTATCGCTGCAAAATAAACCACAATGATATAACCATATAGTTAGGTATATATACAAAACTATTGGTAGAGCTTCAATGGAACCTCTGAAAATGATTAAAATCCTAAGAGTTGTATAAAGCCTCTAAGCCAAGTGTAATAGCAAAGTAGTGTTCCAAATTCTAAGACCCAAAGAATGCTAGAAGTAAGATAAATGACTTTTTGTCCCAAACTAAAAGAAGATTACAATCCTAAAAGAAAAACAAAATTTTCTGCTTCTCTCATGTGCCTCTGAACACTAAAGATACATTGGGGATTACTAAATGATTGTTGTTTGAATAAAGGATACCATAAATGAGATTTCAGAAATATGACTTACACATAATATCATCTGAAAGAAATTACTCTGATTCATCAATGAACGTAATATGTATCCCATATAATTAATACTGTTTGTGAAATAATTGCTGTATTATATAATTTGTCAGAACTAAATCACATATTTTTCAGTGTTTCAGAAAGCCCACCTTGATATCATGAGCCTTAAAATTAGTGAAGTATTTATTATTTTCCAAATGTTATGTCAAATCCTTTATATGTATTAACAAATTTAAACCTTTTTCAACCTCCAAGAAGATATCCCCATTTTACAGACAAGAAAGCTAGTTTCAGATGCTGAAACCAGAATTTAAATTCAACTGGTTTTACTCCATAGCTATTTCTTCTCACCATTAAACTCTAACTCTACCCTCCCTCCTTTTGGGGATCATAACTCTGCATATAAATTATTGAAATTCACAGCAGAAAAACCCACACAATTGAGTGAATGCATCCAAAGCTCATGCCTTCAGGGTTCAAAGGCTGGTACAACACCCAGAGGGAAAATCTGTGGTTAAATCTAGCTAAATGAGGTAAAGCCTGAACCACAGGTCAAGGCTGCAAGTCAAAAAAATGTTGATCCAATAACGTGACTGTCTATGGCAACTAATCCTGCAGCAGGATTACTTGACTGTAACTCTGATGGGAGGCAGCTGTGCAAAGTTGCTTCTGGGTAGCCCAATTCCTATTATCTCCCTTCTATGGAGGAACACCATTTCTGCTTTATGCTCTAGAATTCACACTAGTCCTCATAGGCTTTTCTAGCCATTTCCAGGCCAACTGGCTGGGGACACAGGACTAAGGGGGCAAGCAAAGCAACTTCAGTACTGGCACGAAGCTTGGGTCTGTTGCTTGCAGGAACTCACATCCTTCAGACTAACACACAGCCAGATTACCCAGACTGCTTTGCTCTGGTCCATGAGGAGGTCAGGCAGGAGAGTATGGCTACCCATAACCAACCAGCTATCATAGGTGATTTCTAAAGAAATAGCTCAAGAAATATTTCCAAACATTTATTTCACTCTGTGGACTTTTTCCAGTAATATTTAGAAACTTCTTACCTAATGTATTAAAATTTACTTTTTAAGACAACAGATGTCTTAAAATTTACTTTTATTAATACTTTTATCCATGGTAACCTGAAAGGGACCTTTAATCTCTATAAAATGAGTTTTATTTTCCTTCAAGTAGAAGAAAAATCACAAGCATGAGGAACACAAAAAATTCAGTTCAAAATGTTAGTGTTTATAACAGTAAATACCACTACATGATATCAGTGCACTCACTAATGAAGAAAACTTTGGGCTGGGGTTGTGGCTCAAAGGTAGAGTGCTTACCTAGCACAGGCGAGGTCCTGGGTTCGATCCTCAGCACCACATAAAAATAAATAAATAAAGGTTTTGTGTCCAACTACAACTAAAAAATGAATATTAAAAAAGAGAAAACTTTTGTTTTTATGCATAAATCCTATCAATATGTGCATATTTCATCATTAGGAACAAAAATTTCATGCATACTCTTTATTTTCTGTGCTTAGCAGAAAGGTTCCAATTTATAGTTTCTCTGCGTTATGTAAACTAGTTTTATTTCTTTTAAACAAATGAAAAGATATGTACACAAATACTTTATATGGCTACTAGAATGCCATTGTGTTTACTACAAAAACTTAAATATTGGGAGACCCAACATGGCGGCAGGCGGGGAGGCAGCACTTTCAGTACCTCCTCATTAACGGGATCAGAGAGACGCATTAATACGCTTAGATTCTACCTGCTGAGAAACTTCTAGCAAAATTCCGCTGAAAGGAGACCTGCTGGAAATTAGTAAGTTTATTGCAGGTGACAGTTTGCCCAAGACGAGTGAATCTCTGCCACGTGGCACAGAAGTCCAGTCCCGCCACCTGCCACCGAATGGCCACCGCCCACCAGGCTCTGCAAAAGGCTCCCACCCGCCCGGCTCAGCGAACGGCCCCCACCGGCGCGGCTCAGCGAACAGCCTCAGAGGCGCGGCCCAGCAGGCGCCGCGAAGGGACTCTAACCAAGCCTTTATGAAATTCCATATCTCTTGGATAGATTGATCGTGAGTTTTAAGCATCTTTTCAGTNGTACCACCCCTCCCTTCGGACACTCCGGCAAGGAGCCTGGGGCCCACCATACAGAGAGGTGACGTCACCAGAGTTTGGCCAACGAGATTCCTTCCCAGCAGAATCCACTTTAGCAGGTGTGTGACTCCCACCCCCACCAGATACAAACAACCGGGAAACTTCAAAAATCTCTCCATGGGCGTGACTGTAAGGGCCAAGGGACGCCCGCCCCCAAATCCCCCTACCACCAGAGGCGTGGGCTTGACTGTAGGGGCAGAGGGAAGCAGAGAAGAATCCCCACCCCCAAGTCCCACAATCGCCAACGGAGAGGGCGTGACGGTAGGGGCGGAGGGAAACAGAGGGCACTCCTGACCCCCAACTCCTCCTACCGCCAGCGGAGTGGTTGTGACTGTAGGGGCCGAGGGAAGCAGAGGGGATTCTCGATCCCCAACTACCCTTACCACCAGTGGCGACACCCAAGGTCTTAGCCGCCAGTTTCCGAGGGCGTGCCCACCAAAGGGGTCCGGAAAAATTAAACTGTTGGCTCCCAGATCACAGCTCCATAGCACTGGGGCTTAGATGAATGACAGAGAGAGTGCTCAGTCGTTTGGGAAATAGGGCACGCGGTGGGGCTGAAATTGTAACCAGATCCTTGGGGAACCGCCTCCGGTGAGCAGAACCTGGCTGGCTGGCAGGAGGAAGCAGGGAGGGGCCGGAGAAGTGAAATGGCTCTGGACTAACAGGATTGAGAGACTCCCAGGAGCCGCCTTACAGGGATTGCTGTGGACACATAGAGGGCAGAAGCTCAGCTCGGAGGGCACAGCTCTGCCTACTGGAAGAGAAGAAAATGGATCTCTAAGACCTAATTTTATTTTATTTTATTTTTTCTCTCCCATTTTCCTTCTTTCTTTCTTTCTTTCGCTTTTCAAGTTTTATTGTTCTTTCCATTCTCCTCTATTCTATCTATCTCCCTCTCCTTCTTTCTTTTTAAGAGCACCTTCCTTCCCCTACCCCCCAACTTTCATCCCAAGCATTACGTCTTCCATTACATGTAATTGTCTAAATGCAAATAGGTGAATGTTTCGAGGCTGTCCATAGGGCTCCTAAATACCTAGCTACTACCAACACCCTGATCCAATCAACTGTTAGTATCCCCCTTCAGTAGAGCAATCTTCTAAAGAAGCCAAGACATACTAACCCTTATACCTTCATAGCACCTAACCTAAACATAAAGTCCTAAGAACAAACAACAAATCACTATATGCATACAGAATCCGGAAGCCTTTTGTAAATTGAATGAATCAGCTTTAAAGTACAATAAAGCCCAACATTTCTAGGCATAGTCTCCCACCACAAAGGACAGACAACAGAGATATACAAAGCCAAAACAAATTTATAGGAGAAAGCAAAAATACAGTAGTCAAACAGAGCTGGAAAGTAACATGACCAACATGAAAAAACAAGGGAAAAAAGGATTACAAACAATGCAGGACAACTTAAATCTACAGGAGGATCTAGAGGCATCAGAAAAATGGACAGAGAAAGAACTCAAGGCATACCTAACTCAGATGGAACAGAATATTAGAGAAAACATGAGACAGCAAGTCCAAGCATTGAAAGTATATTTTCAAAACGAAATAAATAAACAAATCCAAATGGCAAAGAACGAGCTCTATCAGGAGATAGAGATTTTTAAAAAAAATCAAACAGTAATCCTAGAAATGCAGGAAACCATAAACCAAATTAAAAACTGAAACGAGAATATCACAAATAGACTAGATCAAGTAGAAGTCAGAACATCAGATAATGAAGACAAAGTTTATCAACTTGAAAAGAATATAGTCAACATAGAAAGGATGCTTAAAACTCACGAGCAATCTATCCAAGAGATATGGAATGTCATAAAAAAACCAAACTTGAGAGTCATTGGAATAGAAGAAGGTATAGAGGTCCAAACCAAAGGAATGGACAACCTACTGAATGAAATAATCCTAGAAAATTTCCCAGATATGAAAGATGGAATGGATTGCCAAATCCTGGAAGCTTACAGGACCCCAAATATTCAAAACCGTAATAGACCAACTCCAAGACACATAATTATGAAGATAGCCAACATACAGAAAAAGGAGAGAATATTAAAAGCTATGAGAGAAAGGAGGCAGATTACATTCAGGGGTAAACCAATTAGGTTAACGACTGATTTTTCATCACAGACTTTGAAAGCGAGAAGATCCTGGAACAACGTATTTCAAATGCTGAAAAATAATGGATTCCAACCAAGAATATTGTATCCAGCAAAATTAAGCTTCAGATTTG
>NW_026000068.1:22522369-22572137 GCF_001458135.2 Marmota marmota marmota
TGGAAATCCATATGCAACAAAATGAAACTGAATCCCTTTCTTTCACCAGGCACAAAAGTTGACTCAAAATGGATCAAGGAGCTTGATATCAAATCAGAGACTCTGCGTCTGCTAGAAGAAAAAGTTGGCTCCGATCTACATATTGTGGGGTCGGGCTCAAAATCCCTTAATAGGACACCCATAGCACAAAAGTTAATAACTAGAATCAACAAATGGGACTTACTCAAACTATTTTTTTTTCTCAGCAAGAGAAACAATAAGAGAGATAAATAGGGAACCTACATCCTGGGAACAAATTTTTACTTCTCACACTTCAGATAGAGCCCTAATATTGAGAATATACAAAGAACTCAAAAAGTTAAACAATAAGATAACAAATAACCCAATCAACAAGTACATGAAAAAATGCTCACCATCTCTAGCAGTCAGAGAAATGCAAATCAAAACCACCCTAAGATACCATCTCACTCCAGTAAGATTGGCAGCCGTTATGAAGTCAAATAACAACAAGTGCTGGTGAGGATGTGGGGTAAAGGGTACACTTGTACATTGCTGGTGGGACTGCAAATTGGTACGGCCAATTTGGAAAGCAGTATGGAGATTCCTGGGAAAGCTGGGAATGGAACCACCATTTGACCCAGCTATTGCCCCTCTCAGACTATTCCCTGAAGACCTTAAAAGAGCGTACTATAGGGATACTGCTACATCAATGTTCATAGCAGCACAATTCACAATAGCTAGACTGTGGAACCAACTTAGATGCCCTTCAATAGATGAATGGATTAAAAAAATGTGGCATTTATACACAATGGAGTATTACTCAGCACTAAAAAATGACAAAATCATGGAATTTGCAGTGAAATGGATGGCATTAAAGCAGATTATGCTAAGTGAAGCTAGCCAATCCTTAAAAAACAAATGCCAAATGTCTTCTTTGATATAAGGAGAACAACTAAGAACAGAGCAGGGAGGAAGAGCATGAGGAAAAGATTAACATTAGACAGAGACAAGTGGTGGGAGGGAAAGGGAGAGAGAAGGGAAATTGTATGGAAATGGAAGGAGACCCTCATTGTTACACAAAATTACATATAAGAGTTTGTGAGGGGAAAGGGGAAAAAAAAAAACAAGGGAGAGAATTGAATAACAGCAGATGGGGTAGAGAGGGAAGATGGGAGGGGACGGGAGGGGGGATATTAGGGGATAGGAAAGGTAGCAGAATACAACAGTCACTAATATAGCATTATGTTAAAATGTGGATGTGTAACCGATGTGATTCTGCAATTTGTATTTGGGGTAAAAATAGGAGTTCATAACCCACTTGAATCAAATGTATGAAAGATGATATGTCATGAGCTTTGTAATGTTTTGAACAACCAATAAAAAAACTTAAATATTAAAGTTTTAATACAATAATTCCAAGTTGGGAAATTTGCAATTGTAAACATCATGAAGAAAATTGCAATTTTCTTAGGGAAAATAAACTATTTTTTTATAACTATCATATTACAAAATCAAGAAAAATATACTTACCTTAATTTTTAAATTGCTTATAAATACTCTGAATAAAATGTTTCTTATTATTTATTTAGCATACTAACAATTATATAAAGAACACATTCTTGGAATTCTAATTGTCTTTACCAAAAAATTATTACAATTAATTCTGTTCAATAGAAATACTCATGTTATACTACGATCTTACTTTCATCTTCTCATTTTAAATCTCAAAAATGATTTATTTATGATATTTTAGTTTGTGATCCTATAATGAGTATTATTTCCCTCTGTAATAATCAGATTAATTAACAAAATTGCGTCAAAGATTTCTCACATCAGTACTAAAGATCTGACTCTTGTCAAGTTACATATAAGAACATTCTCTAAAATAGCCCATATGTTAGGCAATGAAACAAGTTTTAATAAATTTCAGATGATTAAATTTATTCATAGTATGTTTTCTGACCACAATACAATTATGTTAGAAATCAAAACTCAAAAGAATTCACAAACATTTAAACACACATTTCTAAATATCTAAGAGGTCAAGTCAAAGAAGAAATTAGAAAAGAAATTATGGAATATTACTCAGCATTTAAAGAGAATAAAATCATGGCATTTGCAGGTAAATGTGTGGAGTTAGAGAATATAATGCTAAATGAAATAAACCAATCTCAAAAAACAAAATCCCAAATATTTTCTCTGATATAAGGATGCTGATTCATAATGGGGATGTGTATGGGGGTGGGCATGGGAGGAACAGATGAACTATAGATAAGGCAAAGGGAAGGAGAGGAAGGAAGGGGGCATGGGGGTAGGAAAGATGGTGGAATGAGATGGACATCATTACCCTAAGTACATGTATGAAGACACAAATGGTGTGACTCTATTTCGTGAACAACTAGAGACATGAAAAATTGTGCTCCACGTACTATGAATTGAAATGCATTTTGCTGTCATGTATAACAAATTAGAACAAACAAAATTTTAAAATAATATATTTTAAGATAAATTTAAAACAAAAACCGAATAATACAGATAATTATAAGATATAGCCCAAGTGACAATGAGTGGAAGATTTAAAACTATAAACAGCTATTAGCAAATGAAAAACTAGAAACTAGAAACATTGAGACAAATAAAATAGAGACTATGAAAACTTTATAAAGGAAACCGTTGAAACTCAAAGTTGACTCTGAAAGATCGACAATATTGACAAAGTTTTTGCTAAACTAACCAAGACAAAAGAAAATCAGGAAAGAAAAAAGGGGACAATACCATCAAACTAACACAAATAAAAAGGATTAAACAGAATACTAGGAACAACTTTATACTCCAAAATAAGATAACCTACATGATATGGGAACTTTTCAAGAAAAATAAACATTAAAACTGACTCAAGAAGAAATTTTAAAAAAATCTGGATAAACCTATGGAAAGTAAAAAGACTGAGTTCCTATTTTTAAATGTCCTCTAAGATAAAGTCTAGGCTTGAATGGATTTACTAATGGATTCTACTAAATATTCGGGAAAAATTAAAGCTAACCCTTTAAAAATTATTTAAACATAATAGAAGCAGAGGGAACACTTTACATGTCATTTTATAAGGTCAGTATTACTCTAATACCAAAACCAAAGTCATCATAAGAAAACTTGTTTGGAACAAAATGATGGCTTAGGAAGATACAGCAGTTACATCTCCCCAGGGAGAAACCAATTGAAATAGTTATTCAAGCACAAAGCTTCCCTCACAAAGTAAGAAAGCCAAGGGAGAGGGCTGCTATTAGTACAATAATAAGAAGGATGTGAAGAATGCAGAAAGGACAGATCTGTCTCTATCACCTTTTCCTCAACTCTAAACAAATATGGAGAGAAAGCTCTAGCTGGGGGAGGAAGAAAGTATAAAGTCCAGGAATTAGACTTGAAACCCAGTATCAGGCCCACCAGAGAAACCCAATGCCAGATAAAGCTACGTAACCTCTGTCCCCAGCCAGTATCCAGACTGAGACTTTGGATCCTCCTTATGCAGGCAGCCAAGGGACTGCCTCCACCATCCCTTCCCCAAACTCAGGAGGTTTGGGGAAGGAGCAAAGTTCTCCCGTGGGGAGAGGGGGAAGTTACACCAGGAAAGTGAACACAGAACTGTGTCTTGGTACTCAGGATAGTAAAATCTAACACTTGGCTAACCCTCACAGCCCCTGTTCCTAGGCCAGTATTCACAAAAACAAGCCTCCGAACCTCCCCCATGGCCAAATAGAGACTGGTACTCTGGTCACTGAGACTTCTACACATATGCGGCATTGGTGGCCACAGGACTATCAACCCAACTCTTCTCCCAACAACAGGCAGCACAACATGGAGAGAATAATTACCTGGTAGAAGGAAGAAAAGGGGAAGTCAGCTATAAGTCATTGCATAGGGCCCTAGGGCTGGTGGTGGGTGGTCCCTTCATGGTGAGATCCAGGATCTGCAGCACCTAAAAATGGGCAAGACATCTAGGCCTATGCCAGCCCCACATAGAGGCTCGCAGGAACAGACAGCCCTTTTAAGGCATTCCCCCAGTTCATTTTGAATAATACACTAAGTGCAGATTTGAGGAAAACTGGAGCTTGGGTGCCCTCTAATGTTGTAATAAGAAAAATAAATCAATAGTTGACTTGTGGCAAAACTGAAGTTAGGTTGCCATCTAGTGCTAAAATAGTAGAAGGGTCCATGGGCTTAAAAAACAAGAAAACTGATTAGAATTTCTGGAAGAACAGGCAAAAAAAAAAAAAAAAAGCGAAAGAAAGAAAACAGACCATAAACTGGAATAAATATTTAATCCTTCAATGTGTTTCAATGTGTAGGTAATGTTCTATGTTGACAAGCATACAAATTTTCAGTGAATCATGACTTCACATAAAGGAAAAATAAAGCACCAGAAACAAATCATGTGGCAGTTTATATCTGCAAACTCTCAGATAAAGAATTCAAAGAGCTGTTTTAAGGAAATGCAGAAAAATGATTAAATACTAACAGGTAAACTTAACAGATAAATTGAAGTAATTTTTAAAAAATCAAACAGAAATCCTTAAGCTGAAAAGTACACTAAGCCAAACTAAAAATATCATAGAAGATGTCAACAGCAAAAAAGAATAAGGGAAGAAAAAATTAATGAGCTTGCAGACAGAGTATGTAAAATACTAAGAGAAAGAAGGAGGAAGGAAAATGAAGAAAGCATTTGGAAATTTGGGACAGCATTAAAAGAGCAAATATTCCAAGTTGTTAAGGTTAAGAGGTATTTGAGACTGCCAAAACGATTAAAAAAAAAAAAAACTCATTCAAATAGATAACAGAAAACTTCACAAACCTAGAGAAAGATATAAACATTCAGGTACAAATAGTCAAAAGTACCAGTCAGATATCACTTAACCAAATCTATCTCAAGACATCTTAATCAAGTGCTCAAAGATTAAATATGAAGAGTAGATTCTCAAAGCAACAAAAAGAAAGAAACAGAGCTGGAGTTGTGGCTCAGTGGTAGAGCACTTGCCTGGCGTGTGTGAGGCCCTGGAAGTCAGCTATAAGTCATTGCATAGGGTTTAATTCTCAGGATTACAAATAAATAAATAAATAAAGTTAAAAATCCATTGACAACTAAAAAATATTTAAAAATAAACAAAGAAACAAACAATAACATGTATAAAATTGTCCCAATGTGCCTAGAGCACACTTTTTAGCAGAAATTTTCCAGGCCAGGAGGAAATGAGAGCAGATTTTTCAAAGTTAGTAAAGGGGAAAATTGCCAACCATGAATACTAAACCCAGCAAAGATATCCTATAAATATAAATGAGATATAAAGATACGACCAGAAAAACAAAAGATGGCAGAATTTATCACCATCAGATTAAAAATTATAAGGGGAGTTCTTCAAACTGAAAGAAATGCAAATGAGAAGAAAATACCAGAAAGTATAAAACTCACTGGTGAGTTTTATAAATTCAGAAATGCCAATGTTTATTTATAAACATAATATGTAAAAGCATTTGTATCTTTAGTGTGAAGACTAAAAGACTCCACAATCAAAAGTAATAACTAAAATAATATGAGATAGGAAATATCAAAAGAATATATCAAATGAGACATCAAAAATTCAAAATGTGGGAAGGAGTGGAGTATAAGGTTAAGAGGTATTTGATACTTTTTAGTTATTTTTAGGTTTTTTTTAGACTTTTTGGGGTTGTTTTTAGTTTATTTTTCACATAAAGGAAAAATAAAGCACTCTTTTTTACTTTTTTCTTTTTATGATCAACATTTAAGTGTCTATCACTTTGACATAGCTTGCTAGAACATATTTTTGTAAGCCTCAGGGTAACCATAAAGCAATATCTATACTAGATACACCAAAAATAACAAGCTAAACATAAAAATCAACTACTGTAGGAAATCACTTAATCACAGACTGTAAAAGAGGGGAAAAGAAAGGCAACCACTGTAATAAAGCTGGAAATATTGTTATCCTAGGAACAGACCCTCCACTTACAATGGACTCTTAGACATTCAAACCACATAACAATGAGGATTCAATCTCAATACAGAAAAATCTATTCTGTTTCTATATACTAGCAATGAAGAATCTAAAAACGAAGTTAAGAAAACAAGTCCATGTATAATAATAACATCAAAAAGAAAGAAATACCTAAGAATAGATTTAACAAAGAAGTGCAAGACATATACTGAAAACTGCTTTTGTAAGAAAGATAGTTGAAAGAAATCAAGGAACAGCTGAGTATATGGAAAATCATCCTACATTCTTGGAAATGAATATGTAATACCATTGAAATATGAATAGTCACTAAATTCATCCACAGTTTCAAAGCAATCCCAATCAAAATCCCAGCTGCCTTTTACAAAAATTAATAAACTTATCCTAAAATTCAAGAGGAAATGTAAGAGACCCAAAATAGCCAAAACAATCTTGGAGAAAAAAAAAACAAGTAGAAGAATTCATACTTCCTAATTTCAAAACTTACTACAAAGGTGCAGAAATCAAAACAGCATGGTACTGACATAAAGACAGAAAAAAGATTGACTGAACAGAATTGGGAGTACAGAAATAAATCCAAACTTCATGAGCAATTGATTTATGACAACAGTGTCAGGACTATTCAATGAGGATAGAATTTTCTTCAATAAGTGGTTCTGGGAAAACTGGGTATCCACTTGGAAAAGAATGAAGTTGAACTTCTACCATATACCACGTACACAATTAAACTCAAGATTAGTGGCAAATCTAAATGCAAAGAGTTGAAATTATAGTAGTCCTAGGAAAAAATTCACAGAAGTATTTGCTCAGGAAATTATGTTACACATTTGTCTCTCAGACAAGATGGATAAATTGGACTCATCAAAACTAAAACTTTTTCTTCAAACAATACTACCAAGAAAATGAAGATACTCCACAGACTAGAATAAAATATTTGTAAATTATAAGAGACAGGGTCTCACTAAATTGCTTAGGGCTGACTTTGAACTCGCAATTCTCCTGCCTCAACCTCCCCAGTATCAATTGGTCTGAACAATTTTTTTTAATATGACACCAAAGGCACAGGCAAAGAAAAATAAAAAGCAAACAAGTGGTATTATATCAAAATTAAAAACTTTTGCACAGTGAATAAAACAGTCAACAAAGTGAAAGGCAACCTTTGGAATGGGAAAATAAACTTGCAAACCATACACTTGATAAGGGGTTGATATTCAAAATATATAAAAAAAATTTATACAACTCAAAAGCAAGAAAACCCAATTAAAACAGGGGCAAAGGACCTCAGCAGACATAACTCAAAAGTAGACATAGAAATGTCCAACAACTATATGAATCTTAATATCACTAATAATAAAAGAAATGGAAATCCAAACCACAATAAGACATCATACCACACAATCTGTTAGAATGACTACTAACTAAAAGAAATATAGACATATACTGAAAACTGACATATACTAGTTGTCAAGGATGTTTGGGGGAAGAGACTCTTGTACACTGTTGTTGGAAATGTAAATTGGTACAGCCATTGTGAAAAGCAGTATGGAAGCTCCTCAAAAACTTAGAGCTGGGCACAGTGGCACACAGCTGTAATCCTAGTAACTCAGGAGGTTAAGACAAGAGAATTGTGGGCTGAGGATATAGCTCAGTTGGTAGAGTGCTTGCCTTGCATGGACAAGGTCCTTAGTTCAATCCACAGCAGGACCCCCCCCCCAAAAAAAAAGCTTCAATGAAGTTTTCCCTTTAATTTAATGAAGGCTGAATTAAAATATCTATGGCTTATAATTTCATTTAAAAAAAGATAAGAGAATTGCAAAAAGACAAGAGAATTGCAAGTTCAAAGCCAGCCTCAGCAAATTAGCAGGCCCTAAGCAACTGAGTGAGGCCCTGTCTCAAAACAAAAAAATAATAAAGGGCTGGGAATGTAGCTCAGCATCCATTGGTTCAATCCTCAGTATGACACCATCATCATCACCATAATTTAGAGATAAAACTGTCATATGATCCAGCAATCCTACTTCTGTATATATATTCATAGGAAATGAAATCAGCATCTCAAAGAGTTATCTAAACTTGTGTTTACGGTAGTATTATCACAATAGTCAAGATATGGAATCAACCTAAGTGTGCATTGAGAGAAGAATAGATAAAGAAATGTGACTTTTTAAATGAAAAATTATTCAGTCTTAGGCAAAAAGGAAAACCTGTCATTTAAAACCACATGAATGACCCTAAAGGACATTATGCTAAGTGAAATAAGCCAGGCACAGAAAGACAGATATTATGTGATCTCACTTACACTTAGAATCTAAAGATGTCACAATCATAAAAGCAGCAAGAATAATGGTTGGCAGTGGCTAGGAAATAGGGAGAATGGGGAAACGCTAGTCAAAGAACCTGATTGCATAACTCAAGAGGACTAAGTTCTGGAGAGTTAAGGTGACTACAGTTAATAATACCATATTGTATACTGAGACTTAGTAGGAGACCAGATCTTAGTTATTTCAACACATGCAAAGTGGTAATTGAGTTAAGTTCATTGTGCTAATCATTTCACAATGTATATGTACACTCACACACCATACTGATGTTTCAGTCAAATACAGAGTGCACATAAGTCAGTCATATAGAGCTGGAAAATTCCTATCACCGAATGATACCAGAGCCATCATGACATCATAACTCAAGGAATCACTCACACATTTATGGTGATGCTGGTGTAAACAAACCCACTCTGCCACTAGTCATGTCAAAGTATAGCACATGGGATTTTGTGTAGTTCACAATGCTTTATGATAATAAATGACTATGTTACTGTCTCATGTATTTACTGTGCTATGATTTTATCATTATTTTAGAATATACTTTAAAAAAATGTCTACTGTAAAACCATCTACCAGGTCATGCAGGCAGCAGCTTCATGCATCTCGTCTTTACCACATTTCAAAGGCCATGTGGAAAACAATTGATCCATAGCACCTGGGTTTGTACAAGTATTGTCTGTGCTGATTGCACAGCAACGAAATCACCTAACATATCTCAGAATTTATCTCACTGCTAAGTGAAGCACAACTGCGTATCAAAACATCATCTTGTATACTGTAAATGTATGCAGTTTTGTCAATTACGCCACTGTAAAGCTGGAGGAAAAGGGAAAGAAAGGGGATAGAGCGTGGTTTGCCCTTGAGAGTGAAGAGATGCCACTTCTGTTTCCATTGTTGTCCTTCCTTAATGCACAGTCAGGCATTTGTACATTGAACCCTCACTTGTCAAAAACAAGAAGAAGGGAGGGAAAGGAAGAGGTTTGCACTTAAATGAACTGCCTAAAGCATCTGCAGTCAAAGTCTCAATCACTGGGAGCACTTCACAGATTCAAAAAACAAGTTCTACCCCCAACCCCCCCCCCACACACACACACACAGAGTAAAAGAAAGAAAAGAAATGCATCCATTCAAAAACATAGAGCTGTCTTAAGAACATTTATCCTCTTTACCTTACCTAAAAGAAGCTGTGAACACAAGAAAACCAGACTGCTCTATACGGGAAAAGGTAGCTCTAAAAACAGATCCAGTTGTCCTAGAAGGTTTCAGTACTGCTGAAACTACAAAATCACCTTAGCATCCATGTGTTAAATTAGACTCATTGGACTCCTCTCTCGGCTCTCTTGAATTTCCAACCTTCTTCTATTAGAAGAAAGATGCAGGAAAGCTGGTGTATTTAAAGCCTGGATCTACCATGTCTAGCTCTGTGACTAGGGGAAGTCTCTCAACTTCTCTGGACCTCAGTTTCTTCATTCCTAAAATAAGTATAAATAAGGTCTGCTCTACTAACAAATAGGGTGATGTGAAAATAAATAGAAATTATGTGTGTGTGGGGGGAGACTCTGTAAATTGTAAAACTCTATGTAATATGCTTAGTATTATGGTTTGAATGTGAGGTGTCCCCAAAAGCTCACATGTGAGACAATGCAAGAAGATTCAGAGAAGAAATGATTGGGTTATGAGAGTCTCAACCCAATCAGTGAATCCATCACCTGATGGGATTCATTGAGTGGTAACTGAAGACAGGCAGGGTGTGGCTGGAGGAGGTGGGTACCAGGGGCATGGCTTTGGGGTATGTATTTGCATCTGGCAAGTGGACTCTGTCTGATTCCTGAACACCACATAAGCTGCTTCCCTCTCCCACAGTCTTCTGCCACATTGTTCCTGTCTCACCTGGAGCCCTGAGGAATGGAGCAGGCTGTCCAAGGATTGAGACCTCTGAAACCAGGAGCCCTGGAACAAGCTCTTCCTCCTCTCCAGTTGTGCTGGTCGGGTCATTTAGTCACGTCAGCAAAAAAGCTCACTAAAATACATAGATTAGGATTAGATCACACCTGAGATATCCTATAAAACCCTGCACTTAGCTTTAGTAAATACAAGGAAGAAGAGGAAGGAACTTCAGCTAATCTTGGAGGAAACAATAGTGAAGGAGATAAGAAAAAGCAATAAGAAAGGTCTCGAAGAGTTCCTTTTTCCACTAAATGCTGGTGTGAAAATTTCTGCACAACGATTCAAAAGTCATATTCTTCAATTCTAAGAGTCAAGATGTTTTACTGTACGTCTCTGAATTCCTTGTAGTAATAGGATACATCCCTAAGTTGTTTTCATTTATCTGGCCAGCTGAAATAAACTATAGTCACTCTGCGATATATCATGTCTCTTTCACTGTTTCAATTTACAATGAGATATTCCTAGGAACAGCACACTGTGATTGAGGGAGCATTGAACTAGATATCTAAAAGGCCTGGAGCTCTGATCATAACCTGCTATATGACCTTGGGCAAATCATGTAACCTCCCTTTGTTGGAATTTCATTATTGATAAAACAGTAGTAATTATATCTGCCTTAAGTGCCTCATAGAGAAAGAGTGAAAGTCATGTGAGACTCTGTTGAAAGCAAGGCCTTTAAAAGAAAAGAACTGTTAGGTCAACACAAAGGACTAATAATCTAGAGTTTAAGAAAATAAATATTAAATATCTCTTCATGTAAATTTTACCCAAGCATTCTATTTCTCCTTTCAGAACAACACAAAATCAGACATTTTCCACTTGTCAGCCCTTCATTTTTTTACTATAAATATTTACTAAGCAATATATGCAAGATACCTCCACTTATGGAAAACGGGAACAATAATCTTTGGGTGCAGTTACCTAAACTGTGCCATTGCGTAATTAAGTGAATTGCAGAATTTCTTTCATGGTTGATTCTTCTAATGCAAAATTGAGGCACTTCCCCTTTAAAAGTCTTCATGTGGTGTCCCTTGGGAAGCTTTGCAGCTATTTCTGAGATGAATTAGCTCTCCATAGACAGCTTTCTCCAGCACCCATAAAGCATATTTCCAGCAAGTCAGCAGGCATAGGAGCTCAACAAACTCCTCCACCATCTAGTGAACTACATCCTCTCCAACAAGATCTAGAACATCAGCCCAGCATGGGAGAGGGGCTCCTCCTTGGATGCTACTTCTCTCCTATTTTTGTAGTACCTACTATCTCCTATTTTAGTACTATTTAGGGATCTCTTTACTCCATTCTAGCCATTCCCCCATTACTCAAACCCCCAGCCACAGATAATTACTCTCCATTAACTTTGCCTGTTCAAATTACCATGTGGCTTTATTCTCCTGATTGATCTATGCTGGAAAAAAAACTAAAATTACAACTGTTCCAGGAGATAGACCTACAAGGCTAGGATTTTATAATTGATTTGGTATTGCCCTTGGGGTTCAGCAAAGTGTGGCTTCCTTACCAAACAGAAACAAGATGTTAGTAATTCTGACATACAGTGGCACTAAGCTCAGACACACCCTTACCTGTGGCTGATTGTATGAACACCATCAGAAGCAAATGCTTTGAAATTCCATTGGTTCCTACATGTGCATATTATGCAATCATGATTACACAAAGCACTGTCACATGGGATGAAGTCTTCTAAGTGACCTGAGTACCTATTTCTTTTAAAAAATGATGCACTTAATTTCTTTAACTCTCAGCTCAAGTCAAAGCCTGAAGGTTGTAAAGCTTTCATGATAGCCCTTAAAGACTTTCTTATTCCTTGTAGCCAGATGACTTATTTTTGTCGAAAATAAAAAAACAAAATTTATCTGAGGTTGTTGCTGAATAAAAATAGTATAACTGACAGTCTTGCTAAGTTTCCTATATGAAAGCATTGAGTGGGAAATAATGGGACTCAGAAACTTGGAATAGGATATTCAGGGCCATAGGAAACCAACAATTTTGAAAACCTTACTCTGAAAATATATCCCTTAGCAGGTAAGTACTTTGACCTCTGGTATCTGAAGATACATCACTCCTTTGCTTCAAAATCCTATGTCACCTATGGAAGATACTTTGAAAGAGAATGATCATTTTACTTAAACTATAAATAGTGCCAGTTGTCACTATATCCATAAATAAAGTCAAATATCAGTATGTTTCTGAGGTCAGATACAGATCATGACCCAGGAAGAAATTGTTGTCCTACCAAATATCTTTAAAGCTTTGCTTATATATATTAATAGAAAACATGGGAACATGTTTGGGTATAGGTGCCTGAGAGAAGCAAATACTAAACCAATGTGAAGGATTCACACCATCCAAAGCTTGGGGTGCTACTGAGAGGTGGTAAAAACTTTAAAAAGTGGGGCCTAATGATTTCTACTATTATCATACCATTTTAACATGTACACTATAGGTACAAATATGTAGCTAGTGAAATATGCCAAGTAGAAGGACTAGAGTTTAAACAATTAGTATGAAATAAATAAAAATGTCATTGTGACAGATGGTATAACCGAATACCCAAAGAACACATGAAAAATTATTAGAACTAGGAAGATTATACAGGACTATTTTTAAACATAAGATATGCATTAAAAAATAATAATGACAAAAACATTAAGATACCTAAAAATAAAAGATTTGTGAAGCCTTAATAGAAAACCAAAATATTATTTATGAATATAATAAAGGCCATTAAAAGGGAGAGAAGACTAGATACACTCCCACTAAGATCAAGAAGTCAAAGATGTCACCTCTTACCAGTCCTATTCAACATTATGCTAGAAATCCTAGATAATGCAATAAGACAAGGAAAGAAATAAAACATGTACAAGGTGGGAGAGAAGAAATAAAACTGCCTTTGTTCTCAGTTAACATAATTGACTATATAGAAATCCTTAAAAAGTTAACAAAAAATATTCTTATTACTATAGCAAGATTTCATGAATCCAGATAAATATACAAGTCAATTTAAAAATAAAAATTGAAAACAAAACTGCTTTCTTATATACCAGAAATGAACAATAATAATTTGAAATTGAAAACACAATACCACTTACATTATTGCTAAAACAACTAAATCCTTAGGTGTAAATCTAACAAAACATGTACAAGATCTATATGAAAAAAACTATAAAACTCTGATGAAAGATATCAAAGATCTAAATAAATAGAGAAACATTGAATGTTATGAATAGAAAGACTCAATATTCTCAAAAATCACTTCTTTCCAATAAGATCTATTGATTCAACCTAATCTAAATTTAAAAAAAAAAAAACACCTAGCAAGCTATTTAGTGAATATCAACAACCTGATTCCAAAGTTTTTATAAAAAGTTAAAATACTCAATTGGCCAAGACAATCTTGAATGAGAAAATGTCAGAGAGCTATTACAACCAGAGTTCAAGACTTACTATTAAGCTATGGTAATTAAGACCGTGGTATGCAATATTTCTCCCTTTTCTGAGGTTTTGCTTTCCATGGTTTCAGTTACATACTGTCCCCTGAAGTCAGCACACAATATTTTGAGAGATAAATCATGAGAGAAAGACCACGTTCATGTAACATTTATTATAGTACAATTGACCCTTACAACCCAGGAGTTTTAGGTGCCAACCTACAAGGAGATCACTTAGTGCAACCCACAAGAAGATTACTTACTGCAACCCCAGGGAGATCACTTCTCACTGCCATACACAATTTATTGGAGAGATAAACTGCCAACATGGAGATGATTAACATCACATAGATAAGGAGATACTTCCAACACTAAACTTACCACAATAGCAACAGAAGGCAGCTATGATGGTTATTACAGTTTTATAGTATGCACTACAGTCAGCTTTATGCAGTAATAATTTAATACTACATCTGTACATTTGTTTACATTTCCCTCAACTGCAAATGGCAGCATGTATGGTCTATAAGTGGTTGTTGCACACATTTTGATGAATTTTCACTTTTTACACTTTGTTTTATATTTTATGATCATAAATAATGAAACATAAAATTTCTACATATATTTTAAGCATTCTGACACATACCTAATGTTTTCTTGTTTTCCATATTTCTATGCTACATGGTTGATCTACAAGTATGTTCTGATTGTCATAAATCAACAAAAATACCCACAGATAAGTGGACCCATGTGGTCCATTCCTATGAGTGTCAACTATATGTTGTTATATGACTCATTTTTTGTTTATTTGTTGTTGTTGTTTTGCAGTCTGGGGACTGAACCCAGGGCCTTCCACATAATAGGCAACTACTCCACCACTGAGCTATACATTAAGCCCTTTTTCATTTAATTTTATTTTGAGACAGGGTCTTACTATGTTGTTGGGGCTGGCCTCAGACTTGTGATCATCCTGCCCCATGTAGCCAGCCTTTCAGGCATGCACCAGCACATCTGACTACAACAGTTTTATTTTGTTTTTAGTTATTATTGTTAATCTTTATCAACACAATACCACTTACATTGTATGTATATAAAATAAAAGGAAAAGGTGTAGTATGTATAGCTTAGTACTATTCAAAGTTTCAGGGTTCAATTTGGGAAGATTTGGGAAAAGTGTCCTCTATGGAAAAAGGCGACTAGGATACTGATAACAGCACAGAGAAGTAGATCCATGGAACAGGATAGAGAGTCTAAAATTAGACTCACACAATATAGTGATCTGATCCTTGACAAAGAGGGAGTGAAGGCAATTCAACAGAGAACGGATAACCTTCCAACAGATAGTGCTAGAAGCAATTGAACATCCACATATAGAAGATAAATATAAATGCATTAACAAAACTCAGAATAGATAATATATAAATATAAAAAGCAAAACTATAAAACTCCAAGAAAAGATGGGAGAAAATATAGATACTTTGAGTTTTTTGATGACTTTTTATATATAAAATCAAAAGCACAATCCATGAAATAAACAGCTAATAAACTGGATTTCATTGAAATTAAAAGCTTTTACTTTATAAAAGATATTTTTAAGAGAATCAAAAGACAAGCCATAGACTGGGAGAAAAAAAATCAGTGTAAAATGTATATATGATAAAAAAAACTAATCTCAAGCAAAATATCTGAAAAAAACACCTTATCAAGGAAAATACATAGATGATTAATAAGTATAGGAAAAGATTCTGAAATTATATATCATTAGGGAAATAAAAATTAAAACTACAGTAAGATACCACTCCATGCCTACTAAAATGACTAAAATCAAAAACACTGACAACATCAAGCGTTGGCAAGGAGGTGGAACAAAAGAAACCCTAATTCCTTATTAGTGGGAGTACAAAATGGTACAGCCACTTTAGAAAACGGACTGGTAGTTTCTTATAAAACTGAACATGCCCTTAACATACAATACAGCAAATATATACTTTAGTATTTACTTGAATGAACTGAGAACATGTCCACACAAAAATCTATACATTAATGTTTATAGCAGCTTTATTTATAGTTGCCAAAACTTGAAATAAACCAAAAAGTTCTTCAATAATGAAGAGATAGACAAACTGTAGTACATGCAAACAATGCAATATTATTTAATAATAAAAAGAAATGTGCTATCAAGCCACAAAGACACAAGAACTTGAAATGCATATTGCCAACTGAAAGAAATCAATCAGAAAAGGTTGCATGACATATGAGTCTAAATATATGACATTCTAGAAAAGACAAAGCTATGGAGAAAGTGAAAATATCAGTGATTACCAGGTGTCTAGGGGAGGAGGGAGGAATGAATAGGTGCAGTGCAAGGGATCATTAATGAAGTAAAACTAATCTGTGTGATGTGTAATGGTGAATAGATACCATTATACATTTGTGAAACCCCATGGAATGCAATGCAAAGAGTGATCCTAATATAAATTATGGCTTTTGGTTAAATATAATATATTAAAATATATATTATAAAATATATGAATATATAAAATAATATAATAATAATATAAATATATAATATAAAATATATGTTAAAATATATATCAATATGTACATCAATAAATTACAACAAATACCCACAATAACTTGAGATGTCAATAATAGTGGGTTTAGGATGGACATGGTAGTGTGCAGTGTAAGAAGTAATGTGGGAATTCTCTGTACTTTCTGCTCAATTTTTCTTTAAACTCAAAACTGCTCTAAAAAGTAAATACTATTAACATCAAAGGGGAGAGAGGTGAGGAGCAATATATCAATCATATATATATAAAAAATCATAGTATATGATTTTATATTTAGATGGGATGTCCTAGGGTAAACACACTAATTCTTCCTAATTTGATCTATATATTAAATTTACTAAAATCAAATTTTGACTTTTTTCATGGAACTTGACAAGTCTATGCTAAAAATCCTATGAAATGAAGAGAGTGAAAAATAACCAAGATGATTTTGAGGACTTGTCTTTGTTTGATTTTTGTTTTTTGAGGACTTTTGTTTTACCTAAGACTTTAATACATAATGTAAGACAACAATGATTCTGATTTAAGCAAATTGATGAGAAACAATGAATTAAATGTTCATGGGGGCATGAATTTTATATGGTGGAAGTGACATTACAAATCAGTGGGAAAAGGATGGACAAAGAGCTATTCGCTTGCTGTTGTCTTCCCATGGAGTGCTAGCACTTTAAGTCTACCAGGCAGAAAAATGGGGAACACCAAGAACCATCTGGAATGGACAAGAATGAGTGCCAAAGAGGACAGGCTGAAATCCATGTCTTACTCTACTCTGTACCATAAATAAATATGTTGGGGGGAAAAGTGAAAGAAAAAAAATGTGGAAGAAATTTTGATCTTCAAAGGAAAATAGCACTGTCTGGAAGATGCCACTGCAGTTTATCTGGTTTTAGTATTTCATTTTCTTTGAGCTGTTTTACCGTTGTGTAAGGTATGGGCAAGTGATAAAGAAATAAATTCTGCCCTTTCAGGTAAGAGATATAATAGATCTCTCCTGTGGAAAAAGCAGTTTTGCCCTCATTTTCATGTTCGTTTCAGTATTCCTGATCTATACATTTGCCTTTTTACAGATTTTCTTTTAACCGGTTAGAACTCCGACCAGATGCCCCCATTGAATGAATTAAATAAAACTTTTAATGTATGTCCATTCTTTTCTGTATAAAATGAGTCATAAATTTACTTTCTTAAAAAATTATCATTTAGCCTGCTGTAGGGTAAAGAACAAAAGGAGACATGTCAAAGGGATAGGAGAGAAGCCTCCTTTAGGGAAAATTTCACTTAATGTAGTATTTTACTTTACAGGAAATGTTTCCACCCCACTGTTCAAAGGAATATTCCAGCAGTAAACAAAGCTCAGGTGAGCAGATTCATTTTGTCTTAAAATATACTAACATGGATAAAGGGGCATATATCTGAGCAGATCTAGAGAATGATTAAATAAGATTTGCAATCTTTTTTCCTTGTCCACAGAGGAATTTAGCCCAATTTGTCCAAATACTAGTCATATAATATTCACAGACACAACCTAAAAGTTTTCTATTAAGATGTGTGAAAAGTTACCTTATTTCTAGCAGTTTCCTTCTAAATCAGCCTTAACTGTGCAGCTTTGTGAAGAACATTCACAGGATTCTGTAGGCACGGAGAATACCAGACTCTCTAACTAAGAAAGTTTATGTATGCTGTCAAATATTACCACCCAAGACACCCCCAAACAATTCAATACCAAGGGAATAACAAAGACAGTTAATCTTTCTTTGGTTTTATACCAATATGTCAAAGAATAACAAAGAACTCCAGTCTTTATAAACAGCATTAACTATTAGCTACAATTTTACTACACACTGACCTAGTCGCTTAAGGTAAGAGAGCAAAAGGTATCTCAAATAATTTTTTAAAGAAATCCACAAAAATACTAGTCCCTGACATTCACAAAGTAGGTTTCTAATTAAAGCTGTGTGAGACTCTATTCCATACCTGCACCCTAAATCAGCATTTTAGGGTTATTTTTAACTGCAGAGGTTTCAGAGCAAATAGAAAAGAAAAAGGAAGGAAGATTTGTAAATATATAAGCCACAAAGGACAGAGCTCATCCTCAGTGACTCCTGGGCACACTCTTGGAGAGGGGCTGGGGCAATTAAGGTGATTGTGGAGGTCATAATCACTGTAAGCTTGCTGTGAAGTTCATGTGAATATTTGAATATCAATGCATGTAATATATGCAGAGTAAATTTTCAGAAGCCAGGCTGCATTGTTTACAGAGAAATCTCACTGCCTCGCTTGTGTGTATGTAATTCTGAATACAGAAACAAAAGAATCAGTTAAAGCCATACTTAATGGGCTCCTAAAAGCAAATTTTCAAGAAGGAGTAGACATGATAAAAAGAGGTAGCAATTTTCCTTTTGGTATAAATGGTTTTATTTTCCTCCAGACTCTTTTCTTATCTCCCTTTTCAGCTATCCATCTTGAATGAACATTTGGACATTGCTAAAGTTTTTTATTGTTCTTTGAAAAACTAAACAAATTTACTTGGTACCAGGAGTATCTGGTGCTTTAACATTTTATTAACTTTGTTTTTTAAATGAGAAAATTGAACCAGAAGGGGTAAAGGACTAGTTGGCCCAAGGTCATAAATGACAGGGTTAAGGTCTGAACTCAGATATCCTGACTACATTTTGTTTGTCAGACAGACTCCTAAGGTCATTTCATTGAAACATCTCCAGTGTTTTCCATTTAGAGGTGTTTATATTTGGAGACTCTTCTCCATTGCAATCTGACATCTTTCCATGCCTGTATGCTTGCTTTGCCTGAAAATACATCTCAAATTTATATGCTATTCCCCATTTCCATTACTATCACTCTAGTTCAAGGTGTCAACTCTCTCATTTGAACTACTGCAATAGATTGCTAACTAGTCTCTGTTTCTCTCTTATCTTTCCTATATCTTTTCCCCCCTCTCCTTAACATAAATCAGATTGCCCTGAACTGGGGTGCACACCTGTAATCTTAGCTACTCAGGAGGCTGAGGAAGTAGGATAGAAAGTTGGAGGCCAGTCTAGGCAACTCTTGTCTCAAATAAAAACAAAAAAAGACTGAGGATATAGCTAAGTGGTAGAGCACCCCTGGGTTCAATTCCCAGTACATAAAAAATAAAATAAAAATAAATCAGATCGTGTAATGCTACTGTTATAATTTTTCAGTAATGTCCTGTGACACTGAAAATAAAATTCATATGCCTACCATGACCTCTATGATGTGATTCCTAGCCCATTTCTCCAGTGCATATCCCACTTTATCCTACTTTCCCCCAAACTAACTATATTGCAGCCACTCTAGCCTCTTTCCTATGCAGCAAATACATCATGCCAATTTATTCCCAGGGTCTTTGCAGTAGCTATTTCAGTCCCTTGCCAATTCAGGTTTGAGCTCAAATGCCACCTGCTCAGGGAACCCCTCCTTTCTACCAGAGTCTCTAATTTCTTTATAGTGCCTACCACTGTGAAATCTCACTCATTTATCTGTTATTTATTTTCTGTCTTGCCCTTTTAAATCTGTCTTATTCATCACAAAATTTCTTGTGTCAAAAATGTGAAAATGGGAATGAAAGAAGCTGTCAAGGTCCAAATGACAACATTTCACACATAATCATGTGTATTGGTTGAAGAGAAGCATCAAGATTTTTGTTCTCAATAAGGAGAACAGTTTGTGGGAACACTGTGTGGATCTGTTTATGCACAAAATTTTCACAAGCAATTCCCTAAAGCTTTTCCAGGACTCCCTACAAGGCTGTGGAACATGAATTAAGAACCAAACACATCATCTTGGTTTCTGTGATGCTGGATATAGCAATCTGACTTTTGTTTAAATCTCTTCACCTCCATTTCCACCTCTTTGCAATCCAAGATCAAACCTCACTGGATTATTTCCAGTTCTAGACTCTTACTAGGATTTTACTTGCTTCTAGATTTTTTTTCTTTCCCTCTTTCCCCCAAGTAGAATCCTCTTCTGGTCCCACCCTGATTTTTGTCTAACTCTCATTCATCTTTTAGATCACTGTTTAGGCCTGGGTCTTCTGGCAAGTCCTCCTTGATGGTTGAATATGAGTTTGGAGTTCCAAGTCATCTCAGGTTTATTTTTTTACTTCTATCAAAACACTTCCACAAACTATTTGATGATTAGTTTATATTATTCATGCCCATGAGTTCAGAAAATATCTGTTTTATTTACCATAATCCCAATGTTGCCTAGTATAGGACCTAATGCAAACACAGGCCCACTTAATATTGGAGGATTAAAATAAACCCATTTTGCTTGCATTTCTGTTTATTTTTTATAAATGGTGGCTGTTTCATGTCAGAAAATAAATATGAATAACGATCATATTTTACAAATTAGAGATTTCTAAATTTAGTCACAAATTTTGTTTCTAACTTTAAGGGAAAGCTCCTTAGAGATTAATGTAGTTTGTTTCAAGGTTCAAATTATCTTCTAAATGTTTTGAAATAGTAAAGTAAAGCAAGCAATTTGTGTAGTTAACATAAAAACAGAAGTTTCTTCACATCACATGTATATTAATACCAAATTTGCCTGTCAGTGGGCTGCTTATTAATATTCAACAAAAGCCTAAAAGTCTGTATAAGTCACTCCATCTGCTTCTCAACTAAGTCAACTTAAAAATTTTCATGGACAAAGGACTATAAAGCAATATAACAGAGTATAAATGTATACTGGGGAAAACTAATGAACCCAATGAATTTACAGCCTGATCAGGAGGCAAAGTTAGTAAAGATTTCAGAGTAATAACGACTGTTGGTACCAATCTCTTCAATTTGGCTTCCTCTGTTTCATAGCAGAAAAGGCACTTCTAAAGGCATCGGCTTTTAAAACTCAACTAAGAAAAGTTCCTAATAATGCCATACTCCTCTAGCCCTAGTCATCTCCAAAGAGCCTTAGATATATTCTCCTGTTCTCATTTCACATGTACAGGGGGCCCCAACCAAAAAGCAGCTCTGCACTCAGAATTCCCAGTGAGACAGTTCAAATCCTTTGGGAGAGAAGGCTGTCGTTTCAGAAAAAACATGTGTGCTTCCTAAAACCACTCATTTTTTAGTTTATATGAGAACCAGAGATGAAATACGAATATGAATAAAATAAGCAAAATTACAATTGAGAGAGATATGGCTTGGAAAAATAAAATAAAAGGATGTGTTTACATAAATTACAAGCACTCCAGGGCTGGGATATTATTCTTTCTCCAGCACTGTCAGGCATTTATATAGTATTGTGTACACTTGTGGCAATACAGAATGAATAATAATAATTAATACAACATGTTTGCTCTGAATCCCACAGACTTCTTATCAGATTCTTGCAGCCTACTTTTTTTTAAAAATTCAGTTCATAATTGACCATATGTATTTCCCAATCCTTGCCTGTTAGGCATCTTTCTCTCTTACAAACCCACTAGTGATTATTTTGGACAAATATCTGCTATATTGTACTAGTAAGGCATGGACTTCAAAGAGTTCAACTTGGATAGTGTTGAAATGATTGGAATGCTTGCCAAGAGCTTTGGCCAAGGGGTGTGATTTCAGTGATTTCTGGTTTCAGATGGCTCAGAAATGAAGAAGAGAAAAATGGGGAATGGGTTGGGAAGTAGGAAGAAAGAAGAAATCAGAGAAATTAACCATAAAGCCCTACCAGTATCATTTAAAATACCAAGACATAAAAATTCAAAGCTTTTTTTAAACCTCCTAACACGTTTATCTGTTGAAGAAATTATCAAACAAATGTGGAATGAAACAGCTTTTTAACTGGCTTCCCGATTAATCTTTTTTCCCCTCTCCAATCGATTCTGCACACTTCTTCCTGAGCAATATACCTTAAGTATATTCCCAGCAATCATTTTCCTTTAATTAAAAAAATTTAAACGCCACTCATTGCCTGTACAGTAAGTAACTATGACTCCCAGGTCCCTTGCAATCTAGCTCTGCCTGACTTTTCCTGCCCAGTCTCTTCCCACTCACTTTACACCTTCCAGATATAAAATGTGAATCTTCCCTGAGTTTCCTCAAACATCCCTAACTTCCTATCTCAGTGCCTTCATACTAATCTGTAACACCCTTCCTTACTTTGTAAACAGAAAACAGTCATCACTCAAGACCCATCAAGTTAGGTGTTTCTTTCATATCACCTCATAGTCCTCTATCTTAGTTATATGTCACTAACCAGTCTCCTTCAACAGACCATGTTCATGGGCAGAGGTGATCTTCTAGAGCCCTGAGTGTGGATGAGCTTCAGTTCTGAGGCAAGCATAATGTCTGACACACAGTAAGTACTCAGTAAATATTTAATAGAGGCATGAATGACTATAGCTTTAAAATTCTGAATTAAAATTGAAAATTACATTTTCTTAGCAAGTGATACAATGAAACCCCTGGCAATGCAAATCACTCCACTGCCCTTAGCACCAGCAAAGACAGAATAATAAACAATAAATGTCTGATAGAAACAATTAGCCTATACAGCAGGTGCTGGCTCAATCCCTCAACACATTCTGCATAGAGGTTACATTCTGGTCTCATTTAGTTTGTGAAACCCAGAAAAGGCACCCCCACCCCAACCCAGCAGTAAGCATTAACAATACCAAGAGCTAAATCCAGCCACTTCTAAGTGCACTTAAATCCCATTCAAAGCCAAGGGAAATTATGCATACATGAGAAATAGAAGGGGAGGAAAGATAAGAAAGATGGCTTGCCGCTTCTTGGAAAACAGACAGGAAAAAGACCACAAAGGTGCAGTTCCCAACAAAACTGTCACCTATTTACTGTCACTTTTTCATCTTCACAGGAACTTATTGGATTAGGAAAGACCTTTGCTACTCCACATTACCCCAAGCTCCCAGTTGCCTTTGCATTAGTAAATGTCTGGGCTTCCTGGTTAATTGTGGCAGGCTAGCAGCAGGCTGCACAGATGTCAGATGTCATGCTCTATCAGATGAAGAGGTTCCTGCCTCAGGCTGTTTATATATGACCTACCAGGATTTCCTGCTGCATGATGAAATAATTAGAGGGCTCCCCCGCCATGCAGGGAATAATGTTGCAAGTAGGTTGTAATAGCATTACATTTAAAAAAATGAAAATGAAACACTTGGCCTTATCTGCATCAGAATCTTCCTTAGGTTTATTGTGGACATTCTGTTCCTTATTTTTATAATTTTCACATGGGTGCTAATTTCAGTATTCCCTGGAGAAAATGATGAGTTTAGAAGGCTTTCTTTATGCTTGTGCAGCAATCTGAGTCAGAGTAAACAGGCTGGGGAGATGTCTTTTTTTGTGTGTTTAATTTTCTAAATAGTTTGTCTTTTGCCTCTTGTAACAAATCAATTCTATAGACTCAACAAAATGTGATGGTTTTTTTAAAAAATTAATAATACTTTCTAAATTATTTAATTCTTAAGTCTTAATGGACTCTGACTTCTGATTTTCCAACCAAGAAAATAAGTTTACATCCTGCTTATAATGCTGTAATATTTTAAAATGTTTTTTGTTCATCAGAATACATATTATAAGACTATAAACTCTAATCCACATACCATTTTTTTATGATTCAAGGGAATTATCCTGTCTACAAACATAATTCAAAAAGTCTACATGACTTTAATCATTAAAAGGTTAGCAAACAGTTGTGAATTCTAGGAACACAATTAAGTGGAACAATTCAGCAAGTTATATTAGCATGATTTTCACTATTGTCCTGAGCATCCCTCTACCTTAGTTCCTAAAACCTGTTTCCATTTTCTATTTAGCATCCACTTTCCCTAATTAGATTGTAAACTCCCTGAGAACTACTCTATCAGTTTTTAGACCTCTTGTTTCAACCACAGTACTTAGCACAAGTACTTAATATGTTTTTGTTATAAATTGAATTACACAGAAAAGTGTGAGGAAAGGCAAATGCAGGATTAAGAAAAAGGTGATGATCAAGGTAAGTTCCTCAATTCTCCATATCTTTTTTTTTTTAATGTAGGTACAATGCAATCTTTCTGCATAGGTACAAGACAATCTTCCTTTCAACATCCCCTCTGTTCTAAATCTTCTTTAAAAACTTAATTATTCCCAGCTTCCTCACCTGAATTAATATTTATCTCTTTATATCTGAATATAAAAAAACCAACATAAATTACTAAAGAAGATGAAAATCCATCTGTGCTTCATTGCACAACAATCATACACACATGAAAGAGGCCAGGTGGATTCCTGGAAAGCCAAGAAAACACTGTTTCAGAGCAGAAAGAGATTTCATGTTGTAATTCAAGGAAAAGTTTAAGAAAAGCAGGAGACTGTGAAATAGAGAAGAACAGCATCCGGGGATGGTGGCATATGCCTATAATCTCAACTATCAGGGACACTGAGGCAGGTGGATCACAAGTTTGAGGCCAGCTTCAGCAATTTGGAGAAACCCTGTATTAAAATTTAAAACAATAAAAAGAGCTGGGGACCTTGGTGGTAGAGGGCTTGCTTAGATTGTGAAAGGCCCTGGATTCAATTTCCAGTAAAAATAAAGAAATAAACAGCAAAAGAGTTTTTATCCCAAATGTCAGCCATGATCCATTAACAATAGCTAGCAAACAAACTGACAACATCCAGGTTCTGCCAGTAAGTGCAGTGATTGAACAGTAGTGTCTGCCTTGGCCTCGAAGGAAGTGATATTAATACCAACTCACTGCATCTGGGCAGCTTTTTCCAGTCTCCCAAAAGATTGCAGTTATTTTAGAGAACTGGAAAACAAAGACAGAAACAAACAAGGATTTCTGAAGCAAAGCACATGTTCATCTAGGTATCATTATACCCAGATGTTGGCCTCCTACTACCTTGATTTGTTCATTAAACATTTACTGAGCACTTACCTGTCAAGTAATGCTCTCTGACTTCAAGTAATTAATGGCCACCTCGAGGAGGGATTCAAATATAGAAAGTTTTATTATTACATAATACATAACATTAAAGTCTGTAAAGAATGTTAAAGGAATTCAAAATGAAATGAGGAACCTAGCTGAGGTGAGGGTAAAGGGAGAGATGTCAGGAAATGTATCCCAGAAAAAGGATCATGTGAACAAGGTTTTAAGGATAAATAGAAATTAGCCAGGCCAAGAAAAAAGAAGGAAAGAAAGAAAGGCATTCTGAGCAGCATATTCCATAGCATTCAAAGAAATGTTCTTAATTCGATTGATTGCTAAATTCAAGTGCATATGGAGGGTGATTAGAGGTGAAGCTAAAGAGGCAGAAAACAGCCAGGCACGGTGGCGCACGCCTGTAGTCCCAGAGGCTTAGAAGGCTGAGACAGAAGAATCTTAAAGCCAGACTCAGCAACTGGGAGATGCTAAGCAACTTAGTGAGACTCTGTCTCTAAATAAAATACAAAACATGGCTGGGGATGTGGCTCAGTGGTCAAGTACCCCTGAGTTCAATCCCCATTACCAAAAATAAATAAATAATAAAGAGGCAGAAAAGAGTCAGAACTCAGAGTTGACACAGGGGGATCATAAGTTCAAAGGCAGCCTCAGCAACTTTAAAAAGTAAAAAGGGCCTGGGATGTGACTCAATGGTAAAGCACCCTGGGTTAAATCCTTAGTACCAAAAAGAAAAAAAAACTCAAACAACTTTTTACATCAAGCTAAAGAGACTGGAAGATTTTTTTTTTTTTTTGCGGGGGGCGGGGCGGTTACTGGATATTTAACCCAGAGCTACGCTACCACCTTTTTTTTTTTTTCCAATTTTAAGACAGGATCTTGCTAAGTTGCCCATACTGCCCTTAAACTCACAATCCTCCTGCCTCATCCTCTTGAGTCACTGGGATTACAGGTGTGCTCCACCAGGCCCAGCAACACCCAAGAAATTTTAAACAGGACAATGTCTTAAATCTTTCTCGCACTACATCCACTATCTCTTCTCAACTTTCTTTTCTCCCTCAATACATTAACACATCAATGTCTCTTCTTTGAAAAGAAAAAAATATCCTTTGATGCTACATTTGCCTCTATCTTCAGTTTTCTTCCCAAGTAGCCAAGTTTCTGAAAATAGCCATCTAGTTTCAGTCTCCACCTCACATTTTCTGCTAAATCTGTTGCAATATGACTTCTGTCCACTGCTTCACCTGACTCCCTGAGTAACCACCCTAAGTTGGCTCTGTTGTCTAACAAGGGCCTTAAGTGGGTCGCTGGTGATACCTGATGTTGCAGATGGGCACTATTTTGAAGCTTCCTTCCTTGACTTTCAGTCATCGTCTCACTGGCTTGTCCTCTTAACCTGTGGCTTTGCTGAGGCTTCACTGTAAGCTCTGTTTCCTCTACTGCCCCCAACTCTGCTTCCCTCACATCTTTTCCCCTCTCAGGATATTCTTCTCATGAGTAAGAGCCAACCAGAATGAGCAGGGTAGATTCTGCTCATGAGGTAGTTCATTTACAATCCTCCCACCATACTGCGCTTACCTGCCTACTGGGCTCTCCCAGAGAGCCAGGGAGCCCCTTGACAGCAGAGGCTGTGGACTATGCATCTCTATGTCTAAAGTGACTATACCCCCACATGAACTTTCTTTGGCGCAGGAAGGAAAGGATTTGTCTGTGGTACATTCTGCATAGAATTTTCAAGTCTTAGAACCCTAAAGTGTTACAAATGAAGAAATTGAAGCTGAGAATGACAAGGGAGTTGACCCAAAAACCACAGAGCATATCAAAAACAGGTTTTCAAAATTCCCCGTATCCTGCTCTTTCATGGACTGCCTGCTCTATTGTAAGTAAGATATTCAAACAGCATGAAAATCAGGAAAGAGTATGGACTAAACAGTTCTAAATTTATGAGTAACTGAATCACACAGGAAATGAAAACAACTGCTTTGTGCAAATTTAGGTGTCTTCTCTTTCTCAGGAGTGTGAAAACTGGGCCTCATCCTACCCTGCTAAAGATGAGGTAAATTTCTAGAAGGAACATTGCCGAGAGTTGCAGAAACCTCCAAGAAATGTGCTTAATCCAGTCAGGAGATCCTCAGAAATGCAAATTGACCACTTGAAATAAGAAGGCACCTATTGTTCAGCCTTGATTGCCTCTGCAGGCCTACAGGCAGGGCAAAAAAAAAAATCGTCCAAGGAGAAGGGAGTCTAAGTGAACTGCACACATAGAGGAAAAATAAAAATGAGGCCAAACTCCCACAGGGCTTCCATTTATCATCTGCAAAGTGAGCAGGGATTATAGAGCAAGAACCATTTATGATTCCACATCCTTCTAACGTCACTATCTCTGATCTTTTTTGCTGCCCCTTATTTTCTCACAGACATTAGTAAATCTGATATTTATTATTCTCTTTTTTCCTGTGGAGCTCTATCTTACCATCACTGAAGGCATACAGTGAGAACAATTACAGGCATGTTTTATTAACATTAAATACTTTATACCAACAGCATATACGTACAGTGATGAGACAAATACTAGCTCTAACTCTCTTCATTTAGATATGTCCTTCCTTAAATTTGTATTCCTAGCAAATTCTACAAATTCTCCTCTTTTGCCTTGAAAGAAAATATGTTGACTTTTATTTTATTTCTAACTTGATTTCCCTCTTCAAGAAAAGACTTAGCGATAAAAAAAAAGATATTGAAACTTTCAAAGTCTTAGTTTAGAACATAATGAATCCTCCCAGAAGAAAATAAACAAGGTACCATCATTTTTTCTTAAATAATTCTCATCTAACCTGTTTACTAGCTGAAAAGTAAAGACCTTGGTATTTAAACTTGAAACTTTTATTCATCTCTTTGACCCATCTCCTTTTCATCTTTATAAACAAAAGAAAATCTATAATTACTATACTAACAAAGAATACAGCTAAACTATATACAGGTTAAAACATTCTAAATACAGTTGAGAATAATAAATAATAGTGGAGAGAGTTAACATAATAAACACATGAAGAGTAACACCATGTCCTGCAACTAAGACACCTCCCATTTCTAAGTATTTTATAATTCTTGAGTGGAAAGAAAGTGTTAAAAGCATATACTAGCAATTCTATTTTCATAAAAACTAAAGAGATCATACAGTCTAGCCTCCTAGCTAATTCTAAAATCCCTGTTAATAATAATAACAATATCAGTAGTGGTGGAGGTGGGGTGGTAGTGTAGTTCCAACAATTAACCCGCCCTCCTGACATTTGTAGTGTCAAGCACTGTGCTGGAACATTCTCTGTGTTAGAAATCTCATTTCCTCATAAGGCAACCCTTTCTATTTTAAAATAATTGTGGTTGAAAACTTTTTCCTCATATGGACCCCAAACTGCTTTCATGAAAATTCCACTCATTCATCTTAGTTCTCTTTTAGAAATAAAACAAGTTCAATATTTCTTCCAAGTGACAGCCCTTCAGATCTTATAAGATTGCCATCATGATATCACTTGGGCTAGCCAAACCTGATTCCCTGTCACTGAAACTAGGTCTATCACCAAAGCAAAGTCAACCTACTTAGTCCTCATTTCAAAACAGCTTTGAGCTAAATTCTGAGACAAAATTAACTCCTAGCCAAAAGGACCATAGAGAAGGCGGGAACCCACAACCATTATCACAGCAAGTCATCCTTAACCCTGGTCTTTTTTCAGTGAGTAGCTCTGTTTCCTATGACAAATCCCCTGTCTTAATTTTGTCCTACTCTGAATTCCTGAGTGACTTTTTTTTTTCTTTGTGGAGTTCCGGATCAAACCCAGGGTCCTGAGCCTGCTAGCAAGCACTGTACCATTGCAGCCCTACCCATTGCAATCTTTCTAATAGGAAATATAAGGCATTGACAAATTCTACAGGGCAAATAATCTGAGGTCTCACTCTTATATACTCTATATAGTAATATAGCACCTAGTGATGTTTGTTGTATTTTAAATAATTAAAAGAGAAGATAAAAAATAATTTACGTTTATTTTTGATTATTGTGAGCCAGTCATTATTCTTAACACTTTATTTATTAATTAATTTAATCCTGGTAACAATCCTATGAAGGTCAATACTGTTATTATCACCAAGTTATATTTGGATCTTTCTTAAAATTTTTTTTTTTAGTTGTAAATGGACACAATATCTTTTTATGTATTTGTTTTTAGGTGATGCTGAGGATTAAACCCAGTGCCTCACACGTGTGAGGCACTTTACCACTGAGCTACAGCCCCAGCCCTGATTTGGATCTTAAAAGTCCCCCAAAGAGTCAGGCACAGTGGCTACACCTGTAATCCCAATTACTCTGGAGGCTGAGGCAGGAGGATCATAATTTAGAGATTAGCCTCAGCAACTCAGCAAGGGCCTAAACAACTTAGCAAGACCCTGTCTCAAAATAAAAATTAAATTAAAAGGTCTGGGGATGTGGCTCAGTAAAGTACCACTGGCTTCAATCCCCAGTACCAAAACAAAACAAAACAATTCTCCCAAAGGCCCATGTGATGAAAGCTTTGTCACATTCTGGGTTGCTATTGGGAGGTGGTAGAACCTTTAGGAGGTGGGACCTAGTGGAAGAAAGTTAGTTCATCAGAGGTGTACCCTTGCCAAGGATATTAGGTCCCTGGCCCGGTCCTCTTTCATCGTCTTCTGGCTGCCATGAGGTGAGCAGCCTCCTCTGACGTGTGCTGCCCACCACAATACACTCTCTCATCACAAGCCCAAAGCAATGGAGTGAAATCTATGAAACCATGAACCAAAATAAACCTTTCCTCTGTGAAGTTTAATTTTCTCAGATATTTTGTCACAGCAATGAAAAGCTAACACATATCATTTTAATAATAAGGAAGCTGAGGTACAGAAAGAAACGTGTCCAAAGTCCTAAAATCTTATAGGACCTGGAAGGCAAGTCCAGAAACCTGACTTCAAAACTCTTCATCACTACCTTGTGCTGTCTCACAGTAGATACCAAACTCTTCTGGGTTGCCATCTGGGAATTGTTTCCTATTGCATGGCATGGCTCAGTTATTTTCTGAGATAAGAGCTATCTAGAGAATCAGAGCTCTTTTCCTGGGCTGTACCACTGTTTCTTTTGTGAACTAACACATCTTTCTGCTTATAAGGATGACCATGCAGGGGCCATGGAAAGTAAGCAACTTTGACTCTGGAATCAGAAATCAAGAATGCTGGCTGTTCTGCCAAAGACTGAGTAGGAGCCAGGCCTTCCTGGGAAGTATGGAAAAGGAATTCTACTGCTTCAAGTACTACGGAAGACACAGTTTATAAAACATACCAATGTAGCCACCACTGCCATATGCAAATGTGCTCTGAAATGAAAACCAGTTGGTCAACCATATCTGTATTTGGTTCAGTCTGCCTGTCCAGATCCGTCCATAGTCAGCTATAGTCAGGACAGGGGGTTTATTGAGTAAATAAATCCCTGAATCACTCAACCATAATCAAGTCGGTCATGGGTCTCAAACCAGAAAAGGCCAGAGTTTTGCTTGGAATAGAGCTTACGTGAGTTCTATAGCCATGTTGCAGGCCCACAACTAGTTATCAGTAGAGTTCTATGAACTAGAAACACTGAACTTTCTGGTCTTTTTTTTTTTTTTAATCTGAACTGTGAAAATACTAGGGAAGATAAAATATGCCTTGTGTATACAACATAGTTGTGGAAATAAAAGAAAAGGAAAATAATCCCTTAAGAGGATTTTTTTCTGCTTATTTCAAGAGAAAAAAGTAAGTAAAAAATAAGCTCCCTTTTCTAGATATCTCACTTTCTGTTCAAGTGCAAGTTTGTACCAAACTTAATTGTTCACACAATGTGAAAACATAATCTATCTATAAGAATTTTTTAAAAGGCCTTATCTATATTGACCGACTTGATTATGGCTGAGTGAGTGATTCAGGCATCTCAAGAGAAAGTTTATAGTGCAACATCCCACATACAGGCAGTCTTAACATAAACCATCCCCTCAACCAAGTAGTGGACATACTCATTTAGGAAGGAATGAATCTTCCAGATCTTGGCTAAAGTTCTTTCTTGGCTCCCTCCTAACTGTTTGCAGCCTGATGTTGGTTCCTTTTTCCCCCTTTTCATCCTTTCTTCCACTCCCACTCAACCCCAACTCCTAAAAATACAAATCTCCATTGCCTCCATTTGGCAAGCTGGATTACTGAATCAGGCATTTTTCTGCTGTTTTTTTTTAAAATCACTTATCAGTTATTTTTTGTCCCTAAATCCCTAAGCTATGATAGGAAATATGAGAAAATTTAAATCTCTTGTTATCTTTTTAAAGGAAAACATGCCTATTATTGTATGTACACATACTCATGGCCCAAATCCCACAACCTTCTCAACTTTCCAAGGATATTCATTTCTTTTTTGAAACAATACAAATATATCTTCACTTTAAGAAGAAATATAAAAAATTTATCCACATGTATCTTTGCTGCTGATGACAGGAAGATAAAGTATACCAAGAATTCAAGAACTTTCTCCATCCCTGTCATATGATAATTCTGAGTAGTCCCCAAAGAGTGGCATTTTCTCCATACACATCTGGGTTGTAGTTCTGGATACATGTGTTCTTGTAATACTTTTTTCATTCAATATATCATCTTCCCAAATAGTTTTTCACAGCCTATTAGCACCTCTCCAGAAGTTTTAACAGTCCATAGCCCACAAAATATTCCCAAGCAGTAGTTGGTTTCCTATCCAATGTGTACAAGGATTATTCTCCAACAGTCCATCTTCTGTGCAACTCGAGATAGAACAAAGCCTCTGGTTTGTAGGGTTAGGGTTTAGTTCATAAATAACTGTCTAGATAAACTTTCCAGCTTCTGTGGAGAAAGTATGCAATAGTGGAAAGTATCAATATTCACCTTTTCAGTTTCTCCATTCTTGAGTGTATATGATCTTATTTGGAAATGGAGGCTGCTCTATTCACTAAGCTGAAACAATTGTTCTTCCTTTTTCCCAAAGTAAAAAATGCTGGAGATACTAACAGAAAAACATCTGCTATGTCTACATAATAAGCTTCTTGAGACAAAGCAGGGCTTCTGCCTATAGCAGGGTGGATTGCGCTCTGCACTGAAGTGCCAAGCCAAGGGAGCAAGGGAGGCCTAAATCCAGGTTTGACTCAGCTGGTAATCCCATGCCCTCAAACTGTGACTGCAAAAAAAGGAGGTATCTTTGACTCATTTGCACAAAGGCATTCATGGGCTCATGATGACCCCGTCATCAAATACACAAAGACCATTTCTGCCTTGTCTACTGCCATATTCTCAGCATTTTGAACAGATCATAGCCATAATAGTCATTTAATACACATTTGGGAAAAGACAGGAGAGAAAGGAAAGAAAAAATCTCCACAGGAAGTACCAAACCTCAAGCACAGAATCTGAGAGAAGTACTACTTTCTTTGGCGGGAGAATATTCACTGTTAAGCCAGGAATGTTAGAAAGAAAGGAAAATTAAGCATTACATATCATCATTGTGGTTTTATTTATGTATGTTAAAAAATCAATCATTACAAACCTAATTTTTATCATTCTGACACCTTACCAATCTATTCAAACACACACACACACACACACACACACACACAGTTTTTGATAGTACTAGGGATTAAATCCAGAGCCTCACTCTTGATAAGCAAGCAGTGACATATATTCCCAGTCCACCTGCCCCCACCTTTTTAAATACTTTATCTTGAGACAGGGTCTTCCTAAATTGCCCAGGTGGGTATTGAACTTACAATCCTCCTGACTCAAATTCTCAAGTAACTGACATTGCAGGCATATGTCACCACACCTAGTTAGACAAAACTATAATCAAGACTACATGTAAATCTTAATCACTAAAAAAGGAAAAACATTTTGATGTAGCAACATGTCATATGATCTTATCAGACTACAGTGCTTTTCATCAAGATGAACTGTGTACATTCCATCTGTAACCCAATACTGAAAGAAGTAGCATGATTTTTAAGTTGGAGAGGAGAAGGAAACTTCTGAAAGCCTATCCCCAACTGTATTTGTTTCCTGTAGTTGCTGTAATACATTGTTCCTAACTTGGTCGCTTCAGCAACAGAAATTTATTCTTTCATAGTTCTAGAAGACACAAAGCCAAAGTCAAGGTGTCAGAAGTTTATATCCCCTCAGAGGCTCTGGGAAAAGATACTCCTTACTTCTTCCAGCTCCTGGTGCAGTTAGCATCTCTCGCCTTGTGGCCACATCTCTGTCTGCTCTGGCTTCTCTCCTTCCCATGTATAACCTCCTTGTCTCACCCTTATGAAACTATGTTATTGCATTTAAGGCCCTCCAGATATTTGGCAATAAGCTCCTCTTCTCAAAACTCTTAACTAATCAATATCTTTTGCCATATAATGCAATATTCACCTATATTTACATATAGTATAATATCAACAGATTCTAAGGATTAGGAAGAAAAATTAGAGGTGGTGTTTTTTCTGCCTACTACATTCACATAATATATCTTATTGCTATTATATTATCCAAAACTTTTTTTATTCTTCTTTATTTACATGTTCCTGTGAATACATTTGAATAGTTTCATGAACTTTTTCAAAACAACAAATATTTCTTTACTTAAGACACAGACTTTTCATTCAAAACCTGAGTCTAAATTCAAATGCAACTCTTAGAGAACATATTTTACTTATGTATAGTAAATCTCCTACATAAATTCTGAACTAGATAATTTTGTGCATTTCTGAAACATTCTCTTTAGATATTCTCTTTATTTTTTTTAATACTTATTTTTTAGTTTTCGGCGGACACAACATCTTTGTTTGTATGTGGTGCTGAGGATCGAACCTGGGCCGCACGCATGCCAGGCGAGCGCGCTACCGCTTGAGCCACATCCCCAGCCCCTAGATATTCACTTTAAACATTCTCTTTATTACAGATATTATGATAAACTGCTTTGTTATTGTTGAACACTTATTGTTGAGCTGATGTGCTAAAATAGTAGCCAAAAACAAGATTTGGCAAAACAGTCCTTATTCATTTGTCAAATTCAGTTTATATATCAACAAAGTTTAATGAGCTGAATCAATTGATACTTTGTGTACTGCCAAAATTGTATGCTCAAACTAGAATTTTATCAAATAATTCTCATGGTGATATCTGCTCATTATATTAACATCTATGATGTAGTTTTCTAAAATGTTGAGAATAAAGTTAAGTGACAGATTAGGAATAAAATACAAGGAAAGGTGTTAGTTGTCCACACAGATTTTAAAAAGACTAATAGTATAATACCTATGTTTTTATTCCTGGGGAGGTTATTGCTTGTTATTGTTTGTTTTCAGGGCACCCAAATGAATAGGCTCCTGAACATTGATAAGGCTGGATAAACTCATCAGAGGCTGATTCATAACATGTTTGTTTTTAATTAGAAATATGTTTGTTCACTGGTCATGAAAATATATCCATCTACCATTCAAGGACTCTTTCGGATCAAAATATAGGGAAAGGTGACTAATTAGAAAGTAGTTTTGTAAGCAAGGAACTGAGCAAAATTGAGTTTAGAAGGGCATTTTACATGAGCCATGGACAACTTGATGTACAACTTTTCTACAGAAGGCTAATCTCAACTAAAACTGGACAATTCTTACTTGCCTTACTTTAAGAATGTTGTCTTGTTTCCATATTTTAGAGGGTCCTCACTTTGCTTCAGTATACTCACTATACCTTGGATAATTGGATTCCCTAAGAATGGAATTGTTCTTACTCCTTTTCTACTGGAAGTAATATACTTTTCCTTTTCATGGTTTAAAACAAAACAAAACAAAAAAACAAAAACATGCCTTTAGGGCATTAGGGCAGTGTGATTTCAACAAAAGGCAAACATTGTCCAGTGATATAGGAAAAACTTACTAATTATTTGCAAAATGCTTTTGAAATGCTGAAATATACTTTAAAAACACAGTATTTTTCCATTAATGTAACCGTAAAATTTTAAGAAAAGAACAAATCCAGGATCTGACAAAAAGACATATCTATTAAGTGTTACTATATTCACTTATTCAATAATTTTTTTAGGTGCTAGGCAGTTCAGTAGATACTAGGAATACAATACTGAGTAAAAACAGGCAACCCCTGCTTCCATAGAGTTTATAATTTAGTGAAGTACTAAATTCAAATTGCATCATACAAAGATATATCTATATTTCCAAGTAATGTTTTCAGACTGCTTTTATATTAACACAGTGGAGGAATTTTAAGTCATAAAGAAGTTAACAATAACAGTGAATATTATCTGCAAATAGCCTGAGGCTTGGTATATATGTCATAGTGGAAACAAAATAAAAGTAGACATTTGAAGGATTGTCATAAAGAAGCAGAAGTAGATAATTTGCTACACTGAAAGCAAAAAAGATGGATTGCAAAATGCTACATTGACTCAACACTTAAAAAAGAAAATTTTAAATACTAGAATCATGCAACAGAAACATCAAAGAAAAAAAAAACTGACATCATCTATCCTATCCCCCAAACCACAGAAAGAATTATTGTATTGAAAAGAAGACTCTCTGATTGCCAAAACATTATTAATCCAGTTTTAATACACTGGGATTTCATAAATCTTTTAAATTTCTATGTATAAATCAGCAAAATAAAACAGTAAAAAAAAATAACTTTTAATAATACCTGTGTCTTCCACACTGACTAGGTTAGAGGCCAATTTCATCTATCAGAAAATATTTTTACTCTGTGTAGATTCATACTATGTGCATTAACTCAGTACTAAAACTTCTTCTAATGATTCCAAGTTATTTACATGCTTTTTATGCATAAATTAATCTTCAATACAGATTTTTTTTAACTTGAAGGTGGAGAATTACTCTTAGCATACCATTTCACTAATATACTCAAGTCCAAATGAATTTATTTTCTTCACTTATCATTAAACTTTTCTTCACATTTATGATATTTAGTAAGAAATGGAAACTTTTCTTCCACACAAAATGTGTAAACCTTGTTTTCTACCACCCTTATGTCTCAAGTCCTAAGGCATTAATGAAACTCTTCCCTCTACGGTTCAATGGCCTGTCAGATTCCACTATCATCCACATATTTCTTATACACATTTCTGTTATTCTACATTTCATCCAAATTGATTTATATCATTGGATAGAACTGACCTGAGTGACCAATATGATATTGCAGAAATGACGATATGTAACACCTAGGACCAGGTCATAAAAGACAGTGAAGCTTCCCCTTGGGTTCTCAGATCACATGTTGGGGAAGTCAGCTACCATATGGTAAGAACACTCAGTCAGCCATACAGAGAGACCTGGGACAGAAGGAACCAACACACCCAACACACCCAACAAGGACTAACCTGCCAGTCTCTTAAGCCATGTGAGCAAAGAACATGCCAGCCCTGGTAAAGCCTTCAGATAACTGCAGCCCAGCCAGCCAGCATCATGACCACCACCTCAAGTTAGAGCCAAAGTCAAAAGCATCAAGAGAAGCCGATCTTGAATTCTTGTCCAAAAAAATGCTATGAGTTATTGCCAGATAAACATCCCCGGATTTAGTGCTTAAAACAATACAGCTATGTATTTTCTAATGATTCTGCAATAAGGACCAGGTCCAATTTAGTAGCTTATCTCGTTCCTTGTGGATTAACCAAATTTACCTGAGCATTTGAAGTCAACTTGCAGCTTCACTGGAACTGAAGAATTCAAGATTCAAACACATATCAAGCACCCAAGCTGGTATGGCTGGAATGGTTTGAGATTTTTTCTTATGGTCTTTCAGCAATAAAGCCTATCTTTCCTGAATAATTCTCAACTTCAAATTAACTACTTCGGACTTCTTTACATGATGTCTCAGGGTAGACAAAGACAAAGCTGCAGCCTTCTGAAAGCCTAAGGCCAGAATTAGCACCACATTCTATGACATTGAGCAAATCTTATTATGGCCAGCCCACATCCACTGTGAGAAGTCTGAATCACGACTTGAATTCTGGTAGGTATGGTTCACTGGGATTCATTTTGTAATAAATCTTCAGCCATAACATCTGTATCTTCAAATATTTTTAAATGAGCATAACTTTATTATTTCAATAAATCAATAATTTAATTTTTTGATGACCACAAAGTCAATATCTTTAAAGACAACCACTGTTGAACCCGATTGTATTGAAAAGTAAGTTTCTACTACTACCTCCTCTGGGAACAGAGTTCTTTGGGTTGTTGCATACAGCTTAATTAAAGTTCTTCTACCAGCTTCACATCTAATAGACATATGTGATACCCATTTTAATAACTTCCAGGAATAGGAGGCTTCAATCTAATCACATTCTGCATGCCCTATTTTGTCTGCAATATATATGAATGGTTATAAGCAGAGTGGTTAAGGTAGGAAAACTTTGGAAAAATTCATGTTATTATATGTCTCCCAAACAATCTCATAAAAAGGTCATCAGAAAAATAGTATTTTTAAGCCAATTAAATTTTATTCAAAAATTTGCTACATGCAAGACCCTACATTCGACAACATGTGGAATATAAAATAATAAAAGACAAATCCTTCACTTTAATGCACATATAAAAGAAATAACTCTTTTCTAAAACAATCAGAAAATCTGAAACAAATCTTATAACTATTAAAATTGCTTTGAGAAATATTTCATTGATTTAAAAATTATAAATTTAACAACCAAACTCAGCTACTACTTTTCTTTCTTCAGTATTAGGACTTAAAATGATCCCATGACACGTGGCCTTGGCAACACAAAACATGCAAGATCCTACATTTTATAGTGTTCCAGAAATGGTACCAAATCTTGGAACAGCAGAGGGATTCTCAAGCTTCTCTGCTTTTTTATTCCTCCCTAACAGTAGGCCATTAATGCTCTGCCTTCTTTCTGCAGAAGCAGAAATTTTAAGCTATCAATTTATCTTCTAGAGGAAAGTCTCCCACCAGGCAACATGGTAAATGTTGAGTACACCAACATTCACTTCAAGTCTGTCATCCCAGACAATTCACAAAGCTATCCCAGCACGACTAAAGTCAATATAATATGATCAATAAACAATCCTGAACATCAGCATGAGTTTATGTTTTTTATTATGAAATGATATTGCAATAATAGCAGCGGCCCTTTATTGAACTCCTATATGTATCATTTATCATTCTAGCAGTATGACTATGTTATCAACAAGAATTCTATGAAGAAGATATTGTTACAAATCTTCCCTCTTTGTATATTAAAAAACTCTAAATGACTCACCCAAGATCATCTGACTTCTAAGTGGTAGAGTTGGAATTCCAGCCCAGTTGTCTGATGACAAATCAATGCTCTTTCCACTTCACTATACAATATTCTCTTACTTAGACATAAATGATTCTCTCAAAAAATAACCAATTTATTATGTATAACTATAATGCATTAATAAAAATATTTTTAAAATAACTTTTGCACAAACTATTTTAGAAGTATGAATTAATATGATATTCTAACTTCTTTTACTCATTTCTTGTGCATATACATATTATATCATCATCTTTAGAAGTTCTCTACATTTCAGATTACTTATAAACAATTTATGGAAGTGTTTTCTATCTGTTTTCTCTTGGTAATCATTAATAGTGTCTGGTTTGTAACAACAGCTCCCATAAGTTTTATTGAAATTTAATAAATAAATGCATAAATATATCTTCAACCCTTTAGTAAGAAGTGTCAAATTAGAGTACTCAATAAATATTAGTGATTGTTATAATTATCTCAATTAAAAACTACCAGAAAAATTAATTAAGTTTGGTGAGCTCCTGAAGAGTTTTTTTCCCTAGTTTTAAAGATTTTTGAACCTTTATTTCAAGTCAGTTACAAATGTTTTTGAATTACATAATGCAAGGATTCATCTATGGTGCTTTTTTATCTTTAATTCAGAATCTTTTAAAATTATAGGACTTTTAAATACATTTCACTTCCAAGGACACTTGAAATCCTCAGCTCATGGTGGTTTCTTATTAGATTTAAATGATGTTTTTTCCTTAAAATTCTTTACACTGCAAGTTTAGGTATTGTATTGAGTGAGTCTGAAGAATAATGGGTTTGGGAGATAAATCTGCTAGAAATTGCGTTTAAAACTACTAAAACAGTGGTAAAGGAGTGAGTGAATTTCCAGGTCATGGAATCAGTTACACTACAATGTTAGAGGAAATCTATTCCTAGTTGTCCAATTAATTAGATTTAAAGACTAATATTTGATATGTTGAGGGCAAAGGGGAAAAAAACAAAACTGAGCTAGAGGGACTGGGTCCCTTTCTTTTTTTGCCCCTTCTAAGTTATTTTTGGGGAGTCCATTACAACTCAGATATTGTTTGAGTTTGTCTTAGTTTGCTTCACTGAGTACATTTCCAAGCATTTTCTAGATAATAATTCTATTCCCCCGTCTGCCTTCTCTTGACAATAGCTGACCTGGCTGCAAGCCCAAAACATGGTAAATGACAAATCACTACCAGATGAAGCTGCAAGCTTTACATAGAGTATTTCCTCCAGGCTCAGAACACTTGGAGGCCCAATAAAATTACCGGAGTGATTCAGAATCACTGGGAGGTGTGTGTGTGTGTGTGTGTGTGTGTGTGTGTGTGTGTGTGTGTGCAGGGGCGGGGGGTGCATATGTAAATCCTCAGGTTCTGCTAGATAATAAAGTACTAATAAAGAATCCTGTTAATTTTCAAAATCAGAAAATAGGAAATAAATTGCAAAGGACCAAGAAAAATTAAAATGGTGGCTGGAAAGTTATTAAACAAATTGAATCATGATAAATTCTATGCATTAAAATTATTCTCGTAGCAGTTTGTTTTTAATTTAAAATTTTGTTATGATTATTATGCATAATTTTTATTGAAATACTAGAAACCAAACTCCTCAAGGGAAAAAAAAATCAGACAACCTCACTATTAAAACATTTGGCTATATGCTTTTTCTAAAAAAAAGTTTTTTCTCCTTTTTATTTAATATTTGTGACTATACAGTATTGGTATGTGATGTTCATTTAAAATTTTTATTATTAGATTTATTAGATGACTTCAAAATGTATATGTGCAAGAGTTTTTCTAGGATCCAATAGACTAGAAAATAAAAAGAAGTAGAAAATATAGTTCTATATCTGAGTTCACAATAAAAACAAGCCTACCCATTTGAATCACCAAGAAAATTATTTTAGTAACTTCCCCATATTTATAATGTATGATTTTTTTTTTTAATTCAACTTTATCCTATAAGCTACATAACTTGTTCTGAAAAACAGTTGGAACATCACCACCTAAATAAGTGTATCATTTGGGGCAAACATTCATGATACATTGAATGATTATATATACAAGCAGAAAATATACAGCATTTATCAAATTAAAACAGAACATCTGTAAAACACTTTGTAAAAGAATGTTAAAAAGTTATAAATCAATTTGTGAGTGTTTAAAACAATGCACATTTGCCCTGCACTTTATACATTTGATTTATTCTCAGGCTCAGTGAAGGTTTAGCCTTCAGCAAAGCGCAAGGAGCCAAAATTCTCCATAATTCCTTTCCCACCAAGGAATCCCCATTACATGAGGGGGTAGTGGCAAGATCTCATCATCAGAGCTATGTTTTAATCTTTTTGCTCTTTACCAACCATTCAAGTGTAAGCAAGTTGCTAAACATCATCCTCATTTTTCTATACTTTGAAAAACTGGAAGTACGGTAATGGCTATCTGACGATGGCTGTTTAAGGATTACTTTTAGGATCAAAATCAAAGTGGGATTATACACAGGTAAAGTGTCTTTTTAAGCGATGAAGCATTCCATAAGACAAGGGAGTGGTATTCCTAAAACTGTCCTCTCTGGCCTGGCAATATTTATGCTGCTCCCTCTCTTCCATTTTTACTTCCATTTGATATAAGTCAATTCAAAATATTAGCCTCCTAAATCTTAGGGCTCAATTTTAAATACAAGGTAAGACCTGGAGCATTCCCAGAGAAATCAAAGGGCATTTCTTAGGGCTTTCTATGAGCCCTGTTATCACTCCGTTGTCTCACTAGTAAGTTTCCCTGTGGGATTTAAGACCTTAGCAGAGGAAAGGTAAAGCCCTGCTTTTAAATGGTTGTGTCAATCTGACTGCTTCACATTTTCCTTGAAATTCCAATCCAGGGAAGGCAGTCGTGAATTCAAAGGGAGTAATCCCATTTTCTACAGCAGGAGGAACACTGTGTAGGGAAATTACTGACATTAAAAGGGTGGTATGTAAAATGAAACACTAAAGTGTATTCTTTAATTAATAAGAGTAAAAAAATCTAGAATTTCTACACAACTCCCACCCTTCTCCCTTCCCTTGTCTCCCCAACAGAGTAGTGTTGGGTCATGAGACTAACTTCTAGAAGTTTGAGTGTTCAAAGGACTATTGGGATTTATTAAGGTTATCACTTCTTTATCTTTTCTTTTTAATGTTTTTAGTTGTAGATGGATACAATATCTTTATTTATTTATTTTTATGTGGGGCTGAGGATGGAACCCAGGGCCTCACATGTGTGAGGCAGGCGCTCTACCACTGAGCCGTGACCACCCCTGGCCACACATCATTTCTTTATCTTGTGCTCATGATGAACATGCCCAGGACTATACTAAAGACAGGAATATCTCTTTTCCTTGATCTACTATATCTATGAAAGGAAGCGGTATGCCTTGTAGGAAATGAGCATTTTATTTCCCTTTTCTCTTCATTTTTATTTTAGTACTAGGGATTCAACCCAAAGATGCTTCACCACTGATCTATATCACCCGTCCTTTATATTTTTTGAGGCAGGGTGTGGCTCAGTTGCTGAGGGTAGCCTGAGACTTCGTTGATCCTCCTTCCTCAGTCTCCTGAGTCCCTGGAATTACAGGCATGTGCTGGAGTGGGGAATGGAAACAAAAGCATTTTATCTAAAGGGACAAACTTTCACTCATTTGAAACTTTACCCAATGTTAGTTATATCAAGAGAATTTAACTACATTGCTTTATGCGGGTAATGTAAAAAGGACAAAATAAAAGCTATAAGTTTTTAAAATCCATTAAGAAATTGTTTCAGGACACCTTTTTTTTTTTCCTATTGTTACTGAGTATTACCCGTTTTAAGATGCAAATTTGCAATGAATACTCTGATTCTCAGGAAAACAAAACAAAACCCTAAGAGTTAGTATTGCATGACCAAGATAAACTCCCGTCATCTGGACCTTCCCAGTTTGCAAAGTCTTCTTTCCAGCTTCTCCCTGTTGTTCTCTCTCTGGTCTGATGCCACAGTGTGGGTATGGCCACCCAAGGCTGACACTGAATGAATTCCAGGCGAATTCCACAGCCAGCTGATTTTTCCTCTGGCACAGGATAGTATAGTAAATGGTTATAATAACTAAAGCAGCAGCATCTACAAGCTCTGATGTTTAAGGTTGGTGACCCCCCAAAATGAAATTTCAGTGAGCTGAAGATGGAAGTAAAAGAAACTTCAAAGGGCCACGTCTAGACGACACCTTCCTGTCTCAGGGAATTGCTTGCAACCTCCACTCAGATGCAGACAAGCAAAAAGGAAAGCCCGTCAAACCTCATTGACCATAGGTAATGATACAGGGTAATTTCTTCTGATAATGTCACCAAAAAGGAAATCCTACAGACTAAACCGATTAAGACCTCAAGGGAAATATCATGTGAACAAAATTGGTTTTTGTTTTTTTGCTTTGGGAAGGTCGTGGGGAGGAGAAAAGGGTTGTGGATGGGATTTTTAAAATAGATCTGGGCCTGTTTTGTAGAGGAAAAGAAAATGGAAGTAAATTTGGAAAAAAAAATTGTAATATGTAACAACAGATATGTCTTATCAATTTTTCCCCATTAGATATTTATGAACTCTTAAATCCCCACAATCAGAAACTGTGTTTTTCAAAAGGAAGACAGATATTTCTTTAAAAGAAAAAAAGGCTGATTTGAGTACCTTGAGTATTTTATCTTACTATATGTGTCTGAGATGAGATAGAAAGATAGGGCTTGTAATTAGCTGAACTGATTTTATGTGAATATGTCTCTAGTATGAACACACTTATTTATAGCATACATTTATTCATCTATAGACAGTGTGACTAGAGAAGAAATAAGTAGGAATTTAATTCTAGTAATTTCAAGTTAAGAGGTCTTCAAGTTAACATGCTTTGTGCTTATTATGGTACTATATTTATATTTTTTATTTGAAAATGATTTTATGATGAAGATAATGTTTTATGTTTTTTTAAATATTCTCCTTTTCACTGAATCTCCTTTTCAAATTGCCTTTTAAAAAGCATGAGTGTTTTAGTCCTTTATAATGACCACTAAATTAGTGGGCTGCTTTATTTTGAAGTACTCATGTACATTAATGGAGGGTGCTTGACATTCCAAGACAATGCATCTAATGATTTATAGCCATATGAATGTGAACAGGCTGAGAAAGGCTGATCTTCCCAGCCATGTCTGGCGAGTTGCATGGGTGAAAATAACTGTTCTTTATTAAGAACATCTACAACCTGTGGTCGCTAATCAGGTGGGTCCACCTACCTATTTACCAGGTGGGTCGCACACTGTAGGCCATTGTTTGAAATTAGGATCTGTTCTACCCTTTTTTTCACTTGGTTTGACATCTGAGTCACCCTCATTGATATCTCTGCATGTTACCCCGGGATAGTGGAACTGCCACCTTCTATACTTACCCCATTGAGACTGCAACCTGTAAGTGGGTACTTTTTTATGAAAAAAGACTCATTATATAATAGTCTTGACTATTTTTAAAAATTCTCTATGATACTCTGAAACATTCATTTGAAGAGAAGTAGGAAACCATCCACATTTGCTTACCTCTTTGATTTGGCTTTCTGCTTTTCTTTGAGTATGCCATTTAACAGTGTGACCCAGGTATCAAAATTCAAATAATCATCATTTATTTATTACTAATGAAACTGCATGCTTCTACCAGGAAAACTCCCTAAGTGGGGTTAAAATAAAAAAAGTGATCTCCACTGGTAAAAGTTTGATTTGAAACTTGAAAGCTCTTATTACTTTTCAAGTTATTAAGTTATAAGTAAAATATAGTAAATATTATTCAAGTTATTACCTTTAAGATTAAAAATTTTGCTCAAAAGAAATGTTAAGAAAACTTTTTACTAAAAAATCTAACACCTTTGTTTTTCTGATTATAAAAGTTATTAAAAAGGTAGTATAAAAAATTGGAGAAATGCAAAAACATTTGAAGAAGAAAATAAAAATTACCTATCATTTTGACACATTCATTCTGGTTTTCCTTCCATACAATATTTTGTAGACAGTTGAGATTTACTGTACACTACAAATTTTTAATTTTAGTTTATATATCAGACTTCTTCCAATTGAAAAAATCCCTTCAGAAAAATAATTTAAATAACTAAATGATACTCCATCCTAGAAATAAACTCTATCTCAATGAGTTTCATAATTTGGATATTCTGCTTTCTCTAATAGTTTTTATTAACAACAAAAATAGCTGTACTCTTTGTACAGGCAATGTGTACAAACTTTAAGGATCCTCTTCACTTATTTAAACATAAAGTAATATTCTTTGATTAATATTGATAAACAAAAACTATAGCAGGGAAGAAACATAATCCATAACTTTCCTCCTTCAGTAACTACATTATGTCAAATCTCTTCCTAGTGTTTTATTTTAAATATGTATTTTATTTTGTATATATAATTTTGTCTGTTTTTGTGAGCACTGCAACTCTAACACTAAGCTACCTCTCCAGCCCTTTTTATTTTTTATTTTGAGACTGGGTTTTGCTAAGTTGCCTAGGCAAGGCTATAACCTGTGATCCTCCTGCCTCAGCCTCCCAAGTAGCTGGGATTACAGGTATGTGCCACTGTGCCCAGTTTACATTTATAATTTTGTATTTAGTTTTTCTGACCTAACATATTAGAAGCATTGTTATATGATATTAAATTAGATTAGTTATTGTTTTAGTTAGTTATTAATAAAAATTATTAGGTTTCATCATTTGAGTGAAGCCCAATCTACTTAATCACAACCCCTGGCTATTTAGGGGATTTATAACTTTTCCTTGCTGCGAACAAAGCTGTGCTAAAAGTTATTGAGTATGAACCTTAGTAAGAATTTTTATATGATTTCCTTTGCTTAGAATACTTTAAAAATAAATACTGCATTGTGAACATGTAAAGATTTTTCTGATATATATTGTTAAAAGCTGTATCAGTTTTAACTCCAAGCAAGAATGTAAATTTTCTTCATTCCTCATCAAAGTTACAGATTTTAAGCTTTTCAATCAAATTTGTAAAAACTGTAGTTTCATTATTATATTATTTGTACATTTTCAAATGCTATTGAGGTTGAATTTTTTTCTTAGCCATTTGTAATTTTTTTAAAGGTCATGCATTTGCCCATTTATTTGTGGGATTTTTAGTGTTTTTCCTGATGAGTCATATGAGCTCTTAATAGAAAAGGTCATTGGACTCTTTGACACGGTTATTGCAAATGTATTTCATTATATTATAAAATGTATCATTTAATACAGAAGACCAATTTTACATAACATGTCATAGATTATACATACTGTGTCAAAAAAAACATTTCCTGAAATATTTTAAATGTTACTAAAATAATATTACATAAATTATTCAAGAATAGTCACTCCAAAGAAAGAATAACTCCATTTATATGAACACCAATTTCAAATTGACAAAATTTAAATTAATAGGATTTTCTGAAATTAGATTAAATGCACTATCTATTTTTTTGTCAATTTATAACTAGGAATGAAGCCAGGTACAATAGCTGATCCCCATAATCCCAGCAACTCAAGTGGCTGAGCAGAAGGATGCAAGTTCCAGGCCATCCTCTGCAACTTAGCAAGACTCTGTCTCAAATAAATTTAAAAAAAAAAAAAAAAGGACTTGGGATGTACCTCAGTGGTAAATCTCCCCTGAGTTCAATCCCTAGTATCAAAATTTTAAAGTAAAATTTAAAAAAGACAAGGGATGACCATAAAATGATAAAGGTAATTTATACATTTTTCAGGATTGAAAGCATGTTCATATATAACGATACTACCAGAACAGACACTCCTGTAGTTTTATAACCGATTGAGCATAAAAATATTTCTAGAAGATAAGAAACAAAGTATACCATTAACTTCAGGTCCTCTTCAGGGATATTGTACTCTTTACAAACTACAATAAGCAAGTAAATTTTCATATAATGGGAAATATATATATATATATATACATATATATATATATACACACATATATATATGTATATATATATATATAGTGGAAAAATTAAGTAGCAAATGGCATAATTCTTGATTAATAGTTAAGAATAGATTTCACAAATGTTTCCTTTTAATACAATCAAGATTAAAAAAGAAAGTTATTTTAAATTTAGATATGGATATCAGGTTAATATGGGTCTTTGTCATGGTTAAACAAAACTCAAGTGACAAAATATGTAGCTCCACAGTCTTTTGAATACTTACTCTTATTTGATTTATACATATATATTTTAAAATTATTTTGTAAAAATTTTAAAAGGAATAAAATTATATTATCTGTGTCCTCTTGTTTTTGAAGCTTTGGGGGGTTAGCAATTTTTTAAATAAAAATACAGTTAAGGAATCTACTTAAGAAAGAAATTTGAATTTTTTTTTTGGTGGTGGTGCTAAGGACCAAAAACAGCGTACTTAGCAAGCACTATACCAAAGAACCACATTTACAGCCCCTGAACCCTTCATTTTTATAAGCAAAATATATTAACTTCAACTTATTAACATACAAGCTGGCCAATTAATAAAAATTTCTATATAAACAGTCCATCACAATAAAAACATACTAGAATGTATTAAATAAAACCTTGCCAAAACAATTCACATTATTTTCAGAAATAAATAATCCTAAACTATAGAGTGTGTGTGTGTGAGAGAGAGTATGTGTGAATGACTGAAAAACATATGATCCAAATTGAAGCTGATTCAGATTCTCCATCAGTAATAAATTGGGTTGGGGATATGGCAAAAGTTCTGTCCACATGTGACCTAACTTAAAGATTAGCTCTTCCTAATGTCTTCAACAGGATTAGAAAACTTTCCTTTCTTTTCCTTAAAACTATGCCCCACAGTAACGTTTTCCTTGGCTAAAAGCAGAACCGTTTTTCTCATTAATGAAATCAACATTTTAAGAACTTTCACTTTTCCAATGGAATCCAAAAAAGTGAAGAAATAATCTTTTATCACTAAAAATGCAACCATTTGCTATATGAAATGTTAAATGGTTTTTATTTATATGTTAGTTTTATTTATTTGTAACTTTGATTTTACAATAAGCATATGTAACATTTATAGTTGGAAAAAATAAAACAATAATTTTTAATTGGCCCCATAACATTTTTTTCTCATTTGCCTTCATGAGAAAACAAAACAAAACCCCAAAAACCTGTTTGCTTAACAAAGCAACATTTACATCTATTAGAAGGACAAATGTTTGTAGTCCTAAAAGTGCCTGAAGGCATGAAGTAATCATATCTACTGTTAGAATTCATCGAGCAAATAATTGACATATAACAAATATTTCTGGCTTAACATTAACAATATATATATTTTTTTTTAATTGCTATAACTAGTGTTCTTTTCAAGTATCTCCTTTTTCAAAAAATTGCTATAACTAGTGTTCTTTTCAAATATCTCTGAACCATTTAGGTAACTTATTATCATTTCTGTCCTTCCCCTTCAAAGTAAATCCAATATAAAACAAATTAACTTGAATCACATACAATAGCTTCATATCTAATAATTTGGATTTTATGAAATTGTTGGTACCAGGCCTTTGATGAGACAATGATGGAATGCAACTAAGGAAACAAAAATAAAGCCTCCAACTCTGAATGCACTTCTATTTTGTGAAAATATAACTCACCATTTCAAATTATAAAATGTAAAGATATATCTAGTACTGACATAACATATAAAATGCAAAAGAAAACAACTGATGGTCTTTGTTATAGTTTATTTGTAGTTTGATTGAACACACCAATTGTTTCAAAATGCTTTTCTCAGGTTTCATATTTTTGTTGTTATGTTTTCTTTAACTTTGGCTTTAAACATTTTGGAATATATTCCTTTTCCTCTTTGTAATAATGCAGAGGAATTCAGATTAAAATTAATGCCTAAACTGTAATCTTAAATTTCAATGCCTGAATGAGCTACATCTTAATTAAAATATATTATAATACCTTGTTTATCAGACATAGGCATAATTAACAATTATAAATGTTAACTATACTTATAATTCACACACATTTAATATTATCTGGTAGTATAGAACCTAATTGTGATTATTCAGATATATTTGATTATGAGGAATAAAACTACATATTTAAAAACTTTTAAAGCATGAGCTAGTATTTCAATTTTTTTACTTATAAAAATAAAGCTTATATTTAAGCTCATGATGTCCTTAAAATAAAGATTAAGATGTAGCTTACTAGGAGGAAAATAACTCATAATTTCCACAGTCTCTATTTCTTTATTTATTTATTCATTTTCTTATTTGCAATTTTACCTTAGTAATGAAAATTTCCAAAAAATTTCATCACAATACGGTATGTGCTTGTGTACATGCTCTGGCTGCCCTTGAACCCAGGGCTTTGTGCATGCTAAACAGCATCTACAACTAAGCAACACCCTAGCCCATAGCATGAATTTTGTTGTTGTTTTATTGTCATTTTCCCCAGAAGTTGATCCTCACTTCCTTAATTCTGTATTTCCTCTGACATGACAGTATTTAACAAGGAGATTCAATGTCAGTGAACCAACAAAAACCACGGAAACCCCCTGTCATTTTCAGCAGAAATAAAGACTGACAGAATCTTTAATCAAAAATAGAGTAAAAACATACCTGTCTATTAAAATCCACCTCACACTCTAATTCTGATCAATTATTTTGATATATTCATAGATAATAAATTCAGGATACATTGCTGACCAAACTTAAAAATATATATATAACACTTTCCACTTTAAAAAGATTGTTATAACATTTTCTGTTTTAAATATTTTTTCTAATGGAACAAATATCAACCTTCATTCATGTAATTTAAGTTAAATTTTGATTATTCCTAGTAGAATTTTAGACATTCCTAAGTCTCAACTTAGCGTTTCTCTTTGATAATGGAAGACAAGCTATTTTATCACAGTGTTATTTTAAACAGTTTCTCGTTTTTCCAACAGAAGAGTAGAATAGAAGGGTCCTAACATTAGAAATGTTTTACTTAAAACTTAAATCTTTGAGAGATGTGCTTACTGGGCATGCTAGGCAAGAGCTTTGTCACTGCGATACCCCACCCCAGTCCTACAATTTAGTTCTTGAGCAGATTTTTGACTTAGTGTTCTCTTCAAACAAGAATATATATATATATATATATA
>NW_026000068.1:22572154-22590667 GCF_001458135.2 Marmota marmota marmota
CTCTCTCTCTCTCTCTCTCTCTCTCTCTCTCTCTCTCTCTCTCTCTCTCTCTCCTTAAAAAAATTAGTTACCTATGGGCATTTTAAATATGTCATACAATATTTACATGTAAATTGTTTGATCTGAAATGAAGTATTTTTCTATACTTAAAAGTTTTACTAAGATGGGGAAAAAAAAAAAGATACTACCCTAAAAGAATCAGCAGTAAATGTGTTTAGAACTGCATGTACTGGCCAATAAAAGCCATCTGTATTCTGTAAACTCTAGAATCAGTAGTATGTGTATGCTTTTGGTCAGATGGCACAACCATTGTGGATCATCAGAGTCTCACCAGCTGGGCCGGCCTTCTGTTAGGGAACTGATAAGAACCTGGGGGTGGGGAGGACTGGGGAGCAGAGAAAATTATCATGTAAATCTCACAAAGTCCTTCACCAGAACTGCATGTCCTAGAACTCCTTCCTCACGCTGAAGGAGAACGTAGACTCTTCCACTTGACCTCCCTAGTAAAAACTTTTCAAAACCAGATCTAAGCCAAAGAGAAACAAACATCTGAAGATACAAGATGTTAATTATTAAATTTTTAAAATGTACCCACACACCTCCAACTACTAAAATAGTGAGAAAGGTCTAGATGAATAGAATATACATAACTGTGAGATAGTCTCAACCAGCAGAGCTGAAGCATAACCAGTTTTAAATTTCTGGCTGGCAAATATCTGTAATCTATAGTAACATCTGGATTTTATCATTTTTTAAAAACTCCCAAATTGGAATTATTAAATTTTCTCTCAGTTCTGCTAGGGAAGATGAATATTTTAAGATTCTTCACAAAGATTTAAAAGGTACCTGTACTTAAAAACACAAATTTAGGGCTGGCGACGGGGCTCAGTGGTAGAGAAGAATCTAGAATATATGCCTAGCATATATGAGGCCCTCAAAAAAATCCATAATTTGCTCTCTTTACAATACTAAAATGTATAAAGGCATCAAAATTTATTTCAAAACGTTCATTTCTTTAAAAACAGGAAAAAAGGTAAACTATGAAGACTATGTGTCCCATGTAAATCTGCAAATTGAAACATAAGCAAAATGGTAATTCAATATAGAGGGGAAAAAATTACTCCAAAGCAAATTCTTAAAAACATTTAGGAGACAGTTTAAAGTTTTGTTAAAAAAAAAAAAAAGAACTACATTCAGATTCTCTAAACTAATGACTTGGTATATATCTAACAGCCCAAAAATATTCTAAAAAGTGACAAATTGTGAAATTGCTGATTTGATGATTACTTCCAAATACAAAATACTTTCCTAAAAATGGAAGCTTCAGCTATCTCACCACGAGCAAGTCAGTTTGATTATCTTTTTCTGACTTAAACTTAGGATATATTAGATAGAAATAAATGACAGATGTGGAAAAATGACATTGTAAAACAGTATTGTAAATACAGTAGTCCCCTCTTACCCATGATTTGGCTTTCCAAGGTTTTAGTTATGGCAATCAATGTCAGAAAACATTAAATGGAAAATTCAAGAAATAAGCATCTCCGAAGTTTTAAATAGCTTTTTAATGGTATATTATTAGAATTGTCTATTTTGTTATTAATTATTATTAATCTCTTAATGTGCCTAATTTATAAATTAAACTTCATCATAGGTACTAATGCATAGGAAAAATAACACGGTACATAGTATATAGAGTTTGGTACTGTTTGAGGTTTCAGGCATTCATTGGGGGTCTTGGAACATAAACTCCAAAGACAAGGGGCACCACCACAGCAAGTTTGTGCTGAGATGAGACAGTTATGTTAATAGCTCTTAAGAATAAACATTCTGAGATTTACAACTGACCCTGAAACCAACAACTTCCAAATAATGTTTATTTGCCTTTGAGTTTATTTTTAAAAAATTCCTCCTGTCCTGTAGACCATCAGGTTTTTGATGTTGCTGCTTTTTTAAAACTACATTCATTGGTTCTATGGAGTCACAGCCTATGATGGGTAAGCAAAATCTCTTTTTTTCCCGTCACTGTATTTTCATATCCTTCAGGATCTGACTGTGCATTTATTCAGTTATGCAACAATATTTACAGAGCTTTATAACAAGTAAAATAAGAAAAGATAATAAAACTAAGTAAGAAGAAATATGAGTTTTATAGTCTTTTCACCTAACCAAAAAAAAATCATTAATTATTTGCTTTATTTGCCTTGAGTTTTTGGAAAATTTATCTATGTCTATTTTGAAAATGGAATTAAATTCTATACCCTTAAACCATCAGACTTAGTAGTATTCTTAGAGAAGAGAAACAAAGTAGCATTTAAAATTGAAAATGGAAAAAAAAAATGTGAGAAATTAGTTTGCCAAAAAGGAGGAGGAAGAGGAGTAGAAGAAGGATAGATAAATTAGTTTGGAGAGAGAAGATTAAAAATAGGATGATTCAACATTAAAGATCTCATTCACACATATTTTTGCATTTTCACCTATTCCCATCTGTGGGAAAAATTAGCTGTGGAGTAAGTTATTTAGTATCTAACTCAGTATCTCAGCCACCTGCCTGCAGGCATTAAAAAATGAGAAAGAATCATGTTTGTCCTGTCCTTCATGTTTCTCCCTGGTGCCTAAGTGGCTGACACAGAGCAGGTGCTCAATCTTTCTGTTCAGAAAAAGAAAGGGTCTACTGCTGCTCTGCTCATCATTGAGTTGTCTACACTGGATGTTTTTTTTTTTTTTTAAAACCTGTACCCCTCTCTGGGGAAGAACTTTAGTGCCACTGCTTTTTTTCTTCCCCAGAGAAGAGTTTAAGACTTCTTTCTCCCAAAGTTGTAGCTTGACAGGAAGACAGTTCTCAGCACAAATCTGTTGCAAGAAACACTGATAATCTCTGTAGTATCTGAATCTTCTGGTTCAAGCAGTTTCTGTCCTGTTTGCCCTTCCACCGAGAATTCTTAATGTCTTTTCTCTTTTCAGAAGGTCTTTTTTGGACTTCATCTCACAGTCTACAGAAAAATCCCAAAGACCTCTAATCCCTGGATTCCATAATTTCTACCTAAATCACATCTCTTGAATTTGAGTAGGAATTACAATAGAAACCATCATCAGACTTCCTCCTGTCCCTAAGTGTTGATGGGGTCTTATCACTGTGGCCTTTTGTTTGTTTGTATTAGAATGTCCCTCACAACAAGAGAAAGGCCTTATTTCTGATGCTTCCAAAAGTTCTAACTCACCTAACATCATTTTATTGCTTTGCATTTTTAAAAACATCTTGATACATTATCTCATTTGATCCTCCTCACAATGATCCTATAAGTTAAAAGAAGTTAACTCATTTTCCAAATTAAAACATGACTCATGTTATTATTATCCCTGTTTTCAAAAAAAAAAAAAAAAAAGTAGGTCACAGGGCTCATAAATAGCAGAGCTGAATCTTTTAACTTCAAGTACAGATTTTTAAATAAAGATGAACTAATGATCACAAATTAGTAACCTCCTAAGTTTCTGGATGCTCCCTTTTTTAAAAAACCAAAATGAATTTAAATGTGCATAAGCAAGATGTGTCAGAGCCCCACCACTCCCTGTGATATTTTACTGGTCCCTGCGACATTTATATCTCTACCTGATCATTAGAGTTATTTGCACTGAGAGCCCACCAAATAGAGCAGACATTCATCCATTTGTACACCAAAGACAGTGCCCCAAGAATCTTGAGCTTTATAAGACATGCTCACTGCCCTCAAAAAGTGTTTAAGCTAATAAGAAAATCAAATAAACCCACAATAGAGGGATGCACAAAGTGCCTGCCAAGCACAAAGTTCAGATATTTAAATCAGAATGCAGGGATCAGATCTCAGAGGCAGTCTGTATTATCTCTTTTTGGTGTTACAATGGCATTCCAGAGCACAGTTCTCAAAGTTTAAAGGTTTCCTTACTAACATTCTGTCATATGGAGTGATGACTATAGATTTAGCTTCAGAGAGCTCAATTCATTGCAGATTTGTGTTAAAAATTGGTGAATGTTTTGGTGGAGAGCATAAGGCTATAATTCTGTCATAGATTTAAGACATTTCAAAATAGATATTCAATACCTAACAAAAGGTAAATAAGAGAGAAATGCCTTATTCTGATTAACAAAGAAATTTAAGTTCTGTCTTAAAGCTAGATTAAAGCCACTCTAAATGTTTATTCAGCACATGCTTGTATCATATCAAACTTGAGAAAGTTGAAAGGTCATATAGCCAAAATTTACCCAAAAAGGAAAAAAAATCAAGTTTACTATGTTTATCTAATACTCACTGCTTCTAAATGAAGAAAAAGTGAACTGTATTTTAAAAACTACTTATTGAATTGTTAAAGGGTCTCTGGCTCAACTATAACATGAAAACTATATGGATTTCACATCTTGAAATTTTCTCTAAAGTTTCTAATTCAGTTCAAGATCGTCATGCAGTAATTTTAAGTTCAAGTCTTTGAATCCTTATTCTCAAGAATCAGTATATACAAGAAAACAGCTAGGGCTGGGGATGTGGCTCAGGCAGTAGCGTGCTCGCCTGACATGCGTGTGGCCCGGGTTCGATACTCAGCACCACATACAAACAAACATGTTGTGTCCGCCAATAACTAAAAAATAAAATATTAAAATTCTCTCTCTCTCTTAAAAAAAAAGAAAATAGCTAATCTGGGCACTAACTTTTCTTCATTATATATTTATTCTTCATTGGGCCATTCTCAGATTATCATTTAAGATGCTTTCAGTAGAACCAAAAAATTCTAATTCAAGATAGCTTAAATCATTGAAGTAATATAGTAATGTAACAAAGAGCCTTGTTTCTTGTTTTCTCAGCTTTGCCCTTGTCCCTCCTCTATGTGTTCGTTTCATTGTTGGGCATTTCCTTCATAGCCAACAGATGGTTTTTCACTACACTAGTTTACATCTAGGAATGTCAGGAATTGTCCAACATAGCAAGGATCAAACAAAACTCTTGAGAATCATTTTGGCCATAAAATCTTGCTCCATTTATTCTTTCAACAAATATTTATTGATCATCTACTGTATGTCAAATGTTATTTTTGATACTAGGAAGATTGCCCAAAACAAAGTCCCTGTCTTTAGGGTTACTGTAACCATCCCTAAATCAATCACAGTGAGATGGAAGACAATGGTACTTTCTGGACCATTTTTGCCACTTCTGGACCTAGAGTTAGGGTCAAAGCCAATCAAACCACATGCCTACTACATAGTGGTGCAAGTTATAGAATAGATCCGTTTGCTCAAAGAAAAATAAAACATTCATGGGAAACTAGAATTTAAACTTGATTTTAAAAGTTGAAGAAGTAGAAGAATAAGAAAAGTCTATTTGGGAATTTGCAAATATTTTGATTGGTTGAAATAAACAGCAGTGTTTATTAGTCTCACTTATTATTCTGGTGATGGGTAGTAATAATCAATTAGCTCAATTAATGCATAATTCTATATGAGTTGAAAAAAGAGATCTATACTCAAGTATTTTACATGGAAATAACCTGCACCTTGGGGAGAGTGGAAATTATCAGTCATAAAGTGGGCCACAAATCCAAGCCACAAATAAGATGATGACACTTTTTTGTTTTAGTAGGTTCTCCCCACTACTAAAATACCAATCACCTAAAAAAGTAGATTAGCCATGCCAATGTTTATACCACCATGTCAGGAAAAATTTTCGAAAGATTTTTTTAAAAACCGTATAACTTTGGAAAGTGAAATATCATCAAACTCCAGGTCAGGTGTGATGGTACACACCTGTGATCTCAGTGACTCCCGAGGTTGAGGCAGGAGGAGGATCTCAAGTTTGAGGCTAGCCTGAGCAACTTAGTGACACCATTCCTCAAATTTAAAAAAAAAAAAAAAAAAGGACTAGGGATATAGCTCCATAATGAAGTGGCCCTGGATTCAATCCCCAGTACAACAACATCATCATCATACTCCAGATCAAACCTATAAGGTGTCCCTGTCCCTTTAGTCTCTTCCATGACCAAAGCCTTCATCTCTGACAAGGTCCATTGGCTTGTAAGTGTCCACTAAGTAAACCTGAATAGAGGGTGGCCTTTTCAGTTCAAAATCATTCTACCAAAAACCCCAAAAGAACAAAAATGCATGTCATACTCATGATAATTGAGAGAAGTCTATTTGAAATAAGGGACACACAAATATACTGAGCTTATTGATAAGTGCCTATGGAAGATTTCACTTTCAGTTCTGAGCTCTGGGTCATTAACTTTCATGAGTAGGGTTTACTTAACATGAAACTTTTAGGCTTAATCACTGAATATAAGATTCCAGAGTCATAGCATTAGGAAAGTCACACTAGGTGTGTCTATACTAGACATAAACTAAATAACCAAGGAAATTGCCCAATTTAATAAATGTGTGAGCTCAAGGAAAAAAGAAATCAGCTCCAGCTGAGTAAAAATGCTCATGGAAAAGGCAGATTTAAACTTGGATTTAGAATTTGAAGAAGGAGAAGAATGAGGAAGGCCTGTTTGGGAAATTGCAAATATTTTGATTAGATGAAGTAAACAGATTATCAACAGCAGCAATTAGCCAACTGTAGCAAATGTTTAAAAAATTCAGAATTGCAATATTTAAAAACAAAAACACTTAACCTTTGTAATTTCAATAATTTTGTAGAATAGCTTTGCTTTAGGGGATGAGTGCCATTGTTTTGCTCTTATTTTTCCAAGCTTTGAAGAGTACCATTAAGTATATTTCTCATTTAGTTACACCTGGATTCATACTCTGAACTGGAATCAGAATTCACTTTTCTTAACACAATTTGATTAGCTTTGAAGAAGGCAGTCCTTCTATCCTAGAGAACAGAGTTCAGCCTCAACTTCATTTCAGCAAATAAACTGTGACATGATGGAACTCTAACAGCAGAGATAGAATTTGAAGAAAAATATCTCTCTGGAGGAGTGTCATAACTACAATTTCAAAGCTGTTTGGAGAAAAGCTCTTGAAAAACCTGTGAATGGTAGTTTATCACTAAAAGCTATAAAGATTTTGAAAGAGTGATGATAATTTACCCTGATGACCTAATCTCCCCAAAAGACTGGGAAACTGGGGCTGGGACAGTTAAGTGGTTTCCCCAAGGTCATCACACAGCTAATAATTAGAAGGGCTGAAGCTGAAGTAGAGGTCAACAACCTCCAACTAAGAACTTCCACTTCATCATTCTGCCTCTCCAAAAAACAAAGGGTTGGAGAAATGGAGAGAATCAGAAGTGATACATATGACTATGCGCAGTAGGAGTCAACTGATGGTGTAAACAGATCTGTGATTATGGTGTGGGGGCGGGCAAAATGAGATGCAGTATCCTCTAGAAGGAAAGCACAATACAGACTCGTTCCCCTAACCATGATTAGACAGAAGACAATTAAAACGCAATGTTTCCTCAGGGGTAAAAGGCATCAATTAATTCAATCAAATGATTGCTTCTTTCTTTCCTGAAATTTTCCATCAATGTATAAAAGAAGAAAATTATACTTTGATCTACAAAATAATGAGAGATAGTAACTTAAAACTTTGTGTAATTCTTGTAAATGCTTTAAAATAAAACCTTCATATCTAAATTTTGTTACTCAAAATTCCTAAAATGTTCTATAAACAAAAACCTTCAAATTTTAAGGTAAAAAAGTCTTCTGCTAAGTTGTTTATCACCAATGTGTTTGTGTGAAAAATACACTCAGCCTCCTACTTTGGGATTAATAATTCCCGAAGCTAGAAAATGTATGTTGGAAAAATTGCAAATATTGGCTTCAGTCATTCATTGTCTTGAATGATAATGTCTAAAGAATCTTCCTTTCCTCCTTCAATCATCTATAAAATTTTTACCAATAAAATTATAGAACTGTTTTGTAGGGGAGCAAGAAGGAGAAGGTGGCAGGGGAAAAGCTGTTTCAAATTTAACAAACCACAAAATTATTTATCCCCAGTACTGCAACCAACCTCTACTACTCTTTCGGCAGATTCCACAATACACCAAAGGATTAACTGTGATGGAAGACTCAAAATAATTGACCAGCTGTTTCAGGAACAGCATGTTAATTCTGTCCCCTTCTTACACCTGAAGAAGTACAAAAAAAAAAAAATAGGTTATCTCAAGGTCTAAAAATTAATGTTCAGTAGGCTTTCAGGGATAGTTTGTTTTTGTTCCACACAAATAATAGCCTTTAAAATTTTCAAAGCATATTCTAAGTATTATAATGAGATTATCTGATACTTTACCATTTCAAAGCCAAAGTGTAGATAGAATCATTATATAATTGCAAAAGGATGAACTGGTTGTATTTTGTCAGTATCCTTATTGGATAGGAAATTTTCTGAGAGCAAGGACCACCCATGTCTTATCCTTCTTGTATCCCCAGCACCTGGTACATTGCAGGTGCCCAAAACATTCTTGATGAATTGAACTCACAAAGACCTGTATAGTTTTCTTTCAATAATCATTGACACTCATGTTGCAGCTCAGTTTTTACTGATATAACTGCAAGAGATCTTTTTAAAAGAGAAAATGCATCTAGGTATTTATTCTTCCAATTCCAGATTTTATGAGACTATAACCATGAACTAAATATGTGTAGGAAAAGGCATTAGACCTTAAAAAGGCACATAGAAAATGGTTACAGAACTCCAGATTGTCTAAATCAGGTTTGTTATTTTATCCATTAAATAGTCTAAGCAAATTAATTGGAACCAGACATGTGAAGATTCACAAGGTTTGCTTTTTAGTAACATTAGCAATTTAAAAAGACATTTATGGGCTTCATTTCAACACATCCATATTAACAACTAAGGGATTCTTGATAAATAATTTTTAAAAATTATATGTAGGTATAAACGTCATGAGACTTTTTCTTTCTTTAACAAATGTATCTCATAGTAACAAGGTATTCAATTCCAAATGCCTTGTATAAATACTGTGGAAACATTTTATTTAGAACTTAAATACACCAAAATAAAATGCTGTTTTCTTAAATAAACAAATGAAAAGAATAACTATGCATCTCTAAATAGTTATTTAATGGACATACATTCCAACATTATCTGATTAAAGAGCAATAAAAGCAGCCTATTCTAGGTAATATCTAAAAGAATATGATGACCTACCTGTTTGTTTTTTTTTTTTTTTTTTTTTTGGTAAGATCTCAATCAAAGGAAATTTTTTTTTCAATTGAAGAATGTTTAATTCCAAGAATTAATGTCGGAGGCTTATTAACCCAAGTAACAAAGTTGATATTTCTGAGCTTATATCTAAAATATCATGAGAAATAACATATGTGTGTAAACAAAAGAAGTCAGTGTATCAGCCAAAATGTTGCATTCTAGAAAAGACTTTAAACCACACAGCCAATATTCACTTTTTCAAGCCAATTCTAGCCATGCAGTTATTCCACTATTAGATATAAATAAAAGGCTCAGAAGGGAGCGACACTGCCTGGGTCAGCATTTGATAATACATGTGGAAATCTTTATGAGCAGCTACAAGATTAAAAAGAAAAAAAACATAAGTAAACACCACTTAAGATAAGCTCAAAGATTATCTGTGTTACATTTAATATATAGTTAATACAGTCACATTACAATATTATTCTACTTTATTATTTTTCAAATCAGTTATTATACCCTTAGAATAATGTCAAAAATATAAATTCCAACATTTAATACTTAAAATGAAGATATACATGAATCATTAGAACTATGCACTAGTTCCAATATTCAGGTCCAGATTCTTTGTGTGTGTGAATGTGTAGAGCAGTTGTTTATTTGGGTTTGATTATTTGATTTTAATTTCATAGTTTTGTTTCCAAATATTTTTCTTTTTCAACATCTTTACTATTTTAATATTGTGCTTCCCATGCAACATTTAGCTTAACTGTTGTTGACCTGTGCAAATGTGTTTCTGATGTCTGTCAGCAAGTACAAAAGCTTAATTTCATTAAAGTATATTATATATGCTCAGGACTGAAAGAACATTATAAAATGAAGAAGTTTGGCTAAAGTTCAACTGGGCATCAAATAGCACTAGCAAGAATTTTCTTAAACAGATGGTGTAAAATCTTGCTAACACAATAGTGTGTGCTTAACACAGGAATAATATCAGAAACAGATGTGCTCCAAATGACCATGGTACCAAACAGAAACAATAAACATGGGATATACATTAAAAACGATGCCCTTGCCAACCAGGGGAAAAAGAAATGACTGAACAAATGCATGTGCTTGTCAAATAAGAAATGCTACTGATATTTTTTTCCAGACAAATGTTGGCATACAAATATTTTCCCTTTGGCTTCCCCTTATACATTGGTATTAAAATTCTACTAAGGTGGCCAAAATTAAGGATACAATTTTAAATGCACGTTAAAAAAAACCTAATCATATAAAAGGGGGAAAAAGACTTTGATTTAACCTCAGAAATGAAGGGGACCTACAGGTCCCGTCCATCATTTGAGACAGAAAATATTCTCATCAGCGCCAAAGAACCAAATTCTCTAATTTCTTTCCTTTTCCTCCCCTCCCCGCCTAGAAGATCTGTACACACGTGATTTATCAGTTCGGTCCATAACTAATTACCTAACTAATTACCATACCTTTATTAAAAGTACCAAAGAGCTAGTGGCTCTGGTTAGCATAGGAACTAAAACCAAGGGCAAGTAACACGCATCCCTGGGGCGGCCCTCCCTGAGGACATAACTGAGCCTTTCCTAGGGAGGGTAGAGAGACAGGCTCAGTCCGCTTAGCGCCTCGCCCATCACAACCATCGCTGCAGGCACAGACGCTGCGCGGGGAGGAAGGCGAGTCCTCCAGGCCACTCGGAATCTGCAGCTCCCGCATCCAGAGCGTCACCGCTCCACAGGACGTCCCAGGCACAAGTCGTCCAGGCCTAGCCAGGCTTTGCCCTGTGCCCTTGATGTTTGTGCCCTTGGAGTTTTGACTTTTCTAATGGCTTTCTGTGGCTCGCTGGGGTGTGCACTTTGGGGCTTTTGAACTGTTAAACACGAAATACCTACCTATTTACAGGCAAATAAGGTTGAGGGGAAGAAAGGCTTGGGCCTTGGGCATCCTCCGGGCGCTTTCTCAGAAAAGTCATAACATCCCCTGGAAGCCAGATCTCCTTCCAGGAGAGCAATGTTTTACTTTGCACATCCAAGCTTCTGCCCTGGGGTCGCCCACGAAAAAGGCCCCCGGGGAGCGCGGCGATCAGAACCGCCAGGGACACGCTGGGAGCCAGACTCAGCCTGGCCTGGGTGAGCAATCTGGGCTTTCAGAATCCCGACCACCCTCCCAGAGTTTGGATTAGTGATGCGGTACGCACAGTCAGGGTCCCCCCCACCCCGCCGGCTTTCGAATCAGAACATGCTTTTCGGGTCGCTGGCGGTGCTCACCCGGCTTGCCCTGCACCCACGCACCTCGGAACATCCGAGCGCACCAGTTGGTGCACAGATCGTGGCCTGCCAGAGCAGCAGCCCCACCGGCGGGGAGACCAAGGGTCCTGGAGAACAGGGGTCTGAAAGCTGCCAGGACATGCATGGCTCTGGGGCAGTTCTCATGAGGTCCTCTGCAAAGGCAGGCACTGGCCTAGCGACCCAGGCAGTTAGAGAAGAGAAAGGGCGTCAACCCACGCAGGAGGCGGCCTGTGAGCCTGGGGTGTGGAAGTTACCAAGGAAATGCAACAATATTTTGACCAGCAGACTATGAGAAAGTGTTCGCCCAGCAGGAGATTTATCCTCTCCCCTTGCAGCTTGCCATCCCTCTAGCGGGACTCCCTTAGTTGTGAGTCGTCCACACAGGTATCTGAGCTTCAAGAACCAACAGTGCCCCGCGCTTAGATTCCTCAGACGTCGCCCCCACCACCTGTCGTCCCCCAGATCTCCTAAGAGAATTAATTCCCACCTTCTATTTTTCCAAAAGAAAGGAGCCAAATATCCAACCAGCCAGAAAGGAAAACTTTGTTTCACTTGATGAAAGATCACTAAATATTTAGACGTAGCATAATGGTTAAGATCTTAGAATGGGTTTCTGTCCACCCTCTGTACCTAATCTGCCATGAAAATTTGAGCCACTTGTCTGAGCTTCAAGTTCACCATATGTGAAGTGGACATAATATCTACCTGGTAGATAATGCTGAGGAATGTATGGGACAACATATGTGAAAGCTGGGTAATGTTAAACAAAAACAGAGTGAACATCTTTCTTATTAAAAAAAAAAAGGTGCAAATTCATCTCTAAAATTAGTAAGTTTTTTTTTTTTTTTTTTTTTTTTTTTTAAGGAAAAGCTTATCTCTGCATTGGGGTGGGGAAGAACAGTTTAAAGAAGCAGGAATTGTAGTTTACTATTTTTTCACCCTGGCCTTTAAAAGACAAGTTTACATGAACTGGTTCAGTTTTGTTTTGTTTTTAATGAAAGCATTTTATCCCCTCTGCTATCATCCTTAAAATTACTGACAAAGGGCAGAAGTATTCCAAAAAGAGAAAGAAAGAAAAAACACTGAAAGGTTGTTATATATTAAAGGTATTTTATATGTGTGTGAGTGTGTGTGTGTGTGTTTGTGTGTGTGTATCTTCAGAAGAAACTGCTGCCTGTTATTTCTCACGACTTTAATACTCAAAAGTAGTAATGAGGGCTAGGGTTGTAGCTCAGTGGCAGAGCACTTGCCTAGCATGTATGTGTAAGGCACTGAGTTCGATCCTCAGCACCACATAAAAATAAACTGATAAAATAAAGGCATGCTGCTCATCTGCAACTAAAAAAAAATTATTTTAAAAGAAAGCAGTAATGAATGCAAACTATAAAACACTGAGGTGGGTTAAGGTGTTATTCCCCAAAGGTAGTGCAACATGAGGCACTCTTGAAAAAATGCCAGTTGGAATCCTTCCTGAAAAGGGGGAATCTACTCCACCTAAGTGATTGGGATTAACCACTCCTAAAAAATCAATTTTTACCAAGCTTCTAAGACTGCAGAAATCAAGGCTGAATTTGCAAATCTTACTGTGCTGCAGAGAAAAACAAGTATACAAGATAAAGCCCTCTTGCTTTTCCTCCTTAGAGCTGAGTAAACTCAACACAGCCAAGTTTAGTGCAACTATTCAGTGTTGCAAGGACTCTTCCAGTCTTTTTCCAGGACTTCAGAATCCTAGGCATTGAATCTCAGTAGTGAGCCCTGGGCAAAGACCTGTTCCAGCTTGATATGGGCTGAGTCTCAGCAGAGATCTAGCTGAGCTGCAGAAGCACCCAGGAGAATGTGAGAATATGACTCTCTCTGTGTGTGTACACGTGTGTGTGTGTGTGTGTGTGTGTGTGTGTGTATGCGTGTATGCGTAAGCATATGCAGATGTGTGATGGGAGGGGCTATCAGTATCAAAAATTAAGAACAAAGAGCCCCTTTCTGGTTTTCCTTCTTTTTGTGGACTGTAAATGAAGGCATATTTCCTGTGGACCCTATGCTGCAGCACCTGTCTCTGAAGACCTTTGCTGCCATCCTGACTGTTCACCCTGCGTACCCTTTTTACCCTGGAGTAAGCCAAAACATATGTCAACATCTGACAATATGCACATCATTTCCATGAGTGCAGATGTCTCCAAAGAGGCTTACCCTTCTGGATCCAACACTTTCCTACAAGAATCCTCTATAACCTCCTTTATAAAAGACTCACACTTGGATGGTCTCTTAGGCATCCAGAGTAGATGTCAAATTTAATTGTAAACACTGAGGTCTGAAGGACTCCCAGAGGGGACCCAAATGAAGCATGATACTAGAGGATCCATTGGATGTTATAAGTCCCTTGTCCTAGATGAAAAAAGTGGAGCCTAGAATTTCCTGCTATTTTGTCAGAATTTCCACTCCTTTCTTTCATAGGCTCTTCAAGGTATTAAAAGATTCAGGTCCTGGGCAAGAAGGTACCAACGAAAAGTAGGAAGCACTAGAAGAAGGTAGAAAAAGGAATGAAAACCTCTGTGCCTGTCGGCACACATTTTCTCTCTCTCATTCAAAAAGAAGAGGTTTATTGTATAATGCCAGGCCTTAAATTGAATTTCAAACAATGGGAGCAGTATGTGGCTCCTGCCTCCATGGTCTTTCTGGCCTAGAGCTGTGGATAGAACTGTTGGAGTGAACTTTCTTCTGTTTGTGTTAGGAAAACTATTTCTAAACTTCTCCCAAGTTGTGGCAAAGGGTGAGATGCCTTGGCCTGTGCATAGCCTTAGCCAGGCACTCCAGTTACAGAGTTACAAAGTATTGGTCAAGGCTGAAAGGGAAGTTCCAGAAGTGAGCCAAGGCCTTTGGACCTCTGCTGGCTTAGAGATGGAGGCGTCCTTTGTTGAATCTGGGCATTAGTCCACCAGTCGATAATTAGACATCAGACTCTGTCATCTACAAAGAAAAGGGGAGAGAAAGATTTTACTGCTGATTTGAATGTTCCACTCTTTTCCATCTTGGCTGTTTTATTTGACACTCGAAATCATTCTATACTACTAAACCTTGGCCCCATAGAAGAGGTGGTAAAGTAGATGCCTTATGATTGCTAGTAGCCAAAAGTCCACAGTGGTAGCAAGAGGCTGACCGCCAGACCACCTGCAGTGGAGCCACAAACCCAAGTCACCTGGACTCCATAAAGAACCTTGTCATGAATCCCATTAATTGAAAGTGTCTGAACTCACTAAAAACAGCCATGGGGTTGAAACAGCAAAGTGGTTAAAAGATTGTGTTTGGATTCAAATTCTGACCTGGTCTGGTAGAATAGGTCTGTGGCAAGTTAAAGTGGGATTGTGTAGTGGCACTAATGGGGTGTTAGACAACAAGGTACAGCTATGATTGCTGCCATTTTCTCAATGTTCATGAAGTTGCACACACTTACAGAAGTCTAGCTACCAAGCATTTTAATGCACAAGATTAACCCCAAAGTAAATCAGTGATAAAGGAGAAGGAAGGTTGTTCATTATCCATCCTGTATCTGAGATACCACAGTAGAGAAGGCTTCCTTCTGAACATTCTTCTGGAACTTGGGGTAGAGGGGACCTCAGAAACCAGATCTGGTGAACCCTAGAAATGATCAACCTGAATCCTGGCAAACTGAAGACCATTGGCCTACTCTGGGAAATGAGGCCTTCAAGAACCTCTACATCCAGAGCAGCAGGATGTGAAAAGGGAGGAAGAGGATTGTATTGATTCAAAACCTACTTTGTTAGTGAACAGTTTTTTCAACATCATTTTGATTTATAGGACAACCTATATAAGTGGTGCCCTAACTCCATTTTAGATGGAAAAAAAAAACAACAACAACTGAGGTGTTAAGTTAAATTCCTCAAAATCATATCACAAGTTTTTCTAACTTCAGATCTTGAGTTCTTAATGTAACAAATAACATGTTCCCTAGCTCTTAATCCCTGAACTCCCTTAAAGGAAGAAAAGAAGGCAAGCAAGGGAGAAGGAAGGGAGGGGGAGGAAAGGAAGAAAAAGAAGAAAACACTGCTACTACAAAAGAACTGCCTCCTAAAGCAAAAATCCATATAAAAACTTTTTCCATTTAAAAATATAGATTAAGATTATTCCATACTCCCCCTCCCCCGCCACCCACTTTCTTTGGTAAAAGCATCAGTTTACAGGATACGTAGGATAAGCAGCAGCCAGACGTGGAAGGGTTGCCAGGGAGAACCAGAAACACCAATGTTGTGGGCGGGACAGCTAGAGCTTGCAGGAGCTCACTCACACTAGTTAACAACCAGGGTGAGAGTTGCCCTATTAAAATCTTATCAAAGCCTGGTAATGGGAAGCCCATAAGGTCTCCTGCACACCGGTCCAACCCAGGAAATACTGTCTGGCACGCGTGTTTTTTCGTACACAGGTTAAGTTTGGCTTTCCCTGCACTCTGGCTGCGTTTTAATTAGCCATTCAGGTACCTCCGAGGAACTGGAGATGGGGGTCCATCAAGCGAGAAGCCTAAACCTTCAGGGATGGGGTTTCCATCTTCCTAGATTAGCAAGCCTCAGACTAGATCTACACAATGTGCTTAGGATGTGTAGGGAAAGGGGGGGCGGGCAAGGAGACCAAGTTGGATATTTTTTTCTCTCCACCTTCTACTTGGGCTTTTGCAGTTATGCGAGGGCAAAATTCTATAAAAATGTTGGAATCAAATTTCCACTGCTTCTGCTTTGTTGCTCATTGAAAACGGCAAAATGCATACAAAACCGGCAGCTCAAAACCACAGGCGTGCTTAAGGCGAGATTGTCGGCTTGGAAATGTCACAATGAGTAAAAGACGTAATGAATGTACTTTTGCGTTTTTCTTTCTCACTGTACTGTTCAGCCCGAGAGTATCTCAGACTGCCCCTTCCCCTCATTTCGGGCTTTCCAAGGCTCCGAAGTTTATTTCTTCCACCAAGTGGGAATCGCTTCTTCTGACCTCTTCCGCAGCAGACTAGGACAGTTTACTGCGCTCAAGACGGCGCACTCGTGGGCTAAAAAGAAACACCTAATACACGTGTACATGCTCCAGGGCTCAAAACCTGACTTTCGGTTGTTGGATATTCCGAATCGCTTAAGACAACTGTTCCCAGCTGGTTCGCTTGACTTAGAGATAGAGGCGCCCCTGTAGGGGACCGAGTGTGTGCGCTGTGCCTTGCCGAAGGTCTGATGCTCGCCCAACCCGCTCGCTCGCCTAGCCGGAAAGTCTACCAAGCCTCCGCGTTGGGCAAGCCGTGCGAAGGGAAAACAGTAGGTCGCAGACGAAGGCATTCTCTACCATTCGGCGACCTCCTTCCGGATGAATAAACGTCCTTTCCCTTGGAAAACTGCAGATTGATGAGGTCTAAAAAGGAAACTGGGACCGGTAAGTCCCAAGGTGAGTGGGTTTCCAACTCCAAGAGCTCTGAGGGGTAATTCAGATTCTGAGCAGCACAAGTTTGTACCTCTAGAAGCTATCTCCTTCAGTATCTTTCCAGACTAATACTAATACTTGGGGTGGGCAAAAATCCAGACACTTTCTGAAAACTCTGAACCAAGTGTGACATCCCCAGTTAAAGAACGATCTTGGCTGAGGTTTCACCTTCAGTGCTGGAAGGAGTCGTCACCGCCAGAATCAGCTGCAGGCTGCTCCTTCTTACCGGACACTTCTGTGCCGCTACGGCATTCAACAGTCGTCTTGCTGGCTGTGCGCTTGGCTCGGTGCTTGGGAGGTGGACCCTAAAGGTGGCGGGGCTCGGAAGCACTGTGCCGCAAAGCTGTAGGTTTGGCAACTGTAGGCCCCAGAGTCTTGGCTGCGACTAGTTTGACCAGATTTCCTCCCAGGCCCCAGCTGTGCCTTGCCCAGGTTTACACCGGTCTGAACCAGGCGAGTCCTCGTAGTGGGGTGAGTGAGAGCTGGGAGCCAGAGCAGGCAGTGATTCAGGGAGCCGAGATTGCCTGAATTCCGTGGAACCTCCAGGTTAAGTTCTCTCAAACGTGTGGTTACTCACTGCGAGGAACTCAGAAGCAAAAGATTCAACAGTTAAGTTGGTGGGGACTTTTTTCTACTTAAAGTAATAATTTGCTAATTCGGATCTATTGCTTTTAAATATCGAGTTCCAGAGACCTCTGTCAATGCAGGCTTAATTTCATCCCACTGATGAAGGATGTTTATAAATGGCGCCTGTGGTGTGAGCCGGGTGTGAAAATATCAGTTTTATGCCTTTTGATAAGAATTACCGAGGTGGAAGGCTTATTAGACGATTACAAATTTCGCAGCTGCTCACTGCCCAATTAGGCGGCTCTTCGCGGTGAGTGGAAGCTGTGGGGGTCGAGGCGGGTTGGTGTTCCCACTTTCCAGTCCCGGACCTCCAATCAAGAACTGACTCTAAGGGATCCAGACCCTTTTCCTTACCCTCGGGTTGTAGGAAGGCACACTCCAGGAGTCCCAGTTTACGCCGGAGCCTCACAGTCTGGGACAGGGACAGGACATATTCGGAAGTCCCTCTGGCTATCTCTTCTATCCCACCCCTTCTTGGAAAGATCCAGGTGGTCCAGGGGTGTTGGTAGTCCCCCTGGGTGGGCCTTCAACCTCTGGTATTCATTTGAGGAGAGGTAACCATCTAGACTTTTCAATTTAGTAGGTAAGAACCAAGATCCCATGTTCATTCCTTTCCCACCCGCAGACACACGGGATGTTTTTTGTTCTGTCCTCGTTGGTTCAAAATTGATCTGAATTGAAATTTTGGCTAAAAATTCTCATTATGAAGATAGAGACACATTATACACACATACTTATACCTTCTGTTTTTAGCCCAAGTACCTAAAAGTGGGAAAAGATTCTCTGCAAAGCAGCAGGTGAACTTTTTCTTTGCCCAAGCCAAGGAGGAATGTAGGTAAGAAGTGTGAGGCCAACTCCAAGGAGCTGGGCTTCTATGCAAGATCTATACCTCTTAGACTGGCCGCTCACAAGGGGTCATGAGGTCCTTGGGCCCAAGACGGGCGGGGCGATCAGCCCTAGCTTTCATTTGGAATACCTGCCCTT
>NW_026000068.1:22590691-22592822 GCF_001458135.2 Marmota marmota marmota
ACATTCAACCCTCACCCAAAGGCTTACACCGCACGCCATACAGAAAATGACTCACCACCCGGTAGACTACCGAGCAAGCTGGGGTGCACGAAATTAACACCGCAGGAGAAGTCCGTGTCCCGCAGAGTGACAGAAGTAAAGTAGACGCCAGTCCTGGCTTTTAGGTCTTCTGCTTATGTCTGACGACCATCCTCCTTTCCCAAGCCCAGAAGGCTCTAAAAATGAATCATTTCCTCCACTTATGCAGAGATAGGAGCTCTTAGATCAAGATTAGTATTTTGAAAACCTGATTGAGAGCCGCCTGATTAGGCGAGGGTGGGTGAAAAGACCGCATAAACGCCAGCGCCCCCGCCCCACTTCCCCCAAACAGCTTTAGCGCTCTTGGCATCTCCAAATGACCCACGCAAGTGATTCTCGATAGTAGACAAATAGCACTCCATAGTACTTTGCAAACGGTTACACAAATATACGATAATTAAATCTCCAAACTGGACCTCATTTTAAATTTCACTTTAAATGCAATTCTGTGCTATACACGGCCTGATGGCGCCAACTCCTGCACTTTCCATTCGGACCAGCCATCTCGTGAATGAGCTATCTCATGGAAAATGCATTATGTGGATTCCTGATTTCTCACTTGATGAAAAACACAAGTCTTTCTGATCCTCACGCACAAGTTAGCTTTTCTGGAAGTCGGTCCATCCTAATCCTTCAGTTCTCTACAGGGTCCCAGGTGAATCAGAGCTTTCTTCTCCCTCCACTCCTCCCGTAAAAGACTTGGTAGAGGGATGGCTGATATGAACTTGTGCACAGTTGCCGAAAAAGGAAAACAATGGCTGTAGGAAAATGCTTTAAAGACCCTCGTGTTTATGGGAGAAAAAAATATAATTGAGGAAAAACCAAATTTGTAGACATTTCTTGGCCCCAAACTCTTAACACTGGCTCACTTCATCACAGGAAAATCTGTCTATCCCCATCCACTCGCCTGCTAGCCTGCTACTGACCTGTCGGGACAAGATCATTCCCATCTTCCTCTTCTACACAAATAAGGCAAGCAAATTATTTGTGAGTGCATATATGTTTTTATAATATATATCTAATTGAAGGACTATTACATAATTTTGTTAAGGCCTTTAAGAAATAGACTCACAGATATTTTTTAAACTACCTAGCATATACAGAATGCTCTTTTTAATTTTTAAATAATTTTTTTTTTGTGGTGCTGGGTATTGAACCCACCATCTCACTGCAAGTGCTCTACCACTGAGCCACATCCCTAGTCCCTCCCAGATATTCTTATATTGCTTATGCTTCAAACTTTTCTCTTATTTCTTAAAAAGGGCGAGTTTGGAAATAAGATTATTTTAACATAATCTCTTACCAAATACGTCTTCATGCACTAAAAGTAATGAAGTAAAATTTATAAATAAGCTGTTTAAACGAACACACCGTCCAATCCTACTAAATGACTGCATCTGAGTACCCCCACGCTGCCAGAATTCGATGCAGCAGCTAGCTGGCCGCTTCTAGGACTTAAGATTCTGTCTAGGATGAGATGAAAGAGCAATACTCATTAGCAACATACTTCTGTCTTTCTTGTAGCCTTGATTTCAAATTTAGTCGCAAACCATAAGCTTTTGTGCTGCTCAGATGTTCCTTCTTTAATCAGAAAACTTTTCTCAAATGGAGCGCGAACCGCTAGGTAAGTCAGCCCTGGGGCTGCCGGCGGGCGGTCGCGTTCCTTAGATGCAGAGGAGATGCGCTTTTGTAGAGAATGACTAAAACGTTCAAGTCAGAGATCTCCACTTTCCTTTCTGCTTGCTGCAGAACGGGATGTAACCTGAATCTTTGTTTAGATTTTGGTTGGGGAGCGAGAATTTAAAAGCCAAGGCAAACGCAGAGAGCAGATTTTTTAAAAATCACGTTAACAGACCATCCCCCGTGGGGTGTTCCCCCTCCCCCCTTTAATACTAAACCTGGAGTAAGTTGGCTTGTCCTGATAAAGATCTTAACATGTAGAGAAGGCGGGTTTTCCTAAAGTAGGTGAGGCTATTCCTCCAGGAAAACTCCCCCCCACCCCTCCCTCTATGTAAAGTTCCACCCTCTGGAAAGCAACCCCCCCCCCCCCCCC
>NW_026000068.1:22592844-22595091 GCF_001458135.2 Marmota marmota marmota
CCCCCCCTTTCCTGGAGGGGCAGACTTCAGTGGAGTCAGAAAAGGAATCTCAAGTACGATCTGTCAGGGAGCGGTTGCGGCCACTGCGGCTTCTCTGGAGGAAGACTCACTTGTGACATTCCTATCCTCCTCGGTGTTAGCTTTTATTAGTTCTTTGGGGCGGGGGAGGAGGAAAGATCTGTAGCCACGGGCAGCCTCTGATCCTCCGGAGTTGGTATGTGATAAGCGGCCCTAGCAGTGCCATGTATTGGAAGAGCGATCAGATGTTTGTGTGTAAACTAGAAGAAAAGGACGTGCCGGACCTGGCAGTTCCCCCAGAGAAGGTGAGCGAGCCGATGACTGGCCAGGCCAGTTGAATTGCAGTTTCCTTGGAACGCGAGTTGTTTTGGCTTCTAAATGAGGTTCAGAAACTACCTGTAACCGGCCTCATCTTCAGACCTGGCAATTTTTTTTTTTTTTTATTACGTAGTAGCGCTAGTCCGTAATCATTGCCCCCCTCCGCACAAGCTCACTTAACCTGAGGCATGGAGACTGTAATTTGGGAGACGAAGCCTCCAGCCTAAGGCGCTCTCGGGTCCATGTGAGTCGTGCTTTTGTTCTGTTTGCTATGGAGATCCGGGAGAGCGGGTCAGGAGTACCGGGCGGCTGTGGGGAGGGACCATAGACTCCACGAGTTCGGCTGCGGGCTGACACTTGCTCGTCCCAAAGCGCCCCTGGCCGCAGGGCGACCCGCGCTACCTCTGCCCCACAACAAGATACAGGGAGATGTGGCTCCAGGAAGGCCTCGGGGATCCCAGTAAGGGCCAGAAGAATCGTTTTATTTAAAACACCAATGGAAGCAAATCCCACCGCATAAAACGAGTCTGACGGTTCGTCTGGGTAGATGGAGGGAACTGACAAGCTCTCACTTCACTCTGGTGGCAAGACCTGTGGGTGCATCGCCATTTCAGTTTGAAAATCATCTGCAGCCTGTTGGAGGGCCTCAGGAGGACCCGCAGCAGGCACTGATGTCTTTGGACGCTGGCTGGTAACACCCGGCAAAACTGGGGCTTTCCTGCTTGTACTCTTTGTGTACATCTTGGTGCAGCTGCGGTCCCTCGTAGGGAACGCACCCGGGGATCCCTGATAGGGTCCGCAAGACCCCCCCCCCCCCATTCGGGCAGAATCTCGTCTGACGCTTTCAAAGCACGGAAGAAAGCAGAGGGGACGACGAATGAGAAATACGGAAGCGTGGGCCACTCGGGTTCTGGAGACCCACTAACTCCCAGGCTAGAGTTTTCATACTGCGGCAGAAAAAGCCCCCAGAGGCTGCGTTTTCTTTTAAGAACAAAACTCCAGCAAAGGCTTGGAAACACTTTAGTAACGCGCGTTGTTGCTTTAAAACATTCTGACCGAGGTTGGGTGAGTTTTTCTAATGGCACAAATTAAATTCAGCTGGATATTTTCCATTATTCGACCCGCTTTTTGTGCTGGTTAAAAATAATCCCTTAGTAGCTCAAATGTTGACTTACTGAGCAATAAGTGGCAATTTACACCTTAAAGAAACGAGTGTAAATCACTCATGGCTCTAATTGCTATAAGTTTACGAAAGAGCTGCTGGCTCGGTTTAATCTGAAGCATTTTCATTCAAATTGTCATCGGAACAAACACCAGGCTTCTTAAATCCCGCTGTAATTAGCTTTCAAGTATCCTATTAAACCTCTTCACCTTTCGGGCTATCCTATTCAAAAAGCCCCCTTTAAAAAATATATATGTCTTGCTCTTTTAATTGAGGTTATTAAAGAAATCAAGTTTCTTCCTCCACCCCCTCCTCAATCGTCTTTTCTTCTCTCCGACTTCACCTTCCCCCCCGCCCTGCACCCCCTTTAGCCCGGTGTTCCCCGCTTCGCGGTGATTGACGTCTAGAAAGAAAACGCTTTGTGCGGGGATGATTGTTATTAACTTGTTATCCCTGGCGGCGGGGGGGGGGGGGTCAGGGAACTAACGTGCTCGGGTGTGCGCAGGGGACCCGGGATCCCCGGGAGCTCCGCAGCTCGCCGGGCGAGCCCTTGGCGTTCGGGTGGCGGCAGCCAGCGGCGGGCAAGAGAGGCTGCGCGCCCTCGCGCCCGCTGCGCTCGGGCTCAGGCGCAGGGAAGGCTGCACGCGCAGCCCGCGCGTGGGCCTCATTAGCTCGCGCCCCGGTGCCGAGTCTCTGCGGCCGCGTGCACGTCGTCGCAACTTCTGATACTTTACTCGATAGTAGTGGCT
>NW_026000068.1:22596428-22630418 GCF_001458135.2 Marmota marmota marmota
GCCGGAATGGGTGGGAAGTTAGCTGGCCCAAGTGGCCGGCAGGGTTGCATAGCTCCCGGGGTCGTCGAGGTCAGGGGTCAGCAGCCTCAGAGGGTAAGTGGCCAGAGCTGGGACCTGGGAGAGAGAAGTAGAAATGAGACCTCATAGACGGGGGTGGGGGTCGACTGGGGGAAGTGAGGGGAGGCGTTGGGGATTCCCCCGTGGGTAAGTGGGTTGCGAAAGGGTAGGAGGGGTCTAGAACTGCCTGCGCGTTTCCTGCAGGTGAGCCCCGAGGGAGCTGGGGACGAGGACTCGTGCTCCTCCTCGGCCCCGCTGTCCCCTTCGTCCTCGCCCCAGTCCATGGCCTCGGGCTCCGGCTGCCCCCCTGGCAAGTGTGTATGCAACAGCTGCGGCCTGGAGATCGTGGACAAATACCTTCTCAAGGTAGGATGGAGCCGCGGGGTTAGCGTGGAAGCTCGAGGGAAAGAGAAAAGCTCCCTGACCGCCCTTTCCATCCAAGTTCTCAGTAGTGATTGTAGACCTCAGAAAATTAGCCCAGTTTAGGGCGACTCATACAGTGAGTCAAGTGTGATTAAAAAAAAAAAAAAAAAATAGGCTCTTTTCATGTTGCTGAAAAATAGTTTATGCGAGACACATTCTGGTGTAGAAATGCCAGTTCCCTGGGTGAATGTACCATAATCAAACTGATTCGTAGACAGACGTGAAGTTGGGGAAACCCTTGCTCAGTTTGAAAGGATTGCTTTCTCATTTCTTTACCAAGCCCCAAACCATTGCTTTCTTAAACATCTTTGTTTTAACTGATCCCTCCACCCAAGTAACGCCCACGCTCCTGTCTGCTTAGAAGAGTTCCAGGTCAGTACGTGGTAACTGATTTCCCTTTGCAGTGTCTCCTTTGGCGTAAGCCATTGTGAAGTACCTTAAATGATTTTTTTCTGGATATTTTTAATATAGTCTTATATTTATTTACATTTACTTGAAACTTTTCCAAATTAAGAAAGTTTATAGGAGCATTTAAATAAAAAAAAATTTTCAGTACCTTCCTGCTCTTAAGCCCATCCAATGCTGTTGTTATGTCCTCTCCAGTGCTTAAGGAAAAAGATGGAAAATGATGTGAAGTTAGACATGCACATGCACGCACACACAAGAGCCTCCGATGAAGTGTTTCAAGTGGTTTCAGAGTTGACTGTCTTAATTTGTTTTACTTTTCTCTTGAAATATTGTGGGGGAATTTTGGAGTAGAAATTCTGGCAGGCCCAGTTATCCATATCATTGCAGGCTGGATCATGGTCCCAAGTGCCTTAATCCTAATACATTAGGTTTTCAACTTCAATAGCTTTTTAAAACCACTATGTAAAATAATAGTTTCTCTTAAACTGAATTAGCTGCAAACCAGTTCACTTTCTATTCCCTCCCCACAATGTAAGGGGTTCAAAAGGATTAATTATGGAGAGTATGAGTTCAAAAAGTGAGTTAGTGGAACTCTGTAAATTTCTGTCATTGGACAAAGCTGCTTCGTCTGTAAAATGGGAATATTACTCTATACAACCCAGATACAGTACCAAAAAAAGTTTTAAAGGTTTTAAAGTTTTGAAGGAAAGGTTTAAAAATAACTAAGTCTGTCCTACTTGGTGGTTGATCACTATAGTTGGCAAATTAACATGGCTTTCTCTTTAAGTCTGCATTCTTAAAATTCCAATTTCAATGTTGCTAAACCTGAGCCTTTTGATATTTTAAAATCATCTTTTGAACCAAAACCAACTGCTTATTTTCAATGAGCCCTCCCAATAATTAGCAGAATTTTTAAAAGAATTTCTCTGAAATGTGTTTATGAAGACTAACACTTCATAACAGAGAAAATTAGGATGAAGTAACACTAATCACATCCTCTGAAATAGTTTCTAGTGTTTACCTTGTATAAATATATATTTGCATATCTTTGAATTATAGACAATACCTGCCATCTGAGTTAAGCAAAACTTTTTTTTTTTTTTTTTTTTTGTAATGAGACAGGAGTCTGCGCAATAAAATCTTCCACATGAATCTTATTCTTGTAGAATACTTATATATGAGTGTACTGGCACCAAATTAAGTCTGATACTATATGACTGTCTTAAAACTCTGCGTTCTTAACTCTACACCCCACCAACACTTTGATTATTCTTCCAGATAAATTTGAATTCAAACTTGGCATTGGTTAAAAAATAGACCTAGTATAGGAATAGTATTTAAGGGTGTATCTAATAGAAAAACACTCTCTTGTGAGGCAAGTAAAATGGAATTAGAACAGAAAAGTATAAAAGGAGTTAGATATATCTTTGCCCCATTTATTACTTTAGTGTTTTGTGATTTTGGTGGTTTTCTGGCTTGGTCCTACTCCTATGTTTAAGCATTTATGCTGATTGTATCAATACTAGTCATCAGTAAAGGTTTATAGTTTCCAGAATCTTCTTTCTTTGCTTCACTTTACTCCCTGCCCCCCCAAAAAGGAAGATTAAGGGACTTCATTTTTTTGTTGTTTGTTTTTTGAAGTCAATTTTGAGGAAAGATGCCAAATCAGGTATTAGGTTTAGCTTTTGTAGACCATGGCTCAACCCTAAAATCTTGCTTTAAAAAGTACAAAACAAAACAAAACAAAACTTGGATGTGACAGAAATACAGAAGTCCCTGAACAGTGGAATACTAAAAAAATCATCTACCTTTAAACTTTATATTAATTTGCCACATTTTAGGGGGCAAAGAAAAAGGGAACTATATCTTTACCTCCAGGACAATATTCATCGTGGTTAATATTTTAAATTTCAGTTTTCTCTGATTTCCCCCTATTATTGGCTTCTTATTTTCAGTGTTTTCTGTCGTGCATATATAATTCTTTTAAAGAAAAATACTAAAGTATAAAACTTAAAATCTCACAAAAAATGAGCATCTCATTAGTGCTTTGGAAAGAGGTATATCCCTCTAATTAGAAGCCAATAAATCTTTTTACATTAAGTTTCAAAGTACATTTTGTATTTTGTATCACGGAAAAATATGTTGAACAGTAGTTACAATCTGACAATATCACTGGATAGAAAAGTATTATGAAATAGTATAGCAAAAGCCAAACCTCATGGTAATTTACTTTCCTATTTTAGTTATTAGATCCATTTGTGGGGTGCAACTGGTGTTTTTGCATCATTGCTCTTCTTTTACATGAAATTTAATTAAGCATAAATCTACTTGTTGTGTCTGTTTAACAGAGCAAACTTTATGAGCAGCCCAATTCAACTAGCACACATCTTTACTCTTAAAGGCTAAAATTGTGCTTATGGTATTGTGGCAACAGTGTAAAGTGAGAGTAATTATGATTTGTTTTCCTGAATTGGCGATATTTCTTGTTGCTATTTAGAAAGTATAAAAGTGCTGTGTTTTTTGATTGTTTGTTTGTTAAATACCATGTTATATCTTACTACTTGAAGTGTAAATGGAAAATAATTCTGTTTGTTCCCCTGTCACCAAATCATTAAGTAGTCTTACCATTATTTTACTCCTTGGCTTTATTGCCAGGGCTACTGCTTTATTACCCTTTAGAGCTACCTTAGCAATTTCTGGTTTGTAAGGGAAATGGATTGCCTAGTTTCTTTATTAGTGTGAGTATCTTATAAAGCAATTTTCCACTTTCTTTTTTGCTCTCTTTAACAGGTATACAGTTTATAATTGTTTGGACAAAAAATAGGTTGTTAGTCTTGACTTCCTTAAATACCAGGTTTCATGATAGGAAGAACCTAGGAAAAGAAAAACCAAAAAAATCTCTACGTAAGACTTTAACCAAAATGTTTCTGGTGCTCAAAGAGGTGGGATGAGAAGAAAAGAAAAAGAAAGAATGAACCTGAATTCTTTAGAGGAATTTAAAAAAATATAAACACAAATGTGGCATATAGCAGTGTGATTTTCTAGTTGGAGTCTAAAATAGACTCTATCCAGATGCATATTTATATAAATGACATTGTTTGAATGGAAACATCCAGAGCATATGTTAAAATATGATAGGGCCAGTGTTGCCTCACATACGAAACAGTGAATGGGTTCTTCAATGTAGTGTCAGACTGCTTCTCATCTGCCCTGCTTTCCTTCCCAGGTGAATGACTTGTGCTGGCATGTCCGGTGTCTCTCCTGCAGTGTCTGCAGAACCTCCTTAGGAAGACACACCAGCTGTTATATTAAAGACAAAGACATTTTCTGCAAACTCGATTATTTCAGGTACATGGTGAATATTTTTCTTAGTTACAATTCAAGAAATTTTATGCAAACAATTTTATAATGATTTTATAATGATTTCACCTGTTGGACTTTTTCTTGTACAGTTTTATTTATTGAAGCCCCATTTTTTTTCATATGATGGATTTCAAAATATTGGGGTGTAAATTATATTAAAACACAATAAGTATGTTTATATCGCTTTTAGGAATTTAGAATACAAAAGTTAATTCAAAAAAGATTTTCACTCTGGAGAATGAAAGTTTTATGTATTTATTACGAACAGAAGCTTTGCTGTGCATGGGTATAAAGTATAAAATACAAAATGACTTATTGTGACAAAGTTCTTTCTTTGGGGGAAATGATAAGATGACATAAAATCATTTCGGGGGAGAAAACTGAAAAAAAGCTTTGAACAATTTACCATAGAAGGATCCCAGTTATACACCTATAAGATGACAAGAGTTTGGATACTGTGATCAAGTACATTGGCCAGAAGTACATTGGTCAGGATTGTAAGTACACTCCATTGAATTATTCTGCCTAGAAATTCAATTTCTTTGTCTGTTTTTGGATCTTTAGTTTGTGAGATTATATTTTCACAGGATATTAAATGTAACATTTTCACTCTCTGATCTCCTTATAATTGTTTAAATGTAAAGTTTTTTTCTAGGATATAATTCAATTCTTTATGGACAAGCTGTTGGAAATTGAAATGGTTTGTAAGCATGAATTTTGAAATTACTATATTTCTTTTTATTTGCATTTGCAAATGAAGAGGAATGTTCATTGTGAAATTAGTAAATTAATACTATGTAGCAAAGTTTGCAACACTTATTATGTTGTCATACTCCATTTATGGATGTTATATTGTTTATGGAGTGTATGTTATACTGTATACGTTATACTTCATTTCAAAAAGTGATTTCACCTGTAATCCCAGTGGCTCCAGAGCTAAGGCAGGAGGATCTCAAGTTCAAAGCCAGCCTCAGCAAAAGCAAGGCGCTAAGCAACATAGTGAGACCCTGTCTCTAAATAAAATACAAAATAGGGCTGGGGATGTGGCTCAGTGGTTGAGTGCCCCTGAGTTTTAATCTCTGGTACCCTCCCCACAAAAAAAAGTGTTTAGTGATTGATTTGAATAAAATTGCTGGGTGATTTGAAGCACTTCATAATACCCAGAATCATTTATTCTATAAAAATCACAGAATATTATGATCACTCAAAATGTATATTTTTTATTAGGTTTACTCTCCATTTCTTCTACAGTAGAAAAGTTTACCTTTCTCTTTCACGTATGATATGCTGATCTTATTTTTTTATGGTAAATTAAAGCCCTTTGAAATACTTGGTTTTAAAGGTTGAAAATCTTGTTCTTCAGGACTTTTAAATACTTCATATTTTATTATATTCCGAAATTTATTTTTAGGATTCAGTTTTAATATATTTAAAAAAAAAAAAAATAACTGGTAGTTTCTCCAAAGACACATCCAGGAGGCGGCGCATGTACATGCCCTGCTCTAGTGTGATCTGGGTTGCGGGGGCTGTGATGGTGACAGGAGTCATGACAGCATCCAGTCACTCAGCCTGGAAGAAAAAAAGAAATATTTACACCTGTCTCTGGCATTCTGTTAAGACTGATTTGCATCTAATATTTAAATATGTCTCCGAAGTTCTAGATAATATTTCTTCCCTTCTGTGGATAGCAATGCCTTAGCTTTTCCGGGGAAGGATACAATTCCAAGTTTTCTTCTTCACCCACTAGGATGAAGAATTTCTATTCTGTGTATCATTTGATAATTTCTATTTTAAATGTTCTAATGTCTTCTTTATGGTATTTTTATGGCATTTTCTAATCTCAACTTCCCAGTTTAAAATTTGTTTTGCTTTTTGATGCTAGAGATGAAACCCAGGACCTTGTGCATGCTAAGCATATGCTATACTACTGAGCTACACCCCAGTCCTCAACTTGGTTTTAAGAAGTCAATATTTATATCTTGAGTTTGTATACTTTTGCATTTTACTTTTTCTGTCCATTTCCCCTCCCCCCCACCTTGTGTATTTGTATCTTGAGTCTCTAAATAAATTTATAAATGCTTTGATATTTGACCCAGTAAGAAGAATATTAAAATTCATGTTTTGTTTATTTTAAAAGAAAATTCAGTCTTCATTTACAGCAGCCATGAGGTTTTATTTTTAAAAATAGATCTGAATTGTGATCTTAAATCTTGATTTCGTACTATACTGACTTTTAGAAAATAATTTTTATTTTTTTCAAAATGTTTAAATGCCAGTGGAGTATATAATGTGTTTAATATTAGTCTGATAAATATCTCACGAAAGCATTAAAATCTTTACTGTTCTGCCCTTCTCTTTACTGTAGAAGGTATGGAGCTCGCTGCTCTCGATGTGGGAGGCACATCCATTCTACTGACTGGGTCCGAAGAGCCAAGGGAAATGTTTATCACTTGGCATGCTTTGCCTGCTTTTCTTGCAAAAGGCAACTTTCCACGGGAGAGGAGTTTGCATTGGTGGAAGAGAAAGTCCTCTGCAGGGTGCATTATGACTGCATGCTGGATAATTTAAAAAGAGAAGTGGAAAATGGTAAATATGTACTTAAAATACTTTTGAGTCTTTGGGGACAGTGAATACAGGGATAAAAATGATTTTTCCCAAAGTCATCTTAATGCATTATTTTGTGCAAAGTATAATTGTGGTAAAATTCATTAAGCACTCTACTGTTAGTGATGGTCTTCATCTGTTTATTTATAGGGGGAACCATGGTGTATGTATAAGCTTTGTGCCATATTTTCAGGCAGCAGACTTTAGTTAGGGTTCAGGTTTTCTTTTTGAAAACAATTGTTTTGTTTTATTTGCCTTCCAAAGAATGGGCCTTAGATGTGACTTCTAAATTTTTGCACTTTTGACTGAAAACATAAGTCTATAAATGGAATATTGTTTCCACAATATGTTTACAGTGTGTTTTAAAACGTAAGAGATTTTACAATCTAGAAGATATGTACAGTTTCACAATAAGCCAAGAGATACAAGAGAGCTATTACTGCATGATTGGTGGACTGATTTGAGTTACCAATATGTATGGTATATTTTTAAAATGCAGGTAATGGGATTAGTGTGGAAGGTGCCCTCCTCACAGAACAAGATGTCAATCATCCAAAACCAGCAAAAAGAGCTCGCACAAGCTTTACAGCAGATCAACTCCAGGTAGACGTGACAATGAATTTAAGATTTTTGGAGCCCTTCCCTACCAAAAACAAAATTCCAAAACAAAACAAAAAGCAAAGTTCATGATGCCTAAAAACATTCATGTTTTCTCAGAGGTTATCCTATGCTTTTTTTTTGAGAACTTAATGAATGTATGAATATATATTTATTGCCATGAAATGTTTATCAGTATTTCCAACACACTATGTGTATAGTCATACAAGTGCTGTTTCCTTGGAGTCTTTTGGTATCAGCAGCACAGTAGAAACAAAATGTTGATCTGTTCTGATTTCATGATAACATCAGTCTAATCTAGCCATATGTTACTACATGTAATCACAACAGGAGACAAACTATTCTGAGACTCTTAACAGAAAGAGACAGCATGTAGGTCTATGGGACTCTATTGTGTTAGTCTTTTTAAAAAAATTACAATGAGCCTCTTAATGGACAAGATTGTTATATTTTTTGAGTAGGAAAGAATTGAGTATTCCTTGAAGTAAATAGTAACGCTGGTTGACTCCAATCAAGTAGTCCGTTTCTTGTTTTTAAAAGGTGTAGAGGAAGTAATTATATAATTTTATGTTAAAGGTTGGCTGTGCCCCTGAAAAGGATGGGATTATTTTCAGTTTAGTTGTCCTAAATATAATTGTTGTAAATTTGGTTGATCCAAATTGTCAAGAAGATAAATGTTTACTCCTCAGTTTATATTTAAGTCTATACATATGATGATTATTTCTGGCACTTTTTCAGATAAGAAAATCACTTTTTCTAAAAGATTAATGTCGCTGAGGTTATGTGTTTTATGTTAAGGTAATGTAATATTTATTGGGCACCTACCATGTACAACTGGGTACCTTACACATAGCATCCATTTTAGTTCAGACTTTAAAAGACATTTATGCATTTGTTAATGAGTGAAAGTAATATTTTGAAAAATCATATGTAGCATTCTAAGACTTGCTGGTATTGAAGATGGATGCCATATAAAAGTGTTTTAAGAGAGAAGTTTTTATTTTGAGAATGATTACAAACATTCTGAGGGAACTTGGCAGTGGGAATGACTTGAGCATTAAAATCTAGATCCATTCAGAAAAAAGTTCCAAATACATCATTGTTTTGTATTTCTTAGGTATAAAGTACTTGATCAGTAAGTAATAAGTGAAAGATAAGGCAATTAGAAGAAACCTTGCTTACCTCACAGTTTCCATGAGTTAAAATGGAGATCACACAAGTCCTTAGAGACCCAGTTGCTAAAAAGTGTCTGGGTTAAAGCAGAATCTCTAATACAAATATACTGTTTTTTTTTTTTTTAATTTTTAATATTTATTTTTTGGTTTTCAATGTACTATTTTTAAAGTGGACTGTTCCCATGATGAATTGTCTATAATTTGAAAAATTACAAAGGATGATAATTTTAATTTGAAGTAAAAATTTATTTATAATTGTGTGAATTTGAAACCCCTGTGTATAGACATAAAGGGTGTGAAAGCCTTGGTATGACAAGTCCTGTGCCCGGCATCTTATCTGTATTATCTCCTTTAACTCTTATAGTTATTCCTTGATGTAGGTAGCCTCTCCAAAAGATTCAGGAACTCCCCTGAAGACAGACCTCCAGGGGAATGGTAGAAAAGACATCTGAATCCTGCTTCCACAACCTGGTCTTTTTGTTTGGCTTGGCTTCCCAGTAGACCATGAGAGAAAATGTGCCTTAGCAAAACTCCATTTAATGGCAACATCAACAGCTAAAACACAGAGTGGGATTCTGGATCTTATGGGTAGTCTTACAGTTTTAAGTTGTTGCAAATGTGCCTAAAATATTTAAGCCTTGTGTTATAGAAAAATGTGATCTGAATTAAAAGCGATTAACATGTATATTAGAATCATAGGTTTTAAAAAAATGAAAGCATATTGATATGCTTTCAAAGGATGTTCTCATTTACTCAGTATTTAATAGTATTTATCTTATGCTAGGGATGGCTGAGCCAAATGAGATACAATCCTCTAGAGGTTCTTTATAATTTAGAAATATAGGATAGCTGTGGATAAAAAAAAATATATTTACTTTGTCAGAATCTCTGATTGTCAATTGTTTTACCTTTCTTTAAGAAATCTGAATATATTCAAGTATTTTTGCTTGAACTGAGCAAAATAGTAAGATATTATATGTGCACAGTAAGTAAGTCAAGACTGTCCATACAGTGCCTACTTTGCACAGAGAAGAGTTAAAATAGGATGAATAAATAATTTCCTGAAATTCTTTAGAAACTCATGGAGAGAAAAATAGTTTGACTCAAAAAATATGTCTGTAGATAAATATCAGATATTGTCTCTTTATAAAAATGATATTTAAGAAATTCCTACTAATGTTATGATTTTCCTATTATAGTTACAAATATTGGCTCAGTGATTATTACTATTAAACATGCCAAGTTTAGCTCTTACTTTAATTTTCATATAAAATTGGTCAACTGTTACTGTGTTGACTCCTGACATTGCTATAAATCTCTTGGCCTTAAAATAATGTGTCTATAGAGACTTACCCCTAGACCATGTTAGAAGAACTTGAAAAAAAGGAATGGAGTGGGCTTCAGAAGCATCAATGTCTGGAGAATGGTGAAACTAAGTAGAAATTAAAAAGCCCTTTTATTTCTTTTCATGAGACTAAATACTAATATTATTAAAAGGAAGATCAATAAGTATTTCTTAAGAATATTCCAATTCTAAATGATCACTGTTGATTTGTTTTATTCCTATTTTTTAGAGATTATCAGTAATGAGCTTCTTAGCAAACACCCAAATACTTGCTCAGATTTTTCTTTTTGAAAAATTAAAACACAAAGACATGATTAATTTGGTCATTCTGTTTGTTTTTGGGATGGTACATGTCAAACTATAAACACAAATCCTCATTCATATAGGAATATATTAAAGTAACACATTTGGAGTAGGAAAGAAAGAATAAAATGAACTGAGTGAGATTATAAACATTTAGGCCATTTGCCTATATTTTTAAACTAAAAAGTTATGTTTTATTGACAGTGTATAGATTGAGCATAGCTGGATGGGAAGCCAGGAATACTATCATAAGTCTAGAAGAGCCACTAATCAAATCTTTTTTTTTTAAATATTTTTTTTAGTTGTAGATGGACTTAATACCTTTATTTTATTTATTTATTTTATGTGGTTCTGAGAATCGAATCCAGTGCCTCAGATGTGCTAGGCAAGCACTTCAAAACTGAGCCACAACCCCAGCCCCTCAAATCTTAATTGAAAATATAGCTTGTAACCTCAGAAGGTTTCCTGGAACATTAGCCTTTTTCTGCAGACTTTCACCAGATTTTCCTCACTGTAAGTCTCATTCTGTCATGAACTCTCAAGTGCACAGTGTGTGACAGGAAAGGAGTTAACTTGGCTGTAGCCCATGAGGTTATGAAGAGTAAGTCACTGCCCTTGTCCTCAAAGAGCTCACTTTCTGCTATGGACAGTGAACTTGCAGATGAATTATTTAGCTACCCTGTGACAAGTGCAGAGGCAGATGATAGTATTACACAAGGACGATAGTGGAGAACACAGCTGATTTGCCAGTTGGAAAGAGCATAGAGGCGAGCTGTGCTCTATGTGCTTAGGTATTTTGGGCACTCATGCCCCACACTGTAGACGTGCACTACATGTTGGATGCTTCCCTGACTGTTTGCAAGACATCCTTTATGTTTTATAATCCTCCCCTCAGCTGATTGACTTTTAATAATTAAATTCAAATGTCTTACTTTATTCCCATAATGATTCCCTCTTCTGGAATAATCCAGAGTCCTTGGCTTGTGTTTGTATTCTGATATTCCCTACTCTCCTCTACTTTTCTCCCTTTACTTCTTATTTTAGGTCATTATTGGCATGCCTGTATCTTTCAGGAAAATGAAGACCAGGGAAAGTTTTGTTCATATCTCATAGCACTTGACACAGGGATTCCAATCCAAAGACTCCCATCAGAATCACCTGTGAATTGTTTCAATATAGAGATGTTTAGATCCTGATAAATTCTTATTCAGTGGACTGATGATGTCTTTTTTTTTAAGATCTCAAATAGTCTTTTGCATAAAGTGAATGATCCCCAAATGATGGCATCATTACAACCAAGCGGAATTCATCTTTTGAGCTGTTTACTATCTGCAGATGAATGAAAATTATATTACTATAATTATAGATATTATACCTGTTTATATTATAGATATTGTACTTGTTTAGCTCAGTAGAGGTGGAAGATAAATGTGATATGATTTTTATATTTTATTAGAAAGCTGGGAAGTTTAACAGAATGAATAAAATAGTGAGAATTACATACTATTTATGCATTTCATTTATGGGTTCTAAAAATGGAAGTAACAAAAGGTGAGTTTATTTCTAACAGCATAATTGAGAGACCAAATTTTCTGTTGAAGTGGGTTATTTTTTAAAGAGTTCAGCATAACTTTTGCATAGCAATTCACAAAATATGCCTTTTCACTTATACATACTTCCCATATTGATTTTCAAGTTGTAGAGTATAAGTATCACATTTTCTTGTGCATATCTTTTCTGTCATCAAAGTTTAGATTGCTCTGTGTATTTTTAACTATTTGCTACGTACATCTTTTATAAAACAGGTCATGCAAGCACAATTTGCTCAGGACAACAACCCAGATGCACAGACCCTCCAGAAACTGGCAGAGAGGACAGGCTTGAGCAGACGTGTGATACAGGTGATTATGTTAAAGGTCAATCAAGAGATACAAAGATTTCCAATTCCAGATCTTTGAGTGTGCATTGTTCTTTTGTGAAGAAATCTCATAACATTACCTTCCTGTTTTAGGTCTTTTCACACTCTAAATCAATTTTTTAAAACCTGATAAGTAGTCTACCTTGAGTCAGGCTGCCTTTTGCCAAATTACTCTTTGCATGTTTTCATTCAGTGCTCACAGCAGCCCCAAGATCCTCAGGCTAAGAAAGAGAACTGAAATTCCAAGCACAATCTGGTTCTGAATTCAGTGTTTTCTACTTTTTTTTTTGACTGTGTGTGTATGTGTGTGTGTGTGTGTGTGTGTGTAGGTGTATGTATGTTAAGGGTATTAGCGGGCTTTGCTAAAAGATCCAGGAAGAGAGAGTTATATAAACGAAGCTAGGGAGGGATGAATTAGAGCAAACTTATTAGAATGTAGAATTGAGGTTTAGAAATTATGGAAGATGAAATTGTTGTAGTTGCAGAGGCCTATGAATGCAGAGTTCTTTCTTGGACAGAAAAAGGCCATTATTTGTGACTTGAGGAAGAGCTTGTGACAGCATATGAGAAGAATCAGAATCCAGAGAAGACTAGTTAGAAGCAGAAAACTTAGTTGGGATACCCAGCAAAGTAGTGATTTGGGGGATGGGGCCAGGGAGTAGAGTGAGTTAGTGGGCCTAGGATTTGTTGGAGAAACATTTTATTAACTAGAATTTGCTCAAGAAATGTCAGGAGCTGGATGATAGGGATACCAGAAAAAGGACTTGGGGACTGTAGTAGAGAAGCAGAGAGAATCAAAATATCAATAGGTTTGGTACTCAAAACAGAAATAAAGTTAAAAAAAAAAAAACCTGGTTGGCTGTTTGGAGGAAGATGAAGTCCCTTTTAGTTGTGCTAATCATTCAGGGATGGTGGCAGTTGAATATGAAGACAAGTATTTGAAAGGATGAACAGTACTAGAGCAAAGAGATCCTTTGGGTTAGATCCTTTAGAAGGAGGTCATAGAGCGTAAAAAAATGAGCTGGGAGGCACCTGCCTGTAATCCCAGCAGCTTGGGAGGCTGAGGCAGGAGACTCCCAAGTTCAAGGCCAGCCTCAGCAATTTAGCAAAGCCCTAAGAAATTTAGTGAGACCTCATCTCAAAATAAAAAATAAAATGGGCTGGGGATGTGGCTCAGTGGTAAAGCACCCTTTGGTTAAATCCCCAGTACCAAAACAAAACAACAACAACAAAAACCGAAAAGGGTGGGCATTAGGGAGAAAACATGTCAGAGGTACTGCCGTTTGAGTGGGACATAGTAATACTTAGAATCAAGGAGGAAGCCTGGAGAAAAGTGGCTGCTTCAGGAAGGAGGCAACCAACTAACAAAATGGTATAAAAAGAATAGTGAAGTAGAAGGTAAAAAATACTTGAGGTTCAAAAAAGATTAAGGAACTAAAGTAAAATGAAATTTATTTGGGGGTGGTGGATAAATACCTTCATTGTTATTTGTATTTTATTAAGTTGGGAGGTTGATACACAGGTATATATTCTTTGAGAAGCTAAAAATGTTTCACATTAACAAACTGTCTATATAAAGAAGCATACGGGAAAGACCTAAGAACACTGCAGCTTCTCTAAAGATTAATTCCCCAGTGGTTTTAGTTGACTGCAGTATGAGGCTCTCTTAGGAGGTGAGTCCCACATCCTCTGCACATTTCAGATGTTCAGAGTATTGTGTTTATTTTAGTATTGTGTTTGGCTTGTTAGCCAATCTGGAAAGAATGCTGCCTTTAAGAAAAGCTACCAAAGTAATAAAAAAAATCTTAAAATTGCCATAATATTGAAGGCAATAAGGATAGTTAACTGGAGATGGTCAGGAAATGGGAAAGGAACAATTAATACAGAATAGGTATCTTTAAATGTGTATAAAGACTGGTCTGCAAAAGAATATTAAAAAAAAAAACACTGACGTTCACTCATAATGAACTTTTTCATGTGAAAGACTACAAATATGGCATGGCCATCACTGAAGATCATTTCATGTGCCTGGAAATGAAATTTCCTTTGAAGGCAGGTCAGACTCAAAGGTCCAGTGTTGCTTCTAATCTAAGACTTTGCACATTCATAGTAATGAATGCTACAAGAAAGCCAGATTCATGACTGTTAGGTTTAGACTATTTTGGTCAGAAGCACAATAGAATGGAAGGCCTTCTTAGAGCATTTCTTGTTATTTGAAGGACTAAGGATCCCAATCAGACATTTGTCTTGTAATTCTCAGGTATTTAAGTCCCAGTATTATGTGTATGTTAACTTGATCTCAAACGCTAAAACTCACAGAATATAGTTTTGATTTTGGCTTTTTAAATGTAAAGATTGCATGTTGGATATTTTTCATAAGCTGACAAAGGAAAGAGTACTAGCAAGCAAATGTATATATTATTTGTATATATACATATGTATGTGTAATTTAAATATATAGTCCTTCACAGTGTTTTTGAAGAATTAAGTACTGTGACCTCAAATAGTAATTATGTCTTTCCCCCAACCTCCTTCCTAATGTTGGGCACAGCACTTGAGACACATTAAGGAAAAGAGTTTTGATTACTAGATCTCTGTTGTAATATGCAAACTAGGTCATCCAAAGATTAGGTGGAAGCAATGGTCTGACACAAGGAGAGTCTCAACTTCACTAGCTTCAAGTCTGCTTAGTGGGACATTTGTAATAGCAGATTGTCATTGTGCTAAAGTCAGAGAATAAAGATGGATGATTTTCAATACTTTTCATCCAGAGCCAATCATTATTCATATACCCTTTCAGATAAGTTAATTATGAGTTGTATATTTTACAGAAACAGGGTAAAACATTATTGGTGTTTTTTTCAATCAGTGTGACTAGGATTGCCCTTCCAAAAGCTGAGATGCACATAATTTTTATTGCTGAATATATTGAGCATTGGATAATTTATTTTGAGTCTAGTTTTTCATTATCTTAAAATGTTGCCATTTTTAAGCAGGGAGCCAGTGGTGCAAGCCAGTAATCCCAATGAGTCGGGAGGATCTCAAGTTCAAAGCAAGCCTCAGCAATTTAGCAAGTTCTAAAGCAACTCAGACCCTGTCTCTAAATAAAATATAAAAAGCCTGGATATGTGGCTCAGTGGTTAAGCACCACTGGGTTCAATCTCCCCACCCCGCAAAAAGTGTTGCCATAAGCAACACTATATTTTGTTTGTATGTTCAACAGTTTCCTTAGGATAAATTTCTAGAAGTGAGATTGTTGAACAAAAAGATAGGAAGTGAGATTGCTGAATAAAAAGAACATTTTTAGAGTCTTTATGCAAAAATTGCTTTCTAGAAAGTTCATACCATTTTTCTTTCCCAGCCAGTACCTAGATACAGGAGTTTTCACAGGAGTAAGATTATTAAATATATTTGATATATTTTTATATATTTTTATATCAATGGAGGGCTGGGGAATACAGCACAGTTGGTAGAAGGCTTGCCTTGCATGCACAAGGCCCACAAGATTGTGTTCAATCCTCAGCATCTCAAAAAAAAATAAAAATAAAAAGTAAAAAAATAAATGGAATTGAACATGTTTGCTTATTTCATAATTTAAAATTATTTATTTTCAATCTATATTTCTGTGAGTTGTTTCTTCTGTCTTCATCTTACTAATTTTTATTAATCCTGTTTATTGTGTTAAACTTTCATGGTCCATCATTTTCCTTTTCATTTATTTTTTTCCTATGTAGAACTTTATGTCTTTATGTATTTAAATTTCTTAATCTTTTGATAGAGAAGCATAGCACAAAGGCCAAAATTATCTGAAAAGTATGTTATCAATATTGGCTTTTGTTTTCTTAAAAATTCATGGTTTCAATGATTTGTACCTAAACTTTATCTGGATAGTTTCATCTGAGGTAAAGGTTTATCTGTATTTTTCTTTTGAATTTTTAACCAGTTTTCCCTAAATCAGTAAGCCATGCTTTCACAATAATACAAAATATCATCTTTCTCATATACTAAATTGTTGTAGTTGTCTTTTAGTCTGGGCATTCTAAAAGATTCATTTTATGTTAGTTTTTTCTTTTGCATGATGTCTCCATGACCTGTTTTCACCTTATGTAGTTTATGATTTAGAACTCCAAAATTTTAATTGTGTTGTTCAGAGAAATTTTTAACTCTTGTTAGCGATTTGCAAAGCAGGAGGAAATTGCAAGTAGGTGAGAAGAGTCCAAAGGACTTGTATTTGAATTCTGAAAGTGGATAGCACTTTTTTTTTGTTTGAATTAATGTTAGGGTAACTATTCTTCCATTTGTCACACATTCTTCCAAATTTCCAATTTATTTCCAAAGTCTGACAATATTTTTTGTTTCAATGAAAAGATAATAATTTTGTTGTTGTTGTTTGTTGTATATTCCATACAATTTACTAGAGACAAGAAGATATTTTGAAGATATTTCAGGAAGCACAGTGCAAGTTTATGAGGCTGTATGTAGTTCTCTGAAGTGTGTGACTTCTGGAAAAGGCAGGTGGCATCACTTCTCTCCACCCACTTGTCAGGAGGACAGATGTCTTTGGGTGAGACTGGTGACTGCAGTGACATCGACTGTTTGCCTGTGGGCTGACTGGAGAATTTGAGTAGGGTCTCTCTACAGGTATCTCAGGGTCTATACCTCAGAGAGTGTTGGGGATGGCTTCAGTTCTCACTCCTTTTCCTTGGTGCGTGCCAGAGACTTGTCCTGGAAACCTTCCTTGGGTGCTGCCTTTTAGCCACCTGCTCAGAGCTGCTTATACCATTACATTAATAACTTTTACTCTTTTAGTTTTAATCTCGAGTTTATACTTCACCAGCCTTCTATTTTTGATTGCCAGTGGAAGGGTATATCTTTGAAATCAGGCCAACTTTTTCTTATAAATTCTTTGTAGCCCTGATTCCCTTCTTCCTTCAAGTTCTTACCAGCCAACCCAGAACAGACCAGAGATCTTGGCCATTTCTGCCCTGTTCCCCAAAGTTTCCCATCATAATTCTCTTGACATGTTTATCCCTTCCCTTATTTTTTTTCTTATGACAGAATTTTTTGGAATGATGGCAATTTACATATATATGTATATATATAATATACATATGTATATGTACATGTATGTCTATGTGTATATGTGTATATGTATATATATATGTGTGTGTGTGTGTGTGTGTGTGTGTATGGATGTATGTATGTATATTTATTTTGCAGTAGCTGGGGATGGAACCCAAGGTTTCACATAGGCCAGGCAAGTGCTCTACACTGAGCTACATCCCCAACTCTGATATAATAATATTTTAATAGAGCAAAATTCTGTGGTCAAGATTTATTTCATGGCGAGGACTCCAAACAGGCTGATTAATTACTAGTAGCATTATGGATGGTCTAGCCTCCCTTACCCAGACCTGAATGTAAGACCTTGCTTCCCCTGAATTTGCTTCATTTCTGTGATAGAATGGAAAACAGAGTAGTTAGTGCTTTATGTTTTGTGAACACTTTAATCAGTGGATGTGTTTGTATTTAGTTCTATTTAAATATTACTAGCTTTTTCTTATTATACACCTGTCCTTAACACGCTTCCTAGGAAATAGTCTATGTATTCACTAAGAGGAATTGAACTCAGCAGGTTAAAATGTTAACTGGAATAACTGAATCAAGAGGCTTACAGAAAGCTTTAAGTTCTCTGTAGGGATTTGGATCATTTGAACAAGGGTTAGAAATAAGTCCAGCAGGTGTCTAAGAATACATTTAGTAGCATTTTTTTAAGTTCTTTTTAAAAAGACTTTTCCTTTTCTTTTACCTCCAAATGCCAGTAGTTAAACCATGGACACTTTTCTGGACCTTTTCATCCCTTTTTCTACCCATTTTCCTTCTTCTCAATGTCTTTTTTGTCTTTTTTTTTTTTTTAAAGATATTGGTTTAGTACAGAATCAGCTTTTAAAATAAATCACCAGAGAGCTCTTATCTGAGGGGGAAAAATATAACTGTGGTTATCTGGGTTAAAAAGTGTATTTTCTGTCTACAGAACTTTTTTAAAAAGTAGAGTGATGTTGAATTCATTTTTAAACTGGGTGGGTAATGCACTCAGAGTGACCTACCTGACGTGTGACCTTCCGACCTTGACCTACCAACCTTGCTCTTCTCCCCTTAAGGTGTGGTTTCAGAACTGTAGAGCACGCCACAAGAAGCACGTGAGTCCCAATCACTCTTCCTCAGCCCCAGTCACTGCAGTCCCGCCCTCCAGGCTGTCTCCACCCATGTTAGAAGAAATGGCGTATTCTGCCTACGTGCCCCAAGATGGGACGATGCTAACTGCGCTGCATAGTTACATGGATGGTAGGTATCCCAATATCTAACAGGTTTCTCCCAAGCAATCACTAACTGTTGACTTCTAATATTAGATTATCGATACGACTTATATTTGGAAATATTACCTCAGTAGTAGCTGAAAAATATTATAGGGGGTACAGTAGACAGCACAATTGTCCCCCAATTTTTATTTCTGTTATTACATCTTTAGGAGACAGATTTGACACTCACTTTAGCTAAAAGTGCAAATATTAATGATGACTCTTACTGCTTGATTTTTACTGTGTTTTTTTTTTGTTGTTGTTGTTGTTGTTCGTTTGTTTTTATCTGGTAAATATTTAAATAATTTATTTTCCTACAGTCAAAGAAGGTATTCACATTTAGATCTTTAGATTGGGGTTTAAGTTTTGTTAAACTTTTTATTGAGGCAAATGTTGTAGAGAAGTACATGCCTAAGTTTTCAGCTAAATGTATTAAAACAGTGAATATGCCCCATAAATATTACCCAAGTGAAGTAGGAGAATATAATTAGCACCCCAGAAGCCTCCCTCATGTCTCCTCCTAATTATTATTCTTTTTTTCCAAGTAACATAGCTCTGACTTCTAAAACCTTGCCTTAGTTAGTCTTTTTTTGAGCTTTACATAAAGTGAACCATACAGAATGTATTCTTATGTGTCTCACTCTTCAGTTACCTTGTGAGATTCATCTGTGTTGTTGCAAGAGTCAGTGATTTGTTTATCTTATTGTTACAAAGAATTCTACTGTAGGAATCTTAGCACAGTTTATCTGTTTTGTGGTTGATAGACATTTGTGTATCCTCTAGTTTGGGTATTTATGAACATGCTGCTATGGACTTTACTGTACATGCCTTTTGGTGCACATTAATTCTATTTGATATATACCTGGGAGTGGGACAAAGGGTCTTAGGCTATGCAGATGCTCACCTATAGTCAGTTCTTCCACTTTTCTATAGTGGTAGAACCAGTTTGAACTCTGAGCAGCCATACAGAAGAGTTCAAGGTGCTTCACCTCCCCTATAATACTTAGAATGCTATCTATAACTTTCTAATTCTAGCAAATTCGGTGGTGTAGTGCTCATTATTTTAATTTACTTTTCCCTCATGACTTATGAGAGCAAGTATATTTTCTGTTGGGTATCTGTATCTCCTCTTGTGAAAAGCCCACACATGCCTATTGATTTGTTTTTTATAAATTGGTTTTATTCCCTGGTATACTCTGTGTACAATGCTTTGTGATAAATATGTGTTGAAAGTATTTTCTCCTCAGTGGTTTGCCTTTTCCTCTCTTTTAATGGAATGTTTTGTTGAGTACAAGTTCCTAATTTTAATGTAGTTCATTTCATCAGTGTTTTCCTTTATGGACAGTGCTTTTTGGATGACTTAAGAAATTATTCCTATTCAAAGATAATGAAGATATTCATCCTATCATCTAGAAACTTCATCATATCTTTGACATTTAGATTTACCTTGATATTCATTTATACTTAGAAATAATTTTTGCATGTGGTGTCAGATAGGAAGTGAAGCTTTTTTGTTATATTGATGAAATTTCCCCCTCCTCTTCAGAGCCATTTTGTCTTCAATCATGTGTTCATAACTTTTATGTATCAATTTCTGTACACTCTATTCTGTTTCATTGTTCTATTTTGCTTTGTATTAATACCTAGTCACATTAATTGTGCTAGGTCTATAATTCTTATTATCAGATAGTACAAGTCTTTCTTTGTTGTTATTCCAATTTGTTTTGCCTGTTCTTGACCCTTTTTGTTTTCATAAATGTCACCAGCTTGTCAATTTCCATCCTGCAAAGAGGAAACAAGATTTTGAAACAATAATCCAGTAAATATATAGTTCAATTTTAGGAAACTACCATCTTAATGATGTTAATTTCATATCATGAACTTTAATATGTCTGCATATTTAATTCACATTTTAAAATTATTATATTCCAGAGCTTTTTAATAATCTTGCATACCTTTTATTATTACATTTATTTCTCAACATTTCCTATGAAGCAGTTGTAGGAGATATTTCCTGTGTATGTAGAAATCTAGGTTATCAGTTATTTCCTTACACTGTACTTTGAAGATATGACTACATTCTTTTCTGATTTCCATTTTGTCTGTTTCGCCTATGGATAGCCAATTGACCTGACATCATTTATTGTTGGTCAGCTCTTATCATTATCCTGCTCCTTTGCAAGTAAATGGCTTTTCCCCCCCAGATTTTCTCTTCATGTTTGGTTTTTAAAATTTTTGTTTTGTGCCTGAGTATGCTTCTTGAATATGTAGTTTGGTGTTTTTCATTATGAGACACTCTCCGCTTCTTTCTCTTAAAAAATTGTTTTCTGCCCATGGGGAAAAAAAATCAAATTTTACAATCTTTTTACTCCCCATGCTTTAGTCTAGACATTTTCTTCTGACCTATCTTAAAGTTCAGTAATTCTTTCTGTATCTAAGAACCCATAAGACTCATCCATTGGCTTCTTAATTTCAGTTGTCATGTTTTTCATTTTGAGAATTTCCATTTCTATACAGATGCCTCTTTTTTTCACTATCTTCCTTATTTAAATTATTGTTATATTAATTACAATTATGCTAAAGTTCATGTCTGAAAACTCCAGCATCTAGGTCTTTTGTAGGTCTGTCCTGTTTTTGTTGTTTCCTGTTTGTTTTTGGTCAAGTCATGTTTTCTTATTTGCCTTGTTATCTTTTCATTGTGTTTCAGATGTTGGGTCTGAAAAAAACTAAAAAAAAATTTGAGGCTCTAGATGATATCTTTCACCAGAGAGGATGAGCTTTACCTTGGCACAGTGTTGAGGTAGGGGGAGGTAAACTTAGCCCAATCAGTCTTCATGAGGCTGGTATATTTGTTTCACTGCTTCTTGAATTTAGCACTTTGGGATTCCAAATAAAAGCCTAAGTTTGTTTTTGTTTGTTGTTTTCAACAACTTTTTCTCATTAGTGGGTCCTAATGTTTTATTTTTGTATCCTATCATTCAGCCAAAATCTAACTTCTAAATGTTGCTTTTATTTTAAAATTGTCCCTTAGCCTCATATTCTCTCCTTCCTCTCTGGTACTTGACTTTGCAATTTCTCACTACTTTGGTATCTTTCAGATGCTTTCCATCAGATTTTTTAAAATATCGTCCAGCATTTCTAATTGTTCTCAGAGGGAGGTTAGGTTTGAAGCAACACAGCCCTTGCTGAAAGTAGGACTTCATTTTAAGCTTTGATTAAATAAAAAAAAAATCCAAAGCTATACCATTGTTGCCATTTGTTTACACTAGCATTAACTTTGTGTGTGTTCATATGAAAGACGTGATACTGCCTGAGTCAAATGTGTTTTGGTGTATGTTTGGGGAGGAGGTACTAAGGGAACTTGGGAGGTCATCCTGTACAGACTCCTGCATGTTAAAACCAACAACATCTCTGCAGAAAAAGCTGTGTGTTTTTCTAGCTACAGTGTAAAGTGCAGTGAATGGGGTATGGATGGAGTACATTACAGTGGCAAAAGCTTGTGGCCCCAATAAATATTTTAGGGGTAAAATGGATTCTTGTTCAATACAGTACCACTATGCTGAATAAGTTACTGTTCCTGCTGAGGTCTGTGGAATGAGTATAGCTTGGTGCCCTCAGCTGTAATGCATGAAGAAAACACATTGCTTTGAATTGTTTTTGTTTGTTTTTAAATCAGTTTTATTCACGCTTAAAAAAAAGAAAAAAAAAACCTGATCCTCAAATTTCTTTCTATTTCTATTTTGTAGCTCATTCACCAACAACTCTTGGACTCCAGCCTTTGTTACCCCATTCAATGACACAACTGCCAATAAGTCATACCTAATTTCTTTTTTCAGGGATAGAAATGATTAAGGATATAACTTGTCATTTATTATGTATAAAATATCATTGAAAAGATATTAATGTTAATTTTTTTATTTAACACCAAAAGCATTTCCAACATCACTTTGCTGCCCAGGTATGTATCTATAGTTGGCCTGCAAGACACTTTTATTCTTCATTTTTTTTTTTTTTTGTAAAACTTATGTTTACAAGAAGAAAACAAAACAAAACATGTTTTTTTTGTATTGTCTGGAAATAGTTCACTCTAGTGTGTATCTGTTAATTTATTTGTCATCAAAAGAGCACTTTGCCTAAAAGAAAGGACTGACAAATGTGCAAAATGTTTACAATCTTTTGTGAAATTGTAGTTTATCATTAGTTTGTATCTGTAAGTTATTGTTATAAATATTACCTGTATTTTTTTTTTGTTATATACAACTTTATACTTTGAAGCTTGTATCTGTGAATTTGCAACTGAAATTATTTTGCCAGTGTTTTCTGAATGAAGGGAGTAAAGCTTCTGTTGCAGCATGCCAGGCAAACACACTCTGGTGTTTGTGGTTGATGAATTATGGCTGTAAATAACACTATAGTTTAATAAGCCCGCCATTCTAAGTTTATTAAACATTTTCCATTCTTGTGAAACTTTCAACCAATTTGTCCTTTTTTTGTGTGTGTTTTCAGCAATAAGTTGTTTTTAATGTCTTTAAAATCTACTCTTAACTTAAAAAAGTCATTTTGTTTTGAGCTGTGTTGTAAGTGCGTTCTAATAGGAAACTCATTTGTAGATGATTGTACTCATTCAACAAAAGAACACATGAAAACATCTAATTTGGCAAATAGTCTCTTTTAAACTAGGTAATAAACTTTTAATATGAAGAAAAAAAACATTTTTCAAAATGACCTACAGGGTATTCCCAATCCCGAAATGAAATAGAGGCTTTAAGAATATATTTCCCCGGGGACAAAAAAGTAAACTGGAAGTATTTGGAGTTCCTAAACAAGGAGTCTTCACTTTTTCTCCCTAGTGAATACTATCTGGGATTGTGGTTCTTAGAGCTCAAATTTAAACCCTAGTATTCGATTCTCCATGGTACTGGATCTTTTCTCTGAATTATAGAAGTGAGTAATGCTGCTCTCACTAATTTTTATATTTAAATAACTTAATCAGTATTCACTCCTTATTGGGACAAAAGGTAACAAGAGAAAATTTTGAGAATCTTAAGTTTAAGTCTTTGTTTAACTTGGCAGATTCACATCTGGCTGAGGACTGGAAGTAATATTGGAGTATTTGTAATTCCATCCTAGTAATCATAAATGCAACCAGAAAGCAGTCACGTGGACATACCTAACAATCTGCCTCAAACCAGAAGCAACAAACCTAAGTTCATTATGGGAAAAGGAGGAAAAGAACTTTCTAGGTTTTTGTTTTTTTTTTTTTTTTTTTTTAAACTTGTAACTCCAGTTGGAATTCTTTTTGACCAAAAACAAAAGAACATAGCCAAAAGTCACTCTATCTGATCTTGTGAGATTGATGCTAATCTTCCTGGGTTCTTGTCTACCTGTCCCAGACATGAAGTGGTGACATCAGCTTAACTTTTCCAGGATGTCAAGGAAAGCACCTGTAGTCTAGCCAAACTCAGCATGATTAGCAGCTTTATAGCATTTCTCAGCTGAATATAATCGGCATCCTTTAGCTTGGGAGATGTCTGATTGTGAGTATTCTTTTTCTTACTTTTTCCTGTGCTCACTTACCCACTGAATCTGTACAACATTTTTTCATGTAACAAACCACATTGTCACAGTCTTTTAGTTTCAGAGATGAACTCCAAAGTTGAAGGTTCAAAGATATGAAATTTGTGATTTATATATCCTGCTTATTAAAGTGTTAATAATGACAAGAGATAGATAATAGAGTACTAAGAAAGGGACACTTATCAGCAGCATATGGCCATTCTTTCGCTTCTATGGTGGAAGTCAAAGGTGCTAATTTTGAAACATTAGGAAACATTGAAGTTTTTCCATGTTAGTAATATTCAACATAAGCATGTAGGTATTTATTTGTCTGAAATTGGGGTTGGTCAAACAGCTTTTGTTTTTATTGTTAAGAGTAGAAAGACCTGGGTAAAAAGTAGTTCTCTCTTAGGTATTAAGATATTCATACACTGAAGAAGGTAGAATAACATTTTTGCAATGCATACTAAGAATTCTATTCAATATCAATAGCAGTCAATACTCCTTAAGTGATTCTTGTTAGAATGAGGTAGCACTAACAGCAGTAATTTTACATTTTACAAATGTCATTCTTAAAATTCCATATACTTCCATACTTATAAATAAGAACATCTGTTTTGCATATTCTCTAAGAAAACATTGTTAGATAGAATCATAGTTCAGACTTTTAAAAGTATTTTAGGCATTTGAAAGCTGATAGATGTAATATTTCTTGGTATATTATGTATATAATTACTGTAGTAGAATTATGAGATTACATGGGATCTTAGGACATTTTTTATGGCATGGAGGACTTTACCAGTTAGTAAAGAAATGCTTCTGTTTTATTATAACAAGTCATTTAGGTTGCAATACACTGAGTACCAAAATATTTTAGCACAAGAAAAATTCTTAGTTGTGCCCAACACAGGAGGTGAAAAAACTGAGATTAGCATATTTGATGTTTGCTCTTTTGAAATACAACTGCATTTTTAGACAAAGAAATGGATCTGAGTCAAAAACAGTTTAGGTACACTGATTAATGTCTAGTAAACATCTACTAGTATTCAATCATGTAATATTATTTTATAGCCTGTTTTCCCCTTTTATAATAATATCTTTCCAAGTCATATATTCATCTGTAATAATTGGTATATAGTATTATGGTCTAAATGTACCCCACCTCTAGATTAATATGTTGTAACAATCTGTAATGCAGTGGTTTTTAGAGGTTAGAATTTTGGAAGGTGACTAGGTAATGAGGGCAGAACCCCTATAAATGGGATTAGTTCCCTTAAAAAAAAGACACATAGGAGCTCTTTTGCTTCTTTGTTTTTCCACCTTGTGAGAATGCATAGCTGTTGCCATCTGTGAGGAGTGTGCCCTGAACAGATGCTGAATCTGCTGACGCCTTGATCATTAGGTTGCAATACACTTAGTACCTTGAACTAGCCTTAGAACTATGAGCAGTAAGTATCTATTTTTTATAAATTACCAAGTCTAAGGTATTTTGTTACAACAACCCAAATGGACTAAGATAGATAATATTGCTTTGGATGAGATGATGCATTACATATGCAGGTGGTTTCTAATTTTTCATTATCAGTATTGTCTCACCATGTGAGTACTTTCAGTATGCCCAGATGCCTCCACTGTATTTTATTAAATAGACACAGCAACCTCATAGAACAGGTTGTTGTTATCACTTGCATTTTACAAACGTGGAAATTGAAAAGTATGTCCAGGGTCTCAGTGACCAGTAACAAAGCCAGGATGTGCATCCAGAAGTTCAGTGACTGTAGATACTACATTCTTGATTCTATGCTTTACTCTCTATTTTAAACAATATTGTGATGGGCATTTTCATAACTACCTTTTTATAAATAAAAGAATGTTCACTTTAAAAATTTTTCACTAATATAAATTCTAAGAAGTGGAATGGATGTGAGTGCATGTTTTAAGTCTCTTGAAATGCATTCATTTCCCCTATATAATGTTGGATTGTTACACCTCTACCAGCAGTGTTTGAGGTTTTACCTGAACCCTTGTTTATCCTGTCTGCCAGTGAAATTATTAATATTTTAATTATTCTTTCCATTTTTACAGTAAAAAGATGACATTTTAAAACTTTATTATTTGATATAAGGGTTTAATTTGCATTGTAAAAGGGATAAAATTAAGCCCAACAGTCATCTTCCGTGATTTTTTTCCCTTTTAGTTATTTTGTATATAAGATTAAAGCAAACATTCTTTAAGATTTGCTCATTCAGTTGATATCAGTTTACTTTATACCTAGCACTCTTTATTCTTTCATATTCTATTATCTTTGTTAACAATTATAGTGGTACCTTTATTACATGGTCCTTTGCATTTTTTCAAATGCTTTTCTGTACATCACTATGTATCCGACAGATGAGGAAACTGAAATTTAGAAAAAATTGATTAACATAATTAGCCTTTGGGTTTTTAAAAATTTTTAATATACATTTTTAGTTGTAAGTGGACACAGTACCTTTATTTTTAGGTGGTGCTAAGGATCGAACCCAGTGCCTCACACATGCTAGGAGAGTGTTCTACTACGGAGCCACAACCCCAGCCCCCAATTGTTTTAAATATATATTTTTTAGTCGTTGATGGACCTTTAATTAATTAATTAGCTTATTTATATGCAGTGCTGAGAACTGAACTCATGCTAGATGAGCACTCTACCACTGAGTTACAACCCCAGCCCAGCCTTTGGGTTTTTAATATGTAAACACCAGATTACTTTTATAGATATCTAGAGATCTTAAGAGAATGAATTTATAAACCCTTCTACTGTATTGAGTTTTGTGACAAAAGGCAAGGATGATAGACTTCCTTCAGCTCAGAGGATGTGGAAAGCACTGCAGGAAACACCCTTCTCCCTTTCTCATTTTGTCATCATGTATAGTACTTAACCACATTTTGAAAAAGAATTTGAACTTGAAGGCTAAGAGTGGAGTTGAGGGGTAGACTGTGCATTTATTTATGTGTGAGTTTGAGGGGTGGGGGTAACAAAGAAGGAGGTTTAAGAAATAGGAGAAGGGTAATTGAGTCTGGGAGGGTAGAAACAAAATATCTCCTTGCTTTCCATTGTGTTCTTACAATATTTGCTACAAAATATTTGCTATAAAAAAATAGGTCCCAGGTAAGTGCTCAGTCTATTGAATGAGAGTTGTAGGAAAACAATCAGAATAATATTTCATGCTTAAGCCCGCTAGGGTAATTTCAAATTTCATGAGAGCTCTTGCCAAATGCTTAAAATATTCTTCCTTGCCTTCAGCACATACCTTACATCCCTGTGGCAGTCCATATACTTTTAATGCCATTTAGCATTGGATGTGAAACACCTAGGCTTATATTTTCCATATTCTCTGACAGCAGTTAACTGTACAATAAGGACATTTAGCCTTTTTTGATGCCATTTTCCTCAATAGCTAAAGGATGAGTTGAACATGGGATGGGGAATGGAAAAGGCATTGTAAAAACATGAGCAATTAATTTGGGAGGGCAGGCTAGTGCCAGGAAATAAGGCAAACTGAGGCTAAGCTGATGAAGTACCAGAAAATTTGCAAGCACCACCCTACCCTAGGGAACTTCATGATCACAGTGTTTTATCCATTTATTTTAGTAAAGTCAGAGATGGAAGGAAAATCTAGGCTCTCAAGGGGAGTTCTCTTGTTCTAGCTGCAGTTCAAATGGAAAACATGAATTACTTTGTGCAAACTCCCTTCTTGATCTTAAAGAGTCAGTGGAGGTGTCACCTGTGATTTGGGTATAAAAAATTATGAATTTAGCTTGCAGAGGTAATTAGAATGTTTGCAATTTATTTAAAACTCAAAGGATGCAATATTTGAAAATGGAAACCATTGTTACAAATTCAGTTTCAAAATATTTACTTCCAGGAACCAGGGTGAAGTCTCCAGAGAACTACTACTAGTTATTAGCTCATTTCTTTTATATGCACTGTGATGAGTCTGCTATTTGCCACTATGGTTTTGAACCACAAATTTCATCTTTGGTTAAAAATCCTCCAAGCGAGACCATGTGCAATTCTCCTAGTCATCACTTATCTTTCAGAAAACAGTCTGGTGAATGGTAAAACTATGTCTCTGGAGTCTTGGTGGGCAAGGATTTAGCTTCACAGTTTGCAGCAGAGCCTGGCACTTGCAGGAGACCAGTCATAAAAACAATGAAAGAAATCAGGAAAACTGCACAAGACATGAATGCAAACCTATGATGGGCTGCCACTCCTGTTAGGATAGAAGGAGACAGTGGTAAAACTAAGCTGTGGCAGCTACAGTGTGTGAGGAGTTCATAGCTCCAGCAGCCCACTGAACTCATGTAGGTAGAGGACAAGATTTAAGGGACCAAGGAGGGCAGAGGAGAGGTGGCGCTAAGCAGTGCCTTCTCTGGGAAGCATTCCCTGATTCTTCCGCCCCACACCCCACCCCAGTATGGATTCATTGCCACCTTTGAATTCCCAACATTTTCTCAAATGATATCTCTACATAATGTATTTTATTATAATTTTCCTCAAGTTAGTCTCAAGACTAGACTTTGAGATATGTCAGAAGAGGGACTGTTCACATGAGGGTCTCTGGAACCTAGTGCAGATTGCTGATGGAGCTGCATCTCTTCCACTGTGAACTCTCCATGCCATCTTTTTTTTTTTTTAAGAGAGAGAGAGAGAGAGAGAGAGAGAGAGAGAGAGAGAGAGAGAGAGAATTTTTTAATATTTATTTTTTAGTTTTCAGCGGACACAACATCTTTGTTTGTATGTGGTGCCGAGGATCGAACCCGGGCCGCACGAATGCCGACGAGCGGCTACCGCTAGAGACACATCCCCAGCCCTCTCCATGCCATCTTGATAGCAGGCTCCAAAGGTCAGCCTTTCCCATGTGGGCTCCTCAGCCCCACAGAAAGTCTCCGCCTTGGTTTGAGACCTGTTTCTTGTTCTCTTCAACTAAGCAAAACAGACAGTTGGGCCATTATCGAGTAATTCAGGCAAGAGAAGCAGCCAAAGCACATGTTTTTATCTGAGTTACCCAAATTGGCCGACTCCCCAGCCTGCAGTTACTGGGTAATTGCTCAATCTTCCACTTGGCTTTTGCTGTGTAAATGTGGCCACAGAGTCTTTTCATTTCTTCTGAGTGGCTCCTCCCTTCTTCTATCTAGTGCAGCTTAAAACATAAGATTTACCTTTCATCGTGTCCACTGGAACTGTTCTGGGCCTTCAAGTCACATGCTCTGTTAGTCTTCAGAAGGTACTGAAGTGTTTGGGGAAGAGCTTGGTCATTGTCCTGCGTGTTCTGGATAACCTTGGCTAACTCTTTGGAGAGAAACAGCCATAGTCCTATAGGATGCACACACACAACTCCGTCATAAATTCAGCAAAATGGGGCCATTTTTTCTATTTGGGCCTCAGATACAGAACAGCAGAAATCCCTTTTCCAGTGATCTGTGACCGTGGAACACTGTAGTCAATGGAAAGATCCCAGAGTTTGGTTTTCAGGTAGTTAAGGGGTTTATCTAAATTCTGTCTAGCCTCTTGATACCTATGTGATCTGGAACACATCATTTACCAATTTATCACATTCTGTTTATTTACTCTTGAAATGTGGCTATAAGCCACCCACCCACTTTCCCACATCTTACTCCCTAATACCAGTCACCATCTCTAGTTGGGACTGCTGAAATGGCTGCATAAACTGTAGTGATCACCTACAGTCCCAGCTGTTTGGGAGTCTAAGGTGGGAAGATCACTTGAGTCCTGGAGTTCAAAGTCAGCCTAGGGCAACATAGTGAGACCCCGGTTCAAGCAAAACATAACCCCAGAGATTAAAAATAACAACACAGCAATTTTTCTTCCTGTCTGTCCTAAAATGCATTTCACACATCGATTAGAGCTACTCTGCTTAAAACCCAGTTGGCTCTTTGTATTCAGAAGAAAATACAACATTCTCCCCCTGCCTTTGAAGGGCATTTGTTTTGGGTGACTGCCCTATCGAGCCCCATTACTCTCTAGTTTCCCTCACACTCCCCGGCCTCCCTCCATGTTGGCCTCTAGAACAGCAGTGATCGAGCGGGATAAAATAGTGTTCACCTGTTGTTTTATTTCAGTCTGTTTTCTATAAATGAGCACACCCATACCCATCATGCAGGGTTATTCTGAAAATTAAATGCAATCTAAAACATAACAGCAAGTAGCACAATGTCTGGCATACTGTCAACCCTGTACCAAGAAGTGGGGGCTGTAGAGGTGATGGATGGGGTGGGAGGCTGTGAAGTGGGAAAACTGCATTAGAGTTTTCCCTAAAAAAGAATAACCCTCTCCTCTGCAACCAGATTTTCAATTTCAAACCCCAATTTCTGCTGAAATTCAGCCTGAGCCTTTTCACTTGATGTTCTTAGAAGTATTCAAACTCCTTCACTTAGCTATCTAGATGTACTGTTAATCCCTGCCCACAACTCTATTCCACTAAAGCCTGCAGAAGCCAGTCCCTTGAAGAATTTTTTTTTTTCATTGGAAACCCGGTCAATCTTGATTGCCTTCTGTGGTTGCTCTCCAGGTTCTCCATATCACTGCTTAGCTCAGGGTCCCATTTAATAAGGATTCCTCTAGTGTCGACTGGGAGCTTCCAGTCTTTGCCAGAGAAATTGCCACACATTCTTGGACTCCCTAGTGCTGCCCTAATTTCACTGCTAGATGAACACTGGGGTAGCCTGCCAGCTCTGCCAACTCCATTTTTGCCTTTTCAGCAGTTATCCCAGGTCAGTGTTGGCTGTCTGGAGTCTCACCTTTGTGCACAGTGTGTCACATAAATAGGATATTTTTTCTCTCCTCCAGAAGCTCAAGTCTCCACTGCCCCTGGTTTAAGGGTTTCTTTTGGATATGGAATATGAGAATGAGTGGGTTTTAGACCACACACCTTCTTTGGTAATTGGGATTTTATTAAAACTAAATGAGTAAAATTCTGCTTAATAGCAGAGGGAATTGGGTAATTGCTGCATTTTGGGCCTAAATAATAGCACAAAATTACTCAGTTGGCCAGCAAATCAAGCAAAAAAAAAAAACAAAAAAAAAAACAAGACAAACCCAAAAGACCAAACCAAATGAATACATAATGTAAGCGATCTAGCTTCCTTATGAACTACCTTTGCTGGCTTTTGAAACCTCTCTCAAGGTTCCATCTTATCTGATCTGTCAGAGAATATGTGAACCCCAGGACTCAGGAACCACAGAGAGTACTTAAGAATCATTGACACACACGAGGAGCCACATACTCCTTTACAAATCAATGACTAAAAATAAGTTTTAAACAGTGTCTGGTTCAGTGGTTCTCAAATTTTAACATACTTAAGAGTCATCTGAAGATTGAGGAGTATTAGAAATGGTTCCCAGAGACTCTGATGAGACATAATTGGAGTGGGGACCAAAAGTCTCTGTCTCTTTTAAGCCCTCAAGAAGGATTCTGGCAGATGGTCAGAGATTACACTTTTGAGAAGCCCTGGGACAGTAGGAGGTAGTTTAAACAACTGCCTCATCAGGTGCTAATTCACACTATGTTTGCCCTCATTAGTCATTGTTCATTTATCAAGGATCTGCTATGAACTGGGGGCCTAACATACACTATGCTTACTAACAACAATGCCACAGAGTAAATTATTCTCATTCCACTTTACGGATGATACAGTTGAGGCTCAGCATGGCCAAATCACTTTCCTAGTAGGTTGGATTTGAACCAAGGCCTTGGGGTTGTTTTTTTCACCGTGACATTAGTAACAGTGAAGGTTGAGAAAAGAGTGAAGGGCAGGTGGCCTTTGAGCAAACCAACTAAGGCGCACTCAGAAATTAACCAACTCTGTGGTTTCAAAACATAACAAACAATTGGATCTATTTTGTTTATACCAAAATTCCTTTTTCTGCCTTTATAAAAAATATCCATGGAATCTTTGGCTGAATTTCTATTTGGCAGGACTCAGTTGCCAAGATGTGAGTCAGTCATTTGGATGAGTATACTTGGTACCCAACATCCACATATTTTCAAATATTCAGACATTTTGGCTAGTCATAGAGACACAGACTTGAGCCGAGTTTTCTAATTTTCAGGTAGGAAATCTGAGTCACTGAGTGACCAAGAGAGGGAGCCAATTTTTTTTTTTCTTGGTATATTTCTATACCGGGTGTACTAGTCTACATGAATGCAACCATTTCTTCCAAAATAGTAAGAATCCAATAGGCTTGGTGTTGTCAGAGGTTGTTCCCATATGAGAACCCCTCTCCTGAAGTTGCTGACATTTGAAAATAAAGGGAATCCATGCTAACAGATGTGTCCTTGTGATGGGAGGGAAGATTGTTCACACTGGAGCCATGGCATAAACACTATTGAATTGTGCTGTATTGTTAAAGATGGTAAAGTCTGATGTGCACAGGATGGCAATGCCCAGAGAAGAGTGCAGCCTCAGATTCCAGATGACACCCTCTGAGTTTTCTCTTGCCACCAAAGAAGGATGAAAGCTGGGTGACAAAGGCTGTTCTAGAGACTGAGTGGCAGAGAGAGAAGCAGCATGATAGTCTGAGACTTTGCTAATATGATGGAATGGCTTTAGTTCCTACATTGTATGCTGAGCCAACAGCTTGGCAGAATGATTGGTGTTTGTGTAGGGTAAGAGATCCTGAACTGGAAACTTCAGGGATGCTCTGGAAGAATAATAGCAGAGATTTGTATAGCAGCTGCTTGTTTCATCTCTGTTTCTTGCCAAAGCTACCCCCATCTTTCATCTCTTGAAGCATAAATATTTCTCTCTTGCAACAACAGTTTAATCTCATTTTAATGTCCTTATTTATTAAATGGAGTATGACAGCCTAATTTCAAAACCTCATAACAAACTCCGCAGCATATCACTGATATGTGAACTGTTTCTTAGGGACATGGGGGGCCATTACACTATTCCCGAGATTTCAGGCAGTCTCACTTAAAAATAATTCATGAGTTATTTTACCCTTGTAAGTCAACACCTAATACCTACTGCCCACACAGGAGATTTCACAAGAGAAGAGGCCAATGTTGAACTGATTGTGGCCACTGTTGAATTTGTCCATCCAAATCCCTTTGAAGCATATTTTGATAAACATTAACTTTCAGCCATGGTGAAATAGGTCAAGAAGCTTGTATCACCACCAGTGTAAGATTTCCCCCAGAGCCTTTCTGACTTCATTTTGTTTTCCATAATTTTGGGTATGACATTCACATCATTTCCTTTACCAAGGTATTCTGAGGCTCAGCAGGAATATGGTTGGGGCCAATTTTCCTTAGCATCTGTCTGAATTCTCCTGCCTTAAATACCTTTTAATCTCCCTTCTTTTAGTCCCCCTCACAGGCTCAGTGCTTTGCAAATCTGAAAAGAAAGCAAGCCAGGATTCAGTTTGACACCGTTTGCTGGAACAGTGTTCAAAGATCATCTCATTTTAGTCTCTGAATCCAAATTCCCCACCTTTGCAGATCCTCCTTGAAATGGGCACACAAATAAGCCAGTTTGGGGTCCTCTGCCTGAATCTCCTGAGGAACCTGCTGGGCTCTCCCAGGTGATTTGCCTGCCAGTGAGTGGAGTCTCTCTGTGGGGTGACTGAGCTGCTCTCCACCCCACCCCTCCCAGTGATTACCTAGTTTTACCTTAAAATAGCATTCAGCTGGAAACTAAGGTCAGACTGAATTCTGGCTTGCTTTCTTTTCAGCTTAGTCTCTTGAAGAAAGGCCTCAGGTAGTAAGTGCTGATTGTGTGGATGCTCAGTCTGTCTGGGGAGCCTTTTGGAAGTCCCCACTTTTATTGGCAAAGTCAAGATCTCTAAGGGGGGGG
>NW_026000068.1:22631679-22706369 GCF_001458135.2 Marmota marmota marmota
AAGGTCATGAATCATCTACTGGGATGGGGGGGGGGGGACATGGGAAGGCGGGTGCGGTGGCAAACGCCTGTAATCCCAGCAGTTCGGGAGGCTGAGACAGGAGAATGGCAAGTTCAAAGCCAACCTCAGCAAAAAGCGAGGCGCTAAACAACTCAGTGAGACCCTGTCTTTAAATAGAGACAAAAAATAGGGCTGAGGATGATGTGGCTCATTGGTTGAGTGCCCCTGAGTTCAATTCCGTAACCCTCCATCCTCGCCCCCCCACCAAATGGCAATATTCACATACATACCAACATATTTAGTGAGCACTAAGTAGTATGTGCCAGGCCCTGTGCTGATGTTTGCATATGTAAACTTTTCTTGAATCCTCCCTACATCCCTAGTTAGTATCATCCTTATTTCATATTTGAGAAGACTGAAGCATGAGTCACAAAGTTTTTTGCTTTTTTTTCTTTTTTTCCTTTCTCTCTGGTTCTGGGGACTGAATCCAAGGGTGCTTTATCCCTCAGCCACATCCCAGTTCTTGTTAATTTTGAAACAGGGCCTTGCTAACTTGCACAGGCTGGGCTTAAACTTGCACTCCTCCTGCCTCAGCCATGGAGTATCTGGGACACAGTGTGCCACTGTGCCTGGCTTTCTTAGAAGCCACAATGCTTATAAGCAGCAGGATCAAGATTTAAATTTAGGCAGGTAAACACCATAGTATATACTCTTAATCATTATGCTGTCCTATCTTAAAAATAAATGAATGAAAGAAGAAACCATTTTTTTTTCTTTTTCAGTGCTGGGATTAAACCCAGAACCTCCTGCATTCTAGGCAAGTGAACTACCGCTGAGCTATAATACGACCCCCAAGCCATCTATTAACTCTGAAGAAAAAAGAACCTGATCTTTTAAAATATTCTAATGAAATAACTCTGAGCCTTCTCCCTAACAAGTGTGTTCTTCCTGCCATAGTAGCTTCTAAGATCCCAGTTATCCTCCCTTGTCTAAGGAGCCAATCTTTATTACGATGGTCCTGAAGAGAGAACACTTTTGTTCTGCAGGAGAGTCTCATTTTGGCTCCTGTGCCACATGGCATCACTGAAACACTAGCAGCCTGATGAGCTCCCATGTGCCCCCACCTCTCAGCCTGGCAAATGAGACCCTGGCACAAGCCCTGTCCACTGAAGAAAGGCCCTGGTGACATCAGGCTCCATTTCTGCTTCTGGTCCAGTGGGGGGGCTCTCCAGGTATAGAAGAAAAGAGAATGTCTCTTTTCCTATACCCCTGCCTAGGTATGCTTAGTTATGGCACCTCTACCCCCATAAACCCAGGTTCTCAGTCATTTTATATGCTTTGTTCTATAGCCTCTGTATTTTACACATACACACCCCAAAGTCATCCTTCCCAAGATACGTTCTCAAGGACCTGGAACCTAGAACCAGCTTCTTCCCCTGTCTATGCCATGTGGTCTTGAACTCTCAGTCCCCACAGCTATCCTATTTCCTGTTTCTGGGTAAGTGACATTTTCTCTAGTGAAATCCCCCACACCCACCCCAACAACTTATTATTCATGGTGGAACTAGATAAAGTACCAGAGTGCATGGCAGCAGATGGACTGTGTCTCCTCCACTCCTAGTTTTCATGAGAAGATATGTTCTTTCAAAACTTTTGGGCCATTGCTCCACCCGTTACTTCTCCTTACAAAATAGAGATACTGGATGAGTGAGGTTAGGAGAAGTACTGGGGCTGGCTAGTTCCTCACTGATCTTTGTTTTAGGGGCCAGCTGCCCTTGGGCAACGGGTGTTCTGCCTTGTTGCCTTTAAAGCCCTTGACTTTTCTGTGTAATACTGACAGGTTTCCTGTTAGTGGATCCTAGATTGGCATAAACTGAGCCACTCCGCCACAGACAACACTGGAAAGCTGTATGCCCCCCTCCTTGTGTATCAAAAATGAAGAAAAAGGAGAAGTGAGGCAGGGAAGGAAAGCAAATCCAAAAAGGTCATTTACTGAGCTGGTTATAGCTTCTGCTGAAGGCCCTCATTGCCTGGAATGTCTCTGGGGAGTCTAGGCCTCCATATGCAACCACTGCGTCTGAACAACCTATCCATGGAAGACAGCAAACAGTTCATCTGCTGACTCCTTTCTACCTTCTATCTTACAACATCCACGCCAAGTGGTATTAGATTTTCTGCAATAGTAGTTTTTGTCACCTGTTTTCTCTTGACAATTATTTTGGGAAGATGGAGTCTCTATGGGTCCCATCAGTTGGACCTAAGTGACTTCTGGAGCCATTGTGACTTCTGCCACAGAGAACTCAGAGGAGAAAGAGGGCCCAAGTGGTGTTAGAATGAAACAACCTGGGCATTTTGTTGCTGAGTTGCTGAGAACTTTGGACAAGTAGACAAGAGGACAGGTAGGACTTAGTAGATTTGGGGCAATACAAGAGGAGCCTGGTATAGGTAGTAAGTGGTAGGGAAAATCCGGGACACAGTTTTTCCATATATAATGCTTTTTTTTTTTTTTGGCCATTTATGGCTACTATATATACTTCATGTCCAAAGAATGACCAGCTGTATCTCTGAAAAGACACTTCAGCCTTGTGCTAGTACTGTGAACCAAGATAGGATTTTTATCACAGTTCAACAAAGATATGGAATTGATACTTTATCTATCTCCCTGCTTATGGTGAACCTCGATGATTAAATAGATAGGTAGACAGACAGTGATCTACTTAAAGAGATTTATTTTAAGAAATTAACTCACACAATTATGAAGACTGGTAAGTTTGAAATTTGCAGGGCAAGCTGGTAGCCTAGAGGTTCAGGTGAGAGTTGATGTTGCAGTCTTGAGTACTAAGTCTGCTGGGTGGGCCAGGGAGGCTGGAAACCCAGGCAGGATTTATAATTGCAGTCTTGATGCTGAAGTCCTTCACAGGGATATCTGAGTTTTATTGTTTTTTTTAAAAAAATATTTATTTTAGTTGTAGTTGGACACAATATCTTTATTTTATTTATATATTTTTATGTGGTGCTGAGGATTGAACCCAAGGCCTTGCACACACTAGACGAGCACGCGAGCATGGAGGATTCTTCAGATTGTGTTCAGTAGGTTTACCCAAAGGGCACTAAAGATTCAACAAAGAGAAGCTGAGGTGAGGTTCCTAGGGACAGAGGGGAAAGAAACAACCGGCAGACTAAACTCATTCACCTTAGGTCAAGGGAACTGCAGACATGAGACTATCAGGAATAGAGAAAGACTCTTGAGGAATACAACAGAACCATCTTAAACTCCTGTCTGATTCAGGGAGCTGAAGCCATTGTTATAATGAAGCAAGGCCAGAAGTCAGTGAGCAGCTGGGGCCCAGAAAAAATATATAGAAATGTTATGCACCATCATTGCCACCCCCCAACACACTTTTCTTTGGTACTGAGAATTAAACCCAAGGGTTCTATTCCACTGAGCCACATGCCTAGTCCTTTTCATTTTTCTATTTTGATATGGGGTCTTGCTAATTTGCTGAGGCGATCTAACTTGCAATCACCTGCCTTGGCCTCCATCATTGTCATTTTTAATTATTTGTTTGAGGCTGTGATTTTCACTTTTAGTGTCTATTAAGCTTTCTTTTGCCTCAAAAGGAATAGAAAAGTTGTGGGCTTACCCAACTTTTCATCCAGGGCAAGGAGCATGTTTAAAGAGACAATAGATTTAAAAGTCACCTTTGGTTTATATTTATACCAAAATATTTTGCTGTCCAACAACCTGGCTTTACCTATGTTCAGATAAAATATCCACCTGTGACTTCTTCTTATAAATTCTGGTCCAGCCCTCGGGAACTTCTAGATCAAGACTTTCTATGAAACACTTCTTGAATCATTTGAAGAAAGCTTGTGCTTTCTCCCCTGATCTACTTTCCCCTGTGTTCATTTTTCATGGGCCAAACTTCACAGTTCCCCTTCCCCCTGTGCCTCTTCCTCTAGACCTGCTTCTGTCTGTTTAACCTATCAACCATATGAATCCCGTGTCTGGGTCCTGCCTCCATATGTTGGGGCATTATTCCTCTTTGATGACTGTGGAAAGAATTCCTTAATGTTCCTTGACATCCAATGTCAAGTTCAGATCCTATTAGATCTTAGGTGTTCCCCAAAAGCTCATGTGTAAAATGATGCAAGAAAGTTAGAAGTGAAATGATTTGTCTTATGGGAACCTTAACCAATCAGTGTGTTACTCTCCTGATAGGAATTAACTGAATGGTAACTGCAGACAGGTAAGGTGTGGCTGGAGGAGGTGGGTCATTACAATGTGCCTTTAGGCTATGTATTTTGTTCCTGGTCTGCAGTCTCATTCTCTCCACCCCCTGCTTCTTTGTGCCCTGTCCTGAGCTACTTTCCTTTGCCACACTCTTCCACCTTGATGTCCTGCTTCGCCTCTAGCCCACTGCAATGGCGCTGGCTGTCTATGGACTAAGACTTGTGAAACCGTGAGCCTCCAATAGTTCCTCCTCTAATTGTTCTTCTCGGGTCTTTTGGTCACAGCAGTGAAAAAGCAGACTAAAACAAATCCTGAGGACCTGTGTTATAAAAATGTCTGCTGAGATCTGGGCATAGTCAGTGTGTTGCAACTTGGAGCTTTCAGACTCTTAATCAGACGGTTTTCTCAATATCCTCCGGCTCTGTAACTCTGTGTGCACTGCTTGCTTCTAACCATCTTTTGAACCTTTCCTTTCTGCCTCAACAAGGATTTTATTCTCCTCTTATTTTGTATTGACTTTGGCATATGTCAGCACTAACCATTCTTGACATCTCAGCCTGTTCTCTAGAAAAACCCTCCTACAACGTTTCAACAGGAACTACCCCCTAGAAATGGTATCAGATAGCATCTGCCATTGTAGACAGCACCATTGCTATTTTGAAAGATATCTTTATGGGAAACAGCTGGCTCTTGCCTGCGCCATCTGACAGATAAACAGCATTATCAAAACATAAGCAGGCTGCTTCTTTCCTGGGATAAAGGAAAACAAGACACCATAAAGTAAACAGAAAGTTATGATCTTTTCTTTCCCCTTATTTTCTTGTATTTAATCAATCTACTTTCTAAAGAGCAAGTTTGCCATCAAAATTTGGATGCAGGTTATTAGATTAGTCAAGCAAACCAGTAATTTATAAAAACATCATCACAAATATAACTCAAACCTTAAAGCGATGAGGAAGGGACTAGCAGCCTGGTCTATTGATTTCAGTACAAGTAGAACATGCAACTGGTGTGTAAAATGCAATTTATGGAAAGGGTGTCAAAAGGCAAGTTTTCAGCATCAAGACCATTATCAGCCCATAACTGAAACAAAGAAAGAAACCTCAAAATATAAAAGCATGCAACAAACAGCTACCTAGTATGCAGTGAATATGGGGACCAAAATACTAACCCAAGTCTGTGTGCCAACAAAGCTTTTGAGTACCTGGGTAAAAGTTATCAAATTCTTACATTTCTAGTAAGCATTAACATGTAAATTTGGAATCCAGAAATTCAGACTTCACTTTCGATGTCTTACGTATTTTAATGTTACAAAATTTTACCATAATGACTAACTTTGTGAACATGATACTTTGTACATGTGGAGGCATATCTGAAATGTAATTTCCAATAAATGTGATTTCTAAGTTAAAAAACAGCATGCAAACACTTTATAATTATGTTGAAGTCATAACCTAATAGCTAATTATGTTGATGTCACTAACCTAATGTTAGTGATATCATAAAAATGATAATGGAAAATATATCAATCCAGAAAAAGATACTCTCTTTAAAAATTGATGATATTAATCATTGTTTTCTCCATAACCAGGCTGTAATCACTGTGAAGACAAATACCAGGTTGGTTTTGTTCATTATTGTGGTCTTAGAAATGTGCAGGCCCCAACTAACGGTCATAATTGAATGAATATGAATATTGACCATTTAATAACTCTTTGATGATATTTATTTAATTATTTTTCATTCATTAACAAGAAGGTTCTTTGCTCGGCCTCTGTCCCAATAAGGATAAATAAAGTATGGTCCTTCATCAAGTGGCCCATAGCTCAAGGAGGAAGACAGATGTGTAAATAGAGGACTGTGACATGAAATGTTTGCTATTCCAGGAGATATTTGAACAGAACACAGAAGAGAGAATGATTATATTTGGCCTGGGAAATCCCAAAAATCTTTCCAGAGAAGGATTCTGTGAAGCTGAATCTCATGGAATGAGAGGCCAAAGCAATGGTAGAGTGTAGGAAAAAATCTTTAATAAGTACATCTAAGAAAAACATCTTTTTTCTTTAGAATTTAAAGGTCAAGACTATCTAAATTGACTTTTGGGGGGCTTTTGTTTTGCCATTCAGAATCATACAAATTGTTCTCCATTAATCAAAATTATTTTTTTCCCGATTATTCTTGGCTGCAAAGACAAAGCCACAGGCAGATTCTTTCTCTCAGTCTCACATTTTCATGTTATGGTTACTTTCTCCCAAATCTGGAGCTTGTGATTTTGAAGTAATAGTCAAGCTTGACATTTGTGTCCCTCTACTTATTTTGTTTTCACAACATTGTTTTCCACATTATGGAATATAAATACAATTTTGCATCCAGATATCATTTATTTTGTCCTAAATAAATAACTACTCAAAGAAAGTAATAAAAAAATCAAGATCCTTTAAAACAAACCACCTAAACACCATTAATGTTAGACCACAGAGAAGAAAAATGTGAAGATATACTTGATGGACTGAATTGTATTAAACCATGAAAATGTTGATCTTGTCCTTTTTATACCCATGTATGTAAGAACTAGAAGTTTCTCTTAGAGATAAACAAAAACATTGCAATGTTTAAAAAGATGTCTTAATGAATAACATAATCCTCTTTGGGTGAAAAAGCCACTATGTCCTGTGCCAATAGTAGTTCTGTTTTATCAGTTGACATATTCGCATGCTTATTTAATATTTTGTTCAAAGGAGTTAAAAAAAAAAAAAGCAAAGGACTGATGATGGCGGTGATTATATGACTCTATACATTTGTTAAGGGTCATAACATAGTACATTTAAAAGGCTGATTTTTATCGTATGTCCACTTAAAAAAGTTTTAACAAATAAAAAAGAAAGAAAAGAGAGGGTGGAGAGAAAGAAAACAGACTCTGAATTTTATCATTTGGAAAAAATTAAACTTTAGGTCCTTCCCTTGACACTGCTCTGGATTTCTTCCCAAAAGGCAATCACTTGGTACATTTTGAGCAGAAAAATTAAAATCGATCACCCACACGGCTAGGCCAAGAAAGGAGAGAAAAATTGGGATTTGACAAGATGGAAAAAAAGATCCAAGACAGGAAATTGACTTGGTCAGATGTGTGGAAAACCAAGACAACCCACCAGGCCATTAATGAAGGTCCCCATAAGATGGCCTTGCCTCTGCACCCCACCCTTGGCTCCACACTCTGCAGCTGGAAGGATTTATTTCCGAGCAGTCATGCCAGCACCTTCCAAGGGAAACACGGTCAGGGGATGCTGCAGAAGAGGCACAGGTGGCATGCTGGAGGCTCTTCCTTAGGTGGCGGGGGCGGGGGCGGGGGAGGAGGAGGGAGGGATTCAACCATAGCCAATACCCTTCATCTCTGACTAAGGAAACTGAGTCACACTAACAGAAATCACAGCTCCAGAGAAGAGAAAACTCAGTTAAGGAGGCTCTTTAGCCTTTGAAACCAGTAGAAGCTGCATCTTTTCCTTTCTCTTGTTCCTGAAACATGTTGAAAGGCAGAGTTTACTCTGAGGGTGATCATTAGAAATGACATAATGATAACAGGATGGAAATGTGTTAAGAAGGATCTGGCAGTGGATCACTATCACTGGATAGAAGCCAGTGTTAGATCAATACGGTACAAGGATTAGCCACAGGGAACACAAACAAATGCAAAACTAGGAAGTGCCCCAAGCAGAGAAGGGCTTTTGGCATAACTGGTAGGGAAGGATTCGAACTGATTCTTGAAAAAAAATGTTTTAGACTTTTACATGGAAAAGGGGAAATATGTATATAGCCAGTCTTGCATACGGAAAATAAAAAATAAAATTTTGGCACGTTTGAATCCTATCTCTACCATGAGCCATGTGGTATTGGATAAGTTCATTTACTTATGCCTCAGTTTCATGATCTGTAAAATGGGAGAGAATATTAGTACTTATTTCATATAGTTTTTTTTTTAAGAAATATACTTTAATTCCAAAAAAGATTAATCCACAATGCACTGNAAATATCCATGTGCTGCTGAGATGAACGTATATCCACTTGATGATGGTTGATATATTCTATATGTGTCAGTTAAGTCTAGGTTATTGATTGTGTTATTGAGTTCTATAGTTTCTTTATTCAGCTTTTGTCTGGAGGATCCATCTAATGGCGAGAGCGGTGTGTTGAAGTCACCCATAATTATTGTGTTGTGGTCTATTTGACTCTTGAACTTGAGGAGAGTTTGTTTTATGAACGTTGCAGCACCATTGTTTGGTGCATACAAATTGATAATTGTTATGTCTTGTTGTTGGATGGTTCCTTTTAACAGTATATAGTGTCCTTCTTTATCCCTTTTGATTAACTTAGGTTTGAAGTTGATTTTATTCGCTATGAGTATGGCCACTCCTGCTTGCTTCCGAGGCCCATGTGAGTGGTATAATTTTTCCCAACCTTTCACCTTCAGCCTGTGTATGTCTTTTCCTATCATATGAGTCTCCTGAAGGCAGCATATTGTTGGATCTGTTTTTTTAATCCAGGTAACTAGCCTATGTCTCTTGATTGGTGAGTTTAAGCCATTAATATTTAGGGTTACTATTGAAATATGGTTTGTACTTCCAGTCATGTTTATTTATTTATTTATTTATTTTAATTTGGCTTGTTTTTCCTCTTTGTTTATCCCCCCCCCCCATTTACTGAGTTACCTTCCACAGTTGGTTTTGGGTGCTATTTTTCATTTCCTCTTCTTGTAGTGTTTTGCTCAAAATGCTTTGCAGTGCTGGTTTTCTGGCTGTGAATTCTTTTAACTTTTGTTTATTGTGAAATATTTTAATTTCATTGTCAAACCTGAAGCTTAATTTTGCTGGATACAATATTCTTGGTTGGAATCCATTATTTTTCAGCATTTGAAATACGTTGTTCCAGGATCTTCTTGCTTTCAACGTCTGTGATGAAACATCAGCCATTAACCTAATTGGTCTACCCCTGAATGTAATCTGCCTCCTTTCTCTTGTAGCTTTTAATATTCTCTCCTTGTTCTTTATGTTGGATATCTTCATAATAATGTGTCTTGGAGTTGGTTTATTACAGTTTTTTATGTTTGGGGTCCTGTAGGATTCCAGGATTTGGCAATCAATTCCATCTTTCATGTCTGGAAAGTTTTCTAAAATTATTTCATTCAACCGATCGTTCATTCCTTGGGTTTGGACCTCTATACCTTCCTCTATCCCAATGACTCTTAAGTTTGGCTTTTTTATGACATCCCATATCTCTTGGATGGTTTGCTCATGGTTTCTTCCCAGCCTTTCTGCATTGACTATACTCTTTTCGAGTTGATAAACTTTGTCTTCATTATCTGATGTTCTGACTTCTATATGATCTGGTCTATTTGTAATATTCTCATTTGAGTTTTTGATTTGGTTTATGGTTTCCTGCATTTCTAGGATTACTGTTTGATTTTTTAAAAAAATCTCTATCTCCTGGTAGAGTTCATTTTTTGCTTCTTGAATCTGCTTATGTAATTCATTTTCAAAGTATTCTTTCATTGTTTGGACTTGCTGTCTAATGACTTCTCTAAGATTCCATTCCATCTGAATCAGGTATGCCTTGAGTTCTTTCTCTGTCCATTTTTCTGATGCCTCTAGGTTCTCCTGTAAATTTAAGTTGTCCTGCATTGTTTGTAATCCTTTTTCCCCTTGTTTTTTCATGGTGTTCACATTACTTTCCAACTCTGTTTAACTTCTGAGTTTCTGTTTTCTCCTATAAATTTGTTTTGGTTTTGTATATCTCTGTGGTCTCTCCTTTGTGGTGGGAGATTATGTCTAGAGATGTTGGGCTTTATTGTAATTTAAAGCTGATTCATTCGATTCATAAACGGCTTACAGGTTCTGTAGGCATATAGTGATCTGTTATTTGGTCTTAGGACTTTAAGTTTAGGTTGGGTACTATGATGGTATGAAGGTTAGTATGTCTTGGCTACTTTGGAAGATTGCTCTACTGAAGGGGGATATTAACAGGCGAATGGATCAGGGTATTTGGTAATAGCTAGGTACTTAGGAGCCCTATAGACAGCCTCGGGACATTCACCTATTTGCATTTAGAAAATTACATGTAATGAAAGTCGTAATACTAGGGATGAAAGTTAGGGGGAAGGGAAAGAAGGAGTCCTTAAAGAGGAAGAGAGAGAGAAAAATATGTAGAATAAAGGAGAATGGAAAGAACAATAAAAATTGAAAAGGGAAAAGAAAAAAAAAAGATAAATGAAGTCTTAGAGTTCTATTTTCTTCTCTTCCAGTAGGCAGAGCTGTGCCCTCAGAGCCGTGCTTCTGCCCTCTATGTGCCGGCAGCAATCCTTGTAAGGCAGCTCCTCTTCCCCTACTGGGCGTCTCTCCAATCCTGTTAGTCCAGAGCCATTTCTCTTCTCCGGCCCCTCCCCCCCTTCCTCCTGCCAGCCAGCCAGGCCCCGCTCACTGGAGGAGATCTCCACAGATCTAGTTACACTTGTAGCGCCCCTGAGTGCCCTATTTCCCGAACGACTGAGCACTCTCTCTGTTTGTCATTCATCTAGACCCCAAGGTTGTGGAGCAGGTGATCTGGGAACTGTCAGTTCAATTTGCCTGGACCCCTTTGGTGGCCACGCCCCTGGGAACTGGTGGCTAAGGCCTAGGGTGTCACCGCTGGTGGTAGGGGGAGTTGGAGGTCGGGAGTCCCCTCTGCTTCCCTCGGCCCCTACAGTCACGCCCACGGAGCTCTGGGGCGAGATTTTTGAGGTTTCCCAGCTGTATACATCTGGTGGGGATGGGAGTCACACACCTGTTGAAGTGATTTCACTGGGAAGGAATCCTGTCCGCTGAACTCTGGTGACGTCAGCTCTCTGCTATGGCGGACCCCAGACTCCTTGCTGGAGTGTCCAATGGGAGGGGTGGGTCTGGCCTGTCTCTGGTCTGTCCCAGACTTGGTTTCAGTTCTGGTCCGCTGTTTCATGAAGGCTTGGTTAGCAACTTCTTCAAAGCGTCTCTACGCAGCACACGGTATCCCACAGTGCTGAAACGCCTCCGTGCTGCTGGTTGCCAGGCAGCGGCGGCCCGGACTTCCACGCAGGGTGGCCAAGATTCACCTGTCCGGGGCAAGCTGTCACCTCCAATAATCCCAAATTCCCCACCTAGGTCTCACTTCAGCGGAATTTTGCTGGGAGTTTCTCAGCAGGTAGAATCCGAACGTTCTGATGTGTCTCTCTGTCCAAGTGGCTGAGGAGGTACTGAAAGCGCTGCCTCCCTGCCCGCCGCCATGTTGAGTCTTGGGATGGGCTATCTTCAAATCTGTTGGGGGCTGTTTCCTGGACTTCATTAACATTCTGAGAGTTGCCCAACTTTTACGGGAATTTATTCTCAGCATGGCCTCCATTTTAGATTTTACTCGATATTAGACCTGATTTACCTAACTACACTGACTACCTAACTTTAAATCTGGCTTCATACCCCCCCCCCTCTAATTTTGGGAACTCCTTACTGCTGTAAGGAAAGGGGGCGAAGATCGTTCTGGCTTCTTCAGGCTGAAAGGGGACGATATTGGGCAAGCAGTTTGGAGTCCCCTTTAAAAATCGGGTCTATGGAGCGGTCCATGATAGTAGTCTGATTGAGAAGTAATAGGCTGGAGGGCCATTTGAGTGGATGGGTGGTCTATAAGAGAAACAAGAATTCATAGGTACTGGAACCAGATTGATATAGCAATAAATGTCACAGCACAGGAATATGTCAATGAGTATGATGCCAAAGACAGAGACTAACAATATTTTCCACCAGGAAGTACCAGAGAACCAGGAGCTAAGATATTGTTCCCATGACAAAGTTGGTGAGGACATGACCTTTATCTGAGCATGTAAATCTTTAAGGATATTTGTCACATTGCCAGAATTGTCAGGGATGTAAACACAACATTTAACTTTTAGGGTTATAGATGTCCTTTCCCTTAAGATATAGTTTAATAATTTAATGTCATCTGATCTTGCAAAATCCTTTTTCTACTATGACCTCTGTGTCTAATAAAGAAACCTTTGATTCTGTTACTTAGGGCTGAATAATCATACTAGCAAATACCAAGCCTACCTGTGTAGGTTAGAAATAGCTGTAGGCCTTAAACTAAAAACTACTCTGGTAGTTCCTCTTGATAGTTTCTTTTGATAGTTATCAGGCATTCCTGCCTAAGAATCTCTTCTTTGTAGCCTCCAGTTTTACTTATTTTGGGAGGCTAACATAAAGTGTATACCTTAAAATATTATTATTATTATTATTATTATTATTATTATTATTATTATTATTTAAAATGTCCAGAAATGGCTGTGTTTTGGTTTTAACTGTCTTTGCTAAGTGTTTAAGATGAAGCAGTCAAACTGACTTTTGTTTCTATCTATTGTTAACAGTCACCTGTGTTTCCATGGGAATCATAGGGGAACTTTACAGCAGCTTCTCAGTTCCACTAGTGCCATTTGCGCTAGGATGGGTCCAGGCCTTGCTTGACTATGTGGCTTCCCTCAGAAGCCTCAGGGATGTCTCCCTTCTCTGATGACCCTCCTCTTCACAGCAAATGCTCTGATTGGCTTTCTGTTCTCCAGTGGTCTCATTAATCTCCCTGATTGGGAGATTATGTGGCCCAGAGTTGCAAAGCTCTTTAGAGATGTCCCCTGTTCCCTGGATTCAGACTGACTCAGAGGGCAAGAGCCAAATATTGGTTTTCTTGGCCCTTTAATTTAACTTTAATTTTAAAACTTAATCTTAAACATCTAGCAAATAAATTTCAACAGCCTTATATTAAGAGTACTGGGCATTAATGTTTATCTCTCTATCTTGTAGGTGATAACTCATTATCTTAAATCAACCCAGGTTGTGTGTTCTTAAATCAGTACCTCTGCAAAACATTAACAGGCAACCTTTAGACCATTTATAAGAAAACTACAAAATAAAATTAACAAGAGTAAAAACATATTTAGTTCATGTAATAGCTACCTTGAATATTGGCAGAGTTATACATTATAATCCCCTGTTTGAGATCCTAGTAATCTTGACAAAAACCAACTTTTGGACACAACTTTAAATGTAATGAAATCTGGCCTACTTTTTCCATGGTCACTTTCACAAGTAATGAGATGGGACACAGAGCCTTATCTCAGGTAAGGCGGGGTTCTTCATAAATCTTAAGTACTATAGTTCTGAAGCTGATCTTTGCTTTTTAGACATCATTTTATAAAGCCTACATAAATTGTTGCTCAAGTTCACATGAATATTAGCTAACACAATATAACATCACATCTAAAACATAAATTAAAGAAGGGCTGAAAGCTTTTAACCTTTTGTAGAAAAGTAGTAAAGTACTTTTGTGTTTTACAATATCAACCTTCACACAGATTAGGCTCTCATTAACTTAAAAATACATTTAAATTGTATCTCAGTGTAAAAAGTAACATAGAACTTTACATATCTTATTGATAACAAGTCCAGTTATAGAACACAAATGATATAAATACACCTCCAACATGTTTTTCTTTTAAGCCTAAAATTACCATACAACTTTAGAACACCAGCTTGATATAATGCTCTTTTAAAGCTTCTACCTTATATACTTGTATACCTGGAAGATATGAACACATTAATAGCACCACAATTACACTGATGTTTTTATATTAACCAAATTTAGTTCTTAAAGAAATAACATAGCAAAATTCTCTAAAACAACAGTTCTTGTTTAACCATAGTTGTACAATTTTTTATTTCTTTAAGATTACTTGCTCAAAAAACTTACACATATAACCAACTTACACAGACCTTCTTTATCACTTACTTAAACCCTCTTATTTACTTAATCACATAGACTCTTATCCAGAAACACATTTTCCCTCTATTAAGTCCATACCTAGAACCTTCAAATTTCTCTTTTCCATCTGTTAACCTTCTTTTCTGTTCACATTTTGAAACAATCCTTGTAAATTTCTCAATTTAGGCAGATTATTTCTGAAGTTCCTAAAGTAGTATTAAGTTACATTAAATCACCTGAAAAAAATTTCAAAAGAGAACCACATACTACCATGTATATCCAAAATTAAGCTTTAAAAATTTCCAAGACTGTTGCTATTCAATGTCATTCAATAAGCCAGACTAACGTCCCAATCCAACACTTTCCTTTCCTAAATCCTACACACTGGGGGGAATAGCTACCATATCATAATTTACTATCCTTGCCCAAATTAATGTACTGGTACACCTATTGAAATTTTCTCAGGCTACCCAGTTCAAAAATTGATGAAAAAATAAAACTAAATGATTGGGAGTTACTTGCCAACTTGGAAGTAGAGTTTTTAAATTTTCCATCCTAAGTATTTAAGTTCTCTAGCATGAACTATCTGAAATCATAAACTAAACAATTACCTAAACCCAACTTTTAGCTGTAAGATTGTGCAATGCTTCAAAAACCCATTCAGATACCAGATTGTTACAATAAAAAATCATCTTCAATCTATAATATCAACACATTACTGCATTCACTGTCCCTTCTTTTTTTTTAAGTAGACAGAGGTGGAGTAATCCTTACAGTGCAGGGAAGGAAGAGGAAGTTCCCCAAAGCAAAATGGCTTCGGCAGCTGCTGGGAGTCCCTCAGTCCCTCCTTTTACTTACAGGATTAGCTCCTATGGTTAGGTTCAATCCCAGGCAATCTGGCATATCTCCTAACTTTCCAGTAGTCAGTTTTTATCTGTCTTAGGTCTTGAAGGGAGAAGGGGGTACGTACTTTGATCAGCCCAAATTTTCCTCCTGGCATCTCCTGGAGAGGTAATATATTTGGTTTGCCTGTTGGGGCAGATGCAGAGAGGCCAGGATATGGGGGACAGGAGAGCTGCTGTTGCACACCAACAGCAGATGGAGATTTTGTGGGTTCTCCTGATTCTTTTTCCTCAGTGAGTCCCCAAGATTTTCTCTCTTCATGGCAGATATCATAGCTAAGTCTACTTTACACTGTTGGCATAATTCAGGATTTTCCCTTAGAGCAAAGAAAACCTGAACATATGGCACCTCACACCATTTCCCTTCCCTTCCTTTTTACAAAATTTATCAAGCTGTAAAATTGTATTAAAATGGATACTTCCCTCTGGTGGCCAGGTTTCTCCATCAGGGAGTTTGTATTGAGGCCAGGCCAAGAAAATGAGGCGTTTTTTCTTGAGCATTTGAGGGTCGAATCTATCCCAATTTTTCAATACGCAGGCTAGTGGTGCACCTGGCATATTGGAGAGAGAGAAGCTCCCATCTGAGTGAGAAGAAAACAGGACTCAGGCGCCCATGCCAGAGAAAACTGTTCTCATTAGGGACGTCTCCCTAAGCCTGAGCTTCCTAAATGGTCCAGAAAACCTGTCTCTCACCTTGTTTTGCCAAGGGTGTTTCTGGTCCCCTTTGGCAAAGTGCTAGGGTCTCAGTTTGTCCTGTGCCAGAGACCCTGGGAGGATTCAGACTTAAGGGCATTACTGCTTATCCTCCCGGCCACTCAAAACCTATTGCAAAAGAGAATCATGGGCTCTTTTGTTGCCTTTGCTCTGTAGACTAAAGGATCAGCCTAAGGGTGAGGGAAATCTACTGGTTGTAAGGTAGCGCTTTCTATCAGAGAGATTACTGGAGGAGTTGATTCTAAAAATGTCTCTCTAGCAGCTTAAAGAGAACACAGCACATTTTAAACATTGGGGCAGTAAAACAGACTAGTGAAAGTTACCTATGCATCTTAGGGAACCTGGGCAGATTTTACTAATTATCCCATGCCTTTCTCTCAGTCCTACCACCTGAATTGCTAGCATTTCTGACCTGCGAAGGAAGGGGAGCATCCAGGAGGGAATGGATGCGGGGTTGGGAGTGTTGCATAGCCCACATGGAGGCAAGTGTAATTGGGGCTTTCCCTCAGTGCCATTCATCTACCCATCACCCTAGATACCCCTTAGGGCTGTCAGGAGGGGGCTCAAGAGAAAGGAACCTTAGGAATACATCTGAGTGTAGCCCAGACCGGAATTCCGCAATTGTTCCAAACTCCTTCCTCCACCTCCACGCATCCGAGGCAGATCGAGACTAGGGACACTGTATACTCACGCCAATTGCTCTCCGGGCCCAGACAGAAAAGTTGGAAGCGGCTTTGGCAAAACCCAACATGCCTGCTCTGTATTGAACAGGTGATTGAGAGCTGCCTAGGCCGGGAAACCTCTCACCCGAGTCTTGGAAAGTGGCGGCTGCACTAATTGCATTTAAGTAGCCCTCGGGTGTCCACCTTACCCTCCAGAAAGAAAGAGAGAGAAAGATGCACCTCAGACAGACATGGGGTGCGTGGAAAGGCGCTTACCTCGGTGTAGAATCTCGGTTGGGAACCTCCAATATGTTACCTCTGTTGACCGGTGACGAGTCCTTGCTTCCCCAATGTTGAAGAATAACACCAGAAAAGCACGCCGAGGCAAGGTCAGAGTGGAAAATTAGAAGTTTATTAAAGGACAGCAGAAAAGACTTCTCCGGGAGGAAGAAGGGGACCCAAGAGGTGGAATCCCATTTTTATGTATTAAATGAGTTAAATATATGTAAGGCAGTTGCAGCAGTGAATGACACATAGTGAACAGTAGGTAAAGGTTTGTTAATACAGTTGACATATAGTAAAAATTCCAGATTAGGTTTGGTTTTAGCAGTGAATACCAAGTGTAATCAGAAATAACTCTGAAATCTGTCAAAGGTCTATCCACCATGCAGAGAGGTTTGCAAAATTACCCAAGCTGTCTTGCTGAGTCATTTGTGAAGACTTTTATGGATTCTGTCTGGATTTCAAACTATATTTTCCTTGAACCCTATGCCAGTATTCTTAGTTCCCAAGGCCTAAAATTAGAATAATAATGAAGTGGTATAAACCCTGGTTTGGCAGTCAGGTGATTTATGATCTCATCATTTGTCTATTAAGTCACCTGTTAAAGTCACTTTCTCTTCTTGGGTCTGAGCTAATCCTCCCATCACAGGAGAAGGTTGGACTAGACAACATCTATGCTTCCTTTGAATTGTGACATATAGTTATTCTATAACATTTTAGGTGAATTCTTATGTTTTTAAAAATTTGAATGATGAGATGAAGTGTAAGAGAGCTTTATTCTTTATCTAATATGCTCTTCCAAATCCCTTTTGGGTATCTCTGCCTGAATAACCCTGCTGGTTCCTCCATCACTAGGTATGAAGGCACATTATCCCCTTCCCTGTAGTCCCAGGAGCCCTGAATTTTCCTTCTTGAGATCTGCCCAGCTGTTCTCCTCATCCTCAGATGTCTCACAAGTTGTTAGTGGTTCTCTCTACAGGGTCGCTTTTCTCTCTCTCTTCCTTGCCATCTTCCAGGGGTCATGTGTGTAGGCTTATCTCAGCTCTCCTTGACCAGTGCTTCTTAAATTTTAGTGAGCACTAGGATCACTTGGGAATCCTGTTCAAATGGAGATTCTGATTTGTAGATATGATCCACTCAGAAGTACCATATTTCTTTTTTTAAAAAAAATATTTTATTTTTTGGTTGTAAATGGACACAATATCTTTATTTTATTTTTATGTGGTGCTGAGGATCGAGCCCAGGATCTCGCACATGCTAGGTGAGCACTCTACCGCTGAGCCACAACCTTAGTCCAGAAGTTCCATATTTCTAACATACTGCCTGGAGTGATGTCAAAGCTGCTGATCCCCTATCATGCTTCAAAGAGCAAGGCATGTCATTTTCTAAAATGAGCATCCAGATCCACATAAATATAGTTATCTTTTACTAGATAAAGTCTCCAAAAACATACACTGGAGAAACGATAGCCTCTTCAACAAATGGTGCTGGGAAAACTGGAAGTCCATGTGAGGAAAATAAAATTGAACATCTCTTGCTCTGCACAAAACTCAACTCAAAGTGGATCAAGGACCTAGGAATTAAACCAGAGATCCTGTGCCTATAAAAGAAAAAGTAGGCCCAAATCTTCATAATGTCAGCTTAGGACTTGACTTCCTTAACAAGACTCCTAAAGCACAAGAAATAAAATTAAGAATCAATAAATTTGATGGATTCGAACTAAAAAGCTTCTTCTCAGCAAAGGGAACAGTCAATAACGTGAAGAGAGAGCCTGCAGATGGGAAAGAATCTTTACCACACGCACATTAGATAAAGCACTAATCTCCAGGATATACAAAGAACTAAAAAAACTTAAGACCAAAACAACAAATAACCTAATCAATAAATAGGCTAAGGAACTGAGCACACACTTCACAGAAGATGTACAATCAATCAACAAATACATGAAAAAATGTTCAACATCTCTAGCAATTAGAGAAATGCAAATCAAAACTCTAAGATTTCATCTCACTCCAGTAAGAATGGCAGTTATCAAGAAAACAAGCATCAATAAGTGTTGGTGAGGATGTGGGGGGAAAGGCACACTCATAGATTGCTGGTGGGACTGGAAATTGGTGCAACCACTCTGGAAAGCAATATGGAGATTCCTCAAAAAACTTGGAATGGAACCACCATTTGATTCAGCTATCCCACGCCTTGGTTTATACCCAGAGGACTTAAAATCATCATACTACAGTGACACAGCCACATTAATGTTTATAGCAGCTCAATTCTCAATAGCTAAACTATGGAACCAACCTAGATGCTCTTCAATAGATGAATGGATAAGGAAAATATGGTATATATACACAATGGAATATTACTCAGCCGTAAAAAAGTGAAATTATGGCATTTTCAGGCCAATGGATGGAGCTAGAGAATATCATGCTAAGTGAATGTTTTCTCTGATAAGCGGATGCTGATCCATAATGGGATGGAGGCAGGTAAGGAAGAGTGGAAGAACTTTGGATTGGGCAGAGGGGAGTGAGGTAAGGGGAGAGGGTGTTGGAGTAGGAAGAATGGTAGAATGAGGCAGACATTATTACCCCATATACATGTATGATTACATGACCTATTTGACTCGGCACCATAGATAGCCAGAGAGGAATGAGAAGTTGTGTTCCCTTTGAGTACAATGTGTCAAAATGCATTCTACTGCCATATATAACTATTTTGAACAAATTTTAAAAAAATTAAAAAAGGAAAAATAATAAAATGAGCACCCAGGAATACAGATATATTCCCATTTAACACAATTTCTGGATAGTATTCCTAAACTTTGCTTCTATTTTTCCTTGTTGTAGTATCCCAGTTTACATAATTCAATAGTAACCAAAACATCCTCACAGTGTAACCCTGACCTGTGTTTATACACTAATTTCCACAATCCCTAGCCTATACTTAATCCAGGTGATCTAGACAGTCCACATTGAATCTAACTAGTTGCTTTCAGGGGGCATTTTTCACTTTCTGCCTTCATGCCTCGCTTAGGTCTATTCTTTGCTTAAAACATTTTCTTCCTTTTCTTCTGGTTATTCCAAATCTCATAATTCCTTCAAAACATGACACACATACCACTTAGTGCTCAAAACATTCCTATTTCCCTAAAAGTCATCATCCCCTTTAAATATTCCTGGTGTTTTGCATACTTTATAGTGAATGACATTAGGTTGTGTGTTTTATATTTATGCATCTGTTACCTCTGCCATCAGACTGATGGCTCCTCAAGGAGCTGCTTCAAAGCAGGAGAGAATTGTTTAGAACAAATGAGCAGAAGCAGTCCTTTACTAATTATTTGAACTCCACGAGGCTGAAAATATGGAATAGATTAAAAAACAATTTGGGCAGCTTCATATAGCATTGAACTACTAGCCATGATTGAGGGTGTGGAGGATTTTGGGGGCCTACCTCCTGCTTTTTATTCATTGACCCAGTATTCACTAGTGCTGCCTCTGTGTAACAGCCCACACTGAGGGCTGTGGCAGGACTCAAAGGATAAGGCCAAAATCTGGAAGGTCCTTGCATCTGTTGGGAAGATGGAGAGGGGTGATACTGAGGGATTCTACCACAAATTGCTGGGGCTTTTGCCTGAGGCAGAGTCCTGGACTGGAGGAGCCCTCTGGTCTGTTCTGGGAGCTTATGGATCTGGGGATAGAATGCTTATTAAACGAACATCATAAGGATTTGCCTAAAAAAGTGTGCGTTCAACGTAATTCCCAGTCTCTGCATTTGATACCTTGCCTTTCCAATGTTTATAGCTACCACCTGTGCTTTCATTACTCACTCTCCTGTCTCAGTCTGAGGCTGGCACACTTAACTTTATGGTGCCTCAAAGAAAAATAAGGATTTAAGCCCCTCACTTACTCGTGAATGACTCTTTCAAGAATTAAGGCTTTCACCTATAAAAGGAGGAAACTTCTTGGCCTGTAGGATCAGAAAGTATTGTCATGGGATCCTCTAAGCTTGTTCACGATTGTGACTTCTGTGTCTTCTTGAGAAATGGCATTGTTAAGAAAAAAAAAAAAAAAAAAACTTAGGTATGTGATTCCCAAACATTTCTTTTTATAATCTGAGAATAAGAGAATTTTAGCACTTGAAGATAGTTTAGAGATTGCCTGGTCTATTGAGACTCATGATCACAGGCCTTAAGTTTTGTCTTCTGAATCTAGATAAAGGTACTAAGTGAGAGGAAGAAACCACATCTACAATCTCTATTTCTAATATCATGATTAGAGAGAGGGTGCCGAGGACTTTGGGGACATACCTCCCACTTTTTATTCATTGACCCAGTATTCACGAGTGCTGCCTCTGTGTAACAACAGCCCATGTTGTTATATCCATATGTCTTCATTAATCTACTTGTTTATCTCTTCTCAGCAATGGGTCATATTTGGTGTGTTTAGGGCTTTAAAGCCTTCAAACACTAAGAATTTCATAGTCTCACCCTAATGCCAAGAGGCAGCTGTCATCCCAACTTCGTAGACGAAGCATCTAAACCTCAGAGAGGTAAAGTTACCAGTCCAGGAGTGTGTAGCAAGTGTGGATGGTGCACCAACCCCTGAGCCCGTTCTCAGAGGAAGACAACAGCAAGGGCCCTGACAGTTGGAGGTAGGAGAGGGAGAAAGGGAAACAGTTCTCACCCTCAAATAAAGGATAAAGAGGTCCTTACTCCACCTTTTTGGGCTATTGTCTATTGTGTCAGCCTCTGTGGATTCCACACCAAGCAGCTTCCTGGGTCCTCCTGCCTCCTGGCTTATACCCTTTCTTTGATATGGAACACACTTTTGGAGTTTCTGTCTTCCTGCTTCAAACACTTGCTGTGATACATCAAGAGTCATCCTGTCTACTCAAGTGTAGTCACCCATCAGCAATTTCCTGCTGAATATGCCCCAACAGTGCACAAAGCCAATGTTCAAAACATGGGCCTCACCCCTCCCCGTCCACCCTCCTTGTGGAATTCTTGCTCCCTTTCTGATACCTTTAATGTCTTTCTTTTTGCAATATCTTATTACCTGCCTGCAATATCCTTCCAAAGACAATGCAAGTCCTATCTCCCCCCATCATAATTCATTTGTTAAAGAAACATTTAATGAGCACCTACAGTGTAACAGAGCAGAGAACAAGAAAGTCTGTGCCCTCATGGAACTTAAACTTTGTGAGAACTTTAAATCAGCAACTGAGCACTTGTAATGATTGCTCTAAAGCAAAGGCAATGGATAGGGACAAAAGAAACTTTCAAATCCTGCCCATTCTCTGATATCCAGGAAGAGTTTAATAACTGTCAACGTGGATTTTTTTTCCCTTTCAAATCTGAAGGCTGGATATCAGCATGCAATTGCATCTGGGTCTTGTACCACTGACAGTTATATGGGGTCTTTGCTTTGAAAAGAATGCCTTGTGTCTGAGACTTTTGGGGCCTACCTCCCACTTTTTATTCATTGACCCAGTATTCACTAATGCTGCCATTGTGAAACAGCCCATGCTGAGGGCTGTGGTAGAACTCAAAGGATATAAGGCCAGTTATCTGGGGTCTTTGCTTTGAAAAGGATGCCTTGTGTCTTATCGATCTCAGGTGGAAAAAAAGTTCTTAGAGCAGTTCTGTGTGATGAAAGCTCAGCCTGGATCAAGGAGCTGATTCGTTGGTGCTGACTGGGTGGTACTGGCAAAAATTACAATTCCCTGGAGCTTGACTAAAATACACATGGCACTCTTTCAAGTGAATTCAGCTAAAAGCTGACTAGGGAACAAATGACCACCAAATAGCTTGCACTGCCTTAAGAGTGAATCTTCCCTCTGAAGATTATATCAGTAGAGTTTTTTCCCTCCAATACCACCATTTTATAAACCAGAGAAGAGTGTTTGGTGGTTTGGGAAATATAGCAGAGCTGGTAGGGGGAAGCATTTTAGATCAGCTCTTATTTCTGGATTTTTTTTTTTTCCCCATGCTGGGGATCGAACCCAGAACCTCACATATGCTAGGCAAGCCCTCTACCACGGAGATACTGCCAGCCCATCTGTTCTTAATGTTAAGATAATTTTGGAATTTGGCTAAGCTTCTTAGTGAGATAGAAATTGTTTATGAATTTCTGTGGCAGCCGTTACAGATGAGAGGGACTCGTGTACTCTACTGAATACTGTTCCCGTATACCATACACATCCTCACACACATTTGTTCATCTTACACATGTACAGGCACACACTGCAGGCATGTTGCTCTGAGGCAATCAAGGCCCATCAAGGGTTCTCCCTACACATGATTTATTTTCTACTTTTATGATCCATTAAGGACAATCTGAGAGTGACTATTTTATCATGGCTCACATTTGATAAGATCAAGTCAAGAGCAATTTATATACCCAAGACTTTCATATGCAAAAGTGGCAATACAGACAAAAAATTATGTGAGAAGCAAACTTAAATTATCTTTTCTAAGTTTTGAATAGGAGGCAAATTTAAACAACTTTGCTTTTAAAAAAGGTTGAATTTTAAAATTCATAAAATGATGTAATTTTAAAATAATGACTTAGGGAAAAATACTTATTTGTTAACATTTCTATAATTTTTTTTTGTATTAGAATTTTTGTTTCTTTATCTTAACATCTACTTTTTTTGTATGAGCTGGGAAATGTACTTTGTGCTCAGATATTATTTCTATCCCATAAATGCTAAAATTAGCATTCTAAAAATACCCTGATGCTCTGAGCAAACCATATGAAAAAAAGAATTGTAGATTTCCAAAAATCTTTAACTTGCCCTTTTCATAGGATTTAAGGTTTGAATGTGATTCTGCCTTCAAAAAACACAATGATATTCAAGTATCATGTTATAAATAGTAATTTGTCTGTTAATCAGTTTACATGGTGAGTTGAAATAAATACAATTGTTATATAAATGGCCTACCATAAAATGACTTCTGTTCTCTGTTCTCTCCTTTTCTTTCTCTTTTATGGTCACCTAAAACTACTTAAAGACCCATGGAAAGAAAAAGAATAAGGTCTTATCTTTGCTGATTTTGAGACGGGTAAGGCCACCTTGTACTGTCTAAAGAAAATGGAGCCCCAGCAAGGAGGCCTGCAGTCAGGAATCAAAATATATTTGAAGCGTGCTGTTCATAAGGGGCTTCCTGCCTGGCCACCCAAGGTAGAAAGCCAGGAGAAAGTAAGTCTTTGCACTGACTTGCACAAATTCATAGAGCAGGGTCTGCAGAGAAAAAAACACCAGACATATAAAGTACAGATCTAAAGCCTCAATTTTGAAGGCTACATTCACTCAGTTTTGCAACATTAAATTTAAATGCTATTCAGGTTTCAGCATTAGAGAACAAGTAAAGGTTAAGGGTCTGTAAAAATGCCATCCTATTCTCTGGCTTCATATCCTGGCTTAATGCCAGAATTTAAAATAAAAAAGATCATTGTGAGGAAGCATGTTAGGAGCTGAGGTCAGTGAAATTCCTGTTGTCTACTCAAAGAGATCTGTCACTAGTGACCCAAGAATTCAAGCTATGTTAAAGAACTCTCATGTGGGATTTGGAATGAAGCTCTGGAGGAAAGAGTCACTCACCTCCTTTTCATTTATCTGACTCGAGTGCAGGTGTGATGGTGGAAAGAGGTTTCCCCTATTGGGATGCCCTTCTCTAGCTTCTCAGAGAGGCCCCAATCTGCTGCCCACTGGAAGGGCCATGGTCAAGTCAAAGCATCAAGAGTTCTGAGAGTCCTTTTGGGTAAGAGAATGTCTCCATGAAAGGCTCCCAGCATCCAGTCTCCATGAGTCTCTGACAAGTTGAACACTTGCCCATGGTCACAAACGAGGTCACATAGTAACAGGATGGTTTTGGAGTTCGCTTGGTCTAGCTCTAAAGTCCATGCTAACAGCCATTACGCTCTATGACCTGGCTCAGTCACACATGCATTTCCCAACGCCCTAGAGTCATTCAGAACTCACACTGAGGACCTGCCACTCCATAGCTTAGCCCAAGCAGCTGGCTGAATCACCATTTTCATTCTTCCTTTTCCTCTCCCACTTCTGTTTCCTTCTGGATAATTTACAAAAGTCCTTCAATTTGTTATAAGCAAAGGAAATGAGACAAAGAGACCAAATTGGAGGGAAGGGAGTAAGAAAGTCCGAGAATTCATCTTGGTGTGGACAGGAAAGAGAGAACGTACCAGCTCATCTGAGAGCAAGGTGTTGGACCACCTGCTCTACATAGAGAGGCAGACTTTTAAAATAATTCCTTAATCAGACATCATATTGGGACATTATTCTTTATTTGCTTGGTCTAAACATATCTATGTGATTAGTTTATTGTCTGCTTCATGCTGTTTACCAGAGGACTGAGAAATATTTTTGTTTAATTACTGGCCTCCAATTTGCTGAGCTCCTTTTCAATAGAATCATTAATTACAGGTGGAAAGCACCCTCTTCCTGTAACATTACCCTCTTGAATTCCATAACAGACTTCTTTATGTGTCCTTTGGGTGCTCTCTCTTTGGATACCAATGCTTTTCCCAATCTCTTACCTTACTTTTCATTTTCTGTGCAAATAGTCATGAAGCAGGGCACATTCATCTGGGTAGAGGAATATGGAGATTCCTGGGTTATTCTAACAATGAATCAAGTTCGGACTCTATGTTAGTTTATGTGAAGAATACAAACATCTTTGTCTTTTGATAAGCCTCTCCTAGCCTTGTTAACACATTGTGCTTTTTAAAAACAAAGGGCTGGAAGATGAGGATGTACCATATTTTTGAGCCAGCAGTAGAAGGGCATTTGACCTGCATTCACAATTCCCCCTGGCTTAAAAATATTCTGATTCATACAGTAGATACAGGGATGAGGGTGGCTGGGGGGACCAAGGGAGTTAAATTTAAAGAAAAAAAATCAGCAACTTCAAATAATAAAATCTAATTGATTACCCTTAAACATGTCACATAACAGTCCTCGTTTGACAACACAGAAACTATTACAGAAGATACTGCCAAATTCTGAACTGTACAATGACCTTTTATTCTGAGCAATTGGAAAGTTGTAAATGGGGTTTGGGAGGGGATCAGTTTGTTCTGGTAAATTTTAAGTGGGTCCATGACTGTAACATCTTCCTGATGTTGTATAAAGTGGCACTCAGTAGCCATTAACGAATGAATTCACATTTGTTTTAATGGGATTGGTTTTGTTTTCTGATTGATGATAGATTCACTAAGGAACTCAGCTAAAGCCTGAGAGAAAAGTCCTCACTACCTATATTTTCAAGACTGAAAACATGCTAGATGGGAAGTAACTTTGAAGAAATAACTTGTTTCTGATATGTATTTATCAAATATAATTCTGTTTATTTTTCAGACCCAGATAATTTTAGTTATTAAATATGCTTATGAGATAGAAAACTGTTGATTTCAATAGAGCATGCATTCTTCTATTTTGATTTTTTTTACTTATGATTTATTGAATGACATTCTTGTATAGCTATATTTTAAAAACACAAACAGTTGCAAACATCTAATGATAATATCTGCAAGAAACTGGAAAAAACGTTAAGATACCATTTTATATACCGTGGTCTGTAATAATGATTTTAGTTCAATTTTGTCCCCATGTCTTATGCCAAGAAAGACTGATTTATAAAGCATGTTCCTCTACCCAGAACCAGATAATACTGGAGATAATTACTATGCCTGGTTAGAATTTAAGAGCAATTTCCTGAGGCACCACTTGTAAAAGTGAAAGAACATACATTGGAATGACTACTGGTTGGCTATATATTAAAAGGAAAATAAGGAATTGGTGCACAGAGCCCATTTTTCAATATCAGTTTAAATAATACATCATCCTGAAGATCTCATAGAACCCTTCAATGTGTGATTTTACTATATGGATACATAAACTTTTTAAACTTTTGTTTGTTTGTTTTTGGCATATAGAAAAACCAAATCAATTATAGTCCAATTCCATACAATTTATTTGCAAATATCAGTGCTTTATCAGCCAAAAGTAAGAGGTAATAAGATCTAAAGCACAATTTGGATTTCTCCTAGAAATCAAACTATATTTTTACATCAAATAAAGAGAAAATTGTTACCTGTGTTAATAAACATCTTATTATATTTAACATTTTAAAAGAACACTGAAAATGGCAAGAACATCGTTTTATTTTACCTTTGAAAGAAACCCATTAAATTTTAAAAGAAAATTAATTTTGAAGATTTAACACATAATTCAACTTAAAAAAAAAAAAGAAAAAGATGCTCTTTTAGCTTAAGGTAGACCAGTAATAGGTTCATTTAATCTTGTTTTAGAAAACGACTGTGAACTATTCTTCACATATTTTTAGGGTCTTTAAATTTATCCATGCCTTAAGAATGATATTTTCTTCTTATGAAGTTGGAAAAACCAAATGAGGGAGTGAGCAGACCTTTGGCAAATTAAAATAAAAAATCAATTAAATGGTTTAGGCCATTGTTTGGGTTTTTTAAAAACATCATTTTTTTACTTATTTATCTTTGAATAATTAACTTGGATAAATCTTTAGTTTCAGTTACTTGATTTACCAAGGGAAAATTTAAAAATATAGATTTTCTAGATGCTTAGTTCAGAGAAGATGATGTTATAGTATGGGAGGATTTAAAAAAACAAAAGCTTTTCTTTCTTTCTAGATTAAAGAAACAAAAGGCAGATAGTTTTTAATCTAAATATCTATTAGAAAACAAATATATTTAAAGCAATGAGTAACAACAAATCCCATTAAGTATTAAACATTTTAGTTATTAAATATGTTCAAATAAGGGTTCCTAACACTTCTGCACTGCAGAAGCACACTGATTATAGAGCTCAGACTGTTATGTTCTCATGTCAGTTTATTTTTGGCATAAACGTATCTAAAGTCACATCTAAATAAATGTGATAATAGATAAACCATTAGTAACTTACTGTTGATTGATTCCTAAATCTTTCACAAACTATCATTATCTGATTGACATATCCTTAGGGTGAATACTTTTATGAACCCTTGCTTTTACACCAAATACAACACTGAATTAATCTTCTTTAAAGTTAGTCGTACTAGTAAAGTTATTTAAAACTGAATTCAAAACTGTTTCTGTTTCTATTGGCACAATAAAAATTAACATTTTGTAAGTAAACTGTTTTGTATCAAAAGTTAGAAAATGAAATGGCACATATAGAACAGGTTTTGATGAGAATAAGCAATCATTTATAATGGAGCTTTTTCAGTACATGATGTCTGTAAGCACCCTTTCATGGGTAAAGTTTCCCTTTGTAATTGCTAGAAGTTTCCCTTTCCAATGTGTAGAGAACACAGAGAAATACAGTCTTACTGTATTTTCAAAGATATCCTATAGAAAACATTACAGTTTTAAACTTTTTTTTTAAGAAAAAAAGCAAAAAACAAACCCAATATCATTTTCTTCCCTTGTGTATAGTACACATTCATGAATGTCCATTAGGCACAAGGGAAATTGTTTATACCACGTAAGGAACTCTCTAATAGTGAGATTATCAAACATGGTGAAATGACCAATGGGTTCCATTCAGTGAGCAAGAGGAAAACAAATGCAAGAAGATTTGTTTTAATCACTAAACATCGCAGGTTTTAATTTTTAAAAACAATGTTTGTAAACTTGCCCACAAAAGCTGGGTAGTATTAGCCAGTAAGGCACTTTGTCAGCAGACGAAGTAGTAAAGGCTGGATGATTGGCAATTTGCTTAACAGGAAACACTCTATACTAAAGACAGCTTAGTGAAGCTAGCCAATCCCTAAAAAACAAATACCAAATGTCTTCTTTGATATAATGAGAGCAACTAAGAACAGAGCAGGGAGGAAGAGCAGGAAGAAAAGATTAACATTAAACAGATACATGAGGTGGGATGGAAAGGGAGAGAAAAGGGAAATTGCATGGTAATGGAGGGAGACCCTCATTGTTATACAAAATTACATATAAGAGGTTGTGAGGGGAATGGGAAAATAAACAAGGAGAGATATGAATTACAGTGGATGGGGTAGAGAGAGAAGATGGGAGGGGAGGGAGGGGGGATGGTAGAGGATAGGAAAGGTAGCAGAATACAACAGTTACTAATAGGGCATTATGTAAAAATGTGGATGTGTAACCGATGTGATTCTGCAATCTGTATTTGGGGTAAAATTGGGAGTTCATAACCAACTTGAATCTAATGTATGAAATATGATATGTCAAGAGCTTTATAATGTTTTGAACAACCAATAAAAAAAATTAAAAAAAAAAAATAAATAAAGACAGCAAAGACTGGAGTGGGTGGTCCTTTTACTTGTTTACTGTCAAACAGGAGTGGGGAAAGCCCTAAAAATGTTTATTTCACTTTGTTTACCAATTTTCCCTGCAGAAGAAGTCTTTTAGTTGTCATCTTAAAAATATATTAGGAGCTATCAATTTAATAGTGTACCCTTTTCCAATCTAATATCTAAAAGAATATTAACACAGTAGATGTATTTTCAAAACATCCAAGCCACTCTTATTTAAAAATGAATTACAAAACAAAAGATCTTAGTATAAAAATGTTCCATGTTATTAACAATTCCCTTGCAACTTCTGATGGCTTCACATTATTACAATATAAGCTTTGGTATAAAACATGCAAATACAAGCCAACAAGGTTGTGAATACAGTGTTGCCAAACACAAAGTACTTATGAAACAAGTGTTGCGCAGACAGCAGATTCGGGAAGATAACACGCAGCAGGATGACCAGTTCATTCTTCTACTGGTTCTTATTTATCTCTCTCCATCAAAATCTTCATCAGAGATTGACTCACGAAATAGGGTCTTATTCTAGAACCTTCGTTTCGTTCTAAGTCTTCCACTAGGAGGAAGAATGGCACAGAGTTAAGTATCAAAGAAAAACTGTAAGAGAAGTAACATCGCCATCTGCTGCATACTTGTTTTACAGCAATTCACAATATCACTTTTTTTTAAAACAGTTAACGTTTTTGTAAACATAGGTATGAAAAAACAATCAGCCCTTGTTATCATGATAGCAAAATATTAGCTCATTCTGTCTACCAGGTCAGATTTTGCCAATATGGAATGTCTGTCAGTTGCACGGTCAAGGAAATAACTTTTACTTTCTTTTTCTCCATTTACTTCCTAAATTACCATATTGGTTCAAGATATTGTTGTTTTGACACCAACAACATAGACAGTACAGCTTTGAAAGATAATATTTGTACAATTTTAGTGGATGGTATTTTCCGATCCCTCAAATGAAAGTTTTGAGAAATATTGCTCTGTTTTTACAGTTATTAGTTTACTTGTTCTGTAAGACAATGGCTTCTAAATTTCTTTTCAAAAACAATGCTCATTTTTACTCTAAGCATTTCAGTTACACAAAGAACTAATAGAGAATATCTTTCTGACTAGGAATAAGCCAGTAATACAGTTAAACAGGCAACTGTTTCTTACATGTTGACTTAAATTTATTCAAGTGATTTTCCAACTTTTATGTGTGTTGGGATCAACTAGAGAAGTTCATACATTTGAAGGTCCTTGTTCAAGCACAACATATCATAATCACTTGGGTAGGGCAAGGGCATCGATCTGTATTTATAACAAGTTCACTGATAGAGGTTACTGTTTTACTAGATCTTTGTTGTGGCCCTTGTATTATTGAACAACAAAGTAATAGTAAAAATCTAGAAAGATAAGCAATCACTCTTTTTTTGCATTATGCTTCAAGAAGAATGAAAATTAAGAGTTTTTTATTTTTGCCAAGAAGTGAGGCCAGGTGACACTGTTGACTACAATAAACTCAAGAAAGAATGCTAAGAACAAGTTGCTGGTCCATAGGATGGATATTTTGGAAATCTTTTCTATTCATTGGCTACATACTATTAAGCTGCCATAATAAGTCTAAATCTAGCTTCCTACACATTTCAGTGTAATTAAGTAAGTTAGTATTTATAGTAATTTGTAACACAATTATACATTTATGACTCTCTTCTTGGATATGCAGATCATGTTCCAATCAACATGTCAGGTCAACGTGTTCCATTCAGCCAATCCTTATAGGAAAGCTGAGTGTAAAAGCCAAAAGGATGCCAACCGGTTCAGTGATTCTTTTGGGTTTCATTTTTACACTGTTAGCTGCATCATATGCATTTGCACAAGGAGGGGCAGGCAGGTATGTGAGCATCTGAATCATACTTTGCTCTGTTGTGCAAGACTTAGGCATGGCTTACCAGAAACCGGCTTTTTGCTCTGACCAGCAGCAGTGGAGGGTGCAATAATACTTCTCTTAAGCCCTGGAGAAAGAGATTTCCTAACCTGGAGCATGTCCATTGTACAGGTACCAGATGAGGTACCTAATGGAGGACCAGTAACATATTTCCTTAGGGTAAATACTGAAGTGTCTTATTTATCTCTTCTCTTTCCTCACTGAAGATTGAGCTAAATTTTAACCTTTTGTAGAACAAAGCCACATAATCCTTATAATCTAGAACTATAGGTATTATCATGACAAGAAAAATCACTTGTCTGAAGCAAATCCATATTAATTTTATACATGGTTGGAGTAGGAAATTCTGGCTGGAGATGAAAGGCCTGAGTTACGTGGCAATTTCAGTTCAGAATATTCTCATGGTTATTGGAGGCTCCTATTATTGGAAATGACATTCTAGAACTCAGATTTGACTTCAATATAAATATAATTTCACTAAAACAGAATGGACTGTGAAGGTTCTTCACTACCTTCACCCAGTAATGCTCTGTAGAACTTGTGTGACAATAACATCTAGATGATTGTTACGGACTTGACTCACATACCGAAATATACTTTTTAAGGAACCATTAATACACACTTAATCACAGTTTGGAGAGTTGTCCACCAGCTTGAACAATATAAACAAAACCATAGCACCATATTTACAAATTTAGTACCTTATGCTGGTTAACTATAAACAATATTTTTATAGCTAACTAATTACACATTTATAGTGCTTTCAAAAGTTGCATGAATATCCTTTACAAATATACACTTATAAAAAGAAAGGCTATCAAAGTGCTGTAATGGAAATAGCACACCATTATAAAAGTTATTAAAACACTTTCTGCTATAGATTTTTAAAAATGATTGACATTAACACTTTGCTCTTCGGCTAGGACCACCGTCTATAAAGTAGACTACTTCACAGAGGTCATTGTCCTCAAGAGTCTGACACTTCAGATGGTGCCAAGTGCTGACTTTTTAGAAAGAGCACAGAAATTTCACATTACCCCAAAGCAACATTTTCAAATTACACTTGGCCTAGTTTACAAAACTTCAACTTAAGTGTGGGTGGCACTGCTGGGAGAGTTTCTACTCTGCCTCTGGGGAGCTGGATGCTTCTTGATCAGAATCCCATGCAGGCTAGGGGATATGAAGTAGGGTTTTTCTGCAGATCCATCATTTCTTTCCAGATCTTCACCTGTGAATGCAGCAGCCAAAGCAGGGCAAAAGCAGCAAGCAGCAGAACAATCATACACATTTTTATAAATTGGAGAATCGAACAGGGAAAAATCAGAGAAATCAGAATTAGTCAAATATAAGAGAAATTAACACAGTTAAGTTGCTGATGCTGGACAAGGCGAGAGGCCCCCACTTCTGCCCAGAAGCATTGGCCCTTCACACTAGTCCTCTCCACTCCCAAAGAAATTTATTCAGATAGTTTCAAAGTTAACAAGGCTATCCATGTCAATGGTTATCTTTAAATACTATGACTGTTCCTTTCAGAAACTTATAAAGGGCCACATTCCTGGGGATGAAGTTGAATAAGAACTATATTAATTGTGTGATAAATGTAAAATAATAGTTGGATATCAGAATTTAAAGTCACTTTTGATAGTAGTCCATATACTGATGTTGCAGCTCCTTCAAGCTGGGGCCCAAGGGTGTAAAATAGCTGAATGTGATCTGGGAGGCAGTGAGGAAGAGAGGGCCAGGCTCTGGATGTCTAGGCCAACTCTCATCCTATTGAACTATAAAGCTCCCTCCCCTAAGTCCTTGTGATCTACCTCAGATTACATTTCAAGGCGAATGCCAGGGTTCACTGACTTCTCTCATATGTGAATTTACCTTCCTCTTCGCTTGCTGAAGCGAATAGGAAAATGATGGCACTGTCACTGACCCACCTACTGGGTGGCTGGGGGGAGCCTCAGAACTATGATCAGCAGCTAGGAGAAATTTGCATGGGACCAAGTTTCCAGTGAATATATATGATTCACAGCACAGATTATCTAGATTCTTTGGGGAAGCTGGATTACTGACTTAGTAGATTTTTATATTAGAACTCACAGTGACCTTCCTTACACACAAAATGAAAAAGCTAGGAAGGAACATGATAGACAATGCACATTTGTGTTGTTGTTGTTGTTGTTGTTGTTTTTCTTGTCCTTAACCTTATTTCTATATAATATCACATGTTATATATCTGTATCATTTTTACCCTTGAGGTAGCAAGCCTGGTCTGGATCATGAATAATGATCTACCACTATTATTTTTTCCCAGCATAATGGATATAAAAAAATATATAAAAAACAAAAAGTATCCAACACAACCAGAATTTGGCTGAGGGTATCACTTAAGAAGAAAGTCTCCAGAGTATGATGCTGCCTCTCATAATAACTGGGAGGGAAGAGGAATGCCACCCAGTTTCCCTTGTTCTCTATTATCAGAGACAATAGTCTTTGAAAAAGAAACTGTGTCAACACACACTGTATTGAATAAAACTGACATTACACTCATCTTCAAGAAGTTGGAAATCTATTAATAAATATAGATGGAAAATATGTTGTTTTAATTTCCTAAGTTAAAAGTACACTGACAAATTTTAAATCAACATTATTAGCCTAAGCTTTCAAAGACTGAGTACTGGTAGGTTCTAGACATTTCCTAAGATGAATTTTAAGAAATATTTAAAGTTACAAGAATAAAGATCATAGATAGATCTCCAAATAGTGCCTATGATGAGCATCTGAGATGACAGAGCCCCTTCTCTATGATGGCTGAGGCATAGCCTAAGGACCATATGCCTTCTTCCATCCCATGACAAAGCTGGAATTTTCTCATGTTTTCTAAATATGACTTTTCTTTAAAAAAAAATACAAAAAACAGAGATACTAGTAAAGGATTAAACTTTTCTGTTCCATTTACAGCCAGAGGAAAGGCTAAGTGGTACACAAAGATTCTCTGATTTCTTTGTCCAGTTATTTAAATTATTTCTTAACATGTTCAGAAAGAAAAAAAAAGGTCATTATTTTCTAGGAGATTTTTCTTCACATATTTTACCTTATAATCATTATATCCTCTCATGACCCCAGTGTGAAATTGATGCTGTAGGTTACTCTATAAAAATACTGATAGTTTTATACACATGGATTGCTCAGTAATGCCCTGTACAAAAATAAGTTTTCTCTGCTCTTTTAAGAGCAACATGTCAGAGACATCATATCTCCAGGTATATAACTGTATGCCTAATGGATTCTGTTGTCTCACTGGCTGACCCTACGTTCTTTAGGTTTGCCACAGAGATGTCACTGAAGGTGAAAGCCAGATCAAAATCCTGATGGGCACCAGGTTTTCTGGGTTATTATTTTACATGAGGTGCTAATATAAAGCATTTGAGGTGGTAATATAAAGCATTTGTTCTGTGTATGTGAATTGCACATGCCACCCAGGGGCTCAGTGGTAAAAGAGGCATTGAAACTCTTAAGGTTCTAAATGGATCCAACCACTTCCCCTATATCCATGTATTATGCTGTTACATTGTATGAGTTGACAGTATGGATTTTTGAAACTGTTGCCATCTTGGCTTTGCAAGTGATCTCCTCAAAGAATTCCCAAAACCCAGTGCACAAAGTTCAGTTACATCCTCAGTTCTGTTCACAAAGCACATCAGAAGTCCATCACTGTTGTAAATTTGAAAAAAATATTAAGAACTGAAAAAATAATTTCATGCTAGTACCCAGCCATGACCCAAAACATTCATTTTTAGTAGATGACTTTCTTGTGCTTGGTAAACTGTTCTCTCCACTGTTGAAGTTCTGTTTTGTTTCTCTATCTCTTTAATTTTTATTTTTGTAAGTGTGGGTGATTTTGTAATTTCTCCACAGTTTACTAAGGTATAATTTCCCCAGCTTTATTGAGGTTTGATTGACAAATAACAAATTGTATATATTTAAGGCATGGAGTGTTCTGATACACATACATATTGTGGTGTGGTTACGGAAATCAAGCTAATTAACATATCCATCATCTCACATAGTTATCTTTTTTGTGTGTGTTTGGTGAGGTTGCTTAAGATTTCTCATAGCCAATTCCAAGTATATAATATAGTTTTGTTAATTATGATGACCATGGTGTACATGAGATTTCCAAACTTGTTATCCTGCAACTGCAATTTTGTTCTCATTGAAAAAAAATTTCCTTGGGTTCCTCACCCCTTGGTTCCTGCTCTGCATTCTTCTCCTTTCTTGAGTTTGCATTCTTAGATTCTATATATAAATGAGATTAAGCAATATTTGTTTCTCTGTCTCTGGGTTATTTCCCAGCTGTTAAGGTTTAAAGAGTATATACTAAGCAATATCTCCTTCCAAATAAATACTGCTTTGTGCTTGTAGCTGGGTAATAACAAACCCACAAATCAGCTAGAAATGTGGGTCCTCACCTTCTCACCTGTCAGTTATCCAGGAAAGGGGGTATTACACATACTGAATACTTACAGAAGCAGAGGAAAATTGTTTCAACACACATTGAATAGACGCTGAAGCACCCCTTAGCAATTAGATAAGATCCAAAAATGACAGTCTGAAATGGGTAGAGAAGAAAATCAGCATGTCATTGACTTTGTCCAGAACAACAATGCAGGTGAAAATGAAAGTCATGGCAATAAAGCTTTGAAAACTCTGTTAGATTTCAAAGTAGAGACCAAAAATATTAATAATGCTTTTGTGTGCTCTGTCCTGAGACTTAAAGAAAATGTACTAGATTGCCTATTTGGTTTTTTTCTGCTGTCCCAATGCCTATCCCAAATATCCCAGTTTTAGGATACAGCATACCAAGTCAGTAAAGCAAAGGGATTAAAAGCACATACTTCCTGGGTTTGAATCACTGCTCAGGGGCTCAACAAGTTAACCTCTCTGGGCCCCTTATATTAAACTGGCAGTAGAGAAGACAAGAATGTGGGTAACAACAGCATTTATTCCATAGGGATGAGTGAGGTAATACATTATAACAGAGACTCCAAACTTCACCCAGATATCCTCCAGTTGCCTCATCATCTATCTAGATGTTGGGATAATTCAGCAGATTTCCTGACCAGGAACTGCTCTGCCCACAGGGAACCACTTCACTGGAGGGCAACACCCCTAAGGGCAGTTCATGGCTGCCAGGTGCCTGGTGAGGCTGATGAAGGCCCAGATCCTTTGCCAGAATTTAATTGTAATTATGTCTGTGGTCTCAGCTATAACTGCAGCAGAGGTCAGCTTTTTCTGTTGTCCTGTCCTGCCCTCCTGGCTTTCTTACAAATGTACCTTAGCAGAGAACTAATAAAAAACTTTCTACATGAATTTCTTTGTGTCAACAGTTGTTTTCAAGAAACCTAATCTCTAAAGCAGAATGGAGGTTGGCACAAAGTTAGATCCATAATGTTAGCTGTCATTTTGACTGCTCTTTTTTTTTTTAATTTCCCTATCGCTGATAAATCAGAGTCAACAATACTCAGCTGCTATCAGCTGCTATGGACTGAATTGTGCTCCCCTCAACCCCAATTCTCATGTTGAAACCCTAAACCCTGATGTGATGGAATTGGAAGATAAGTCTTGTGGACAATTAGTTCAGAAGAGTGGTACCCTTATAGAGGGATTAATGCCCTTATAAGAAGGGACATGAAAGACACCTCTCTCTCTCTCTTCCTCTCTCTCTTTCCCCACCACATAAACCAACAGTAAGGTATTCATCTGTGTACTAGGAAGAGGGCCTCCAGAAATGGAATCAACTAAGAATAAATTTCTATTGTTTAAGTCATCCAGTCTATGGTACCTATAGCAACCTCAGCTGACTAAGACACCAGTTCTTACCAGCAATGGTACCCAGTAGTAATTTAAAGATGTTGGTCCTTGTATAATCGTTGGTATTTTTTGTGTGAAGATCAAGAAGGCCAGGATACCTACATTGAAAAGGCAGAACACATATATTATGCACTTATAAAAGCGGTAGCTTTTTGCAGCAGAGCATTTTCCAAAGCATCTTTTCAACTTTTTATTATTTTTTAGTAGTAGTACTTACCTATAAACCCAGAAATTAGAATTTTCCCCAGGAACAATATAAAGTGTGTAACTTCATCTGTAACTGCAACTCTGAGTATCAGAAAAAAAGAAAGTATAACTTTATGTTTAAAATGCACTTGTTACTTGAAATTTATGAGAGTAAATAATTCATGAGTTCTTTTTAATAGGTCTTTGCTAAAATTTCATTCAACAATCGTTAAATAAAAGAAATAAAAGTAGAACCCAGAGACAAAATTCTGACTTATTTTTAAATGAAATAAACAGAAGATGGCATTGTAGGCCTGTCGGGTATCATGCAATCCGAGGTGTCAGCCTCTCCTCTCCCTTTCTCTCTCTCTCTCTCTCTGCCCCCCGCGCCCCCTCATTGAGGTTATAGACACCCTGAATCCTGAAGATGCTGTATTTATTCTCCAATTTTGTTCACTCAGTCTCCATCAATTTTGGGAGAGGATATGGTCAGTGATAAGACGACAATGTGGTTCATCTGGGGAATTTCTTAAGCAAAAGAGATAATAAAAATGAACAAATGGGGGCTGGGATTGTGACTCAGTGGTAGAGCGCTTGCCTAGCACGTGTGAGGCACTGGGTTCAATCCTCAGCACCACATAAAAATAAATAGATAAAACAAAGATATTGTGTTCACCTACAACTAAATTTAAAAAAAAAAAGAACAAATGCCAGTGTATATAAAAATCTAGGTGGATGATGAAAAACAATTCTAGGATATGAAAAGAAATTAGTGATGTGAGAGAGAAGATTTAAATCTATCAAATTAAAGTAACATTCTTGCCTAGCAAGGCTACCAATACTTCAAATAACATATGAAGGATATAAATAACATATGAAGAATATAATGCTCAGGTTCATCAAACTGTTGCAAGTTTCAACCTGATTACTTACTTTATAATGTTTCTCATCAGCAGATTGAAAGCATCTCTTGTTGATATGCAGAAGTTTTTCCCATATATTGCAATCTGAGGAAAACAATTGATACTATTCTTGAGTCAGTAGCATACTCTGACACGACCAACAGACAATCCAATGATAGGAAAACAATTAGATATTTTTCTGTCATCCATACTGATGCCCTCCTCCTTCCAACATATGGGTTTGTGGGAGGCATGAGGACTGTGTGTTCCTCAACTCGGCAGAGCCCTCAGGGTCCCTGACATGATAATGTCCTTCACTTGCCCTAGACCCTGAACTCCAGGGGTTAGACTGCCTCCTACAGATGCACTTCTTTTTATCAAGTTTCAGGTAAGGACCGCTGTCCTTGGAATGTTTTCGATGGACTAAATATTATAGTCTTTACATCAAAAATTGCTCAAATCCAATGCCTTTCCCTGTATTTGTTTTGCTGATTAAAAGACTCAACAGAATACACTCACTGGAGGTAAATGAACAATTATTTGAATCTCCATGACTATTTGAATCACTTCTCCAGACCTCTTTGTCACTGTGATAATAAGCAAGTGTCATATGGTAGTAGCTTCTAAAATTTAAGATTAAATTTCTGAGTCCCCTCTTAAAAAAATATCTTTAGAAGTTGTCATATTCCCATGAGAAATACATAACAAATTCAGTCAAATACTGTCAATATCTACACATTTTAACACAAGATTCACAAAAAATCATGAGGCCCTCCTTTCTTCAAATTATGTAAATCCCATAATTAGAAACATATTTTCTTCTCAGAGTGAAACATCAACAAAGTTCTCCACCTACTCCTTCAAAGACCACACAATGGTTTTCAATCTAGCACCCTTTTAAGTTCCAGTACTTACACTCTCAAAAAAGATATTGAAGGTAACTATATCCCCAAGAGTACGATATAATTAAGATCCTGCCTCAACTACAGAAGCACAGCCCTGCATCTCAGGTTGGATTCACAAACCCTTTTATCAACATGGCAATGAGTTCAACTGCATTATGTAAAAGTGCTTTAAAGGGAGCAGCATAGATCTGGGGTTGGGTTTGTAAGCAGTAGCTTGGTAAATTTTGAAAAAGAAACCTACTTACCATAATATAGGCATTTCTGTTTAAAAACTTTACCATTTTTTCCAAACACCAGAAACAGCATGTCAGGCAGCATTGTAGAAATTTGGAAATGCTGTTTTGGGCTTCTGTGAGAAGGAGATATTTAAATCTATTAATGATTTGTTTCTGAATCCTATGATTCAAAATAAATAATAATATTTAAATAAATAAATAATATGGTAAATAAAAAATGTTAAAAATGGGCCTTACATTTTTTATTGTGGCAAAATAGACATAAAATTTGTCATTTTAATTATTCTTACATTTACAATTCAGTGGCCTTGAGCACATTTACAATGCTGTGCAACCATCACACAACCCATTTTCAGAACTCTTTATCATCTCAGACAGGAATTCTATAAGCATTCAACAATAATTCCTTGATGCCCACCTCCCACAGCTTCTTGTAACCTCTATTAGACTTTCTGTCCATAAGAATTTGCCTCTTTTGGGTCCCTCATAAGTGGGATCGTAAAAAATGCATCATTTTTGTATCTTACGTATTTCACTTAACATAATGTCTTCAAGCTTCATCATTTCATTATTTTTTAAGGCTGACTAGTATTCTATTGAATGTATTCAACAAATTTAACTTTTGCCACATCTGTTAAAGGAAATTTGTATCATTTCCATCTTTCGACTATTGTTAATAATGCAGCTATGAACACTGTTGTGCAAATATCTTTTGAAGTCCTCATTTTCAATTTTTTGGAAATATATCTAGAAGAGGAACTTCTGGATGAATTGTAAATTCCATTTTTAACTTTTGAAGGAACCGCCATACTGTTTCCAACAGTGGTTGTTCCATTCTCACCAGTGATATACAAAGGTTCAATTTCTCTGCATTCTCATCAACACTTTAATTTTCTGTTTTTGTTGTTGTTTTGATAGCCATTCTAAGGAGTGTGAAAATAATTTAATTGTGGTTTTAACTTTGCATTTTACAAATAGTGATATTGAGCATCTTTTCATGTCCCTATTGGCTATTTATGTATCGTTTTTGGAGTAATGTCCATTTAGCTCTTTGCCCATTTTGAACTATTTTTTTCTTTTTTGCTGTTGATTTTTAGTTGCTCTTCATATACTCTGGAGATTAATCCTTTATCTGGCATATTATTTGCAAATATCTTCCACGGTGAGTTGTTGCTTCATTTACCTATAGTATTTTTTGATGCCCAAGTATTTTTAATTATTTTTTATTGATTCATGGTAATTATACATAATAGTGAGATTCATTATGCCACATTCATAGGATTTGATCAATCATTCTCCAGTACCTTCCTTTTCCCTTCTCCTTCTTCCCCTCCTGGATCTACCTACACTCTATACTAATTTCCCTTCTATTGTTTTTATTATTATTTTATTTACAGCATTATAATTATATATATTGATATATAAGTGGGCTTTATTTATTGTGGTATACTTATATATAAACATAGCATAATTTGCTAGATTTTGTTCCAAAACTTTTTTTTTTCCAAATTTTGGTACTTTCTCAGTTCCTTCCTGCCTCCCCGCTCCCCACCCTTTGAACTGTACTATTGATTGTCCTTAATTTTGAAGTCGTATTTATTTATTTATTTACTTTGCCCATGCTTTTGGTGTGATAGCTAAGAAATCATCACCAAATCCAATGTCATGAAGATTTCTTCCTATGTTTGCTTTTAAGAGTTTTATAGTATTAGCTGTTATGTTTAGCTCTTTGATCCATTTTGAATTAATTTTCATATTTGGTGTAAGGTGAGGGTCCAACTTCATACTTTCACATGTGGATATCCAGGTTTTCCAGCACTAGTAGTTGAGAGACTAATTTTCACAGCAAATGGTTTTATATGTGAGGGTTTATTTCTGAAATCTCTAGTCTATTGCAGGCCTTCATATCTATCCTTATGCTAATTCTACACTGCTTTAATTACTAGAGCTTTGTATTAAGTTTTGAACTAATTTTAGTTCAAAGGAATAGTTGTTCCTTTTCAAGGTTGTTTCAGCTATCTTTTAAGGCAGATTCTAAACACAGTTCCTGTGTTTGAACTCTGTGTATCATATTAAAGGCTCTGTCAGTGATATTCACATTCATATTTTCAATCTAACCTGACCTGATCCCTAGGCGTGGAACTGCGTACCTGACATCACTACGCTTCCCATCAGTGACAAGATTAAAATAGATTTCTTAATCTTGCACTTTTTTTAATCTGCTTCTCACGTCTTTATAAATAGGACCACACACTTTCCCCCCTCTTTTTCTTCACCAGTGCCCCTCCCTTTCCTGGCATTCGATCCTCCGGTGGCAAGTCCTATTGGGTTGTTCTTCAAAATGTTTTCCAAATGTGACCATTTCCATCTTTACTACCCCAGTCCAAGTTAGTCATCAAGCCTCTCCCTACCCCCTAGCTATTCTTTTCACAACAGTCAGGAAGTCTGAAATAAATTCTGAAATCTTACTTTTAAGTTGGCTGTCCATGTATTCTAGGACCATTTTAAATATTTGAATTAATGAAAGAATTAAAGCTCCAAATGCTAGTGATCCTGTGTGATATCTAGACAAATAAAACAAGAATAAAAGTTTAAAATAAGCTTAAACTCTTAACTATCCGGTTACTATTCAAACAATTTTCACAGGAAAAAGGGATCTGCAGAAGAAAGAGATTTTATTCACATGGAGGGACATCTCCACAGAAGGTTTTAAACCATATACATCTGTCTTGTCCTTCATCTATCAACAGTCTATTCTCAAAAAAATAGACAGTTTGACCTGATCAGTGAAGATACACAGCCAAGTTAATCTTTAATCTTTCATTTGGTGTTCTCTTTTATCTCTTCCCATCTTTAGGAATTCATGGGATTTAGAAGAATATTGGCCTGGGTAGAGATTGTAAAACCATGGCTATGAAAACAGACAAGCCAATGGCTGTCCATAAATATTAAACCCCACTCTTAACCTCATTTTTACTTTGCCACTTGAAGCAACTAGCCAAGACTGAAATATGAGCATACTAAATATAACTGAGGATATAGGTAAAGGAGCTTAACATTGGAGCTTACCGTAAAGCGTATCCAAATGCAGTAAAAAGTGGAAATGGTGGAATATCATCGGGTTTTTTCATGGCCCAGTAATAAGCAGCAAAGGCACCAGCAAGGGAACACTGACCCAATGCAATGACAAAGTTTACAAGCCAGATAAAGACAAATAGATTGTATATATGGAAGGTATTGATGTACTGATGGTACAGAGTCTTTCCACCACCATAGAAAGCAAAGTTACAATGAGCTCCCGGGCAAACTCTGGGAATTTCAGTTGTATTAAAACTCTGTACTCAGGAAACAAAACAAAAGAAAACAAAGCACAAGAATAAATTCCACTTCAAAATAACATCTCCCTGCCTTTTTGTCTTTTGTAGCTCCCAAATAGCATGTCTTGTTTTTTTTCTATATTAGCTTTTGCTGTTACTCCACCATTTTCTATTAGATCACTTTATATAATTCTTTAATGAGCCCTGGAAAGTACCTAATTTTCAATCATATGCTCATCACTCTGCAGCTACTATAATTTCACATTTATTAGTGTTGTGTTGGCCATAACAGCCTCTTGAGTACATGATAGAACAAGAAAACTCAGGAAAAAAAGTGATAGTGCTTTCTCTCCAGTATGCCTACCGTTTTCAATGCTCTCCTCCTTAACAGCTGACCCACCCTCCCATTCTAAGTAAATAGTTATTGTTGCATTTGTGCATTGAAAACTCCATTTCCGGATGAATACAACTGCAAGATGAAATGCAGTAGAACTCTGTAATGAAGTAAGTACTGAAGAGAGTTTCTTCTACTTACCTCTGGTTCACAGATTTTATTTGAATAGATACATGGCTCATCTGTGGCTGTAACTGTGTACATAGGTATTCCTGATGTAGCCAAAAAACTGAATGGACTCTATTAAGGAAAAAAATTTTTGCTGGGACATTGAAAATAGACAAGAAAATAACACAGATAACTCTAAAGTTTATGGGGAGATGAACTTCAATATCTTCTAATATTTTAATAATTCATTACTTATCACACCTAAGTTAATATAACCTGGCCCCCCTGCCCTGAGTGGCTCCTAAAAACAGTGAAATATAAAGGACCTCTCTTTGGTTATGTGAGGCCAAAAGAAAACAAGTCTACCACATGATTTTTTTAAGGAGAAATTAAATCAATAGACAAAACATTTTAGAGCTTGGAAAAAATATCCAGGTATTTCTTTAGGATGTTCCTTGTTTTCCCAGAGAAAGAAAACACTGAAAATAAATTCCTCTTCCTTAACAGTAAATATGGCCTTTTGGATTAAAGAGGTCACTCATCAAAGGATACACTGCAGTCACAACCCAGTAGGAAATGCAGATTAAGAGCAGAAAGAAAGTTAAAACTGGATATAGTAATGTACTAGGAATGCATCCAATGGCTCTGAAATAAAACAAATATTTGAAATTCAATCAGAACTGTAATTTCTCAGTGAAATTTTTGTCTGTTAGAAATAGAAATAAGCCTTAGACTGAATTAATTCTAAGAACCTGATTCTTTTTTACTGATCATTCTGTTTGATTCTTATTTGGTTTTTATTTGTATTTATTACCTTTTCTTTTTAAAGTTAGTTGGGATATTCTTCCAAGAACACTGTTATTGTATCTGGTGTTTGATGTATGGCTAGGAAAAACCCTGTAAGAATTTGAATAATGAAGTACAATGAGCATGCTTGATTGCTGCCTAAAGTCCCCCAAACTTTCTTCTATGTAGTTATTTGTGTCTGGACCATAAAGTGCTGATACATTATAATCACGAGACCTATTCCTTTGTTCAGATTGTTAAATTTTTAAAGTTGGAGACCTTGAAGATTTTCTGTTAAACCTTGAAGATCTCCTTCTGAGTTCTTCCCTAATTCAAAAATACCTAGCTGGGTGCAGATATGAATACCCATAATCCCAGCAGCTCAGAAGGCTGAGGCAGAAGGACTGTGGGTTCAAAGCCAGCCTCATCAATTTAGCAAGACCCTGTCTCAAAAAAAAGCAAAACAACAACAAAAACCAAAACAGGCTGGGGGTGTGAGTCAGTAGGTAAGTGCCCCTGGCTTCAATTCCTGGAACCAAAAAAAAAAAAAAACAGAAACAAAACCAAAAACAGTCATAATAACAACAACAACAAAAAAAACCCTTCTGTTATATTCAAATGAATTCATTTACAAACATTGAGTGTTGGGAACTTACTTTTACATGATACCATTCATTCCATTTTCCTGACAAAGTATTAGGAAATTCTGCATTTTCTAACTATTTGCAACTTATTTCCAGGAAGAAATGTTCATGGTCAATTACCACCATTTTTTGCCATAGCAACCCTTCAAGTAACTCCATATCCATTTTTTTTTTCTCCTGGATAATCATTTCTTTGATTTCCTCATAGGATATGGTTTGTAAAATGTTCATCATTCTAGCTGGGCTGTTTCTAACTACTACTTACAAATGACCATTTTAGTATATGACAGAACACAGTTTGATGTACCATTTAAAAATATGATGGGAATCCTACTGCTGCAGATGCTTTGACCTGTCTCAGTTCTTTGGCATTTGTTACCTTTCCTTCACTATTTAAGCTATGTTGTTCTCTCTTTTCTTGATACACTGATTTCAAGTGAACTACTGTGTATCCTTAATTTTACTTTGAATTTGCATATGCATTCATTCCAGTCTTTATTTTCCCTTGAGTAAGCTATCAACTTGTTACAGTAGTATTAGCCCTTCAATACACACACACACACACACACACACACACTTAGGGTCATAACAAGTGGGGCATGTTACCTTGAACTGCACAGTAACATACTAATTTAAGAAATAAACCCAGCAAATCAGTGGTGTTCAGTGGATAATGATAGGGCAACAGTTATTGTGGGAAAAAGAGAGAGAGTTTAACAAACTGCTTGTTGACTATTTAAACCACTAGTTTCAGGTGGCACTATTATTATTATAATAATGTGGCAGTTTGGTTACAATAGTCCTTAAAGATGATTAAAAATAATTTTGGTTCTTGGTCCTTAACAACTTAGTTTCCATCGTCCTAAGTAAAGAGTGTGCTATTGGCTTTATAGGAATGTTCTCCTTGTTTCTTCCATGCATTATTCAAAAGTTTAGAGTAAATGCTATCCTCAAGTGACCTTTTGGAATAGTTTATAAACTATAGGTGTTATTACCTCCCAGCATGAATTTTATGAAAGATTTAGTGTTTATTTTATAATATTTTAAAATAAAAATGGCTCTGTGTTCCTGAATCATGAGCCTTACAGAATGAGTAGTCTGGTGCTGCTAGAATTGTTCCATTAGAAAATGTTGTCAATCATATATAAATGATAATAGCATATAACTGAATTATAGAATCATGGTGATTTAAGTTCTATAAAACATCTCAACTATTAATGTTAATATATGACACAGTAAGGATATAATATAACCTGTAATATAGCTCTTATATAGAACTTTGTTGCTCACTTCAACCTTTTATTCTTCTAATATACACTTGGTGCTCAAAAAAAATTGATACATGGACAAGACAGATTGTATCCTATTTACCCTGTAATAACTGAGGATTTGTTAGCTGGGTGTGGTGGTGCACACCTATAATCCCAGCTACTAGGAAAACTGAACCAGGAGGATCTTGAGTTTGAGATCAGCCTTGGCAATTTAGAGAAACCCTCACTCAAAATTTAAAAAAAAAATAACAATGAGCTAGGGGTGTGACTCAGGGGTAAGTGTCCCTCGAGTCAATCTTCAGTACCACAAAAAAAATAGAAATAAAAAACAAAAAGGGATTGTTAGTGGTGAATTTTCTAGTAAGAGTCCTCCTGGATGGAAAATAGTTTTCTTTAAGGAGTCTTCTTAGTGGGAAAACTGTGTGGGGAGTGCAGCTAGCAGTGGCTGACTTCACTGACTGACTGAGTTTCTATAGTAAGAGCCTTACTTGCTCCCTTCCTTCAGCAGAACAATGGCGACACGGATTCGTCTCCTGAAGGCGATCAGCAAGATGATGACAATCACTTCAATGATGATGAGTATTATCACTTAGAACAGGGGAAAACAAAATCAATACAAAAACAAACTTCCTCCGCAAAAGTTAGACCTGTGCTTCAAGATTATTTCTGTCATTTCTGACACTTTATAATTTAAACGTGCTGCCTTTCCAAAATACCAACCTTCTGAGTCAGTTTTAACACCTGCATGATATACTGAGAAATTCAGACTAACACCTTTAGCTAGAGTTTAAACATATCAATTGAAAAGGCTTCATTTTATCCATGAAAACATTTCACACCTCTTGTAGAAATTGAGAAATAGGCAATTAAGAAGGAAGGGTTTCCTTCCATGGTAAGAAACTATGACAGAAGAACTTTTTAGGCTGTTCACCTTGCTCCAATGTCTCTCAACTATCCTTGCTGTCAGGGCAGTCTCTTGGCTACTACATTTTTATTTTGTGACTCCACCCACCAGAGCCACCACTATTGATGGAACTGGAGTGTAAATACAAGCAAACTTGGCCAGTAAACATCTTAGAATCAAAACTAAGGGAACTTAGTTTAGTCCTGAAGTTTATAAGCCTCTTGAACTGAGGGTAATACAAATTTAGTGAACTGTGTCAAATCTATCTTTATGTGAAAAAAGTGAATCACAAAGAAAGAATAACATGTATGTGTGTAAAGAAAAAGAATAAAGAGAGGGAAATTTGAGTTCTTTGGGACTTTTTCTTTTCTTGATGCAATTAAATTTGAACATTCAGCTCCTTTTTTGAGTTTGATGAGCTACTTCTATATTTTTATAATAAATAGCCCCCTCCTCCACCCCTAGAGCTTGTTTCAGTTTTTTCTCTTTAGCTAGCTAAATTAGGTTTGTTAAAACTTAATTTTACATAATCTCAATTATCATGTCCTCAATTCTGAGATGAATATTTAGCAACAAAATTTTAGGGAAAGTAATAATTTTAATATGCATTCTGATTTCAGAAATGTTAAAAGTAGAAAGGTATGGATCATAAAATCAAGAAAATATAGTATTACTAATAATAGACCGAAAAGTATAAAAGAAACTTTATAGAAACTTAAAAGCCTACCCAGGAAGGAATCCCTACTATAATCTCCTTGCCAGGTGTTCTATTCATGCTTGAGCACATTCAGTGATGGACAGCTCATTATTCATTCTATTATGATAACACATTCTGATATCATATCACACATCAGTTAAGATGTCCAAGTAAGTAAAATGAGTTAACTTGTAGCTGCAGGAGGAGCTTATGTAAGTATCATCTTGCTTCAACATCTTCTTTTAGTGAAGCTATGTATTTATACTTTCATGCACATTTTATTCTCTTAAAACACTAATTTCATTCTTAAATTGTGGAATATAGCTACTTTATGCTAAAACTGTTATCTTCTGATAAACCTAAGGAAATGACATATTGAAATTGCATTAAGGAACATTGTATATTAAACTTATAATAAGAAAGTGAAATATCAAAATGGTTACCTTGGAGAAATTTAAATGTCTTTTGAATTTATGTACTATGTTGCCCTCTTATGTCTGAATAAGAGTAAGTAATATAAACATATTTGATATCCTATAGAACTGATATTATAACTCTATAATTTAACAGAAGATTAGAACCTGGGGCATAAGAAAACTACCCAGGGTCATGAAGTTAATAGCAGAGAGGAATAGAACTATCTTCCAACATGATCAAGGACTCATAAAATTATTTTTTATTTGTAAATGCTTATTTTTAGTGTTTTCTTCATAATTTCACATGTATGCTTTTTTCTCTGGTACTTAGAATTTTGCCAAACACAGAGAAAGTAATCAATTAATATCTGATCAATTATGAAGCCACAGGGACTTGTCACTGTATGTTTCCCCTTCTGAAGTTCTTTCTGGACTCCTTATCAGACCTCCCTGAACATGGTAAAGAGCAAAATGAGCAATATAAAAAGGAAATTTTTTTTGAGCAACATGTAATTAGAGATAATTAAAATCTTGATTAAAGAACATGAATCTCTGAAGTGCAAGGAATATTATAATAAAACCATTCTATGAATATAAGATTAAAGTCATCTTGGAAATTTTGCTTTAAAAATTAATATTACCCTTAACTAATTCAATAATCTGAACAAACATTTTAAAATTTACATTTGTTTTCAGTTACTTATTGCTCAAATTCCTACAATAGTTCAAATGTCTTGTTATGAGAAAAAGTTTCTTATTTTCTTTTTACTTAAACAAGTTTGAAAGATCAACCTTTTATTTCTTTTTGAACATCTTTCTTAGATATCAGGTTACTGTCCATAAACACCCAAAACCCAACCATTTTAAGTTGAAGGCAAATGACTTGAGATCCTTGTAAAGTAATATTTTCTTAGATCATACAATAAATTCTCCTCAATGACTTTTCCATTTGCTATAGCTTGCAGACATTTACCTGTAATTCCATTAGTGGGAAATATATTTAACAGTTTACACCAACCCATGCTTTCCTTATATGAAGAGATATCTTTTCATTATTATGATAACAAAATTAGTTTTTAAAATCCACTCACAAAATGAGAACCATGTCTGTTTCAATTTAAAGTACATGCTTATGTTTGTCTCAATCCCGATGTCATATATAGTCAGTGTAGAATTTGGGTGGTGCTGAAGATTGTTGTATTCCTGGTAACAGTACCATATTCCTTGAAAAGAAAGAAACACATACTAATGTAAAATGTTATTTTCTGAATTAGAAGCCATATGCTAATCACAAATAACTATGTGAAACTAGTCAGTATGGTCATTTCTACAAAGGTAAGATTCATATTTACATGGTAAATATTTTATTTGGATCTAAAAGTCTAAATTGCTTCTGTATTTGACAGGTTTTCAGTTTTTATGTGGATAACTCTGACTTTAAATGTATTTTTGTTTACTAACAACCTTAATGTCTATCAATAGGAACTGGTTAAATAAATATGGCATATTTGTTCAGTAAGGAAATGTGTTGAAATCTCTCTGGGAGAGAGATTCAACCCAATTCAACACTCAATACCAATTTATTATTTATTAACTTATTTATCCTTATAAATTAGGAATTTCAAGACTTTTTTTTTATACTGGAGATTGAACCCAGGGTGCTTAACCACTGAGTCATATCCCAGCCTTGAGGCTATCTTAAGACAAGAACAAAAGTTTAGAATTGATATTATTTTAGTTAATTTAATTATTTTTCTCCTTAATAAGGTATTTTATTTAAAAGTATCATCTGATACTATTATAGTTTCTAAAGCTTTCTTCTGTTTAATGATTGCTAGTATTTTTTTTACCCATATTTACACTTTCAAATATTGTATTTTCTTTTGTGTAACTTTGTAAATAACAGAGTTCCATCTTGTATATCTGTATTTTCCTCATATTTTTATTGGTGCATTATAATTATACACAATGGTGGGATTTATCATTACATATTCATACATGCACACAGTATAACAATTTGGCCAATACTATTCCCAGGTATTTCCACTTTCTTTCTCTTCCTTCCATTGCCTGATTGCTTTCCTCTACTGATTTCCTTTCAATTTTCATGAGATTCTCTCCTGCCTACCTTTCTTTTCCTTTTTCCTAACTTTCACACATAAGAGAAAACATATGACCCTTGTCTTTCTGAACTTGGCTTATTTTGCTTAACATAATGTTCTCAAGTTCTATCCATCTTCCTGCAAAAGCTGAAACTCTATTGTGTCTATGTACCACATTTTCTTTATCTAATCATCCGTTGATGGACATCTAGGCTGATTCCATAATTTGGCTACTGTGAACTGTGCTGCTATAAACATGGGTATGCATGTTATAGTATACTGACTTTAATTCTTTAGGATAAATACTGAGGAGTATTTATCCTTAGATAGAGCTAAGTTACATGGAGGTTCCATTCCTAGTCTTTTCAAGAACCTCCATACTGATTTCTGTGGTGGTACTAATTCACAATCCTACCAATAGTATAAAGTTTTTCTTTTTCTCTCCAGCCTCTCCAGCATCTGTTATTGTTTGTATTCTTGTTGGCTGCCATTCTGACTGGAGTGAGATGAAATCTCAGTGTAGTTTTGTCTTGCATTTCTCTAAAGGCTAACAATGTTGAACACCTTTACATTTATTTGTTGTCCACCCTCTGGTGGAGGGTTTGGATTTTCTCAATATAGAATCATATCATCAGCAATGACCGCTCATTTGACTTTTCCTTTTCCTAGTCATATCCTTTTGATTTCCTTTCCTTGCCTGATCACTCTGATTAATGTTTCAAGGACTATATTGAATAGGAGTGGTGAGAGTGCACAGTCTTGTCTTTTTCCTGATTTTAAAGGAAATGCTTTTTGTTTTTCTCTATTTAGTATGATTTTGGCTTTGGGTTTGTCATGAATAGCCTTTACTATGTTGAGGTAAGTTTCTTCAATCCCTGGCTTCTCCATTTTTTTGTAACATGAATGGGTGTTGAATTTTATCAAAGGTCCTTTCTACATCTATTGAAATGATCATATAATTTTTGTCCTTAATTTTATTTAAGTAGTGAATTACATCTATTGATTTGGATATGTTGAATGAAACTTGCATCCCTGGAATGAAACCCATTTGATCATGCAGTATTATCTTTTTGATGTTTTTGAATAGTTTACTAACATCTTATTGAGAAGTTTTTATCTATGTTCATTAGGGATATTGGTCTATAGTTTTCTTTCCTTGATGTGTCTTTGTCTGGTTTTGGTATCAGGTTTATACTGGTTTTATAAAATGTATATGGGTATATTTCCCCCCCTTTTCAATTTCATGGAATTATTTAAGAAAGAATGGTATTAGTTCTTTTAGATCTTCTGTAAAGTTCTGGTAGAACTCAGCTGAGAATCCAATAGGTCCTGGGCTTTTTTTTTGAAAGACTTTAAATTGCTCTTTCTATTTTGTAATTTGACATTGCTCTGTTTAGGTTTCCTATATCTTCTAAATTCAATTTGGGCAGGTCATATGTTTCTAGAATTTTGTCAACATCTTCCAGATTTTCTAGTTTATTGGACTATGAATTTTCAAAATAGATTCTGATAATACTCTGGATTTCAGAAGGGTCTGTGTGATATTTCCTTTTTCATCTTGTTGATATGAGTCTTCTTTTTCTCTTTGTTAGTTTGGCTAAAGATTTGTCAATCTTATTTACCTTTTCAAATACAAAGATCTTTGTTGCATTGATCCTGTGTATTGTTTTCTTATTCTCAATTTCACTGATTTTGGCTCTGATCTTAATTATTTTCGGGTTTTTACTCAATAAACACTTCCTGGTTATTGCTCAATATTTTAGTTCTGTACATTTTAAATTGGACATTACTATCATCTTAAATAGGCAAAGTCTTTGCTGCTTTACCTATATGTTTATCAATTTATTTTCTTTGCTCACTATCCTTTCTTGTATCTCATATCTTTTTGTGGATTCATTTTTCTTCTTCCACTCACTTTTTAAAAATCACAACTGTATTTCAATCCATCAGGAAAAAACTTGGTTAACCATTAAGACTACCTCCATTGCTAGCGTCTTGGTCTGAGCTTCCCACATAGTACATGGATTGCTGCAAATGCCACCTTACTGGTCTCACTGATCTACTTTTGTCTCACTGTAGTCTATACTGAACCCAAAAGTAGATTTTTTAAAAAGTTAGGATCTCTGGACTTCAAGTACTCTTCCCTCAATAACATTTCTGCCTTACAATAACAACAGTGACAACAAGAACAGATAGTCTTTACCGAACAAATTTGCTATATGCTACCAGATTTCTAAGTACTGTATATATATTATTTATATTATTGTATTTTATGTTCACAGTTATTTCTTATATTGTTGAATAAACTATGAATTAGAGAGACTATGTACTAGCAGAGGATCACACTGTTAATATGACATGCATCTGGGGTTTCTTTCTTCTTCTTCTTTTTTTTTTCCCAAACTCTAAATTCATGTTCATGATCCAGAGTTATGGAGATTCCTGTGTTTCCCTTAACTTGTTCTCAGTGAGAATTGTTCCCTTGCTGCACATGGGCCCTCGAACACAAGTTGTCTGCTTTTTTTTTCCCCCTTGCTCGTATGACACATCCACTTTGTTTTATGTCCTTGTAAACTGGCTATTCAGTAGGAAATGGTTGCCCATTATATGTAGAAATCCAGTAGCAGAGGTCAGCTGCATTCAGTCTTATTTACTTATAATTTCCAATCTAATTGGACATTTCCTCACCATAAGTAGCTTTAAGCTTAATTGCTACATGATTATTTGCTGTGTAAGCACTATCTAAGGAATCAGTAGAGAATTGAAATTGATTGCTTCATAGGCACTTTGTATATATTGACTGCCTTTCTCTTTTTTTCCATTGTCAAAGTTGTAGCATAGCCAATCTCAGATTTCTTTTGCTGCTTAAGACAAGTCAGTGAAGTCAATAGCAGGCTTTATTGCCCTTTCATTCTTGGTGACAATAACAGAATGCTTGAATCACATGCCTAGATTCTCCTCCAGCAAAGAGCAGGGGTTATTTAGAGCTCCAAGTATCAACAACAACAACAAAAAACAAGACTTTTAAATAGAAGTTACAAAGACAACATATTAAAGGTTAATAATTATTTTAAACGTCACTATTTGTGGGGAGGAAATAATCAAATCAAAAGCAAGTAAATGCTTTCTGGTGATTGACAATGGCAAATGAAAAAAGAAAACATTATTCTGATTTTTGGTAATTTTAAGAGGTTTGATACATACCATATCCTACAATTCCAAGTACACCAAATGCAAATATCCAGAAGAGGAATCCAGCTATGAATTTGAGGAGTATCAGAAATGTCCAACTAAGGATCATGGCAGTACATAGGCCTCTAGAGGGAAAAACCCACAATAAACATGGCAGTCAATGTGCTGCAAATAACATAATAAAAATATCAATACAAGACCCATTTCTATTCAAAATAATGCTTAGAATATTTTATTTTACCTGACTAAAGAAACATTTATAATGATAAAAAGTATAAGCAACCTCGGTTTACCTAGGCACAAAGATGCTCATATAGGAAAATTAGGGACTTTATATATGAGCATCTTTGCATGTCAAGATAAACCAAAGCACAGTATCAATCATCAGTCTAGGAAAAATACAATTCCTCCAACCTACAATTTGACCTGTCTGCCACAGTTGTTATGTCCTATTTTTTTTCGCTTCACAGCTACTTTCCTAGGTGGTAAATTACAAAATATATGCATGGTGGATTGTGCTACTCTCTCTACCTGGTGATTAATGGAAAACTTCTACAACATGGATGTCTAGAATAGACTTGAACTAGAAAGACAAGAAATATAACTGACTACCTAGTTCCTGAGCTCATAATTTTGTGGTTGTTATCACTATAACATAATTATCTTGAATAATTTGTTGTGCCTTGACATCACCAGACAGCTATCCCAAGTCCCCTGTGAATTGTGGGCCACTGGTAAGTCTTCAGCATCTCCTAGGCCATGTAGCCTTATCATGAAGGACTATTTTCTATTTTAATTTCTTCCTTGAGTTTGACTCAGCTATTGGAGAAGCTTCTATTAGAATCTGGGTTCAGATTCTAAAGGAGTCCCTGGGGTAATTCCTCAAAGGGAATTCATTAAGATTGTAAGCTGGCTGACTCTTTCATTTAGAACTGACATCTCTGGTGCTATCTGCAAGTTTTCAATCATAGCAACAGAAAAACCCTGGTACATTGGTCCAATTCATGGTCTCAAATGTTAAATTAAAAAAAATCTTAATAATTACTGTTGCTGAATAGAGCACAGCACAGCATCAAGATTGCCTTTTCAGATAAACACATTGCAGTCTGTGTTTAATTTCAAAAGACATTCCCTCTTAGAATCATAGGTGCTTAAATATTCAATACAATTGAAGGATTATTCTATAGCATAGTCCAAGGGGAACAATCAAAAAAAGACCAGGGGGTGGTGAGAAAGCTACTTTTTATGTGTTTTAAATTCTTTCATAAAAATTCTAACAAAATAAACTAAGTCTCAGCCTATTACTACTTTGGCTGTTTATTAATTAAACAGATGAGAGCAGCAGAAAAACTGAAAGTAAAGGCAGGTGCTGATTTCATAGTGGTTAAGAGCGGTACCCAGGTACACAGAGTTTCAGTGTGTGTCTAGGTGAGGTGGACTGAGAGTCTATGGTAATGTACACTTGTTTAGATGAGAGTAGAAAAGCCAAATGAATAAAAAACACAGAAAGTGACAGTAGAGTCTGACAGTAGGGAAACCAGTTCAAGTATTGATAGCATAAACTACAACGTCTGCTATGGAGATGTATCGTAACACACTGAAAATTATTATTGGAATTGTTGAAGACAAAGCATTGAAATGAGCAAATCTCACAAAATACTGTAGTATTATAGCTCTAAAATTACTCAGTAATATTTAATACAATTTTAACTTTATCAAGCCCCATACACTTAAATATATTGTACCTATCTTGTCCCCCCCTCCCCAAGTATTTTTATAACTGTTTGGCAAGCCCACATATTTTGTGAATCTACCGCATTCCAAGAACTGTTGTGAGGAGATAGAAAACTAAACATAAGTTGGGTATGATTACCATTATAAAGAGTAGACAGTTCATCAGAGGAAAAAAGCCAGGTAGATAAAATACCTAGTGGTAGGTGCTTTGTAGAAGAAAAGTGGATACTTGTATGTCAAGGAATGCATGTGTGCTTGCATGTGCACTCAAAATGGGTGTGAGGAAAATAGAGGGGAACAATTAAAACAATTAATTGACCTAGGGAAGATAAGAAAGGTTTCACAAGTGACACTAAAACTGGTTTTAAAGAATGACGTGGAGCTATTCAGGACTCAGACAAGAATATGGCAGGAAAGAAACAAAAGGGGAAAAATGTGTTGAATGGTCTGGGGATAGGCACATTATTTGACATATTAAAAATATGTGGTTAATTAAGGAACAAGGATGGAGATGACACTGAGAAACTTAGTGAACCAATCATTTCTGGAATATAAATCTTAAACTTGAAAATTAAAAATCCCCTCTTCCATATGTTTTTTCAGCTTCTCATAAATTACAATGCCTCTGATGATGAGGATGATAATTATTATGTGGAAAGGAAATGTTAGAAAAAATAAGAATAATACTTTGGAGGTCAAGGTAGGGACAAATGAGAAAAAATAACCAGAGAAATAACACCACACACACTATACCATGACGAGCAGCACACAAGTATCACAGACACAGAAGTCCTACAGGTACTGCTGCAGCTGAGTGCTTGAATGAGCAGTGTAGAATGTAAAATTTATATTTTTATAACTTTCCGCTAACAGTGGGAATATTTCTTTACCCCATTTCACCCTACTGGAAAAAAATGGTACTAAAAGATCTAAGTCAACCTTGTAGAATAAGGAATTTGAAGAATCAGTCTATAAAAGAAATCAGAAAGGGGCTGGAGAAGAAGCATCTATGTGTCTACACTTACAGGAGGATCCAATACCACGTCACTGCGTAGTCCTCAAACACTTTTGATCCAATTGCCCTTGCATCAAGGAGTTTATTGACAGCACTGAATTCAAAGAAGGAAAAATTAATAATTTTTTGGTCAATGTTAAACAGAAATGTTTTTATGATAAAAGGGATTTTTCAAGTTGCTGTTCAAAACATGTTTTTAGAAACCACATATCAGCAGTGACTCTTTTTCTAGCCACATGAAATACCATTTTAGTAAACCTGCAAAGTTGGGAAAACTTCAAAGGTGGATAAGCTTGCCAAAGAGGCCACAGCTGCACACACAGAGAACATGGCTTTTGAGAACAATGCACAGATTCTTCTCTAGTGTATCCAATATATATATTGAGTATATATGCCATCAATACTACAGAAACCTCACTGTAAGAAATAAATTTAAATAAGATCAGTTTGTAATTTATAAAATTCATAGAGTCAAGAATGAATATCATCTTTAGTTCTCCTTCGTATCATCTGACAGCACTGTAGCAGTAAGGCATGATGGAGCACACCCCTAAAAGTGCACAAATCCTTAGAGTCCAATCTGGTTAATAATCAAGGTGAATACACTCTTATAATACAACACTGTCGGCCCTTTCCATGTGACCCAATTGTAATGCCTCCCTCTTTCCCCAAAGTCACCACTACTCTGACTCTTGTGATAATAATTTCCCAGTTGTTTTTTTCATTTAACACTTATTATTATCATTTAATGGGGGAAATTTAATTTAGTTCTGCTTCTTTTTTCATTTAATATCAATGAAATCATACTTCTATTATTATTTTATGAGTTCTTTCACATAACTCTTTCTGAAATTCACCTATGTTGCTATTCTAAAAATGCAGGAGCTGTACTATCATGCCTTTATACTACTTGCTAATGTCTTTCAAGAAAGAGAAATAACAATTTTAGAATACCTCAAGTTTTCAGGATTAATTTTACAACTGAGTTATGCAATGACACTCTGTACATGTTATGTTTTACACACATTGAAGTGTGTGAATATGTGCATCCAGGGAAATATAATTATGTGTGTAGTCAAAAGAAACAGTTAATTTACTGCATTATAGTTAGCGTGTAGAAACTTGATATAGTGCCAATACATTTCCTTATGTCACATTTCTACCCCTATTCACAATGAAAGATTTGACCATTTTGAAAAACATCATTGTTCTAATTCATTCTGTTTTCTCCTTTTATCTACATGCCTTTCTTAATGAACACATATCAAGTTCTCCAATCTAAAGTGACATGTATATGTATATTTCACAATAACAATTCTTTTCCTAAAACCCCTAACCTTACAGGAGCTTTAATATTGGATACAACAACAGGATGCATCAACATTGAAAATGGAAATGTAACAAACATACTTTGAAGCCTCCCTGAGTTCTAGTACATTTCTTGTTTTTCCACTTCCATCTTCATACAGCATCTTATTTCCTACAGTTAAAGAGCCATTTTTGGTTGAGAAGTCAGGCAAACACCTCTGGAGAACTGTAAAAGTAAATTAAAATTATGGTAATCATTTTTCTATTTCTGTCATGATGTCCTTCTTTCTTAAACTTTATTATTTATAATCAAATTCTTACTAGGTATTTAAATGGCTCAATATAGATAGCTAATTGCTTTTTACTTGATAATTTGAAGATTTTCTGGTAGTTCTAAAGCTGAAATAGAAAGCAAATATGATCACAATCTGAAGCTATGTTCTAAATCTTTTGGCAATTTTATGCATGGTAAATATTATTTTTTACTTAGTGTATTCACCAAATTGCCACAAATAAGATACATAACACTGGTACATATCACTTTAATAGAAAAGTTGCATTCATTTGTATGACTAAATGAGAATAGGCTTGCTATTTTTAAAAAAATCTTGGATATTCCTTGAATGAAGTTATGAAAACTGGAGATTAGTGAATAATTCCTTGGGAAATAAGAATTGAATTATATAGACTAGTAAAAGAACAGAAATTCTGTTTGTGAATTCTTAATAATTTTTCTCCCTTCCAGATTTTTTATTTACACAGTATTTGGAGGGAGTAGAAATGGAAATTCTGAAGCTATCCAAAGAAGTTCACATTTTGTAGACTAGTATAACTTCTGAGTATTAAATTGCTGTTTGATCTCCTATATTCTTAATTTGATTAAATAGAATCCTTTCTTCTTTACATTATCTATTAAACTATTTTAAGACCAGTTTTAAATGAAGAGTTAAGAGGAATCAAAAATGGATCGTTTTCACAATTTTTAAGAAGCATTGCCAATTTGCATACATGGCTTAAAATAAAATATTAAAGCACTCAGTTCAGAGAAAGAAATATGTTACCATAAAGCCTTTCCTGACTTTCCTGGCTCTCTTTTTCACCCACCTCCAACTTCTTTAGCTCTTATAATATGGCTGATTCTTCCAGTACCATTCCTATTTTTTCTCCTGCTCTTCACTCAGCTGCTTCACTTGTTCTCAGTCCAATCAGATTTCTGCCCTGCCATGGAAATTGTCCTCCCAGAGACCCCCATGACCTCATCCCACTAGACTTGTTACCCAGAGTAGTGCCTGGCACTAGTAGAACTTGGCCAATATTTGAATGAGCTAACTTTTCTGAGCCTTTGACATGGTAGACACCGCCGCCTTTGTGAAGCTCTTTTCTTGTTTACATGGAGCACGTCTCTCCTACACTATCCTTCTTTTGGTGAATTCTATCCTTTTCTACTCCCTACATATGAGTGTTCCCATCCTTGTTTCTTTCTCCTTTAAAAAATTTTTTAGACGTTGAGGAACCTTTATTTTATTCATTTATTTATATGCAGTGCTGAGAAGCAAACCCAGTGCCTCACACATGCCAGGCAGGTGCTCTGTCACTGAGCCACAACCCCAGCCCTGTTTCTTTCTCTTAATAGTATTTATTTCCTTTTATAAAATCTTTAATGGGTAAACTTTATTAGTGGCATAGTATCCCATTGAGTCCTGGAATGGGTAATTTGAATCATCAACTTCATTGGATTAAGATATTGCAAGGATTAAGAGGCTTATGGGTGTGACAGTGAGGGTGTGTTTAGGAATGATTGGCATGTGGGTCAGCCAACTGAAATGGAGACCCTCTCCAAGCATGGGAAGCACTGTCCAATAGGATGATGGCTTGTATGGAATAAAAATTGGAAGAACAAGGAAGCAGCCCCAAGAGGTTGTTGGATCCTCTTAGGTTACCGGACTCTGGTTTCTTCACTCTTCATATAGAACTCTGCCAGGGATTCTCCAGACTATGGAGAGTCTCATACTAGGTTAGCACCGGTGATCCCTCTTGTTCTGGGGCTTCAGCATCTTGGACTGTGCAGCTACTGGTTCTGCCAGCTCTCCAGCCTGCAGATGGCCGCTGTGGACTATCCAGCTCCTGGTAGTGTTAGCCAACCTAATAAGTTCCCTTTCTATAATTATACTTTCTTTTTGGTCCTGTTCCTCTAGAGAACCCTGACTAATACAAGTCCTACGCTTGATCTGCTGTTAAGAGGAGTACAAGTTGATTGCAATGTTTTTTTAATCTCTCCCTCACTAGGCTGTGAGAGGCTGTGCCTTACTCATTTTGTATCCCCGATGTACATTTTATATTCTGAAATTTAATCTAATGCTACTTGTAAGGGCAGGGATGTGTCTCATATACTGTATCTTACATGACCAATGATTTATTTTCATAACATTTTTAACACTGTTCTTGGCTACAGACAGCTGTTGCTTAGGGCATCTTGGTGAGGGAGGTTGCTTGCAGGACCTTCATCTTTGCTTCAGGGTCTTTAGTAACCCAGAGAAAAGTCACAGAGCAATAAAGACATGTGCTTGGTGGAAGCTTCTTCAGTGTACTTGACTTTCTGCTTAAGCTGATGACTATTACCTTTCTTCTGTTATTTTATGTTTTGATGATTAAATTATAAAAAGAGATATGAAAATTATTTACATGATGAAAGATCTCAGAACTTTAGTGGAATGGGAGCTTCACATGATACTATTTTGACAGTGATTTAATTCAGTTTACCTACTTTCCAGGAATGTCACCATCTCAAATAAGAAATAAACCTCACCATTTAGAAGGACTGCAGTGCATCCCTATTCTAAGAGAAACACACTATCTCCAACTTTCATGCTAACTGGCTGAATCTCTCCACTTTTCTTTTAGAGCCTGATCCCACAGCTACCACTGTTGCTTGCCTTACAACCCCCTTGAGATTCTTCTGGAAGCATTTGCCTCCTTAGGTTAGAGTTTTGACTGCACTCTTTTCAATCCATGCTTGGTTTGAAAAGAAGCTTGGCAAATGTTTGTCCTGCTGGACTCCCACCACCACAGTTCTGACTGCTAGTGCGTTACCCCCTGCAAGGAGATCTTCAGTGTGGTCCTCTGGGTGCATGAAAAGTTTCACCTATTTTAAAAGCTGTATATACTAATTGTTGAGAAGTGCATAAATACAAAAAAAAAAAAAAGAAAAAGAAAAAGAGAAAAATGCCCATACTTTTGCCACCCCAAACAACCCTTTAATATTTGGTGTATTTCTTTCTGATCTTTTTCTTTGAACAGATTTTCTTCATTTTTTTGTTCATGCTTGTCACTAAAGTGTATATAATAATTTAAATTTTTCACATCATAGCATATATGTTCATGTTATTGTAATATTTATATTTAATAATTCTAACATTTCTTTTAATGAATGCATCATGATTTATTTAAAATTTCTCTTGTACTTGGATATTTTAATGTTTGTCCCCCCTCTTTTCTCTGATTACTTTGAATAAACACTGTAATAGACATCTGTAAATTTTTATTTTTTGGTAGCTAGGATTATATCTTTAAGAAAGGAAAATAAGTGGTTATTTTCCCTAAACAGAGTATCACTTTAAGTAAAGATTAAAACTTTAAAGAAATAAAATGTAGACTCATTCAGGAGACATAAATATTTCTAATATAAAATCATAAAGACAAGTATCTGCCTTGCTCCCTCCCCAAGGCAATTCTGAACAAACTTTCTGGTTTAATCCAGGTATGTGTGTTATGGGTATGCATGCTTGTAGAATTCCACATAATCAATCAGATTGGCTTTTAAAAGTCAATTTTCAATCTTTTCCATGTGTTTATGTAGCAATGCCCCACAGCCCAGAGCGCCAATGAAACACCTCTGGCTAGAGTCAGAAGGATGGGCTTTACCTTAGACTTCTTAATGAACTCTGGGACCCTGGGCCAGACATAGGAACATTCCTGATCTTAATTTCATCAACTGTGAAACATGGAAACTTAATTAAATTACTTCTTGGTAGAATCTATGTTTCCAAGGTAAAATTATTGATACTTACAAGGTTTGCTTGGAAAAATTGCTGCGGGGCAGTCATCATCCAATAAGACTTCTGAGATGGGCTGAAACAAAGGAAGAGTGAATTAAGTTGTCAGAAGTCATGTGAGGACTACTTTTATTCTCCATATAAAAGTTTTATTCCTTCCAAATGTAACTCCATAAATCTCATTGTTCCAAATTACTTCCTTCCAATAATAATAACTATAAGATCATCACACATAAATTATTGTTTGACAAGCTCTTTTAAATGCCCTAACCATGGTTCAATCAAATCAACAGTAATACAACCAGACCCTCTAAAACCAAAGCACACCTGTGAGGGTGTGTGTCTTTGTTTTAGCTATATCCGGGTGTCTAATACATCACACCACCACTCCCACACCCCGAAAAAGAGCATCTTCTCTACTGTAAAAGTCACTAATATATATATATATATTTTTTTTTTAGAAAGAGTGAGAGAGACAGAGAGAGAGAGAGAATTTTTTTTAATATTTATTTTTTAGTTTTCGGCGGACACAACATCTTTGTTTGTATGTGGTGCTGAGGATCGAACCCGGGCCACACGCATGCCAGGCGAGCGCGCTACCGCTTGAGCCACATCTCCAGCCCAAAAGTCACTAATATTATTTAACATAATTAGGCTTTAGAAATCCCTTATAAATCTCAAACCTAGATAGGTTTCTTTTGTTGTCATTTAATGAGTATTTATCAAACTAGTCTTGGAAGTAAAATTTGTATTTTTAAGTTACTATGGGGCTCCATCACACATAAATGAAATGGTGATTGCAAATTACATTAAATCCTAACTCTTCACAGCAAAAATTTCCATCCAGGTAGCGAATTTGCTGGTGCTAGAAAAAAGTTGAAGATAACTTACCAGACTTAACAGCCTGTCTTAACACTCCAAGTCTGCACAATAATACTCTATAAATGGGGTGTGTGTTCATGAGTATACATATGCATTTGTGTTTTAATGGAATGGTGCCTTTAGTAATCGTTTCTTAGATGTAGGGGCTTGTCCAGTAACAGATGATCATATTACACTTGAGACTGAGACAAAAGTTAAATTCTTCTCTAGTTGTAACCTTAAACACACATACCTTTTCAGGTTCAGCAGTAGGCTGGCAGAATTGACTGTAGTATAACCAATTACTATTATTTCCTTTGTACGAAATTTGTATTTCCACGTAGGTTAAAAATTTTTCTGGGCACTTGGAGACACAGATCTATGAAGAATAGGAAAATAATGATGGCAACTGAAATGAGAACAAATCAGGAAGTATCCATAAGGTGAGACTTGTGAATTGTCCACCAGAATAAAGAGCAAAGCACTGTTTTCTATCAGAAAGATGTAAACCAATTTCTAGTCTTATTGTAAAAAAATTAAATTCCAAATACAGAGTTATCAAGCTCTACTCCTTCCTCTCCAATGTTGATGCTATGTTAAAACAATCAGGTACTATACAGTGATGGGCTTATTGTTAGCTTTTGATTTTAAGATAAATATAGATTCATAGGTAGTTTTAAGGAATAGATTCCACATACTCTTTACTTGTTTCCCCCCTAATGGTAAGAGTTTACATACTTATAACAAAATATTACAATGAAGAAATTTATATTGTTACAGTCCACTAAACTTATTTAGATTGCACTAGTTTTATATTCACTCATTTGTGTGTGTCTGCATGGGGATGTAGTTCTATAAAATTTATCACATGTGTATATTTATGTGACCATTACTATAAGATGATGATGGCCTTTTTTTTCAATACTAGGATACAACTCAGGGGTGCTCTCCCATGGAGCTACATTCCCAAGCCTTTAAAGAATTCTTTTGAGATAGGATTTTGCTAAATTTCAGAGGTTGGCCTCAAACTTGCAATCCTCCAACTTTAGACTTTTAAATTGCTGGGATTACTGGAATGCACCACTTTATGCCTAAAAATGATGGATTTTTAAATAAAACTTTAAAAATGATTTTATGAATTAGAGCTAAGAGTATAAATCAAGATTAATTTTGCCTGTATACTTTATGCATATGCAGAGTGAGAATCTTGTGTCCTTTTCTAAATATGAATAAGATGGTAGTTCAAAATGTTCTGAATGTTGATAACTTATGCCATTACAATAATTAGTGACAGTGAATTATCAAAACATAATCAGAGTTTTATCCCATAAGAAATGAACAATTATTTAGGGCTACTTGCCACAATCAATCATTATTATAGTCTTTTCCCAACACCATGTAGACATGGGCAGAGAGGTCGTTCATGTAATCATTTTATATTAATGAACTTGGGGTACTATCAGTGCCAAACCAAATCACTCATTCATGGAGCCACCAGGAAGTGACTGCAATTCAATTAGTAATTCCACAAAAAGAAAGAATTACTGTTGGTTTTGCTTTTGTTTATAATTAAAAAAAGAAAGAAAGATCATAGTAAGCCATCTGAGCTACAGTCAACCATTAAACATCTCTACTAATTCAGTTTCTTCTTGTGAACTCCTCCTTTGCCCTGACTTGCACCATCTCCACATTGTACTTTGGTAATTATTCTCATGGGCTGACCCCTATAGGCAGTTAGGCAAAAATACTGCTGCTGAGCTGACATCTTTCTTCCTTCTTTTGGGTCATGTTTCTGCTATACACAAGGGTATTTAGTGCTGACTTCACAGCTGTTACTAGGCCAACTAAGTGGACTCCTCAAATCTCAAGTGAACATCGTCTTGTTACAGCAGCAATCTAATACCTTCTAGAAGTTTTGACAAGGTAAACAGCCCATTCCTCCACACTCACACCTCCATATATATTTTCTCTTTCATAGTCTCTCTCCCTCTCCCCCCCACCTCTGTCTCACACACACACACACACACACACACACACACACACGCGCGCGCGCACTTATATACCTCTTCTTATAGTTTGGATGTAGAATGTCCCCCAAAGGCTCATGTGTTGGCTTGGTCCCCAGTGCAGTGATATTCAGAGGTGGGGCTTTTGAGAAATAATTGGATCATCAGCACTCTAGTGTCACCAATAGATTACTCCATTGATGGATTCATAACTGAATGGCTTATGGGATGTTGTAGAAATTATAGGAGGTATGATTCTACTTGAAGGGAGTGGATCATTGGGGGTATGTTCTGGGGGACTCTATCTCATTCCTGACCCCTCACCTGCTTTTCTCTCTCTCACCCTTCCTGGCTGCCATGAGGTGAGCAACTTTGCTATGCTAGGTCCTCCCTGCCCTGATGGTCTGCCTCACCACAGGCCCAGAATCAACAGAGCCAAGAGTCTATGAACTGAAACCTGTGAAACCATAAGTCAAAATAAACCTTTCTTCCTTTAATTTGTTTTTCTTGTTTTTTTTTTTTTTCACAGCAATGGAAAACTGACTAACACACTTCTGGAGAAAATATTAGAGATGTCACAGGTACCCTTCTAAAAAAGCTGAAGAACTATATAGGTGTGTTCACACCATCCAACCTGTCCACATTTTTTGGAAGAAGATTAAGGTTATCATCAATGCAAATATCAAAAGTTTATTCTGATTGCAGTTAATCTGAATAAATTAACATATTAGGAGATATTTCCCAGGCTTGATTATTTACTTAAAAGATGTTGAAAGATAACTGAACTAGTTCCCCTGTTGGATGCATTTCAGTGGATTTATAAAAGTGAGCATTTAAAAAGCTAATGCTTTCATAGGCTTTAAATGATGGTAGGAACTACTGAGTTGGGGTCATGACAATTTCGGCTCTTACAAATACACACACCATGTGTACCACACATAAAAGTGCTGTGAATGCAACACATAAAAGAAAGTAATTAAAATGGTAAAATGTGGTTTGTTAAAGAGAATCACATCAGATTTCATTCCAGACACAAATGAGCTCTTAAAAAAAACCAACACAGCAACTGCTCTTTACTCTTTCTTCTATCAGACCAATTTGTTCACTTCAAATAGGGTGCTGATTAGTAGCAATCAACATATAATTAGCCAAAAATGAAGGTCACATTGAGGTTGGGTATCCTAATTGATCTCAGTCTGTCCTTTAAATGCCTGTGGCACATGTCTGGACCACGCTGGCAGTTATCAAAAACTTAATGCATAAAAATATGGCTCAGATCAGTACCATGGCCTGGCAAACTAAGTGCAGGGCTGCATTATCAGCATCTAAAACATATCCTGACTCAATTCTGATTCTCTGTATACCACAAAGGGCACTTCAAGTGTAGTTCTTTGCCCCTATTTTTATATCTCCAATTAATATATGCTAAACACTCTAAATAAATTAGAATGTGGTCATTGGGAGGGTGCATTGCATTGGAGATTACAACACTATATTTGTTATGAAGAAAGGATGATTTAGTAAATAGTTTATGAAAAATAATAAATAAGCATAATGTGTACTACTTTTTGTTTTGTCATATTAGTGACAGATTTGTATAATGTGGTAGAAAAGTCTTTAACTGAAAGTAGGAAGATATTAATTCACTCATTTATTAATTTATTCATTCCATAAATATTGACTTGTCACCTATGCTGAGACTGTTCCAGGAATTGGGGAGTCAGAAGCGAACAAAACAAATGAGAACTTTGCTCTCAAGCAGTTTGCCTTCTGGTAGGGAGAGATGTATAACAAATAAAAAATAAGCAAATGTTTGTTATAAGATAGGACTAAATGCTATGGGAAAAAAGGATAGAAAAGAGGCTAGATGGGAAGGGATGGCTGGGTGATATTCCAATCTTAAATAGGTAGGTCTTTCTAAGAAAGTAACATTTGCTTTGCATTTGTAACATTTGACATGAATCAAGCCTTAGAGTCTGGAGGAAGAGGATGGGAGGGAATGAAAATGGTAAAATCAAAGGCTCAGAGGCAGAAGCTTTCTGGGTCCTTTAAAGAACAACAGATGGTCAGTGTGACCTGAGTGTGGCGAGCAAAAGGAGTATCAGAGATGTGTGCTCAGAGAATTGGTCAGACCAAAAAGGATACATAATATTTATTGGAGCATTTAGGCAAAGAAGAGACATCATCTTACTTACATTTGAACAGTTCACATTGGTTGCTGGTTTGGAAAGAGACTATAGAAGATCAGGTTCACACAAGGACAGAGTCAGAAAGACCACTCAGGAGATCACTGAACTGATTTTAGAAAAGAGATGATGGTTCCCTGAGAAGGGGAAGAGGTGGTGGCAAGTAGTTTTGTCCAGAGTAGATTCAGAAGGATGACCAAAGGAATTAACAGACAGTTCAAGCATGGGTACATGAGAGAGGTATCAAGGATGATTCCATGGAATTCGGTACTAATGTTAACTGAAAGAGAAAAGACTTTGGGGGGTAGGGAAGAAATATAGGGATGAAGTCAGAGATTAGTAATTCAGTTTTAGACACTTAAAAATTTGTCAACTAACTCTACCTGTAAAGACACTACACAGGTGGTTGAATATAAAGCAGATTTTTTTTTTTTAGAGAGAGAGAGAGAGAGTTTTAATATTTATTTTTTAATTATCGGTGGACACAACATCTTTGTTTGTACGTGGTGCTGAGGATCGAACCGGGGCCACACGCATGCCAGGCGAGCGCGCTACCGCTTGAGCCACATCCCCAGCCCCCAGATTTTTTTTTCAGATACAAATTAGAAAGGGAAGCGTAGAAGGTGGTGTTAATTCCATGATACTAGATGAGATCACCAAGAGTAAATGCAAAATTAGAAGAGGAAGTTTGGTAAGGAAAGAAACTCCAATGTTTAGGAGATGTCAGAAAGATGAAGAGAAAACAGTACAGGAGACTGATAGGAAGCAACCACAGAGCTGAGAGAAAATACAGAAGAATCTGTGCCCCCCAAATAAAATGAAGACGGTATTGTACTGAAGAGAGATTAAACACTTCTACCAGATCAGGTAAATGTGGATTGAGAAATGACTTTTGGTCTAATAATAGGTATATCAATAGGTATAATTTTCAAATTAGGAATTGAAGTAGGGATAAAACCCTGGATGAGACTGAAAGAAAAGGATTTAGATCCCCGAATATAGACCATCTTTTGAAAAAAAAAAAAAGAGGCACAGAGATGTGGAGCAGTAGCTAAGAAGGTATATGTGATCAAAAAGATTCTTTTAAGATGTAAGGAAGAGCAACATGGTTGGATATTGATGGGGAATGATTTAGTAGAGAAGGAAAAATGATAATGAATAAAAACAGGATATTTTTGAAATTATATAATCCAGGATGCGAGACAGGATGAGATCTCATGCACAAAAGGAGGGGCTGTCACAAGAAGCACAGGCAGTTTCTCCCACAGAGAAGAAAAGGAAGGATGAGTATATGATATGAATGAAGGCACATAGGCAAGTGGAGGTCAGAGCAGAACTCTTTCAAACTGTCTCCTGAATGTTTGTACTTTCTCATCAAAGCAGGAAGCAAAATCAGGCATGGAGGCTGGGAAGGTTTTGAGGTTGGAGGTAAGAGAGAAAGGTATAAAATTGTTTTCTAGGGAAGCAAGCTAATGAACAGACAGGGGTCTAGAGCATGGTTGTGGAACAGCAGTAAATACCCACTTGAGGTTAGGCCCTAAATTTAAAGGATTGTTGTGCTCTTTTCCAAGAACATGCATAGGAATAGGCAGAAAATCACATTTAACCAGAAATGAGATTTACTACATTGAAGTGAGAGAGGGCAAAGGAGTTGAGAGTATGTATAAAGTTGCAACTTTTAATAAGGTATGCAGGAATCTAAGTCAGGTAGAGAGGGAGATGAAAAATCAGGGAAATGAGGCACACTTTGAAGGGGGGTAAGGATCAGTGGTTTGTACTTCCCAGTGAGGAAGAAAAATCACTAAATTGGGAATATTATAAGTTGAGAGGACCAGACAGTAGGATGCTTGAAATTGAGATTGTAAAGAGTGGTGATTATTGTTACTGACAAGGTCAAATATTTGACCTTGAACTTGGGGGCTTAAATAGAGGTGGTCACAGAACTAAGATACCAAAATCCTAAGTGGCAGAAATAAAATTTCAAAAATCTTTAAGGGAGATGAGTAAGCAAAGAAAGTGGATCTATAAACTAGCTCTAGGAAAGATCTTTGGGTACTATTACTGGCACATGGAAGCAAGAAAAAGCACGTCTGTCAGAAGTCTACTAAGCTTTGAGATTGATGAAATTCCAAATAAATTATAAGCTAGCTTAGAAAAGCCTGCATCTGTCGAAATATTCTTTGAGGCACTAAACATACACAACAGAAGTTGAGCTTCAAAGCTATATGACTGTCTGGAGGGCTTTGTCTCCAGTGCTCAGCAAGGGTGGGGCATGGAGCTAATGGACAGGAAATAGCCTCCGAGGTGGCTCAGCAAAAGACCGTATAAGGAATGGATGAGGAGGAGCCTCTCATGGAGCATAATTCAGGTCAGAGAAAGGACTGCTTCCCATCATCTTGCACCAGGGACTATTGTGTGTTTATCACTTCTCCCTTTCTGAATGGGAGTTTATATTCTAATTTTCCTACACATTCCCCATTGTACATTTAGTGTCAAGATCTGATGGAGAGAACCATCCATCACCCATAGCACCTGGAATGCCAGGACTTTAAGTAATGAAAGCACATGGGACTCCGGATTCTTCTTTCAGAAGAAGAAGGGTATTCTGAGAGCCAGAGGAGTAGACTATGGAAGACACAATCAACTGTCCATTGAGGTTTGTGACTCTTGTTCCATGGAACAAGTTCATTTCTGAACTACCATTGCTTGATTCCTTCCTCCTTGCATCTAGGGATGACCATACCTAATTTATCTCTATGGCATATGAGTAAAATTGCAATGTGTAACTCTTCTGATCCATGGCTTCTTAGAATGGGGTTGTTAACGGGGCATGGTGGCACACATCTGTAATCCCAGCTGTTCAGGAGACTGAGTCAGGAGGATTGCAAGTTCAAAGCCAGCCTCAACAAGGTCCTATGCAACTTAGTGAGATTTTGTCTCAAAATAAATAAATAAATAAATAAAATGGGCTGGGTGTGTGGCTCAGTGTTTAAGCCCTTCTAGGTTTAATCCCCATTAAAAAAGAAAAAGTGAAAAACAAGAGTAGGGGTGCTTTATTCATTCTTACTATCTCCTTCTGGCAGCTGGATACAGGTGATGAAGAGGACTTAAAGGATGGCAAAGTCATTGGACAGCAGGAGTTTGGAGGAGAGTAGTCCACTGACCACAGACACCTGCCTTGTGCTCTTATGTGGTCAAAGGAGAACATTATGGTGTTAAGTCACTGAAAAACTAGTTAGTTACAGAAGCTAGCCTTCTCTTCCTAATATGATAATGGTCGTGAGAAAAATATATCCACTTTATTTGTAAAAGTAGGTGGTTGGATAAGATAATCATTAGGATTCCTTAGTGAGTCTAAATTTTAAATCTCCATTTAGTTTTGGTTTTCTATGAACAAACATGAGATCTTACTTATGTTTTCCCACCACACTTACACAGAACTCAAATGAAATCTCTGAATTATCTCATCCAAAAATGCTCAGAATTTCTAACACCTCCAGTCTCATCTTTTCCCTTACCTGTGTGGTAGGGCACTGTAGGCCAAACAGAATGGAAGGCTTGGCACATCTTAACAGGTTAAAGTAAAACAAAATGGTCTTGTTCCTGTTAAAAAAAAAAAGAAAGCAACATAAAATAATCTTTTTAGTAACCATGGGAATGTTCCATAACATTTCAGATCCCAATACTTTTAACATGTGACCTTTTAAAATTGGCTTCATTTTCTCTAGACAATTGAAATGTACTTTCAAACTCCCCTTTAAGTTACCTAATAATTGAAGCATTTTTTTTGTAATTGTAAAACATTGAAATGATTAAATTGTCCATCAGCAAAGGATTGGTTAGATCTAAAACTGTACCTTCATTAAGAGGAATATTACATTGCCATTGAAATTAATGTTGAAGGACATAATGAATGGAAAAATTCACAAAACATTAATTTTAAGAAGCAGCTTACTAAAGAGTATTAAAATATGATTTGATTTCAATTTTGTAAAAAGAGACTTGACAAATTATATTCAGGGAAAAATTATTTTATCTAAATATTGGAACCATATTTCTTTAGTTATTTTTTGTGCCTTTATGTGTTTCTTAGTTAAAAGAAACACGTATTACTTCGGTAATCCGAACAAAGATACAGTGCTATTTTTCTCTCTGTTTAAAATTATAGTCCGTGGCAGCTAATTAATCACTGTCTTTGTGTGGACTATTACTCTGCCATTCAACAAATCATGGTTCTCTTCTGAATCTCAATTTCCTCATTAGTCAAATGAAGACAATACCAGCACTACCTACTTCACAGTAGTGTTAGGAGGACTAAGATAATGTGTAGTGGGCAAGACAAGTGGTTATCTAACTTCAGTAAACATAAGTAAAACTTGGGGTATTTATTGAAAATCCTGATTCCTATCTCCTTTACAACCTTGAGAGCCCAATGGCTGAACATGGGACCCAAGAAAAAGCAACAGTTCCCTTAAGCTCCCCAGTGGATTCAGATATAGGAGGCTTATAAATCACATCTTAAGAAACATAGCCCTAGGTATGAATATTAACAACAAATCCCACCATTGTATACAACTATAATGCACCAATAAAAACATGGGGGGGAAGGAAATACATTCCTAACTACTCAAGAAAAATGTTTCCTAGCATTTTTTCAAGTCCCCTGTGAATTCATATGACTACATATATAGCATAAACATAATGGGCTGTTGAGCAATATTTTTCCTACTGGCTCAGAATTAGTAAGAAGAATCCAAATCCATGGATAAAGAAAGTCCTCCACAAGGAATTGGGGCTAGATTCTTCTATCACTCTATCCTCTTCTTGCCCCTACATAAACAAAAGATGGAGTCAGGGAGGCAGATTGGAGCAAACAGAGTTGGCAAAATGCAATGATCAGAGTTAAGAGGACTTTCCCTCCCCTCCTCACTGAGGAGAGGGTGGGTTGTCTCTTCTCACATCCAAATTACAGAAGGATCTGAGAGAACCTCCCACAGAGACTGAAGGAACCTGAGAGAAGGGCAGACCAGGACCTCATTTTCCAGTTGAACACCTCCTTCTGTGGCAGATCTGCCTCTGTACCTATTTGAGAATGAAGAAATGAGACCCACAGAGTTGAAAAAAGTTAATGGAGAATAAAGAAGGTAAGAGTGAAGCAGCCTGTCATGGTAGATAGGATGTGGAGTCAAGTAAATGGATTTGAGCCCTCGTGGTGGTACCTTGCTTGACAGTAAAAGAATGTGGATACGAAACACCAGGAATGGAAGAACTAAAGGCATTCGTGGGACAGCAAAACAGAGCTGATATTTCACATCAGACAACTATACAGCCACCCTGTTCCCATGAATGAGCCATTATTTGGATGCTTGCTATAAAGAGAGTATTGATGACCAATCAGTTATGTCTCAGTTGTAATAACAACCATGTGGGAGTGTGTTGGGGAGTGGTCATCAACATGACTGACATACATCCCCTTCCTTATCCTACCATCCTTCACTGCACAACAAAAGAGCTAGAACAAGAAAGAGAAAAATGAAGTGAAAGAGTAGACCAGGCCCCTTCTCCCATTCCAAGTTTCTTTGCAGGGTCAAACTTGCAAACCAGCTGGAGGGGATTAGAAAAAATAAGATTAAAATTTTAAATTTAGCTACCCTAAGATTTTAATGATGTATATGGAAACTTTGCAACAGGCAGGGAGATATGAAAGAGCATGGTTAAAATCAATGATAGAAGAAAAGTAAACCTATTTTGTGCTTGTATCCCATTGATGTCAAATGGTTAATGCAGCTGGTTACTAATTCATACACAATATGCACAGGGAAACCTTAGAGATCCACAAGTGTCAGCTTGGCTCTCTCATCACTCAAGCAACTACACCATCCACACAACCTCTCCATGCATATGACTCAAATTTGTACCTAAATAAATAAACTACACGTCATGGATCTTGGGATCCCTAAGGAGAAATTAAAACTATGAATGGTAAATCAGTAAGTGTCAGGAGTCCACCATAGTTAAATTTAATTTATAAACTGCAAAATGCAACATACACTCAATTTATTCACCAGATTATGTTATCCTCAAGGGTGCAAGCGATACTTTATTCATCTTTATGTTCCTACCTTGCCAAAATGTAGTCTAGTACTTGACCCATTATAGCCATTCACAAATGTGGAATGAATGAAACCAATTCCAACATAAGACTTTTCAAAGTCTTAGTTAAAATTCTCTTTAAATTTTCAGTACAAATCTTCTTCCACTTTCTCTCATATATTCAAATTTCAGTGGATCTTACATTCCTTAGAGTACCAATTAGATGATGATGGTTGCGGCTGATCAATTCTGAGGGAGCGATTGAAAAAGTAACTCACTCTTTAGTGGAAATCATATTCTCATCAAGAAATAAAAAAGAGAAACAATAGCAAACTGTAAATTCAAGATGATGTACCATCTCTTCCTGAGACATATTAATATAAAATAATAAAAGTACAAAAAAAGAATAATCATCACACTAGCTAAGGTTATGGAGGGTGAATCTGCTCACAAGTCACAAGAATTCAACAATACTTATGGAAGTGCACTGAATGATGAATACATCCTACAGGACCATAGAAAGGGAGAGGCATGAATTGCCTGTTAAAAATCATGAAAAATGCTGGACACAGAGTTGACAGTGATAAATGTAGCCAAAAGCAGGAAGATCATTTGAGAGTTTACATATAGACCTGTAGAGTAAATCACCGCCTCTATACTTCTCCTATACCCCTATACTCCTACAAGTCCAGCATCCAGGAAAAACAAGCAAAAACAGAGACTTCATATTAAATGAACCTTCTGAGGATAACAAAGACTTGTGGATTTGATATTTTGGCCCACGTCCCTTTATATTATAGTATTTTGAAAGTCATTGCCTGACATCTACCTGGTTTCCCATCAGCTCATGCTGTAGTAGAATCTGACAGCCAACAGAGACCCAACCCCAGACATAGTGCAGAGAGCTCCTTGGAAACTTGACCTGCAAACACAGCAGCCAAGAAAACCCACACACTCATCCTCAGCCTTTCTTTAGTAAGAATGAATGATCACTAATATAAGTGGATGCTAATCCATGGCAGTGGTCGGGGGGGGGGGGGCGGTCCATGGGAAAAGTGGAGGAATTTTGAATGGGGCAAAAGGGTAGGAAAGACAGTGGAATGAGATGGACATCATTACCCTAGGTACATGTATGATTGCACAAATGGTGTGACTCTACTTCATGCACAACCAGAGAAGTGAAAAATTCTGTTCCATTTGTGTACAATGAATCGAAGAGCTTTCTACTGTCATGTATCACTGATTAGAACTAATAAATAATAATAAAAAGAATGAATGATCAATCAGGAATATGAGGCATATCAGAAAACAAAAGGAAAAGACTAAGGTAAGCAGACAGAATCTGATGCTGGATGAAATTAATAAAATAATTTAGGGCACGCAGGGTTCTTTAACACACTTCCACTAGGTGTAGTGGCACAAACCTGTAATCCCTGGCTGAAGGAATTGAATTCTCAAAAAATCCAAAGTATGACTAATAATTTTTAAAAAGAGGGCTAATAAAATGCAAGGAAAGGGCTAGGGTTGTGGCTCAGCCGTAGAGCGTTTGCCTAGCATGTGTGAGGCACTGGGTTCAATTCTCAGCACTGCATGTAGATAAATAAGTCCATTGACAACTAAAAAATATTTTTTAAAAAATGCAAGGAAAAAAGGCAGCAAATAAATAACAAAAGAAAATATTCCAGAGCTGACAAGGGTCATAGTTCCAGAGGAAAAAGCCACCAAGTATGTGAATGAGAAGCTTTAGAATTACTGAATACAAAGAATAGCAGAACAGTTTTCAAATTTCTCAGGGGAATTGTGTCTCAAGCTACAATTTTATAGCTAGACTTTCAACCAAACATAAAGAGAAAAAGAAAAATAAAATGAGAGAAAAGGGGACATTTCAAGGAACTCATAAAATTTCCTTCCTATTTTTTCTTAGGAAGGTAACAGAATGTTCTTCAAAACAAAGGGTCAGCAAAGAAAGGAACAGCCTTGGGACACAGGAAACAGTGAATGCAATATAACTTGTACTGAAAGAAAGACTTGTTGCTTATTTGAAATTAAAATTTAACTAGGCATTCTGTATTTTTATTTGCTTTATCTGACAACTCTAGAGATAGGATCCAATCTTCTGAGGTAGGAAAGCTCCAGACTGAATGCCATGCAACAGGCCTTCGATTTACTGAGTCCTGAGTGGAGCTAAGGGACAGAGCTCTATAGATAGGTCTTCAAAGAAGAGGAAACCTCTGCAAAGTAACGTGCATTAGCAGTAAACATGTTCCTGACGACCTCTGTTCAGGATAATATTTGGGAACAAGCAAACAAAAAATTATTCAAGAATGTTATTGCTCTATATTGAAGCAAAGTAAAATGTGAAATGATCTTTTGTTGCCATTAAATTTGAAGGTTTTCAAAATTCTAGGAATGGGACCACCAGAGGAACCAGCTATCCCACTCCTCAGTGTATCCAAAAGATCTAAAATCAGCATACTATTGTGATGCGGTCACATCAATGTTTATAGCACAATTCACAATTGCCAAGGTTTGGAAACAGCCTAGATGCCCTTCAATAGATGAATAGATAAAGAAAATGTGGTATATATACACACCACGGAGTTTTACTCAAAAGAAGAATGAAATTATAGCATCTGCTGGTAAACAGAGAATAT